>NC_138126.1:6300581-6900581 GCF_964188305.1 Podarcis bocagei
ACCCCTGTCTCTGAGCTGCCCCACCACCACAAAGAGAGGGCAGTGTTCGCACTGGCGCCAGTGGCGTAGTGTGGGGGTGCAGGGGGGGCCAGCCGCACCAGGCGCAACATCTGGGGGGCGCGCTCGCACTCTCAGCTCCCTGCCCCTACCTGGCTCACTCACTCTCTCTCACTGCAGTGCTGGCTGTGCGAATCCGATCCGATGTGGAGGGGGGGGTGCCAGGCGTGCGGTGCGGATAGAGAGTGAGGGACTATCTGGGAGAGGGACAGTGCAACGGCCGCCCAGCGCAGCGCTGAGCGCGGGAGAGAACCACACCAGACCAGACCAGGCAACAGCAAGAAGAAGCTGGCGGCGGCGGCAGGTTAGGGGTTAGGGGGCGCAAATTACTTGCCTTGCCCCGGGTGCTGACAACCCACGCTACGCCATTGACTGGCGCATCCCTTTTACGAAGAATGGAGTAGACCCACAGAGACCAAAGGGATTCTGGGCAGGAAGCCAAGTGGTGAGTCTTGCCAAAGTAGACCGTTTAAAAACATAGACAACAGGAATCCTGTAAAAAGGAGGGTCCCTCTCCCCACCTGTCGGGACTTAGGGTCCTACCCGTTGGACTCAGAAATAAGCGAATGTGCTGTGACTTGGAGGAATCCCTAAAAGGGAGTCTGAGAGTTGGGTATTACTTCACTGGGTGTATTTACTTCAAAATGTGGCATGCCATTCCTACTCCTGCTCGTTCAACTGAATGAGCTGTGGACAACCTGCCCAAAATTTGTCTCACTCTGCTAGGACCACAGCGGTCAACTTTTCCCTTTTCTTGCGAGGAACCCTATTCGGAATAAGGGAATTTCCCTTTAAAAAAGGGAAACGTTGACAGCTATGGCTAGGACTGGTCCCAGCTGCTGTCTAGCAAATGCATGAGGTCCAAGAGGAAGGTTGGATGCTGGGTCTCTCAGACAGATGTGCTCTCAGGAAGATCAGGAACAGATTCTCCTACCTGTTCTACCCTTTGGCTTTAATCCTGGGCTGGGACCATATCCTGGGGAAGAATCCTGAGCTGTGGGGATCCTCATTCCCTGTCTTTCTGGTCAAGTAGAGATAGAACAGCCTGCAACTCACATGACAGATACTGACCAGGTTTTTTGTTCCCTCATAAACACTCTGCAGATGATGTCACAGTTCGCCATGGCAACAATGTGAAATATCACCTGGGACCACTCAAGTGACCCTGAACCAGGCTGAGCTCTTGCATTTACTAAGAATGGGCTCAGAAATAAGCCTAAGTATTCTCCAAAATATTAGGAAATGTCCGTGGCATATTTTTGAGCCTATCTGAACCCAATTAGAATTTCATGAACTTCATCCTCAGTATCAGAGGTGAAGAACTGTGTTGCCATTATCCTCTCTCACCATCTCTGTTTCTCATCTTTACGTTACAGTGGTACCTCGGGTTACATACGCTTCAGGTTATAGACGCTTCAGGTTACAGACTCCGCTAACTCAGAAATAGTACCTCGGATTATGAACTTTGCTTCAGGATGAGAACAGAAATCGTGCTCCGACCCCATTAGCTAAAGTGGTGCTTCAGGTTAAGAACAGTTTCAGGTTAAGAACAGACCTCCGGAATGAATTAAGTACTTAACCCGAGGTACCACTGTATTTTTTATTTGTTTCTCATTAGCTTCTAGTCTGTTGGTGGCACCAACTGTGACTCATAACCTTTCATTCTCGCTGCGAGAAGCCAAGTTACAGGGAACCAGGCAGAGGGCCTTCTCGGTAGTGGCACCCGCCCTGTGGAACGCCTTCCCACCAGATGTCAAAGAGAAAAATAACTACCAAACTTTTAGAAGGCATCTGAAGGCAGCCCTGTTTAGGGAAGCTTTTAATGTATAATAGGTTATTGTATTTTAGTGTTTTGTTGGAAGTCGCCCAGAGTGGCTGGGGAAACCCAGCCAGAAGGGCGGGGTATAAATAATAAATTATTATAATTATTATTATTAATTAACAAAGCAGGAACAGGCAACTTCTGGTTTTTGTGACTATCTATGCCTAAGACTACGCAAAAGCCTTTGACTGCTTGGACCACAGCAAAGTATGGGCGGTTCTTAAAGAAATGGGAGAGCCTGATCACCTCATCTGTCTCCTGAGAAATCTCTATGTGGGACAAGAAGCTATAGTTAGAACTGGATATGGAACAACTGATTGGTTCAAAATTGGGAAAGGAGTACGACAAGGCTGTATATTGTCCCCCTGCTTATTCAACTTATATGCAGAATACATCATGCGAAAGGCTGGGCTGGATTAATCCCAAAATGGTATTAAGATTGCCGGAAGAAATATCAACAGTCTCAGATATGCAGATGACACAACTTTGATGGCAGAAAGTGAGGAGGAATTAAAGAACCTCTTAATGAGAGTCAAAGAGGAGAGCGCAAAATATGGAATCTTTTATACAGTGGTACCTCTGGTTGCGAACGGGAGCCGTTCTGGAGGCCTGTTCGCAACATGAGCGGAACGCAACCCGCAGCGGCATGTCTGCGCATGTGTGGATTGTGATTCGCCGCTTCTGTTGATGCACGTGACGTCATTTTGCGCTTCTGCTCATGCGCGAGCAACAAAACCCAGAAGTAACCCTTTCCGGTACTTCTGGGTCGCTGCGGGACGCAACCTGAAAAAACGTATCATGAAGCAAAAGTAACACGAGGCATGACTGTATTGGCAAAGGATTTTCCCCAATTTATTGGGGGGGGGAACCATACCCAACAAACTGGGCAGAATTAAACCCATTTCAGCAGGCTGCTCTGGAGTGAGATGGTGCTGGAGGAAAATGTTTCTGTTTCATCATGGCTGTTAAGATAAATCACACTGCCCCCACACGGGCCTTGGACTTGTCTGTTCATTCCCAACAGCAAGGGCTGGCGGACTGAGCTCTGTCTCCTTGCTTGCTTGCTTACCCAAGGCCACCTCAGCTCCTGGCACCTAGAACCCCCTAGCCAGCCCCAGAGGCACCATTCGCCTGCAGAGCTTGTACCCATGGCTGCTGTAATGAACAGCCATGCGAGCCTTGGGGAGGTAGACGTGAGAGGGCATGAGAGGACAGAGGGAAGGAAAGAGGGACAGAGGCAGGTGTTGCCCATAGCACCCCTGACCTTCATTCAAGGCACCCCAGGGTGCCACGCCACACTGGTTGAAAACCACTGCTCCATGCAAT
Source organism: Podarcis bocagei (assembly GCF_964188305.1). Lineage (NCBI taxonomy): Eukaryota > Metazoa > Chordata > Lepidosauria > Squamata > Lacertidae > Podarcis > Podarcis bocagei. The sequence goes on from NC_138126.1 coordinate 6,303,787, forward strand.
TAAAAGGTTTCTCCCCTGTGAGTTATTTGGTGCAAAGTAAGGTGAATATTCTGAATGAAGCTCTTTCCACACTCCTTGCATTTAAACGGTTTCTCCCCGGTGTGGATTCTCTGATGATTAATAAGGTGGTTGTGCTGTCTGAAGCTCTTTCCACACTCCCTGCACTGGAACGGTTTCTCTCCTGTGTGGGTTCTTTCATGTGAAGTAAGGCTACTTCTGTCGGTGAAGCTCTTTCCACATTCCATGCACTGAAATGGCTTTTTACCAGTATGGGTTCTTCGGTGTATGGTAAGACTACTGCTGTGCCTGAAACGCTTCCCACATTCCTTGCATTTAAATGGCGTTTCCCCTGTGTGGGTTCTTTGATGTTCAGTAAGGCTACTACTGAAACTGAAGCTCTTCCCGCACTCTGTGCATGGAAATGGCTTCTCACCTGTATGTGTTCTCTGATGACGAATAAGGTGAGAATGCCGTATAAAGGTCTTCCCACACTCGGTGCATTTAAATGGTTTCTCTCCTGTATGGATTCTGCGATGCCTATTCAAATACGATTCATATCTAAATGTTTTCCCACAGTCTGGACATGTTTTCTTGTTTTTATCTTTTGGATCATCTTGTAGTATCAGGAGTTCTTGGACGTTGATACCCTGAAAAATCAAGGATTTCTTCCTCCCATTCTTTGACTTGTTTCCTTCATGTGTTTCGGGTTCCTTTTGTGTTTCGAACTTATTTTTTCCTGCTTCATGCATAATTGTTTCTGAAGACACCACAGATGAGTCCCTGTAATTCCCATCGTTCTGCCAATCATCTGGTGGGGGGGGGGAGGCAGAGAAAGAATTTCATGTGTAAATTTCAAGGGATACAAAATGGCAGAGAAAGGCGTGTTCTTAGATCTTCTGCCAATGCATAGGGCAGGGCTTGTAGATCTAGCAGGATCCACCTGGTATTTGTGAACAGGCATGGTGTAAGCCAAGCCATATTTCTAAATATGGGGAATATCTCAACATGTGGAAGGGAAACCGCAAGCTGGAAGACATCTTTATAAGAAGAGTCCCACAGGATCAAGCCAAAAACCTATCTAGTAGAGTAGTGGTGGCCAAACCTGGCCCTCCAGCTGTTTTTGGACTACAACTCCCATCATCCCTAGTTAACAGGACCAGTGGCCAGAGATGATGGGAATTGTAGTCCCAAAACAGCTGGAGGGCCAAGTTTGACCACTACCGTAGTATAGCTAACAGTCTTCTTCTGCTGTTGTTGTCCTGATTCAAGAGGTATCAAGCACATGGTCATCATAACAAGTAGCCTTTGGGAGCTTTCTCGTCCATGAATTTGTCTGATCCCCCTCTAGGTCCCACTGGGTCTATCTGCCCTGGATGATATTACACAGGAATGGAAAAACCCTTCCCCCAAAATGCCCCGTAAGACATCTAAGATACCTATTGATATCACCACTTCTTTGGGATCATGAATGAACGGGCCTTCTCCTTCTTCCCAACAGGAACTGAGGTCCAATTCTGCAAAGGAGACAGAAGAGACTAGTTACTTTGGAACTCAAACTATTCAGCCAATCCAAACTGAGCCATTGCTTATGACCTCAAGCCGAAAAAAGAGGGATAATTTTGATATTATAATTCCTGCGCCACAGATAGGACAGGGCTGTATGGTCACAGCAGGATCAGTCTGGCACTTGTAGAAATGTGATCACTGGATCTGAAGCTCAGTGTGATCTACCTTTTGGAAATGATACTGGAGAATTTAACAAACCCCAATGCTTTCCTTCATTTTATCACACAATATTTTTTAAAAATCACCCTTCCTTCTCCTCCAAAAGTGATTCAGTGGTATATCCCCCCAAAATTACACTTTTCAGTGTTGTGAGAATGGATTTGCAATTGATTCATGGTGGCAGCAGGTGGAAAAAGATATCTCTAATATCACAGCTCTGAAACTGAAATAATGGTACACTGCACATTAATGTTCCCATTGTAAACATGTCCCCCCCTCCGAAGAATGTATTTTTCATTTCTTCAGAGACAACATTCAAATGAGCATTGTGGGATTGCAAGCCTCATTTTAATTTCCAGTTTATGACTGTGTTATAATTCATATATTGAAAGGAGTGGGGCAGGTTGATTGAAAGATGTTTTTGCACCGGTTATGCAACAGATAAATTGGGAAGGAGTTTTTTTTATATCCCACCTTTTCCAGACCTAAAAAATACAACTCATTAAAAGGGTTTGACAGGGTTTTCCAAATTAGTATGCCCTGTAACATACGACAATGTATTTAGGGGTGATGTAGTGAGAGCCAGTGTGGTGTAGTGGTTAAGAGCGGTGGTCTCGTAATCTGGTGAACCGGGTTCGCGTCTCCACTCCTCCACTTGCAGCTGCTGGGTGACCTTGGGCCAGTCACACTTCTCTGAAGTCTCTCAGCCCCACTCACCTCACAGAGTGTTTGTTGTGGGGGAGGAAGGGAAAGGAGAATGTTAGCCGCTTTGAGACTCCTTCGGCTAGTGATAAAGCAGGATATCAAATCCAAACTCTTCCTCATCTTGATCTTAAATTTGTTGGCGTTGAAAGGCGCCGAAATAAGATGTTAAGTGTAGACATTTTAAGTGTTGGCATCCAATGATCCAAAAGCCCTCTAAGGCTACAGGAAGTTGCATGTCAGACTCTTTGTCTTTTGAGGCCCAGCACTGACCACTCAAACTAGGAGTGGATCTCCAGGATATTGGGCAGAGAAATGTCTTCTTTCCTATCAGTTGCTCCCTGATCCTTTACCCTTCTAGTACATGGGTAGGCAAACTAAGGCCCGGGGGCCAGATCCAGCCCAATCGCCTTCTAAATGTGGCCCGCGGACGGTCTGGGAATCAGCGTGTTTTTACATGAGTAGAATGTGTCCTTTTATTTAAAATGCACCTCTGGGTTATTTGTGGGGCATAGGAATTCATTCTTTTTATTTTTTATTTTTCCAAAATATAGTCCGGCCCCCCCACAAGGTCTGAGGGAGAGTGGACCGGCCCCCTGCTAAAAAATGTTTGCTGACCCCTGCTCTAGCATCTTCTGCATATAAATCAAGGGCCTCCCCAAACATCCAGAGCACACGGTCCAGACCCCCATCTCCATAACAGCCTCCCAAATGTGCCCAAATAATGATTTCAAACCTTCCAGCACCTAGCAGTCATGGAAATAAAACACATGGTGTTCACCTAGAGAGGCCACCATCTCATAATTCTCCTCCATGATTTCCCTGTGCAGAGCTCTTTGGCCTGGATCCAGCAGAGCCCACTCCTCCTCCGTGAAAAACACAGCCACCTCCTCAAAGGTCAAGATGGCCTGGAAGCTCGACAAACCCTGGAGAGAGAGAAGAAAATATGGTTTCTTCAACATCTTGGGTGGGTGGGTGTGGAGTGGGGATCCTGGAAATTATAGGCCAGTTAGCTTAACCAATATTCTGGGGAAGCTAGTGGGAGACATTCCAGCATGTCTTGTGCAATGTTCAGCCTTATCTTAACAAGCATGTAGAGGATTCAGTTGACATAGACTTTCTTTTTTAAAAATAAAAGTTTTACAAATAATTTCCGAAAATCATATCCCATACTTTTTTATTTTATACAATGTTTTTGGACTTCCATCCACCGCATCTGAAGATTTTTCAATCTTTATCACTTAATCTACATTTCTTAATTTCTCTATTACTTTTAATTGTCCTTAACCAATAACTCTCTTCATAATCTTCCCTGCAACATTTCGCATAATCCTCCTTACAAAACTTCTTGCAGTCCTACTAGCGTAATCTGTTTTTTACAATTGCTTTTCAAATAGTTCAAATATTTACTCCAGTCCTCTGAGAATCTCTGGTCCCGTGACATAGCAGACTTTCAAACGGGTTTTGACGAACCAGCTCACTAACAATTACTGAGACATTGTGTTCTTGTTTTGTATTTTTATGTTGTGAGCTGTGCCCTGTGATCGCCGGATGATGGGTGCTAAAAGGTAAAGGGACCCCTGAACATTAGGTCCAGTCAAGGACGACTCTGGGGTTGCAGCGCTCATAGAATCATAGAATCATAGAGTTGGAAGAGACCACAAGGGCCATCGAGTCCAACCCCCTGCCAAGCAGGAAACACCATCAGAGCACTCCTGACATATGGTTGTCAAGCCCCTGCTTAAAGACCTCCAAAGTAGGAGACTCCACCACACTCCTTGGCAGCAAATTCCACTGTCAAACAGCTCTTACTGTCAGGAAGTTCTTCCTAATGTTTAGGTGGAATCTTCTTTCTTGTAGTTTGGATCCATTGCTCCGTGTCCGCTTCTCTGGAGCAGAGGAAAACAACCTTTCTCCCTCCTCTATGTGACATCCTTTTATATATTTGAACATGGCTATCATATCACCCCTTAACCTCCTCTTCTCCAGGCTAAACATGCCCAGCTCCCTTAGCCGTTCCTCATAAGGCATCGTTTCCAGGCCTTTGACCATTTTGGTTGCCCTCCTCTGGAAACGTTCCAGTTTGTCAGTGTCCTTCTTGAACTGTGGTGCCCAGTTCATCTCGCTTTATTGGCCAAGGGAGCCGGCGTACAGCTTCCGGGTCATGTGACAGGGGGAAGCATCTGCACTGCCTGCTTTGCGTATCCCCAATTATCTTTCCCTTACCTGAGATGGCTGCTTGGAAGCTGTTTCTACTCCTCCCCAAAGAAAAGAGGGTTTGGGTGGTGCCTCTGAAGCCATTGTGCTGGATGGAGGGAGAGACATAAAGTGGGCCACCTCTGGGACTCTCACAGCAGTTGCCACGATGCACAGGTGCACTTCAAAAGAGGGAGAAGCTATCCAGTACCTGGGGGAGAGATGGACCAAGGGACGGTCATCCTTTACAGTGGTACCTGGGTTACAGACGCTTCAGGTTACAGACTCCGCTAACCCAGAAATAGTACCTTGGGTTAAGAACTATGCCCCATTAGCTAAAGTGGTACCTCAGGTTAAGAACAGTTTCAGGTTAAGAACGGACCTCCGGAACGAATTAAGTTCTTAACCCAAGGTACCACTGTATATAAATTTGGGTTTCATTGCTTTAAAAACTATAAAGCTGCTGAAGACAACTGTCGCTTTGCACCTGTGGGGGAATCCTTTTGGCTCCTAATGATGATGATGATACTAATACTAATACTAATTTTCTTTATACCCTGCCCATCTGACTGGTTTTCTCCAGTCATTCTGGGCAGCTTACAGAATATATAAAACATAATAAAGCATCAAACATTAAAAACTTCCTGATACAAGGCTGCCTTCAGATGTCTTCTAAAAGTTGTATAGTTCTTTATCTCCTTGACATCTGAAGGGAGGGCGTTCCACAGGGAGGGTGCCACCACGGAGAAGGCCCTGTGCCTGGTTCCCTGTAACTTCACTTCTCGCAGGGAGGGAACCAGCAGAAGACCCTTGGAGCAGGACCTCAGTGTCTGGGGTTGAGCGATGCGGGTGGAGACGCTCTTTCAGATATACTGGGCCGAGGCTGTTTAGGGCTTTAAAGCTCAGCACCAACACTTTGTGAATTGTGCTCAGAAACTAACTGGGAGCCAATATACATCCTTTAAGACCAGTGTTATATGGTCTTGGCGGCCGCTCCCAGTCACCAGTTCAGCTGCCGCATTCTGGATTAGTTGTAGTTTCTGAGTCACCTTCAAAAGTAGCCCCACGTAGAGCACATTGCAGTAGTCCAAGCGGGAAGGCCTGATCTGTATCAGGATTTGCGAAAATCTCTTAAGAGACTCCCAATCAACTGTAGGAAGGATGAGAAAAAGTGATACATTCAGGCGACAGCTTTCTTCTCTCTCTTCCACACATTTAGGAAAGCTTTTAACGTTTGATGCATTATTGTATTTTAATATTTTGTTGGAAGCCACCCAGAGTGGCCGGGGAAGCCCAGCCAGATGGGTGGGGTATAAATAAATAAACAAATTATTATTATTATTATTATTATTATTATTATTATTATTATTATTATTATTATTATTATTACAGGCGGAGGAAGGAGAGAAAGGAAGCAGAATGGAAATAATGAAGCCAGCAGAGAAAGGTTTCGGAAAGCTCAATCTAGCTGCAGTTTCAAAGAGGGAGCAAGGGGGACGCAAAGGCTTTCCCCCACATTTGAGAGTCTCTCCCTGGGCCCCCATCCTCCACCTTTCAGCAGAGAGAAGGTCCAGGGTGCTTTAACTGAGTTTCTTTAGCTGAAATTCCTGCACTGCAATAATAATGGGTTGGAACAGATGACCTTTGGGGTCCCCTTCCAACTTTGCAATGCTACAAAATCCAAAAGGTGTTTCGCCCTTGTTAAGGAAAAATATAGGTGCAAGGCTGCTCAGTCACCCAGCTCATCGGGCAAAGCCCGCGGGTCCCTGCAGAATAAAGGAAGGAGTCCAGCCACCAACCGGAGCAAATAGCTGTAGACCAAATTTTATTGCGCAAGAGGTTCAAAGAATAATTTTGAATCCTGAGGATGGGGTGACAAGGACTTTTAAAACTTTCCCACCATATCCCAGAATACAGCATCATTGATACAGCATTGCTACATCACTGACATGTCACAAAAGGGGAGGGGTAGGCAGGGGTTAAGGACGTGGGTGGAGCTGTGGGTTAAACCACAGAGCCTAGGACTTGCTGATCAGAAGGTCGGCGGTTTGAATCCCCGCGACGGGGTGAGCTGCCATTGCTTGGTCCCAGCTCCTGCCAACCTAGCAGTTTGAAAGCACGTCAAAGTGCAAGTAGATAAACAGATACCGCTCCAGCGGGAAGGTAAACGGCGTTTCCGTGCACTGCTGTGGTTCGCCAGAAGCGGCTTAGTCATGCTGGCCACATGACCCGGAAGCTGTACGCCGGCTCCCTCGGTCAGTGAAGCGAGATGAGCGCCGCAACCACAGAGTCGCCTGCGACTGGACCTAACGGTCAGGGGTCCCTTTACCTTTACCCAGACAGGGGTTACATTAATTTAACCTTGGCAAACATGTCCAGACAAGTCCTTGGTACAAGATTAGCATAAGCAGACATGTCAGGACAAGACCCAGGTATAAGATGAGCAAAGGCAAACACCTCTGAAGTCCCACCACCCAAAGTACAACAGAACTTCCTCTGCATGTCTGGACCCCTTGGCAAGTCTGGTGATGGGATTTGGCTTTCCTTGGCCAACAACCAGCTCAGCGATTGTCACCTCTGGGCACTTCCTGGGGTAGGATGTGTGCTTGGGGAGGTGGCAGAGAAAAAGAGTCGTTTTTTCCCAAGGGCAAAAATAGTGTTGAAATGGCGGAAACTGGCAAAGGAGTTGATTTTATAGGATGGTTAAAGCTAGGAAACTTCCCTGAGCTGTCAAGTCGAAAGGATACATTTATGCATAATATTGGTAATATTTAATAACTTTAAAGATGTGCCCCCCCTCCTGTAATTCCCATAACAGTCCTCCAGCTCTGGAGCCCGAAAGCAGCATGTAGCCATTGCGCCCCCCTCCCCACACAATGTGCACCCTTGCCCGCTAGGAAAGCACCCTTTCCCCCCTCCTCTGCAAAAAAATCAACATTTCCTCCATCACCCCAATTATTGCACCTTTTTCCTCCTCTGCAGCCTCCTCCTTAACCAAGCCTGTTTCTCCTCTCAGGCTGTGAGCGGGGTGCCTCTCTCTCCCCCCCATACTCTCTTCCCTCCCCCCCTCCTTTTGATGGGCAACTTCCTGCCTCTCTAAGAACCAAAGCTCAGTTCCTTCGCCCAGGAAGAGAACTGAGTAGCAGGAACACCTCCCCTCGTGCAAGCCTTAAGATTTCCCACCGCTGCTTAGTAATGACTTATCAGGCTTGGAAAAGTTGGACCACCGTTTTGCTGAGTTAAACTAGAATCATAGAATCATAGAGTTGGAAGAGACCACAAGGGCCATCGAGTCCAACCCCCTGCCAAGCAGGAAACACCATCAGAGCACTCCTGACATATGGTTGTCAAGCCTCTGCTTAAAGACCTCCAAAGTTGGAGACTCCACCACACTCCTTGGCAGCAAATTCCACTGTCCAACAGCTCTTACTGCCAGGAAGTTCTTCCTAATGTTTAGGTGGAATCTTCTTTCTTGTAGTTTGGATCCATTGCTTCGTGTCCACTTCTCTGGAGCAGCAGAAAACAACCTTTCTCCCTCCTCTATGTGACATCCTTTTATATATTTGAACATGGCTATCATATCACCCCTTAACCTCCTCTTCTCCAGGCTAAACATGCCCAGCTCCCTTAGCCGTTCCTCATAAGGCATCGTTTCCAGGCCTTTGACAATTCTGGTTTCCCTCCTCTGGACACGTTCCAGTTTGTCAGTGTCCTTCTTGAACTGTGGTGCCCAGAACTGGACACAGTACTCCAGGTGAGGTCTGATCAGAGCAGAATACAGTGGCACTATTACTTCCCTTGATCTAGATGCTATACTCCTATACTCATATTGACTCCTAAATCGTTTTGATTGGATTTTTGCACAAGTGTGCAATTCACTTGCTGTTTTGAATTTATCTTTGTTGGTGCGTCGTGCAAAGTGTCCCTATTTTCCAGGGACGGTCCCGGATTTACACAAGCTGCCCCAGTTTCTTGACTTTATAGAATCAGAGAATCGTAGAGTCGGAAGGGACCTGAGGGTCATCTAGTCCAACCCCCTGCGATGATGATGATAATGATATAATAATAATAATAATAATAATAATAATAATAATAATAATAATAATAATAATAATAATAATATAATAATAATAATAATAATAATAATAATAATAATAATAATAAATAATTTATTTATACCCCACCCTCCCCGGCCAGAGCCGGGCTCAGGGCGGCTAACACCAGTAAAATTACAATAGAAACATAATGGGGGGGGAGGGCAATTTAAAATACAGGTTAAAATGCAATTTAAAAAGCAGCCTCATTTTAAAAGTAGCCCATAAATCAAAATTGTAAGGGGAGGGAACAGTGGCGTAGCGTGGGGTGTGCAGGGGGGCCCGGCCGCACCGGGCGCAACATCTGGGGGTTAGGGGGCGCAAATCCACGGGTTAGGGTGCGCAAATCCATGGGTTGGGGCGCAAATCAACGGGTTAGGGGGCACAAATTACTTGCCTTGCCCCGGGTGCTGACAACCCACGCTACGCCACTGGGAGGGAAGACATAAGGGTCCCACTGAGTTCAAACCAAAGGCCAGGCGGAACAGCTCTGTCTTGCAGGCCCTGCAGAAAGATGCAGGACCATGCTGCTGTCCCGTGTGGGGATCGAACCTGCACCCTTGACATCCCTATTTCCATAGTGGCTAGGGAAACCAAGCTGGATGGGGAGGGGAAGCTACCAGCATGAGTCTGACCAAACTGCGGGAGGCAGTGGAAGACAGGAGTGCCTGGCGTGCTCTGGTCCAGGAGGTCGCGAAGAGTCGGACACGACTAAACGACTAAACAACAACAACAACAATAATAATAATGTATGAAGTTACATTGAAAGACCTACATTGGCTCCCTGTACGTTTCCGAGCACAATTCAAAGTGTTGGTGCTGACCTTTAAAGCCCTAAACGGCCTCGACCCAGTATACCTGAAGGAGGGTCTCCACCCCCATCATTCTGCCCGGACACTGAGGTCCAGCGCCAAGGGCCTTCTGGCGGTTCCCTCATTGCGAGAAGCAAAGCTACAGGGAACCAGGCAGAGGGCCTTCTCGGTGGTGGCACCTGCCCTGTGGAACGCCCTCCCACCAGATGTCAAAGAGAAGAACAACTACCAGACTTTTAGAAGACATCCGAAGGCAGCCCTGTTTAGGGAAGCTTTTAATGTTTGACGTATTAATATTTTTTTGGAAGCCGCCCAGAGTGGCTGGAGAAGCCCAGCCAGATGGGCAGGGTATAAATAATTTATTTTTATTTTTATTAGACACCCCCCAAGCGAAGGAGATAAGTAACTCTACAACTTCAGAAGACATCTGAAGGGAAGTTTTTTTTTTTAATGTTTCATGTTTTATTATATTTTTATCCCAGGTGACTGGGGCAGCCCAGGCAAATGGGAAGGGTATAAATAATAAAGTTATTACTATTATTATTATGGAATAGGGCGTCCCTATTTTCTTTGATGAAATGTTGCAGGGTATTCCGATTAATGCTTTTTATAGGATATTGGACACGGTGGGAGTTTATGGCTGCCAAGGGGTGGACTGAAAGGAAGCGCAGCTGGCGTCATGGAACCGCCCGAGGATGGAGTTTGCAAGTGTTAGAATGCAAAGCGTATAAAGGTGTATAACTTGCTGTTGAAATGGAATACTCAGGATGAAACGGTCAAATCTGCTATGATTAAATGGGCACAAGACATTGGACATAATATTATGTTCGCTGACTGGGAACAGTTGTGGACCACCAGTATGAAATTTACGGCATGCAATGCCTTAAGGGAGAATATTATGAAAATGGTATATAGGTGGTACATGACCCCAGTCAAGCTTGCAAAAATCTATCATTTGCCCGATAACAAATGTTGGAAATGTAAAGAAACTGAAGGTACATTCTTTCACCTTTGGTGGACGTGCCCAAAGATTAAGGCTTTCTGGGAAATGATATATAATGAACTGAAAAAGGTATTTAAATATACCTTCCTGAAGAAACCAGAGGCCTTTCTCCTGGGCATGGTCGGCCAATTGGTGCCAAAGAAAGACAGAACATTTTTTATGTACGCAACAACGGCAGCAAGAATACTTATTGCAAAGTACTGGAAGACACAAGATCTACCCACCTTGAAAGAATGGCAGATGAAGGTGATAGACTACATGGGACTGGCAGAAATGACTGGCAGAATCCGAAACCATGGAAGAGAGACGGCGGAAGAAGATTGGAAGAAATTTAAGGACTATCTTGGGAAATATTATAAAAATAGTGAATGTTAGATTGATGTTGGACTGAATAAGTGGTTACCAGCTGTAATGATTAAGATAATTGGGGGAAAAAGAAGAAAGAAAGGTGTAAAATTAAATGAAAATTAAGGGTGAGGATTTGCTGAATGAATAATTTGAATTGGAATACAAAAAGGGGAGGTATGAGGAGGTCCGAGAAATAAGTTAAAAGAAAACAAGTGAATGAAATTATATGCGTTTTTAATTTTTGTATTTTTGTTTTTTGTCTTTTTTTGTATAAACTTTGAAAAGTTAATAAATATATATTTTTTTAAAAAAAATAGAATGCAAAACGTGGACAGGTTCAGGCGAGCAAGAAGGTGGGGGAAAGGGGAGCCCGGATGGCTCAGTTAAGAGCACGGCGCTGATAAGGCAGGCCAAGGTTGCAGGTTCGATCCCTTGTATGAGGGCAGCGGCATATTACTGCGTAGCAGCGGGTTGGACTAGATGACCCTCGGATCCCTTCCAGCTCGACAGATTCTATGAAAGCGCAGGGAGCGCGGAAGTTGCATTGCAGTAGTAGGCAAGGGGGGGCGCGCAAGGGTTGCAGAGAGAGAGAGAGGGAGGGGGAACTCGGTCCTCCGCTGGACAACTGACCCGGCCGGGCTTTGTTTCCCAGGGAAGCAGGAAGTTGCAATCCGAAGGCGGCGGCGGCGCTGGGGGCGTTGGAGAAGCGCCCTGCTCCCTCTTCCGCGGAGGGAAACGCTCCTGCGGAGGCAGCGAGGAGGCGACGAGGTGAGGCTTTTGTGGGGTAGGGAGAGGAAAGACGGGGGAGGGAACCCAAGGAGGATTTGCACGAGGGGGAAGGAAGGGGAAACGCGCCTCCCACGCGGAGCACTTTCCCCCGGGGAAATGCACGGGGCGGGGTCCTGGGTGACCCGCGCTGTGCGCTCGCGTCGTGCGGCCCAAAGTGCTGCAGGATCGCCAATGCAAGACCCCCTTTTAAAACCCCTCTCTCTCCCCCCCCAGCTCTGAAAAAAAACGGGGGAAGGGGGAACATGCAGCCCAGAGAGAGGGAGGAACCCGCTATGGGGGAAGCAGCCTCGCTGGGGTGGATTAACATGAATCAAATATCCTTTATTAGGCATAGCAAACCACACATTATCAAACAGGCACCGTATGCAAATTGTGCAAAATACGAGCTCGGCTCGTCCAAATGAGATCTTTAACTCCAGAGAAAATCAATTTGCATAAATAATACAGCACAACACTACTACTATATATACTATATATTTCTTAATGCACCAACTTGAACAAGTTAGTATTTCCAAGCAGCGAGCTCAGGTAAGGGAAGGAGGATTGGGATCGGCAGAGCAGGCGGTCTTGACTGCTTCCTCCTTCAGTCTTGACTGCTGAATATGATTTTTTTTCCCCTTGGTCTTTGCTGACCTAGTTATAGGGCCTAGTAGTGATTTGGTGGAAGGCTGTTATCACCTCCCCTTGGAGCTGGGAGGATGGAGCAGGAGACACAAGAAAATCCTGCTGGGTTGACCACGTTTCAGCTTAAAAATACGCAAAACGATGAAGGATCATTTCCGACAGATTTTCAAACTTCTCTCCATCCCTTTCTGTTTTAGCCACCCTGAACAATTGTGTAGCCCCAGCTCATGTGTTCTCATTGCTCACCCTGAACTCTCAGTCATTCTTGATCCGTTTTAAAAGCACAGATTCCGAATATTTATCCCTCAAAAGAACAGATATGCTCCTCTAAATCCTTGCTGTCTTCAGCAATTCTTTTTCGCAATGTTCCCAGTATATTGTTGATGTTGTTGTCTAGTCGTGTCCGACTCTTCGTGACCCCATGGACCAGAGCACGCCAGGCACTCCTGTCTTCCCCAGCATATTGGTTAAGCTCATTAGCCTATAATTTCATTTATATATATATGCAGTGGTACCTCGGGTTAAGTACTTAATTCGTTCTGGAGGTCCGTTCTTAACCTGAAACTGTTCTTAACCTGAGGTACCACTTTAGCTAATGGGGCCTCCTGCTGCTGCCGCATGATTTCTGTTCTCATCCTGAAGCAAAGTTCTTAACCCGAGGTACTATTCCTGGGTTAACAGAGTCTGCAACCTGAAGCTTATGTAACCTGAAGCGTATGTAACCTGAGGTACCACTATATATAATTTTATTTATTTGTTTTTTCAGATTAAAATTTTACAATCAGATATACAACATAGAAACAAGATTCCAAAGAATCTCCTGGGCTTCCCTCCTCCCCTTTGTGGGTCCTATTGTTAGTCCTTTCCTCCTGCATATTTTATAATAATCCAAATATTTTACCTCTCCGTTGTGTCCAAAATTCACCATGAAACTACAAGTGTTTTTCCAATCCTACTAACGGATTTTAACTGTTTACAATGGTTTTTAAGATAAGTTATAAATTTCCCCCATTCCTTGTTAACATTTTGGTCTTCCTGATTTCTGAGTCTTCCGGTCATTTTAGCCATTTCGGCATAATCCATCAACTTGATCTGCTGATCTTCTCTGGTAGGGACTTTATCTTTTTTCCATTGCTCCTGGTATGCCCCGCGGAGGACCTTAAGGTCCACAAATGACAGCATTTTGGAGGTCCCAGGTCACAAGGTGGTTAGATTGGTCGCAACTAGGGCCAGGGCCTTTTCAGTACTGGCCCTGACTTGGTGGAACGCTCTGTCACAAGAGACTGGGGCCCTGCAGGACTTGACATCTTTCCGCAGGGCCTGCAAGACAGAGCTGTTCTGCCCGGCCTTTGGTTTGGACTCAGTCTGACCCTTATGTTGCCCTCCCCTTATGGTTTTGATCTATGGGCTACAGTACTTTTAAAATAAACTTTGTATACAGTATAAACATTGTATACATGCTGAAAATTATATTATAATAAGCCTCGTGATGTAATATGATAATGTTTACCGATGTAACATAAGAACGTTAATAAATAATTAAAACTCAAAAAGAAAAATCTGGACCAGGTGATGTCAGGTACTCCCAACGCCCAGCTAAGGAACCTCTCCTGGCTCTCTAGCCAGTAAGTATCAGTCTGCATCTTCTCATCAGTGGGAATGACGTGCAGAGAGAGAATTTTATCATTAGAGCTGCCTTTTAGTCCAGAAGGGACGCGGGTGGCACTGTGGGTTAAACCACAGAGCCTAGGACTTGCCGATCAGAAGGTCGGCGGTTCAAATCCCCGCGACGGGGTGAGCTCCCGTTGCCTGGTCCCTGCTCCTGCCAACCTAGCAGTTCGAAAGCACATCAAAGTGTAAGTAGATAAACAGGTACCGCTCCAGCAGGAAGGTAAACGGCGTTTCCGTGCGCTGCTCTGGTTCGCCAGAAGCGGCTTAGTCATGCTAGCCACATGACCCGGAAGCTGTACGCCGGCTCCCTCAGCCAATAAAGCGAGATGAGCGCCGCAACCCCAGAGTCGTCCACGACTGGACCTAATGGTCAGGGGTCCCCTTTACCTTTAGTCCAGAAGCCCTAATGCAGCTTCCTAGTGCAGTTTATGAGCAGTGCTGGGAGCAGCTGGGTCCTAGCTACAAGTCCTGGACTCAGAATCACTGTCAAGGCTCATGGCATGCCTAATGGGGGACAGAAATTCTGGAAAAACAACAACAACATTGTTGTCTTCCGTTGGAAAAGGAAGATTCTCTTTTCCAAATTCACACATGTTCAGGTTCATAACTTGCATCACTTAATCCAGATGAGATCCTTTTTTTGAGGGGGGGGGGAGCATTCTGCCTAGCACGATTTTTATTCTACCTGTGCCTCCATTTCTCAATCCCTCTTCATATGCAGATTAAGAAGATCCCTGGATATTTTGTTCCCAGAAAGATCTAGCCTTGGAAAGAAATTCTCCCAGTGGACTTGATGTCTTTGTTGGAAGGAAAAGAACCAGTTTGCCAAGTCTCTAAGGAAGGAGAGAGAATGGCAGGTACAGATTTTTTAAAACCCATAATGGGAAAGGTTCTAGTGGGAATAACACAAACCTGCAAACCTGGGTTGCATTGACCTTGGGCCAACCCTGCCTTACTGGCATAGCTGTCACCGTTTCCCTTTTTTAAAGGGAAATTCCCTTATTCCGAATAGGATTCCTCGCAAGAAAAGTTGACAGCTATGCTTGGTGGTGGAGAACCCAGAGATCAGTGTTAGAACTGTTAGCTTTTTCGCAGATTAGTTGGGGTGCAGAGGGCGTGCTGGGGAGACCACACATTCAAGAAACGCAAAAGTAACTTTTGCATGGTTTCATAACGAAAACAAAAACTCATTTTACACTAAATTACATTATATTAATAAGTGTAACCCATCCACCAGGGTATTGAGAGAGCTTCATGCTGCTCTTAATATACTGTACCCAAGAGCTTAATTAACATAACTTAACAGCACCTGCTACAGTGGTACCTCGGGTTACATACGCTCAGGTTACATATGCTTCAGGTCACAGACTCCGCTAACCCATAAATAGTGCTTCAGGTTAAGAACTTTGCTTCAGGATGAGAACAGAAATCGTGCTCTGGTGGTGCAGCAGCAGCGGGAGGCCCCATTAGCTAAAGTGGTGCTTCAGGTTAAGAACAGCTTCAGGTTCAGAACGGACCTCTGGAACGAATTAAGTACTTAACCAGAGGTACCACTGTATACTGCTTCACAGCTGTAAAACTAGGTCATGCTATTTGCTCTGGCCCTTAAAGATATAGACATCTTGTGAAACAATAACGGAACCTAAAATTTAAAGAAACCATTCAACAGGAACACAGTCTTTGGATGTAGAAATCCGAAGGCTCAGTCCTGTCCTTGCAATCAACAGAGT
Organism: Podarcis bocagei; assembly: GCF_964188305.1. Lineage (NCBI taxonomy): Eukaryota > Metazoa > Chordata > Lepidosauria > Squamata > Lacertidae > Podarcis > Podarcis bocagei. The sequence continues at coordinate 6,319,481 of NC_138126.1, forward strand.
CCCAGTCTGAAATCCTGCAGAGCAGTGGTTTTCAATCAGTGTGCTGTGGCACCCTGGGGTGCCTTGACGGATGCTCAGGGGCTCCCCAGGTAACATTGGCCCCTGTCCCTCTTTCCTTCCCTCCCTCCTCGGATGCCCTCTTGCGTCTCTGCGTCCCAAAGGCTTGCACAGCTGTTTGTGGCAGCAGCCCTGGCTACAAGCTTCCCAGGTGAATGGTCCCTCTGGGGCTGGCCAGGGGGTGCTTCCCAGGCCCCTGTGGGGCAGTGTGAGGAGGCAGTGCAAGGAGGTGGGGCAGCTCAGAGACCTGGCTGGGCAACAGCAGCTGCCCAGAGGTCTCCCAAGGAGAGGAGAGGAGGCTGAGGGAACACTCCACAAGGGATGGTGTTCAAAAAAGGGCGAGGGGCTGCCAGCTCTGCAGACAAGGGGTGGCATAACTGAGCTCCTGAGCCCCACAGGGGTGCTGCAGAATGATTGCAGTTGGTTGAGGGAGCCATGGGCCCAAAAAAGGTTGGAAACCTCTGCTGCAGAGGGATCTGAAGGCAAGGGAACAGACCTATCTGTGCCTTCTGAGGTCAAGTGGGATATTGGCCAGGATGGAGTTTATATTGTCCTCCTGGAGGGCTGCATATTCAGAAGGTAAACCCAGCTTTTGGTGTCTGCAAATAACATAAAATAATGCACCCATATACACAAAGTTTGAAATCCTTTGTTTTCTGCTGGAAATTCAAAAAAGTTTCCTTTTTTTCAACCCCCACCCCAGATGACGGGAATTCTGTGCTATCGTCAGAAACTCCTGCAGCTGAAGAAGGAAAAGAGATGGTTGCAGATGAAAGTGAACTTCAGAAGCACGGAGAAGAGAAATCCTCACCTTCTATGGATGTTAATGCCCGTGAACCTCAAATCCTGCAGGAAGATGGACAAGGAAACAGCCAGAAAATATGCCCGGTGTGTGGGAAGATATTCAGATACGAGTCAAAGTTAAATAGGCATTGCAGAAGCCACACGGGGGAGAAGCCATTTAAGTGCACTGAGTGTGGAAAGAGCTTGAGCTCCAGCTGCAGCCTTCTTAAACATCTAAGAAGCCACACCGGGCTGAAACCGTTTAAATGCATGGAGTGTGGAAAGAGTTTCCGTGAGAGCAGTACCCTCCTTACACACACGAGAACGCACACTGGGGAGAAACCATTTAAGTGCACGGAATGTGGGAAAACCTTCAGTAGGAACACGCAACTTACTTTGCATCAGAGAACCCACACAAGGGAGAAGCCATTTAAGTGCTTTGAGTGTGGACGGACCTTCAATCAGCTCATTAATCTGACTTCACATAGCATTATCCACACAGAGGAGAAGCTATTCAAATGCATGGAATGTGGGAAGTGCTTTGGCGACAGCAGCGGCCTTACTCAACATCAGAGAACCCACACAGGGGAGAAACCATTTAAATGTACAGAGTGTGGAAAGGGTTTCAAGCAGCCCAACCACCTTACTATACATTACAGAACGCACACCGGGGAGAAGCCATTCAAATGCATGGAATGCGGGAAGAACTTCAGCCAGTTGGTTAACCTTACTTCCCATCAGAGAATACACACCGGGGAGAAACCCTTTAAATGCATGGAATGCGGGAAGAGCTTCACTGATAGTAGTGGCCTTGCTCAACATCAGAGAACCCACACAGGGGAGAAACCGTTTAAATGCACGGAGTGCGGAAAGAGCTTCCAACAGCCCAGCCGCCTTACTCTACATTATAGAATCCACACCGGGGAGAAGCCATTTAAATGCCTGGACTGTGGGAAGAGCTTCAGGCAGCTCATTAACCTTGCTTCCCACCGCAGGACCCACACAGGGGAGAAACCCTTTGAGTGCAGGGAGTGTGGGAAGAGGTTTTGTAACAGCAGCAACCTCATTTCTCATAGCAGAACACACACTGGGGAGAAGCCGTTTAAATGTGCAGAATGTGGGAGGAGCTTCGCAAAGAAGAAAAGCCTTACTTTACACCACAAAAAACACACAGAAGGAACCATTTAGATGTGTTGGATGTGGGAAAAAGCTTCTGTAAGCTCAGCTTACTTTGCATCACGGGACACAGCTTTCTGGGGGAAAGCTTTTACATGCAGAGAATGTGAAAGGTTTAGTGTGAACAGTTGCCTTCCTTTAAATTGAAGAAGACACACAGAGGATAATGAACGGGGGGTTCATTATTGGCAGGGGGTTGAACTCGATGGCCCTTGTGGTCTCTTCCAACTCTATGATTCTATGAACACATAAAGAAGTGTCTTGGTGGATCAGGCCCATAGTCTATTTAGTCCAGCGTCTGATTTTCACAACCAGTAAACACATTTGAGTGTAGAGTGAAGAAAGAGTTTAGTGTTAGCAATGTCCTTCCTTTACATCAAAGAATGCCCAGTGTGGAGTTTTCTTGAGGGTACAGGCCTTACTGTAGAAAGTACTCCTCTTTCTCTTCCTCAAAGGACCCACAAAGAGAAGGAAACCTATAAGTGTATGAAATGGGGAAAGCGCTTCAGGGACAGGAGTTACCTTCCACGAAAGAATGCACCCAGCAGGAATCCCAACAAATTAATTGAACCTCAAAAGAGCACCAGTGACACAGCACTCTTGTTTCACATGGAAGAAGCTACCCCAGGAACACCGTAAGAATGAAAGGAAGTTAGAAAGAGGTCATTCGACACCTGAAAATCTAAGCACATTGATTAAGGAGCACGCTTTCATTTCCTACAATCAATTAGATGCTGGACCAGCGGTTCTGTAAACAGTAACATTTGAGAGAAATGAACGGCAATGTAATACATGCAAAAGTATTATGAACTGTAGAAAATAGAATGTTTGACCATTTTGTTACTAGCGTTCCTATGTCAATTATAGGTGTAGTGGAATAGCGAACTGTGATCACAATTGATTGCAAAAGAACTGCTTGACAAGTTCTTATCAGGGTCAGCCCCAGTCATCCTGCAACTTAAGGAAAAGGTGTGGTCCCTCCCCGTTCCCTGGAGAGAACTCAACAGGACTGACTTTAATCTTTCTTCTGCACTAGAGAGGTAATAGCATCTTGCGCTTCTCTAGAGCCTGCAGACTGGGAATTTGGACCCTAGGATATTTATACCCTGCCCTTCCCAGTTCAAAAACCGGGCCCAGGGCAGCTAAACAAATTTAATACACTTTAAAACACTTAATTATAAAAGCAGCATAAAATACAGTATAAAAACATGAATAACAATAAAATTCAAAAATCAATTAGATAATCCCTAGGGCTAGCTGGCTGAATTGGTCCTACTTGGGCCAGCGAGGAGGCCAGGGGAGAATTAGCTGGGGGTCTCAGAGCGGGTTATCTTCATAAAAGGGGAGGGGGAGGGAAGGGAAATAAAAGATCAGGCTAAGTTCAAATTGAAAGCCAGGCGGAATAGCTCTGTCTTACAGGCCCAACGGAAGGAGGTTAAATCCTGAAGGGCCCTAGTCTCATGGGACAGAGCATTCCACCAGGTCAGAACCATCACTGAAATGGTGGACGATAGTCTGACTTCCTTAGGGCCCGGGACCTCTAAATTATGTTTATTCATGGACCTTAAGGTCCTCTGCGGGGCATACCAGGAGAGGCAGTCCCATAGTAATGAAGTGAGCAGACATTGTAGGGTCTTCAGCTTATTTTAGAAGGGATGGTCAAGGATCTGGAAGCCGAGCCTTGTGAGGAATGGTTGAAGGAGCTAGTTATGTTTAGCCTGGAAAAGAGGAGACTGAGAGGAGGCCTGATAGCCATCTTCAAATATCTGAAGGGCTGTCACATGGGAGATGGAGCAAGCCTGTTTTCTCCTGCTCTGGAAGGTAGGACTCTAACCAATGGCTTCCAGTTACAAGAAAGGAGATTCCAACTAAACATATGGAAAAACTTTCTGACAGTAAGCTCTTCAACAGTGGAACAGTTTCCCTTGGGAGGTTGTGGCGGTTTTTAAGCAGAGGCTGGATAACCATCTGTCTGGTGCTTTATCCAAAATTCCAACATTGCAGGGAGTTGAGATGCTATGATTCTATGAAAACATTGGGGAGAGGAAGGTTAACTAGGGTTTGGGAGTGATGAGTTTGTAAATGAAGAACAAGCACAGGGATGAAAGCTTTCTCAGGCACTTCAGCAGGAAGTCTCAAGGAAGCTGACATTTCCCTGTAGCCAGCAAAACTTGGCAAAGCATGCAATAAAACCTAGCAGAACTTCTGGGGCAGGAAATGAAGATTTAGTTGGGATGGGGATATACCTGTCCTTTGCAAGATGTGAATTGTTGCAGGAAGGAAGGAAGGAGGGAGGGAAGGAAGGTAAAGTAAGTAAGTATTGGAGAGAGTAGAAACCAACTTTCAGGAAGTGATGGGAAGGATGGCAGAGGTGAAGAGGCAAGGTTTGGGACCACGTGAGTTTTTTTGAGAATGTAAATAAGAAAAATGGGAGGCAATCCGTGATCTTCATTCCTGGACTGCTTCCTGCTATCCTGCGTGTAAAAACCCCAGAAGCCTGTTCCCTTCTAATAGTTTGCAGTCAGGGGAAAATGGAAATGTAGGAAGCTTTACCTAAAGGGCCGGGGAAATTTAGAAGGGCCAATGAAGGATTTAGAAGTGGATAAGACTTTTTTTTTTCTTTTAAGTTGCTTGATGTAGCACGTATGTATAACAGCCTATTTACCTAATACTTTAATATAGTTTCATTTTCTCACATAATCTTGGCATCCTAATAGTTTCTACAGTGGTGCCTCGCAAGACGGAATTAATTTGTTCTGCGAGTTTTTTCGTCTTGCGAAGCACGGTTTCCCATAGGAATGCATTGAACGGTTTTAAGAAAAAGGACGTTTTCGTTTTTCGTCTTGTGAAGCAAGCCCATAGGGGAATTCATCTTGCGAAGCAACTCAAAAAACGAAAAACTCTTTCGTCTTGCGAGGCATTCGTCTTGCGAGGCATTCGTCTTGCGAGGTACCACTGTATGTATAATGCACCTTTGATTTTCCTTGATACTTTGTGGGTTAAACTTACGTCTTTCATAAACTAAAATGCGTTCATTGGTCTTTTGTTGATGTGTTTTAAATAAAGCAGATTTCAGATACCACAGAAAAAGAATACTGTTTTTAATGATGCTGTACAGGACACAGCCGGTGTTCCAGGAGGTCCTAATCTGTCACTCCATATTGGCTTTGATTATAGTACTTTGATTATTAGATACTCCATACCATTTGTGCAACTGGCTGCCCACAAAGTGGAACACATTTGGTTAAGACTCAAAAAGTGTTTTCCAAGTCCTAATTGTGCCAAGAAAGCCTTGAGGATTCCCCATTCCACCCTGTCAGATGCCATAAAAGTGTCCAGGAACATTAGAGCCACTGGGAGCTTATGTACATTAATTGTGGGTATGGTATTTAGTTGGCATCCATCTGTTTCGGGAGGTGTGCATCTTTGGGGGTGAAATCCGCTGTTGGAAGGTTAGAAAACCTACAGTGGCTGCAGAGATTGATAGGGGAGAGATACATTCCATAGCAGCTTGGGCAGATAAAGCTTTCAGTTGCGCTGTTGCAGATGAACCATGGCGTCTCTTCTCTTTGCACCAGAGGTCATTCCTCCTGTGGTCGCTGCAATGGATGCACAACCTGACTGTCCCCAGGCACTGCTGTTGTCTGAAAGGGATTCTCACATGGAGGGATTGGTGTTGCAGGTCTGCATGCAGCGCTTGCAGACATCTTTGTAACGTAGAGTTGGTCTGCCCAGCTGCCCAGCTGCCTGAAGCCAGCTCTCCTTGGGATCTTGCCATTTTCCATTCTCTGGACAGGACCAAGCCAGCGTGGATGTCGCCAAGACAGGAGTGTGAATATACTGGAAAGTTTGCTTGGAGAGTGCATCTTTCTTTGATGCACTGTCCCGATATTTAAAAGCTCTAGAAATGACACCCGTGGTGCTGTTGGAAGGGATCAAACTACAGTAGTACCTCGGGTTACAGATGCTTCAGGTTACAGACTCCGCTAACCCAGAAATAGTACCTCGGGTTAAGAACTTTGCTTCAGGATGAGAACAGAAATCGTGCGGCAACAGGAGGCTCCATTAGCTAGTGTAGTACCTCAGGTTAAGAACAGTTTCAGGTTAAGAATGGACCTCCAGAACGAATTAAGTTCTTAACCCAAGGTACCACTGTAGTTTGGTAGGTGAAATGCGGTGACCAATGAAAATTTAGGCAATTAACCATTACCGATGACAGGATTTTTACATCCTGGTTAGTTGGGCAGTAAGAGCTTACTAGCTGAAGGTTCCTTCCCCAGCTGCTCTGGGCGGCTCCCAACAGAATATTATTATTAATAAAGCGATAAAGTATCAAATGTTAAAAACTTCCCTAAACAGCCTTCAGGTGTCTTCTAAAAGTCAGATAGTTGTTTATTTCCTTGACATCTGGTGGGAGGGCGTTCCACAGGGTGGATGCCACCACCGAGAAGGCCCTCTGCCTGGTTCCCTGTAACCTCACTTCTTGCAGGGACGGAACCGCCAGAAGGCCCTCGGCGCTGGACCTCGGTGTCCGGGCTGAACGATGGGGGTGGAGGCGCTCCTTCAGGTATACTGGGCCGAGGCCGTTTAGGGCTTTAAAGGTCAGCACCAGCACTTTGAAATGTGCTTGGTAACGTACCGGGAGCCAATGTACGTCTTTCAGGACCAGTGTTATATGGTCTCGGCGGCTGCTCCTCAGTCACAAGTCTAGCTGCCACATTAGCACGCTCCAAAGTGCTGTTATATGACCAGGTGAGCCACAGTGCTGGTTCAGTTTTAAATGCTTGATTAAGCATGTAACTCGTTGTCCCAACCATCAGTGGAGCTGGACCCTGGGACCTTGGGAGCAAATCACAGGCTTCACTTAGACCAGGATTCCTCAACCTCGGCCCTCCAGATGTTTTGAGACTACAGTTCCCATCATCCCCGACCACTGGTCCTGCTAGGTAGGGTTCATGGAAGTTGTAGGCCAAAAACATCTGGAGGGCCGAGGTTGAGGAAGTCTGACTTAGATGAAGTGGCTCAATCACTGTAGCAGAGCTAGAGGAGGAGCTCCACTATAGGCCTGCTGGGAGACACCAGAAGCATAGCAAAGTAGTTAATATATGCTGTAAGCTACCTAGAGTGGCTGGGGAAACCCAGCCAGATGGGTGGGGTATTAATAATAATAATAATAATAATAATAATAATAATAATAATAATAGCAATTGCACATAGCAGTGCATGCCAGAGACTAAACCTTTGAAGTCGCTGCAAGCGAGGAACCCTGTGTAGTTGTGTAGGCTACTAAAATAAGAATTTTGTGGGAACCCTAAGCATACTCCTGCAGACGGTGGTGGTTTCTGCTCCTGAGACTGCAAACATAAAGAGTCCTTATTGCTGGGTTTAGATGCAGAGATCCGTGAGTGTAATTTCTTTCACACAAGCACTTGTACATATGTAGAGAAATTGTGATCATTCTCTTTTCTTTCTTTTATTAATATTTTATTGAAAATAAAGTGATGTAAAGAAAAAGAGAAGAGAAAAAGGCACAAAAATGGGTAGGGACCCCCCCCCAAATATACAATATACAAAAAGCGCCCTAACCCACACATTCTTTTATAAATTTGATATTACTATCCTAATACATATGTAAATATTAATAGGCAACTACATTTTGTATAAACTTCCAAATACTGTTGTTATTTATCCAAAGAAAGTCTACGTCCAAGATCTAGGGCAGAGCTTTCCTAACTTTTCACGTTGGCGACACACTTTTTGGACATGCATCAGTTTGCAACACAGTGATTCAGTTTTGCAAGCAAACCCCTTTAGTTTGGAAAGTTCTGATCTAGGGTTTCTATCTCCTTTGTAGGTCAAGCATCCTGAAGCAAACTTTGCATAAAGGGAACCCTCAAAACAGCCTAGTTTCCACCTCTTTCTCAGTCTCCTGCAAAAGTACTTCTACACAACCCACAGGCACCCCCCCATTGCCTTGTCACATTGCAGGGGAGTCCAAAGTTTGATGCCCCTCCCACTTGCACAGCCTTCCGAAAGCTGGGGAAGTGAAGTGTTGGGATTTGGGAAGGAGGTGAGAGGCTCTGGCAGGGTGTGGTGTAGCGGTTAAGAGTGGTGGACTCGTAATCTGGTGAACCGGGTTCACTTCCCCGCTCCTCCACCTGCAGCTGCTGGGTGACCTTGGGCTGGTCACACTTCTTTGAAGTCTCTCAGCCCCACTCACCTCACAGAGTGTTTGTTGTGGGGGAGGAAGGGAAAGGAGAATGTTAGCTGCTTTGAGACTCCTTCGGATAGTGATAAAGCGGGATGCCAAATCCTAACTCTTCTTCCCTAAGCTGAGGAAATGCTTACTAGAGTTTGGGAAGGAGGTGGTGTGAGGGGCTGGGTTGAGGAGGAGTAGTGGAGACCCCATCCTGACCCTTTCAGGGAGGAGGAAGACAGTACAGATTTACAACGGGTTTGAGGTTACAACGGCTTAGAGGCAGATGGAGGAGGAGGAGGAGTTTGGATTTGATATCCCACTTTATCACTACCCTAAGGAGTCTCAAAGCGGCTAACAATCTCCTTTCCCTCCCTCCCCCACAACAAACACTCTGTGAGGTGAGTGGGGCTGAGAGACTTCAGAGAAGTGTGACTGGCCCAAGGTCACCCAGCAGCTGCATGTGGAGGAGCGGAGACGCGAACCCGGTTCCCCAGATTACGAGTCCACCACTCTTAACCACTACACCACACCCTACCACACTAGATGAGGGGGAAAGTTGGGAAATGATGGGAGAGGCAGAGCAGCAGCAGACTGATCAGTTGCCACTAGAAAGCATTCCAGACCCACCATCTCCCAGAACCCGGCGAGCCTTAAAAGTAGGAGAGCAAGGAGCTCAAAGACAGAGGACACTTAGCGCCACCCGTAGAGGAGGTGATGATGATGACGAGTAAGGAAGTGGGAGAGACTGGGGGTGGAGATTCACTCGGGACAACGCCATTATCCAAGAGGCTGGGTTTTATGGCCTCTCTCTGTAAGCTTGCGGGGGGGGGGGGAAAGGACTGTAAGAAACTTTTCCTTGTCTTTATACTTTCCTGGGCCAAGAGCTGCGGACAGCACCCTGACAGGTGGGAAGACTTTAGGACCCTCTCAGAGCCTTCATGCCTCCTTCCCACAGCCCAGCGCCTTGTTTACCTGGCTTTGGGAAGGCAGCAAGAGGGATGGGCGGGGGGACGTTGAATGTTGCCAAGGGCAAAAAAAAAGGCCTTAAGGCAGGGGTCCGGAGCCGCATGTGGCTCTTTTACACCTTTCCCGCGGCTCCGGGGCAGATACTAGCGAGGGGAGGAGGCGCATTGTGCGCCCCGACACTCCCCACTGTGGCGGGCGCTGTATGGCTGTGACATCGCATGGGGGCGGTGCGTGTGTTAGTCACACACCGTCCCGACGTCACCTTCCCGGTTTTGCGGCTCCCGGTTTTTTTCCCTTCGGAAACGGGTCCAAGTGGCTCTTTTTGTCTTAAAGGTTGCAGACCCCTGCCTTAAGGAATGAGACTGATGCTGTCACAAAAGTTCTTTCCACAATGAAGCATTTAAAGGGTTCCTCTCCAGTGTGTGTTATTGTAGGCATAGTCTATTCCTGTAAATAAACTTTCTCCCACATTCCCTGTTTCCAAATGGCTTCTGCCCAGTGTGTTCTCTAATGTAATGTAAGGTAAGCTGGGTGAGCTTACAGTAGTTTTTCGCACATTCCATGCAACTAAATGGTTCCTCCTGTGTGCGTCTGGTGATGCAAAGCAAGGCTTCCATTCTTCCTGAAGCGCTTCCCACATTTCGTACACTCAAATGGTTTCTCCCGTGTGTGTGTTGTCTGATGTAGAGTAAGGTGACCGGGCTGGCTGAAGCTTTTCCCACATTCCAGGCATTTAAATGGCTTCTCCCCGGTGTGGGTTCTGTAATGTAGAGTAAGGCGACTGGGACGTTGGAAGCTTTTCCCGCACTCGGTACATTTAAAGGGCTTCTCCCCTGTGTGAGTTCTCTGGTGTTGAGCAAGGCCGCTACTATCAGTGAAGCTCTTCCCACATTCCATGCACTGAAAGGGTTTATCCCCTGTGTGTATTCTCTGATGTGAAGTCAGGTTAATGAGCTGGCTGAATCTCTTCCCGCATTCCATGCATTTCAATGGCTTCTCCCCGGTGTGTGTTCTGTAATGTATAGTAAGGTGGCTGGGCTGCTTGAAACCCTTTCCGCACTCTGTACATTTAAATGGTTTTTCTCCTGTGTGGGTTCTTTGATGTTGAGTAAGGCCACTACTAACAGTATAGCTCTTTCCACACTCCGTGCATTTAAAAGGTTTCTCCCCCGTGTGAGTTCTCTGATGGGAAGTAAGGTGAGTGTTCCTACTGAAGGTTTTCCCACATTCCGTGCATTTAAATGGTTTCTCCCCAGTGTGTGTTCTCGTATGTGTAAGGAGGGTACTGCTCTCGCTGAAACTCTTTCCACAGTCCACACATTTAAACGGTTTCACCCCTGTGTGGGTTCTTAGATGTGTAAGAAGGCTCCAACTTGAGCTCAAGCTCTTTCCACACTCAGTGCACTTAAATGGCTTCTCCCCTGTGTGGCTTCTGCAATGCCTTTTAAAGTTTGATTCATATCTAAATATCTTCCCACACACCGGACATATTTTCTGGCTGCTTCCTTGTCCATCTTCCTGCAGGATTTGGGGTTCATGGGCATTAACCTCCAGAGACGGTGAGGATTTCTCTTCTCCGTGCTTCTGAAGTTCACTTTCATCTGCAACCATCTCTTTTCCTTCTTCAGCTGCAGGAGTTTCTGATGATAGCATAGATGTCTCCCTAGAATTCCCATTGTACCGCCCATCATCTGGGGTGAATTTTGAGAAAAAGAAAACGTTTTTGAATTTCCAGCAGAAAACAAAGGATTTCAAACTTTGTGTATATGGGTGCATTATTTAATGTTATTTGCAGACACCAAAAACTGGGTTTACCTTCTGAATATGCTGCCCTCCAGGAGGACAATATGAATTCTATCCTGGTCAATGTCCCACTTTACATCAGCAGTCTGTTCCCTTGCCTTCAGATCCTTCTGCAGCAGAGGTTTTCAAACTTTTTTGGGCCCAGAATTCTCCCAACCAACTGCAATCTTTCTGCAGCACCCCTGTGGGGCTCAGGAGCCCAGTTATGCCACCCCTTGCCTGCAGAGCTGGCAGCCCCTCACCCTTTTTTGAACACCCTCCTCTCCTCTCCCTTCTCCTTGGGAGACCTCTGGGCAGCTGCTGTTGCCTGGCCAGGTCCCTGAGCTGCCCCACTTCCTTGCACTGCCTCCCCACACTGCCCCACAGGGGCCTGGGAAGCACCCTTTGGCCAGCCCCAGAGGGACCATTCACCTGGTGAGCTGGTAGCCAGGGCTGCTGCCACAAACAGCTGTGCAAGCCTTTGGGAGGGAGGGAGGGAGGGAAGGAAGGAAGGAAGAAAGGAAGGAAAGAAAGAAAGAAAAAGAATGAGGTGGGTGTTGCCCAAGGCACCCTAGGGTGCCAGGGCACACTGGTTGAAAACCACTGCACTGCACAAAGACAGGACTGAACCTTAGAATTTCTACATCCGAAGACTGTGTTCTAACACTGATCTCTGGGTTTTCCTCAAAGGGAGAGAGTGGCTCATGCTTAACGCTACCCAAGTTTGCTACTTTGTGCTCTTCCCTTTTCTGTACAGTGGTACCCCGCAAGACGAACGCCTCGGAAGACGAAAAATTCGCTAGACGAAGGAGTTTTTCGTTTTCTTAGCCGCTTTGCAAGACGCATTTCCCTATGGGCTTGCTTTGCAAAACGAAGCTTGCCCCGCAAGCTCCGGGGATAGCGGGGAAGCGCAGCACGTCTTCCCCGCTGTCCCCGGACCTCTTCTGAAGCAAGGGGCGGCGGAGAGAAGATCGCTTCTCCCCGTTGCCAGCCCCGCAATCTCCGGGGACAGAGGGGAAGACGCGCGCGCCTTCCCCTCTCTCCCCGGACCCCTTTTGAACCAAGGGGCGGCAACGGGGAGAAGTGATCTTCTCCCCTCCGCCCCTTGCTTCAAAAGAGGGGACAGAGGGGAAGGCGCACGCGCCTTCCCCTCTGTCCCCGGAGATTGCGGGGCAGGCAACGGGGAGAAGCAATCTTCTCCCCGCCGCCCCTTGCTTTAAACAGGTCCGGGGACAGAGGGGGAGGCGCGCGGCGCTTCCCCTCTGTCCCCGGACGGTCTCCATAGGAACGCATTGATTGATTTTCAATGCATTCCTATGGGAAATTTTGCTTCGCAAGACAAAAAACTCGCAAGAAGAAAAAACTTGCAGAACGAATTAATTTCGTCTTGCGAGGCACCACTGTATAGCCTTTTCCCTTGATGGTTCAAAAATCTGTACCTGCCAATCTCTCTCCTTCCCCAGAGGCCGGGAGAATTGGTTCTTCTCTTTCCAGCGAAGACATCAAGTCTGCTTTGAGAATGTCTTTCCAGGAAACACAGCAGGCCGAGTCTTTTCCTGAGAACAAAAAATCCAGGGATCCAAAGTAAACCCATTGCATTGCTCTTTGAAACCACCCTAGAAGCCAAGACCACAGCGCGGCGCCCCCCCCCCCCATTTAAACCCATCAGGCTTTCTGATGACCTTGGACATTCAAAGCTCCGGGGGCGCAAAAGTCTCGTGCAACTCCCCCACCCTCACCAGCAATTCTAACACCCCGCCCCCCCCCCAGCAAGGCTGTTTTCCCCATTGCGAGTTTCTCCTGTCCGGGCTGCATGTTTCCCCCTCCCATCAGAAGGCTACGCCTTTCTTTTCCGAGCTGGGGGGGGGGTTGCTTTTAAAGGGGGGAGGGGGTCCTTGCATGCATTGGCGATCCTGCAGCACCCTGGGCCGCACGAGGCAAGTGCACAGCGCGGATCATCCACGACCCCACCCCGTGCATTTCCCGGGGAAAAGTGCTCCGCGTGGGAGGTGGGGGGGAGGTGTTTCTCCTTCATTACCCCTCAAACAAACCCTCCTTGGGTTCCCTCCCCCGTCTTTCCTTTCACTGCCCCACAAAAGTCGCACCTCGGCGCTTTGCAGCCTCTCCTCCGCGCGCGCGCTTCCCCAGGGCGCTTCTGCAACGCCGCCGCCTTTGAATGGCAATTTCCTGCTTCTCCGGGAAGCAGAGCCCGGCCGGGTCAGTCGCCCAGTGGAGGACCGAGTGCCCCCCTCCTCTTTGCCTACCGCTGGTTGCAACTTCCCCCCATTTAATGTGGGAAAGAAGAAAAATACATCTCCTTTCGCATCCATCTGGCGCTCGGTTCCTCCATGAAGGCGCGCTGAGGATTCATCCAGCCCCCACACATCCCGGTGTTGTATTTTAGCGCAGGGAGCTTGAGGGTGGGGAGGGAGCTTGAGGGTGCGGGGGGGGGGCACGTTCCCCAAATGGGGGAGAGAGAGCTGGAAATGCCCCTGTGCAAAGGACCATAGGGGATCTTCAAAGTGGCGCAGCGTTTGCATTGCAAGATCATATTTGGGTCCCTGTCCCCTGCACAGCTCAGTCTCCCCTGGGTGGGGGGTGTTATTCAGCTTGGGAGGGAAAGGGCACATTCCTGAAAGAGAAGCAGCCTGGGGAGGAGGCGGAGGTACCTGCGATCTTCCCCCGGTGCTGTTTTTAAGGGCTGCAGCTGGGGAGTCCTTTTGCAGGCTCCCCAAATCTCCCGAGAAGGAAGAGAGCTGGAAACGTCGCATGACCAAAGAATTGCAGAGTTGGAAGGGACACCGAGGACCATCTAGTCCAACCCAGTGGCGTAGTGTGGGGGGTGCAGGGGGGGGGCCGGCCGCACCGGGCGCAACATCTGGGGGTTAGCGTTAGGGGGCGCAAATCCATGGGTTAGGGGGCGCAAATCCACGGGTTAGGGGGCGCAAATTACTTGCCTTGCCCCGGTGCTGACAACCCACGCTACGCCACTGGTCCAACCCCCTGCAGTTCAGAGGAATCTCAGCGCAGGATGGGGAAAGCCTGGCCAGATGTGTCCCGTCCCCCCACCAGCGTTGCTTTCTGCAGCCTCCAGCACATGGATAGGCAAACTAAGGCATGAATAGAATGTGTCCTTTTATTTAAAATGCATCTCTGGGTTATTTGTGGGGCGTAGGAATCCGTTCATTCCCCCCTCCAAAATAGTCTGGCTCCCCACAAGGTCTGAAGGACAGTGGATGGCCCCCCTGCTGAAAAGGTTTGCTGACCCCTGCACAACGTCAAGGGAGTAGTAGCAAGAGGAAAGGAGGTGCACGTAGCTCCTGCCTCTCAGTCCTCCCACTGGACAGCCGAGCCGAGCTGTGGTTTCCTAGAGAGGCAGGAAGCTGCCGTGGCAAGGGGAGTGGGGCTGTTGGAAGCCCCTCCATATGCAATGAGAGAGGACGAGTCTTGGAGAGAGGGAGGCTGGAGCGCGCAGAGGACAAAGAGGTGCAATGCATGGGGGTGGCGTGGGGGTTAGGGGGAAGGAGGAAAGAACCCCCCACCACCACTCCATAGGCATAGCCAGGAGGGGTTGCAGCTGCGCCCCGCCCCCCTAAATCGAGCAAATAAATAAAAATACTTAACTAGAAGTAGAAATTGTAAATAGGTGGTTTTTTTAAAAAAAAAATTATTAACAATTTCAACATAACAAATTATTTTAAAAATCATCTTCATTATTCCCCCTTTTCCCCCTCCCACCTCCCCAACAAACCCTCCCCCCCTCCCCCCAGACTTTCCTCAGCTCCTCTCTCTGATTTCTCAACTCATATTATTCTCTGCACGCTGTAAAATTGTATACAGCCTTATCTGTCTACTATATTAACCCTCAATAAATTTGTGCATGTTTATTTAAAAACCTGCCATGGAGTCCAGTTCATTTTGTTGTCTTTTAAAATGATTTGTAAAAAGTTCCCTTTCATCTTCAAAGCCACAAAAATTGTAGATAGGTTTTGGAGCACTTGGGGTCAAAAGGAAGCAATTTGAAACAACACCGCTGGAGACTTTTCATTTGGAATCTGCTAGGCAATAGCCAGGCCGAGGATGATGACAGGGTGTGTGTGTGTGTGTGTGTGTGTGTGTGTCTGTGTCTCCTGCTCCCCACCCCCTCAACATAAATCCTGGCTACGCCCATGCCTCAGGGTGTGGGGTCTGATTTATGCAATTCGGCTGCAAGGTGTGGGACAAACTGCTGCAGAAATTGCACACGGCAAAATCCTCTTGGAAGCCACTCAATATCCCCAGGGGCATATTCAGCTTGGGTAGGGGGACCAGATTGAAATTGAAAATTGAAATACTTTACAGTGGTGCCTCGCAAGACAAAATTAATCCGTTCCGCGAGTCTCTTCGTCTAGCGGTTTTTTCGTCTTGCGAAGCAACCCGCTTAGCGGATTAGCGCTATTAAAGGCTTAGCGGCTATTAAAGGCTTAGCGGCTATTAAAGGCTTAGCGGATTAGCGGCTAAAAGGCTATTAGCGGCTTATCAGCTTAGAAAAAGGGGGGAAGCGGGAAAAAATCGGAACACTCGCAATACGTTTTCGTCTTGCAAAACAAGCCCATAGGGAAAATTGTCTTGCGAAGCAGCTCAAAAACGGAAAACCCTTTCGTCTAGCGGGTTTTCCATCTTGCGAGGCATTCGTCTTGCGGGGCACCACTGTATTGTCACTTATACACCTTGTATACAGTGAGATTACACGAGCACCCCCCACTCAGCTTAGTCTTAATTCCCCTCGTTTACTGACGCACACCCCCAAACCTGTAAGTTACTTGCCCTGTTGTTATCTTTTCATTCAGCAGCCTAACAGCCCACGGATAGAAGCTGTTCTTTACCCTGTTGGTGCGACTAATCACCAGATGCATTGGTGAAGAGGAATTAGCATTTGGGAGTGGGGTGAGGACAACAAGAACAAGAACAATTTATTTATACCCCGCCCATGTGGCTGGGTTTCCCTAGGCACTCTGGGTGGCTCCCAACAGAATATTACTAAAAAAGCAATAAAAGATCAAACATTAAAAACTTCCCTAAGCAGAACTGCCTTCATATGTCTTCTTGAAGTAAGGATTGACATGCTGGCCTGTGCTGTTTTTAGAGAGCTCACATAGGCTTAGCCAGGGGGCTGCAACTGCTCCCCCTAAATCAAGTAAATAAATAAAAATGCTTAACTAACTGACCAATTGCATCACAGATAACTCAGTTCTAGCCCCCTAACTTATTCCCTGCTTATTCCCCCTGAAATAAATCCTGGCTACGCCCACGCGAACTCATAGAGTGTTTACATGATTCCTCCCATAATATTTAGTTTCATCAGACTCTTAAATAAAAAAGGGAGTTCCTGGCCATGTTTGCCTCCTGATGGGAGCAAGTTCCATAGTTTGACTCTGTGCTTCATGAAGAAGTGCTTCCTTTCTTTTCCCTAAATCTTCCAACGTTCAGCTTCATGGGGTTCTCGTGAGCTCTAGTGTTGGGAGAGAGGGAGAAGAAAAATTCTGTATATTCTCTTTTTTCAGGGTCAAAGAGGTGGCTGTGCATTTCACCGAAGAGGTATTGGGTCCTGCTGGATCCAGACCAAAGATCATGGAGCCGAATTATGAGACACAGTCCTCTCTAGGTAAGGACACATTCCCCCCGCCCTACCCCCATTCCTTGATTGCAAGATGTTTGGGGCATATTCCCCATTTATTATTTGTACCCCGCCCATTTGGCTGGGTTTCCCCAGCTACTTTGGGCGGCTCCCAACAGAATATTAAAAAAACATTAAAAACTCCCCTAAACAGGGCTGCCTTCAGATGTCCTCTAAACGTCTGGTAGTTGTTTTTCTCTTTGACATCTGGTGGAAGGGTGTTCCACAGGGCGGGTGCCGTTACTGAGAAAGCCCTCTGCCTGGTTCCATGTAACTTGACTTCTCGCTAGGGAACCGCCAGAAGGCCCTCGGCGCTGGACCTGGCGCTCTATGTGGGGCTACCTTTGAAGGTGACCTGGAAACTACAACTAATCCAGAATGCGGCAGCTAGACTGGTGACTGGGGGCGGCCGCCGAGACCACATAACACCGGTCCTGAAAGACCTACATTGGCTCCCAGTACATTTCCGAGCACAATTCAAAGTTTGGTGCCAACTTTAAAGCCCTAAATGGCTTCAGCTTTGTACACCCCCATCATACAAACTGGACATTGATAACTGACTCCAATGGCCTTCTGGCTGTTCCCTCACTGTTTAATAGGTTATTGTATTTTGGTGTTCTGTTGGAAGCCGCCCAGAGTGGCTGGGGAAACCCAGACAGATGGACAGGGTAATAATAATAATAATAATAATAATAATAATAATAATAATAATAATAATAATAATAATATCAGAGAAGCAGCAAATTGGGGTCAACCTGTGATAATATCCCATGCTTCTACCTTGAAGTTCATACGTATATTTTTTTCCTCAACCCCCAGGAAATGATGCATTGAGCAGTGAGAAATATATGGAAAAATATTTGGTGTCACTGGAAAAAGCCGAGCATGAATCAGGAAAAAAGATGCTTGGAAATCAAAGAGGACCAAAAAGGGATGAGAGAAACCACTCAGAGGATAGGAGGGAGGAGGTCCCTGCTTCCCAGAGTGCTGTTGTCCAGGAAACCCTGATCCAACAGGAAGACCACAAAAGGAACAGCAGAAAAACATGCCTGGTGTGTGGGAAAACATTTAGACATCAATCGAACTTAAATATACATTGCAGAATCCACACAGGAGAGAAACCATATACATGCACCGAGTGTGGGAAGAGCTTCAATCTGACAAGCAACCTTACTAGACATAAAAACACACATACAGGTGAGAAGCCGTATAAATGTATGGAGTGCGGGAAGTGCTTCAGTGACAGCAGTAGTCTCAATCGACATCAAGCCACCCATGCGGAGGAGAAACCGTATGCTTGCATGAATTGTGGAAAGAGCTTTTGTGTGAGGAGCAGCCTCCTTTTACACCAAAGAACACACACAGAGGAGAAACCATTTAAATGTGCCGAGTGTGGAAAGAGCTTCATTGAGGTCAGTAGCCTTACTAAACATCAGAGAATCCACAGAGGGGAAAAGCCATTTAAATGCAAGGAGTGTGGAAAGAGCTTCAGTCAGAGCGGTAACCTGATGTTACATCAAAGAACACACACGGGAGAAAAGCCATGTCAGTGTACCGAGTGCGGAAAGTGCTTCCGTAGCAGCAGCAGCCTTACTTTACATCAGAGAATCCACACGGGGGAGAAACCGTATACATGCATTGAGTGTGGGAAAAGCTTCAGTGCTCGTAGTAGCTGTACTTCACATCAGAGAACGCACACAGAGGAGAAGCCGTTTAAGTGTGTGGAGTGTGGGAAAAGCTTTAGTCAGAGCAGTAGCCTGACGACACATCAGAGAACACACACAGGGGAGAAGCCGTACAAATGTGTCAGCTGTGGGAAGTGCTTCAACGACAGCAGTGGCCTTACTTTACATCAAAGGACCCACACAGGGGAGAGACCCTTTAAATGCACGGTGTGCGGGAAAAGCTTCAGTCTGAGTAGTAACCTTAGCAGACATCAAAAAACACACACGGGAAAGAAGGCGTATAAATGTATGGAGTGTGGAAAGTGCTTTATTGACAGCAGTGCTCTTACTTTACATCAGAGAACGCACACAGGCGAGAAACCATTTAAATGCACAGTGTGTGGAAAGAGCTTCAGTGCAAATAGTCGGCTTGCTAGACATCAGAGAATACATACGGGAGTGAAAAAATGGTGTGGGAAAAGCTTCGGTGACAAAGCAAACCTTTCAGGACATCAGAAAACCCACGCAGGTGAAAACCCGTAAAACTGCATGGAGTGTGGACATTGGAAGACTTCCTAAACATTAAAGCACACAGTGGCGAAGTTATGGAAAGGTATGAAGTGTGGAAAAAGCCATGTGAGCACCAGCCTTCTTCAACATCTGAGAACCCTTGGAGGAAAGAAACCCTATACATGTAAAGAATATGGCTAATTTCTATGTTACAAGAGGAGTGATTTGGCCACAGTGACATATGCTTTAGTTACACCCAGGTTCAATTACTGGAATGGGCACTGCCTTTGAAAAGTGCTCCAAAACTTCAACTGACTCAAATATCAGCAGCCAGAATTTCAGCTGGTAACCAAACAGTTAAACCTCTGTGTTGCAAACAATTATCGTAATATCCAAGGCAATACAGAACACTGAACAGTATGAAATATATGAAATGCACTCTCTGCAAAACCAAATAAACAGAAATCTTATACATCTCTGAAAGTCACAAAATATGCACTCTTGATGGATTCTCTTGAAAACATAGAACCAAATGACAGTCTTATAAGTCTCTGAAAGTCTTTGTAGACTATGCAAATTTCTGAAAGAAACAATGGGTCAGATTCTTATCTGGTGAAAACAAGCCGTAAAGCTTTGTTTTATGACGTCCAACGCTGCCAAAGTAGTCCACAAACAGACGTAGTGAACAGTGATTCCGGATATACCCACTGTTACGTGGAATTCTTCAGCACAGCAGAAGGATACAGAAATGCTTCATAAACCGATCTACAGTGGTACCTCAGGTTACATACGCTTCAGGTTACATATGCTTCAGGTCACAGACTCCGCTAACCCAGAAATAGTGCTTCAGGTTAAGAACTTTGCTTCAGGATGAGAACAGAAATTGTGCAGCGGCATCAGGGCGTCAGCAGGAGGCCCCATTAGCTAAAGTGGTCCCTCAGATTAAGAACAGTTTCAGGTTAAGAACGGGCCTCCGGAACGAATTAAGTACTTAACCCGAGGTACCACTGTATATGGTGAATGGAATTGTATAGCAACAATTGCTATGGAGTAGTGGTCATAAAGTTATGTAACCGCTGCTACTGACTGCATGTTGCAAGAAACCATCAAGAGAGCATATTTTGTGACTTTCAGAGATTTATAAGATTTTCAGCTAGGGCTGGTTATAGCCTGGGGAACATACGACTCCCTCGTTACAACAGCTCCACCAAGAATACCAGTCTGTTTTGGGCACAAGTGCTGGTTTTGAACTATATATGACTCATGTCCAAGCTATCTGAATGACTGTGTTCCCTCATTTGAAACTGCCCAGGTTCTGAGGTCTTCAAGGGATGCCCTTCTCTTGGCTCCACCAGCCTCACAGGCTCCTTGGACAAAATAAAAAAAATCCTTCCAGTAGCACCTTAAAGACCAACTAAGGTAGTTCTTGGTATGAGCTTTTGTGTGCATGCACACTTCTTCAGATACACTGAAACAGAAGTTGCCAGATCCTTCTATATAGTGAGAAGGTGGGGAGGGGTATTACTCAGAAAGGTGGTGGGAATGGGAGATTGGCAGATAGCTGAGATGAGCCTGTTGACGACTCTTAACGACTGTAATAGGTCTTACAGGAAAAGGCAAGGGGTGAGAAGGTGAGAAATGGCTTAGTCATGTATAATGAGATAAGAATCCAGTGTCTCTGTTAAGAAATAGACTTCAGAAATAGACTGGAAAGAGAAGCTGCTGAATTGCAACTCATTACCAAACTTAAAACCATGGAGAGACCTGGTCTGAACAGAGACATTGGATTCTTATCTCACTATACATGACTAAGCCATTTCTCACCTTCTCACCCCTTGCCTTTTCCTGTAAGACCTATTACAGTCGTTAAGAGGTATTTAAATTGTGGGAAATGGTTTGTGAAGAAATTGCCAAAAATACTCAAAGACAGTGGTACCTTGGTTTACAGCCATAATCCGTTCTGAAGGTCCGGTTGTAAACTAAAACAGGTTGTAACCCAAGGCACGCTTTCACCAATGGGGTCTCCAAAAAAAGGGGGGATGTAATTTTAAAAAAAGGTTGTAATCCAAAAAAAGGGACACACACTTCCGGGTTTGACGTGGTTGTAATCCTAAATGGTTGTAATCCAAAACGGTTACAAACCAAAGTACCACTGTATCCCATCCCAACTTTACCACAGATTTGTTTACAAAATCTATGGCACAATCAGCTGAAAGGGTTCAGCTCCCAGGAACTTTTAATGTGGATGCTTTTGATGGCCAGAATTTCATTTGCCCCCAAATGGAAAAGCTTATGGGACTGGCAACTTTTAATTTGGTCTGAAGTTTAGCGCTAACTGGAAAAAATAGCACGTGCCAATGGCTCCGAGGGTCATGCATGGTTTGATATGATTTTTATCATGCATACAACAAATACAGATACAGTGGTACCTCATAATAAAAAAATTCCTTCCAGTAGCACCTTAAAGACCAACTAAGTTAGTTCTTGGTATGAGCTTTCGTGTGCATGCACACTTCTTCAGATACGAAAGCTCATACCAAGAACTAACTTAGTTGGTCTTTAAGGTGCTACTGGAAGGAATTTTTTAATTTTGACTATGGCAGACCAACACGGCTACCTATCTGTAAGTGGTACCTCATGTTACAGACGCTTCAGGTTACAGAGTCCGCTAACCCAGAAATAGTGCTTCAGGTTAAGAACTTTGCTTCAGGATGAGAACAGCGTCAGCAGGAGGCCCCATTAGCTAAAGTGGTGCTTCAGGTTAAGAACAGTTTCAGGTTAAGAATGGACCTCCGGAACGAACTAAGTACTTAACCTGAGGTACCACTGTACACAGGACTCCCATCTCTAGAAGATTGGCATTTCTCATGGTCCTAACCTGATTTAAGTCTCTTCCAGATATACTGTGCTGCCTTTTTTTGTATTTGTACTTCCATTATTATTATTTTAATCTTTATTAATTTAAATTACACACATATACCGAGAATTTACAATCTCAACTACAAAAAGAAAATTTAAGAAAAAAGAAGAAAATACAGAAAAAAGACGAAAAGGCAGATTTATGTGCATAAAAAACCCTTAATCTTCCTAATTAATAGTTAAATAAACACTTAAATAAAAAAGACTTCTGACAAAACAAGTCTTCCAATCATTCTCATTGTACTGTTTATACTGTCGTCGTTTTCCCCGCACGGTTTTATATTCTTTAATATTGTTCCCGTCTACTCCACAAACAGTATTTGTTGTGTTTACAAGTATCACTCGGGTTTTGCTAATATGGTGTGGTTGGTACGATATGATCTTCTATAATCCTTAAATATTCTCCATTCTCCAAACATTTTCTGGTTCAATACTCCCCTAACTCTTCCCGTCAGTTTTGCTAGTTGTAAATATTCTAACAGTAGCATCTGCCAATCTGTGATTGTCGGTATTGTTTCGTTTCCCCGCTTCCTTGCCACAAGAAGACTTGCTGCTGTGGTGGCACACATGAACAGTGATCTTATGTCTTTTTTTAATTTCTAATGGTAAAATGCCTAAAAGAAAGATCTCTGTGATTTTTTTTTTTTTAAAGTGAGTCTGAATAATTTCCTGAATTCATTATAGATATTATCCCAGAATTCCCTAACTTCCGTTATTTTTATTGGGTCGATTTCTTTGACTTCCATTATAATCATAATAAATTCATACCTGTACAATATTCACTTCACAGACACAACTAAGGAACTTTAACAGCAAGAGGAATCCAAGCTTAGATTGGCAATGTCAATCACAGCTGAGAGGAGGAGGGAGGGCGCTTGGGAGACGCCCCCCCCCCAGCCTCAATTACCCGCCGCCTGATTTTAAAAAGACAGGCCAGCCTGCCTCCTGCTGACAATTAGGAATTATATGATAATAATTTATTATTTATACCCTTCCCATCTGGCTGTGCTTCCCCAGCCACCCTGGGCGGCTTCCAACAAAATATTAAAAGAGAGTAATGCATCAAACAAGTGGATTCCAGAAGGAAAAAAGCTGGGAAGAACGGGGTGCACAATATATGGGGTGGGGGTGGAGACCGCCAGACAAACACGGGTGAAACCAGGCTTTCTTTCACCCGGGTCAAAGACTCAGTTCAGCACCCCCAGACATGTTCTTTTGCACACAGAAAAGTTTTCCATGTACTCATCCACACTGCTAAACCAATTCGTTCTTAAAGGGCATAAAAAGTAGGCAATGTATTATTCGAGTTCAAAGTTTTATTTTTTTTAATAGTATTTTTTAGATCTCCAGCATAACAAAATATCCAACATAACTTATATTTTTTATTTTTAAAAAATCATTTTCACCTTTTACAAATATTTCAACAAGAAAGACAAAAGATTTTTATTTCTGCATACTGTAATCAGTTCAGATATATTTACTAATTTCCCCTTACCTTCCCCTTCATTATTTCTTACTGCACGTGTTTATATCAGTCCCGCTAATGTTTCAATTGGTTTCTCCCCTGTGTGTGTTCTGTAATCTGCATTGGGCATCAGAAGCTCTTTCAACAGTCCATGCACTTAGTGGTTTCTCCCCTGTGTGTGGTTCTTGTAATGCCTGTTTAGAAAACATCTAAATATTTTCCCACACGTGAGACACATTCTCTGGCTGTTTCCTTGGTCATCTTCTTGCAGGATTTGGGGTTAAAGGACATTAGCACCCTGAGAAAGTGAGGATTTCTCTTTTCCATGTTTTATACGTTTTCTTTGATTTGCAACCATTCCGCCGCAGGGGTTTCTGACGACAGCATAGAATCCCCATTATTCTGCCCATCATCTGGGGTGAGGGTTGAGAAAAAGAAAACATTTTTGAATTTCCAGCAGAAAACAAAGGATTTTGCGCTTGTTTGACCGTTTGTATGGGTATATTATTATTGCATGTCTACATTCCCCACTTTTATTTATGCACACCTGAAACTGAGTTTACCTTCTGAATATGCTGCCCTCCAGGAGGACAATATGAATTCTATGCTGGCCAATATCCCACTCGACAGATGTGCCTTTATATCCCTTTGCAGGGTTTCAGATCGGGACTTTGGTGATCACAAGGATAGGACTGAACCTAGGAATTTCTACCTGCAAAGTGTTGGGATACTGCCAGGGAGATATAGTCCATCATGGCCCCAAGCCGGCTGTAGTCCCTGTAGTCATGCAGTATGAGCTTTTAGCGACACGAGTTCTCTGGAATACTGTTTCTCAGGCGGCTAGTCCTGGTCTTTATAACCCTGTACCTTCTTTCAGAAGGCAGAAGCCAAAAGAGATTATTTCCGGGGTGCCCACTATCCTGCGCCATCTCTGCAGCTTTCTTATGGCACCTGGCAGCATAGATTTGATCCAAGGTGGGAAGAGTGCACCCAATTATTCTCTCCGCAGTCTTTACAACCCTGGACAGCCTTGTTTTTTCCCTGACCGTGCAGCTCCCAAACCACACACAGACCATAAGTTAATACACTCTCCACAGTACAATGGTAATATGCCACCAACAGGTCCTTTGAGAGATTACTCTTCTGGAGCCAGTGTTGCAAAGGGTGTTAAAACACTCACAAGGCAACGAACACAGACAATTGAAGAAGTGGAAAAATTGCTTTTAATATGGATAACTGAAAAACAGCTGTCCGGTGACAGCATTTCTCCAAGCATAATTTGTGAAAAAGCTTTAAGCTTGCATGCCAACCTCATCAAAAACATCCCTGGAGGAAGTGCTGAGGGTGAGATTTTCAAGGCAAGCAGAGGGTGGTTTGAAAAGTTTAAGACGAGAAGTGGCATCCACAGTGCGGTGAGACATTGTGAAGCCGCCAGTGCCAACAAATTAGATGCCGACCGGTTTGTTTTGGAATTTAAAGATTGAGTCGAGTTGCAGGGCTTCGTTCCCCAGCAAGTTTTTAGCTGTGACGAGACAGGTCTCTTTTGGAAGAAAATGCCAAAGAGGACCTACATAACAAAGGAGGAGAAAGCATTGCCAGGGAACAAGCCCATGAAAGACAGGCTGACCCTTTTATTTTGTGCGAATGCAAGCGGAGATTTTAAGCTGAAGCCTTTGCTAGTCTACCATTCTGAGAACCCCAGGGCGTTTAAGAAAAACAACGTCCCTTCCAACCAGGCAATTCTATGATGCTACCTGGAGACAGTGGCGTAGTGTGGGGGGTGCAGGGGGAGCCGGCCTCACCGGGCGCAACATCTGGGGGGGCGCGCTCGCACTCGCAGCTCTCTGCCCCTACCTGGCTCACTCACTCTCTCTCACTGCAGTGCTGGCTGTGCGAATCCGATCCGAGCCGCTGGGTCGCCGCCCACTGTGGAGGGGGTGGGTGCCAGGCGTGCGGTGCGGAGAGAGAGCGAGGGACTATCTGGGGGAGGGACAGTGCAGCGGCCGCCCAGCGCAGCGCTGAGCGCGGGAGAGAACCACACCAACCCAGCCCAGGCAGCAGCAAGAAGAAGCTGGCAGCGGTGGCAGGTTAGGGGGCGCAAATTACTTGCCTTGCCCCGGGTGCTGACAACCCACGCTACGCCACTGCCTGGAGACCCCAGGAGGTGAGCCAGAGACTTTCTGCACGCAGAGCAGAGGCTCCACACCAGTCCTTTTCTTATGCGTGCTAGAAGGGACCAAATCCTGGGTGGTCTCCTGCCCTCCCCACCCAGCACAGACCCCCCCCTCCTTTCCCAACCAGCACCTGCCTTCCTCCTTCCCCCCAGAGCCATCCTGCTTCGCCTTCCGTCGGATGCGCATCCTCTCCCGCCTTCCCTCCCAAATCCGTTTCTCCAGCCTCGCCTCGTTTCCTGGGGAGCCGCTGCACGACCATCCTTCGCGCCCACTGCAACTTTCTTTGAGCAGAATTTTTTGGGGATGGTCCCATGCATCTCCCCCACCCCCCACTCCAAGATCCCCTTTCTGGAACCGTCCCTTTCCTTCCCCTCTTTTCCTAACCATGGGCAGGCGGAAACAGCATATCCTGCGCGCAGCACAATCGCATTCTTCCCAGTTTTTCAGATGGAGAAGGGGACGCGCGCTCTTTCACGTTCCTGCCCCTCCCTCGGAAGTCCCCTCTAAGACTGCAAAGAGGAAGGGGAGGGGACCTGGCTGAAATAGAAGGGGAGATTCTAATCTAAGAGTTTATTCAGGGATCCCTCTGTTGTGCAAAGAAGCAATTAAAAGCAGGGAATTGCATGGATTCCGTGATCTCCTTTATGACGCAGGAATAAGTCCTACTCTTTTGTCATCCATCTACAAGTTGCAAGGAGAATGTGGGACGCCGTTGGGACAAAGGAAGGCAATGCACAATGACTAAAAACGTTTCTAAACAAATTTCTAAACAAATGCCACGAATCCTAGCGCACTAGAAACGGTCAAGGGTCTGTGCAAAGGAGCGATCTATGGCTCAAAACTTACATCGCATCAAATAATCCACACAGGAGAGAAATGATATAGATGTTTGGAGTGCAGAAGGAACTTTGCACATGGAATTAGCCTTACTTTACGCAAGATGCTTGGAATATGGAAAGAGTTTCCGCCAGAACTCATATTGGTGAAAAGCCATATAAAAGTTTGGAGTGTGGAAAGAGCTTCAGCAACGCTCGGACTGCGGATGGGGGGCGGGCTCTTCCCTCCTTGACGTCAACCGCCCCTCCCCCAAATGCAAATCCTCCTTCTCCCGCCCCGCATCTCCCAGTCCCATTTTATTGCACCTTTCCGTCCCCTACGCGCCGCAGGCTCCTTCTCTTCACTTCCCATAAATATCTCTGTGACGTTTTCTTTTCTTCACAAGCCAGGGAGCAAGCAAGTAAGAAACGTTTGCATTTTGGAAATCCCC
Source organism: Podarcis bocagei (assembly GCF_964188305.1). Lineage (NCBI taxonomy): Eukaryota > Metazoa > Chordata > Lepidosauria > Squamata > Lacertidae > Podarcis > Podarcis bocagei. The sequence goes on from NC_138126.1 coordinate 6,346,099, forward strand.
CAGGTCCCCACCCTGGCGCAGTTAGAGGGGACTTCCAGGGAGGGGCAGAAGCGTGCGCGCAAGAGAGAGAGCGCGTGTCCCCTCCACCCACGTTTGAAAAGCTGCGAGGGAGGCGGTTGTGCTGCGCGCAGGAGATACTGCTTTCCCCCCACCCCCGCCCCAAGGTTAGGAAAGGGGCAGTTCCAGAAAGGGGATCTTGGAGGAGGGGGGAGGTGCTGATTGGGAAAGGAGGGGGGTCTGTGCTGGGTGGGGAGGGCAGGAGACCACCCAGGATTTGGTCCCTGCTAGCACGCATAAGAAAAGGACTTCTGGTGGAGCCTCTGCTCTGCGTGCAGAAAGTCTCTGGCTCACCTCCTGGGGTCTGCAAGAAGCATAATAGAATTGCCTGGTTGGAAGGGACCTGGAGGGTCATCTAGCTCAACCCCCTGCAATGCAGGAAAGTTTGGCCCAACGTGGGGCTCAAACCCCATGATCCTGAGATTAAGAGTTGGATGCTCTACGGACTGAGGGCTGGGGGAATGTCCTCTGGCTGAAACCCTGAACCCCCGCTGCCAGTGAGGGGAAAGAGAGGAGGAGGAATGGAAGGGAGGCAGCCGTGTTACAGCTCCAGAATGGCAGAGGGAAAAGGAAAAGGGGTGTTTTTAAAGGTGGTGGGAAGAAGATCTTCTTTCAGGCTTGACTCCACTTTCCTCGCATGGTGGGGTTCAGGAGGGGGGACACTCCTCTTTTATCATGGGAGCTCCACAACTAGGCAGGCTTATCATGCGCCAAGAAAATATCTTGGGCGGGAAAATGCCTGCAGGGCCTCTGAGACTGCCTTTGCTTCTTCCTCCCTCCCAGGAACCTGCAGCTTCTGAGCTCCTCGGGAAGGATAGAAGAAGCTGATCCTGCAAACCTAGCGAGGATGGAAGGGGGAAGATGGACAGTTGACCTGGTCAGGCTGCCTCCTGCATTCCTCCCAACGACCTCCAAGCTTTCCCTCCCAGGACCCTCAGAGAGATCTGGTGAGTGGCAGGGAATGGAAAGGGGGGCATGGGGAGATGTTGGGAGTGAGGAACTTCCTCTGGCAAGAAAACGAGGGAGGCTGCAGGTCAAGAACAGAGACAAACGGTGGAAGGAAAGGAGAGGAATGTTTTTTAATGGTGGTGCAAAGAAGATAATGTTGGGGACTGTTGCAGAGGGGATGCCCCATTTGGGCTTCTTCAGGGGCAGGAGAATCCCTGCAGTTCCTTTGAGGCTCCTTTTGCTTATTTTTCCGTCCTAGGAAAATGCCTTCTGAGCTCCTCAGTAAGGATAAAAGAGGCTGATCCCGCAATCCTAGCTAGGATGGAAGGGGGAAGATGGACGGTTGACCTGGTCAGGCTGTCTCCCACAACCTCTGACCCATACTCTCCAGGACCCTCAGAGAGATCTGGTGAGTGGCAGGGAATGGAGATGGGGACCTGGGGAGATGTGGGGGGGTGAAGAAGCTCCCCTGGCAATAAAACGAGGGAGGCTGCAGGGCCAAAGCTCCAGGCTAGCAGAGATAAAAGGTAAGAAGAAAGGAAAGGAATGATTTAATGGTGATGTGTAGAAGATTCATTTTCAGGCATGAGTCCTTCTTTTTTCTCTGGTGGGGATCAGGAAGAAGACACCCCACTTTTACCATGGAAACTGCGAGTGGGAGCTCCACACATGGGGAGTCTCCCACAGCCTAGTTGGTAGCCCCACCTTGGAGAAAAGATTGCTGCATTGCAGGGGGTTGGACTAGATGACCCTCGTGGTCCCTTCCAACTCTCTGATTTTATGATTCATCCAGGATTGGTTTGACCCATTGGGGTGAGAATCTGTGTCCGTTTCCACAGCCCACAGCATCTCTCCTGCAAGCTTTCTTTGTAGGAGCTTAGCTGGGATGTTGAATCAGTCCCACCCCTCACTAGACGAAGCACATCAAATGCCCACGATCATCTCAGAATTAATGGCCATTCTGGAATTAATATTAAAAAGTAAAGTGAAGGGAACCCTGACCATTAGGTCTAGTCGTGATCGACTCTGGGGTTGATATTATAATGCATTTATTAGGAAGAGAGAGAAAAATGCCACCGCGGGGAGTTTGCCATTATTAAAAAGCTTTGCTTTGCTTTGTCCTCCTTTGGCAGATGATGGACTGAAAAGACTCCTTCTCAGTTTGCATTTTGCAGCAACCAGCCACGAGGGGCTTGCAAGTCTTGCTGGGATTGTAATGGGGATTACACTCTTAATTTGGATCCTCTCTTAGTTTCTGCAGGTGGTGGACAGGACAGTCATTGTTCCCGGGTCTCGTCAGAAGCAACCGGGCATGATAAAGGCATTCTTACACAGCCTGATGACAGCCAGCAAATCCCAGTCCAGGAGAAGCACCGCCAGGGAGAGAAAACAAATCAGTGCCCATCGTGTGGGAAAGCGTTCAGAAGCAAATCTGCCCTCAACTCACATTGCAGAATCCACACGGAGGAGAAAGCACACAAATGCTTGGAGTGTGGAAAGAGCTTCCTTGAGCGTTCACGACTTACTGAACACGAGCGAATCCACACAGGAGAAAAACCATTTATATGCTCAGAGTGTGGAAAGGGCTTTTATCGTAGCAGCTCCTGCAATAGACATTATGAAATTCACAGGCCAGGGAAACCCTATAAATGCTTGGAATGTGGAAAAGGCTTCCGTTGCCGCTCACACCTTAAAAAACATCAAAACATTCACACTGGGAAGAAATCATATGCCTGTCTAGAGTGTGGAAAGGCCTTCAGTAACAACTCAGGCCTTGTATATCATAAAAAAATTCACACAGGGGAGAAACCGTATACCTGTTTTGACTGTGGAAAGAGCTTCCGTAATAGCCAAGGTCTTCTAACTCATCAAAAAATCCACACAGGGGAGAAGCCGTATAAATGTCTGGAGTGCGGAATGAGCTTCGCTTATGGTTCAAGCCTTACATCACATCAAAAAATCCACACCGGAGAAAAATCATATAGCTGTTTGGAGTGCGGAAGAAACTTTGCCCATCTAATTAGCCTTACTTTACACAAGAGAACCCACACAGGAGAGAAACCATATAAATGCTTGGAATGTGGAAAGAGTTTCCGTCAGAGTGCACATCTCAGTTCACATCGGAGAACTCATACCGGTGAGAAGCCATATAAATGCTCAGAGTGTGGAAAGAGCTTCAGTCAGAGTTCACACCTTAAAGTGCATGTGCGATACCATACAGGTGAAAAACCATATAAGTGTGTGACGTGTGGAAAGGGTTTCTGTACTAACACAGAACTTATTTGCCATCGCAGGATCCATACAGGGGAGAAGCCATACGAGTGCTTTGAGTGTGGAAAGAGCTTCAGCCAGGGTATAAGCCTTCATATACATAAAAAAATTCACAGAGGAGAAAAACCGTATGCATGTTTTGAATGTGGAAAGAGCTTTGGCCAGAGTTCAAGCCTTAGCACACATCTGCGAATTCACAGAGGGGAAAAGCCGTATTCTTGTTTTGAATGTGGAAAGACCTTTACTTGCAGCTCAGCCCTTCGTTCCCATCACAAAATCCACGAGGGAAAGAAACCATAAAGATGCTTGCAATATAGTGGAAAATTTGGTTTATAACCATTCATAGAAGCAAGAAGCCACAACAAACTCACACCAAGTTAAAAGTATTCATATTTTTCTCTGAAAATATAAGAGGGTGTGTCTGTTCTAGCCAGCAGCAAAGCTCAAGACCTGTTTCTTTCTTGGGTGTCTGTAGTGCATCTCAAAAGCCCCTGCAGGCCATTGTGACAACATTTCAAATCCTGTGAGTCGTCCTTCTGTTCTTTTCTCAAAAGAGGAATTCAAGAAGCTGAGCAAGTCGCAAAAGAACTGGAGAGTGTTGACTGTAAGGAACAGCTCTGAATATAGACGAAAGGAAGGACTAATATTTTCATACTCTGTATGAAAGTATCTAATCTGGAAAAAGAACATGGACAGGCCATGTTCACGAGCTGCTTGTCAACCCCAGCAGGCTTTTGGCTGGTGCTCCTGGAGACAAGATGGCTCCTTCACAAAGACCCTTGGTCGTTTCCAGTGAACTAGCTCATTACGTAAAGAGGGCCAGGATTAATTGATTTGCTTTGTAATAGTAGTTTAGAAATGTTTTTAGTGATTGTGCATTCCCTTTCTTTGTTCCAGCGGTGTCCCACATTCTCCTTGCACATGGATGACAAAGGAGTAGGACTTATTCCTGTATTATTAAGGGGATCACAGAATCCATAGAGTTCCCCGTTTTGCAGATTTAACCGGTCTGATCTTTTAAAACCTTAAGATGTTTAAGGGCTTCTCGAAATTTTGGTTGTTTCTTTGCTCAACGGAGGGCTCTGTAAATAAACTCTTAGAACCGCCCCATCCATTTTAGCCAGGGTTCTTTGAAGCATACAAATCTTCAGGATAAACTTTGGTAGGAGTCGGAGGCCTGCGTGCCTGGAGTTCATTACAGGCACAATTAGTGCCAGCTAATTTAGATTAACTCAATTGGCAGCTGTCTAGGCAATGTGTTAAAATATATCTAATGGATTATCACAGGAAGGAAGGGGGGAATCCAGTTCAATAAGTGTTTTCATTTTGGAAATTTTAACCCACTTCTGGTCATACCATCGGGTGCCTCCGGTTTTTAGGCCAGGGAAGAATTGAAGCAATGCATGGCTCCATTTTGAGAACTGGATTTGGTGTTCATCCCAAAGTGAAGAAAAGTTACTTAAAAGTGTGTGTGTGTGTGTTAAAATTTTGATTTTGAAATACAGTAGACACTAATAGCTAAAGAAATAAAGGAATTTCTACAATAAGCAATCATTGTGTGCCTGTGCGTATTTGGGGACAGGGGGAAGGAGGTTACTTGAAGGAAGGACTGGGGGGGTCTCAAGGAAAATAGCTGCTTCCTCTAGAGCTCAGACAGAAGGATAAGCAGCTCAGCCTACACAGAAAGAGCACTTGGAAAGAAAAGCTTTGCAGGGGTGTATTGGGACCGCTGCTGTTTATTTTGAACATTTAATACTTCTCCGTTCAGTCAAATTATTTCAACACCAGTCAGATGGCTGGTGTTTTAAGGAAACCCCTTGATGGCTGCGCAAAGGGGGAAATTGAGTATCTCCTTCGCCGAGGAAGCAATTTGGATTCTCTCTTGCTGTCTGCCACAATATTCCATCTAACTATTCCATCTGCCTTACCAGGACAATCCGCACTGCCTCTTGGTCTGAGGGATTGTTTGTGGTGTTTTGACCAGAGAGAGCAGAGATTGGGTTGAGGGCACTGAAATAAAAAAAAATTAAGGTCTTATATATATAATAAATGTTCATAAATGTACCAAGCAAACATGTACATAAATATATAAACCACATGTCTGAAGCAGCACAGGAAAACAGCCCTGGAGCCATTTTTTACTCCCAAACTGACCAAATGTTTTCTCTGCAAAGTCAAAGGAAAATGGAAAAGCCTCCCCATTGTCTTTTCCTTCACAAATCCTCTCTTAAGGGTATGTCTGTGTATGAATAGTGTGAGCCTGTGAACTGGCTCAGGAACTAAGTATTTATCATTACAAAAGACTGGCCAGGCTCCCCAGGGTATCCAATCAAGTAAGCATTAACAGGTAACTTGCCAGACAGGAGGCAAACAAAGCACTCAGATTTCTGCTGTAGACCGCCCTTTCTGTGATGTATGATGTATCTGGGTTGGTGGTCTTGAGCTACACCCCTTCTGTGATGTAGGTATGATGTTTCTGGGGGTGGTCTTGGACTTCAAGGCGGGCAATTTAAAATGTCTATATAAGGGCGGACACACCTTGGTTCTGGGTCCTCCTGCATGTGAAGGGGGCACCCTGTTGCAACAGTTCAAGAAAGATCAGGCTTACTAGCTGCTTTGCTTCTCAATATTCTCTGGTTGGCCTCTGTTCTTTTCTCCGACCGATGGAGAACCCACAAAAGGACTCTATAAGGGCTCTTGTGTCCCTCATAAGGAAATAAGGGCAGATTTTCGTTTATTACAGCACCATGCTGCACTTCATCTTCCCTCACTGAGCTGAGGGATGTGGTCGTTTTGGAGAACCCCCTCACGATGGTGTTTGGCGTGGCATCCATACTGAGGCTACCTCAAATAGGCCTAGTTACAGGTAGGTAGCCGTGTTGGTCTGCCGTAGTCGAAACAAAACAAAACAATTCCTTCCAGTAGCACCTTAGAGACCAACTAAGTTTGTTATTGGTATGAGCTTTTGTGTGCATGCACACTTCTTCAGATGCCTGTGTGGGACTTCATAGCCTTCTCGACAACCATGGGGCTGTCTCGGGATCCCAGTGGCCCAACACATATGTCTGAACCAGGGCTTTTTCCCCCAGCTAGAACACGCGGGAACTCAGTCACGGCTCCTCTCAGGTAGGTGCCATTGCCATTATAAGAGAACGAGGGAGGGTTCATGGAGAGTTCTGGTGCCTCTTTTTCTGGAAAAATAGCCCTGGGCTGAACAAGTGCTCAATTTGTCGTCCTCCCACAAAAAGAGTGGATTGGAAGCCACCTAGAGTGGCTGGAGGAACACAGTCAAGATAGGCGGCATGTAAATAAATTATTATTATTATTATTATTATTATTATTATTATTATTATTATTATTATTATTATTATTATTATTATTATTATTAGTGATATAGAAAATATAGGAATATTTTGTATGCATTCTGAATAATTTATCCAGATTTCAGTGCTAACCGGTACATTATACTATAATTTTTTTTTAAAGAAAAATAGGTCAGGATCAGGCCCAAGATAGATGATCCCCTTGTTGCTCCTTCCACCTTCTGGAAAATGAAATTGTTGGAGAAGTGATGGAGGAAATTGTTGGAACGATGAGAGAAAAGTAAGAGAAATTTCAGAGGGGGCATCCTATTAGGCTGCAAAAGATTGTAATGGATTGCTTTGAAATAATTTGGGGTCCCATGAAGCAGAATCTGCAATGACCCCAGCGCATTACAGGGTTTTTTTTGCGGGGCGGGGGGGGGCGGGGGCGGAACACTGGCTGTTCAAGGGTTAAAGGCAGCGATTATATTGCTAGAGAGGACTTCCTGGGGAAGCGGGGAAGCGTCACTTCCTACCTTTGTTACATTTGAAAAGCTGCGAGGGAAGAGATTCGGCAGAGCCTTTTGCAAGGTAGGAAGAAAGAGGGATATATTTGGGGGGGGGCGGAGGGGGCTCCCGTGCCAGAGCAGGAGAGAAGCCCTCCGGGAGAGGAGCATGCATGGGGTTGCACCCCACAACTGAGTCCCGAAAGAGCTGCGGGGAGAGCAAAGGACCTCGAGGGCTGCAGGGGCGCCCCAGGAGGAGAGCAAGGCAAGAAGGCGAGGCGGGGGGGGGGAGGGAGGGAGTTTTAGGGTGGGGTAGGAACCCCCCCCCCAAAAAAAAGGGGGACAGGATGGCTATGGGGAGAGGAGGAGGGAGGCATGGATGTTTTGGGAAGAAAGGGGCCGAGTAGAGAGGGCAGGATTAGACCAAAAGGGGGGGGGGCTCGGATCGGGGATTTTCTGCCTGCTGAGGAGATGCTCCGCTCTTGAGCTGCAGCCCCTTCCCCTAAAGTGGGGCTGGGGGAGGAGGTGGAATGGAGGGAGGCAGCCAGGTCACAGCTCCAGGCTGGCAGAGAGAGAAGGAAGCCAAAAAAGGAATGTTTGGTGGGAAGAAGATCCTCTTTCAGGCATGACTCCACTTTCCTCGCATGGTGGGGTTCAGGAGGGGGGACACTCCTCTTTTATCACGGGAGCTCCACACCTAGGCAGGCTTATCATTCACCAGGAAAATATCTTGGGCGGGAAAATGCCTGCAGGGCCTCTGAGGCTGCCTTTGCTTCTTCCTCCCTCCCAAGAACCTGCCGCTTCTGAGCTCCCCAGGAAGGATGGAAGAGGCCGGTCCTGCGATCCTAGCGAGGATGGAAGGAGGAAGGTGGACGGTTGACCTGGTCAGGTTGTCTCCTGCATTCCTCCCAACGACCTCCAAGCTTTCTCTCCCAGGACCCTCAGACAGATCTGGTGAGTGGCAGGGAATGGAGATGGGGACCTTGGGAGATGTGGGGGATGAAGAAGCTCCCCTGGCAAGAAAACAAGGAAGGCTGCAGGGCCAGAGCTCTGGACTGGCAGAGATAAAAGGTAAAAACAAAGGAAAGGAATGGTTTAATGGTGATGTGTACAAGATTCATTTTCATGCGTGACTCCTTTCGTCTCTGGTGGGGGATCAGGAGGAAGACACCCCACTTTTACCATGGAAACTGTGACTGGGAGCTCCACGCATAATGAGGCTTCCACAGCCCCCTTAGGATCTGCTTTCAGGTCACTAATATGCCTACCATTCCCTGAGGGCTGGAAGGAAGACAGCTCCCTGGTGCAAGGCCCATTTCCACCTGGCCTAGGGGGTGGAGCCCAGACTCACCTTGAACAGCCTAAAGAGGCTCCTGGGAGGCCACTGGGACATTGCTGGAACATCTCTTGGGTTGGGGGCAAATGACAAAAATGTTTTATAATGTTAAAAACAGTTCTCGTTTTGGTTCCTCTGTTTTGTTTTCGTTGAGTTGGTGTTGGTTAAATGTTCATTTGGGGTTAGTGGTTATTTTAATTTGGGTATAACTGTAAACATGTTGTTGTTGCTATTATTATTATTGGTTTGTTTGTTGCTGTATAGGATATTTCTGTTTTTTATGTTTGATGTTTTGTTCTGTTTTTATATATGCTCTTAGCCGCACTGGGTGGCTGTGAGAAGCCCACCAGATTGGGGGATATAAATTTGTAATATATGCCCCATTAGGGCTTCTGCAGGGGCTGGAGAATATCAAGGGCAGAGGAATCCCTGCAGCTTCTCTGAGGCTCCTTTTACTCCTCCCTCCCTCCCACCCAAGGAACCTGCAGCTTCTTTAGGCTTCTGAGCTCCTCAGGAAGGATGAAAGAGGCTGATCCTCTTTCACCCTCTTTCTGCTAATAACAACACCTTGAAGATCCCAGGGCCTTTTCAGCCGTGGCCCCGGCCTGGTGGACCGCTCTCCCACAAGAGACCAGGGCCCTGCGGGATTGGACATCTTTCCGCAGGGCCTGCAAGACGGAGCTGTTCCGCCAGGGCTTTGGGCAGCATGGAGTTTGACTTACTTTCCTTTGTATAAAACAAGCCCAAAGGAGGCCCCCAACCTGCTCACAGGTCCTTCTATGATCAGTGGAAACAGTTGGTCCTGGCAAGTATTAACCACTCTCAATTCCAATCTGATAATTGCCAACTGCTTAGATTTTAACTTGTCTGAATTAATTTTAAGATGTATTTTAATTAATTGATGTCTGTTTTTATGCATATTGTGTTGTTTTTATGATGCTAGCCACTATGGGCCCTGCCTCGGCCGCAGAAGGCAGGATACAAAAATTATTATTATTATTATTATTATTATTATTATTATTATTATTATTATTATTATTTATTTTATTTATTCTCCTGCAGATCTAGCGAGGATGGAAGGCAGAAGATGGACAGTTGACCTGGTCAGGCTGTCTCCCACCGCCTCTGACTGTTCTCTCCCAGGACCCTCAGAGAGATCTGGTGAGTTCCAGGGAATGGAGATGGGGACCTGGGGAAATGTTGGGATTGAGGAAGCCCACCTGGCAAGAAAACGAGGAAAGCTGCAAGGCCAGAGCTCCGGGCTAGCAGTGATAAAAGGTAGAAAGAAAGGACATGAATGTTTTTTAATGGTGACATGGGCATAGTCAGAGTTTTGGGACTGTTGTCCACCAGCTCCATCACAGGCTAAGTCCCTACCTGCACACAGACTGTGCTACATGCTATGGTTATCTCCCGCTTGGATTGCTACAATGCGCGCTAGGTGGGGCTGCCTTTGAAGGTGACTTGGAAACTACAATTAATCCAGAAAGCAGCAGCTCAACTGGTGACTGGGAGCAGTTGCCAGGAGCATATAACACCGGTCTTAAAGGATCTACATTGGCTCAGAGTATGTTTCCAAGCACAATTCAAAGTCTTGGTGCTGACCTTTAAAGCTCTAAACGGCCTCGGCCCTGTAGACCTGAATGAGCATCTCCACCTCCATCCTTCTGCCCGGACAATGAGGTCCAACTCTGAGGGTCTTCTGCTGGTTTCGTCACAGTAAGAAGTGAAGTAGTGGAACCAGCCCTGTGGAACACCCTCCCTTCAGATGTCAAGGAGATAAAGAACCACGTAGCTTTTAGAAGACATCTGAAGGCAGCCCTGTATTGGGAAGTTTTTAATGTTTGATGTTTTCCCTTAATTTTAGCAGGTGATGACCAGGGCAATAATGGTTCTCGGGGCTCATCAGAAAGAAATAAGCATGAAGCGAAGAGAACAAATGATAGCCCTTCGTGTGGCAAAACGTTCAAAGGTAAATCGAGCCTCAGCCCACACTGCAGAATCCACTCAGAGGAGACACTGTATAAATGCTTGGTGTGTGGAAAGAGCTTCAGTGACAGCTCAGGCCTAAAAGCACATCAAAGAATTCACGCAGGACAGGAATCATACCAATGCCTAGAATGTGGAAAGAGTTTCAAGTGCCACTCAAACCTTACAAGACATCAGGAAGTCCACAGCAGGGAGAAACCACATAGGTGCACTGAGTGTGGAAAGAGCTTCAGTCGCAGGAGAAACCTTACAGAACATCAAAAACTTCACACAGGGGAGAAACCGTATACCTGTTTTGAGTGTGGAAAAAGCTTCACTTGCAGCTCAGGCCTTGTGTATCATCAAAAAATTCATACAGGGGAGAAACCGTATACCTGTTTTGAATGTGGAAAGAGCTTCTCTCATAGCCAAGGTCTTCTTGTTCATCAAAAAATCCACACAGGAGAGAAGCCGTATAAATGTTTGGAGTGCGGAATGAGCTTTGGTTACAACTCAAATCTTACAATACATCAAAGAATTCACACTGGGGAGAAATCTTATAAATGTTCGGAGTGCGGAAGGAGCTTTGCTCACAGTGCTAGCTTTACTTCACATAAGAGAACCCACACAGGGGAGAAACCATATAAATGCTTGGAATGTGGAAAGACCTTCAGTCAGAGTTCACACCTTAGTTCACATAAGAGAACTCACACTGGTGAGAAGCCGTATAAATGCTTTGAGTGTGGGAAGAGCTTCAGTCAGAGTTCACACCGTACTGTGCATGAGCGAATCCATACAGGGGAAAAACCATATATATGTGTGACATGTGGAAAGAGCTTTAGTGATTCCACATACCTTGTTATCCACCGCAGAATCCATACAGGAGAGAAGCCATATAAGTGCTTTGAGTGTGGAAAGAGCTTCGCTCAAAGCTCAAGCCTTCAGATACATCAAAAAATTCACAGAGGTGAAAAACCGTATGCATGTTTTGAGTGTGGAAAGAGCTTCACTCAAAGCTCAAGCCTTAGATCTCATCAAAGAGTTCACACAGGGGTGAAACCATATATATGTTTGGAGTGTGGAAAGAGATTTGCACATGGATATGGCCTTACTTCTCATAAAAGAACACACACAGGGGAGAAACCATATACCGTATTTTTCGCACCATAGGACGCACTTTTCCCGTCTTAAAAACTAAGGGGAAAAGTCTGTGCGTCCTATGGAGCGAATGCAGGGAGGAGGCAGGCAGGAAAAGCCCTCAAGAGCCCCACACAAGCTTCGCGCGGCTCTTGCGGGCTTTTCCCCAAGAGGGAGAAGGGACTGACGCCGCCAGTCAGTCCCTTCTCCCTCCTCTAGAAAAGCCTTGCACAACCTCTCCAGCGGGGGGGGGGGGGGAGGCTTCGCAAGTCTAAAGGGGAAGCCAGGGCAGCGAGCGCGATCCATCCCGTTCGCTGCCCTGGCTTCCCCTTTAGACTTGCGCGCCTCTCCGGGGGTGGGGGTGGGGTGGGGGGCTTCGCAAGTCTAAAGGGGAAGCCAGGGCAGCGAGCGCGATCCATCCCGTTCGCTGCCCTGGCTTCCCCTTTAGACTTGCGCGCCTCTCCGGGGGTGGGGGTGGGGTGGGGGGCTTCGCAAGTCTAAAGGGGAAGCCAGGGCAGCGAGCGCGATCCATCCCGTTCGCTGCCTGGCTTCCCCTTTAGACTTGCGCGCCTCTCCGGGGGTGGGGGGGGTGGGGGGCTTCGCAAGTCTAAAGGGGAAGCCAGGGCAGCGAGCGCGATCCATCCCGTTCGCTGCCTGGATTCCCCTTTAGACTTGCGCGCCTCTCCGGGGGTGGGGGTGGGGTGGGAGGCTTCGCAAGGCTAAAGAGGAAGCCAGGGCAGGGAGCGTGATCCATCCCGTTCGCTGCCCTGGCTTCCCCTTTAGACTTGTGCGCCTCTCCAGCCGCAAGAGATCTACCAGAGGTAGATCTTAACTCTTGCCTCACCTGGGAGCTTCTCTGGGCAGGAATTCCCTCAGCTTAAGTGAGGTGGGGGAAGTGTGGCAAGTAGGGGGGTACCTACCTAGACACTGAAGCCACATGTCTCTCAGATGAAAATTGGGAGTGGGCATTGTGTGAAGTGCTCTGATGGTGTGGGCATTGTGTGAAGTGCTCTGATGGTGTTTCCTGCTTGGCAGGGGGTTGGACTCTATGGCCCTTGTGGTCTATTCCAATTCTATGATTCTAAGTGGCTGTGGATCTCCTGCTGCAGAACTGTAGGACTGTATAGAGTTGGGAGGGCCACCTGAGGGTCATCTAGCCCAGCCCCCTCACAATGTAGGAATCACAGCTAAAGAACGCCAGGCAGATGGTCCCCCAACCGCTGCTTAAAAGCCTCCAGTGGTGGAGACCCCAAACACCTTCCGAGGTCATAGAATTGCAAGGTTGGAAGGGAACCCCAGGAGTCATCTAGTCCAGCCCCGGTGGACAGCGGGCGCAATCCATCCCGTTGTGCAAGACTAAAGATGCTGTGCAAGGCTAAAGAGGAAGCCAGGGCAGTGAGTGCCTGCCCTGGACTGCCTTGTCTTCTTCTTTAGCCGCGCTGGAGAGGTTTAGCTCCTGGCTGGAGAGGTTGCGCGGCTATGGATCCCCTGAGCTGTCTTGGCTTCTTTGCTCTTTGGGGCTGGTGGGGGAACCCGGGCTTCCCCCGCAGCCCCAAGAAGCTCTGGGAGAAGCAGACAGGCTGCGCGCAGCCTGTCCGTTGCTCTTTGGGGCTGGGGGGAGGGATAATATTTTTTTCCTTGATTTCCCCCTCTAAAAACTAGGTGCGTCCTGTGGTCCGGTGCGTCCAATAGAGCGAAAAATACGGTAAATGTTTGGAGTGTGGAAAGAGATTTGCTCACAGTGCTAACCTTACTTCTCATAAAAGAACTCACATGGGATAAACCATATATATACTTGGAATGTGGGAAAAGATTTGGTCAGATTTCACAACTCATTTTGCATAAGTGAATCTAGAGGGGGGAAGTATTTAGATTCTTGTAATGAGGAAAGCAGTTTAATTAGAGCACCACTAATTTGCAAGATAGAGGTTTATTGGATTTGGAGGGAAATAATAACCGCTGGGGTTAGCACGCTTATTGAATTTATAGGAAGGCAAAAATACACAGAGATTTCTCAAATCGTATTGTAAGGAGATCACTTCTTAAAGTTTGGGAGAAATACAAAGATCAGTTGGAGCCTAAAATCCCGTGGTGGGACTCTCCAGCAGAGGCCACAGTGGTGAAGAAAAAAATATGTTGTGAAATTGGCCTGCTTATAAAATAATTTTAAAAGAAGATAACCAACTAAAAGTTAACAGTTTTGAGGAATTAAGAGATATTATTACAGATAGGTTCCAATATTATCAATTATTCAAAAATTTAAAGTAGAAAAAAATAGTTCACCAAGAGCCTTAAGATTTGAATCCAACGTAATACACTCAAAAAGTAAAACTCTCTCTAAAGCTTATCGCCTCCTCCTCCACTGGGAAGTCGGGGAGGAAGAAGTTACATCAGCCATGATAAAGTGGTCTCACGACTTTGGGTATGTTATAACAATGTCCCAATGGGAAAGTCTGTGGAAGAATAATTGGAAATTTACCAGATATTCAAAAAAATATTAAAGGTATTTTTTTGTATGCAACGGTGGCAGCGAGAGTCCTTGTAGCCATCAAGGTGGAAAAGCGACATAATTCCTTCCAGACAGGAGTGGATTCAAAAATTGACTGAATATGCTGAATTAGATAGCTTATCAGGAAAAAATAAACCGAGAGCTGAATTTGTATGAAAATGGGAGGCCTTCAGAATATATCTTAAACAAAACTATACCATGTTAAAAGCTATAGCTACTTTTGAGTGATCTCAGCAGTCTTTATTAATTGCTTATATAAATATTACTAAACTGTGTAAAAATAATATCAAAAATAGTATTTTGGTATGGCAGTAAAGTTATGTAGAAAGAACAAAGGAATAAATGGGAGGTTGGGTTTAATGATAATGAGATTTCTTTTACTATAACATGAAATTGCAATCTCAAATTTATGTCATATTCTGTATCTTAATAATAACAATAGATGGTGTAAGTTTTCTTTTCCTCCCCCCCTTCTTAATTGTACTCTTTATATCGGTATTGTATTTTTCTAAGATTTTTCTCCAGTTATGTAATAAGCATGGAAAATATAGTAAAATTTTTAAAAATAATAATAATAATTGGAGCTCCGCTGTTGTGAAACTTCATGGAATTCATACAAGAATTCACATGGGAGAAATCATACACCTGCTGTCATGGGGGGCTGTCAACTGCTCACTGGGCTAGCTGCCTGGTGAAATCAGTGGTGTGGAGAGCTTCTTTCACTTAAATCCATGTAAATACAGAGATTACAATTACTTTCTGGCTTTCCGACTCTTCCTGCATCTGTATTTTATGCAAGGAGTAAAAATACATCTAATCCCAAGCTTTAGGAAGAAATTTCTGACTGCAAGTGAGATGAGCTACCTTGGAAGGTGGTGAATTCTCCTTCATTTTTTTAGCTTGTTCACCAGTGGTCGGGTTGTTTTTCCTGCATTGCAGGGGGTTGGTCTAGATCAGGGATTGTCGACCTGGTTCCTACCGCACACTAGTGGGCATTTCAGGATTCTAACTGGGCGGTAGAGGGTTCTGAATCCTCCTTCCATCAAGTCCTGGTGGGCGGTAAGGAAATTTTACCATCAAGAAAGAGGCATTAGTGGGCGGTAAGTATAAAAAGGTTGACTATCCCTGGACTGGCACGCGGGTGGCGCTGTGGTCTAATCCACAGAACCTAGGGCTTTCCGATCGGGTGGTCGGTGGTTCGAATCCCTGCGACGGGGTGACCTCCTGTTGTTCGGTCCCAGCTCCTGCCAACCTAGCAGTTCAAAAGCACATCAAAGTGCAAGTAGATAAAAAGGTACCGCTCCAGCGGGAAGGTAAACGGCGTTTCCATGCGCTGCTCTGGTTTGCCAGAAGCGGCTTAGTCATGCTGGCCACATGACCTGGAAGCTGTACGCCGGCTCCCTTGGCCAGTAAAGCGAGATGAGTGCTGCAACCCCAGAGTCATCCGCGACTGGACCTAATGGCCAGGGGTCCCTTTACCTTTACTTTTACCCCAGGACTAGATGATTCTTGTGGTCCCTTCCAACACTACATTTGTAGTATTCTTTGACCTTGAGTTTCTGGTTCTGGTCTTGCACTATGGCGACAGCTCTCTTGACCTTGGAGGGAGGCACAAATGAAAGGGTAGGGAACAAAAGGGTTTAAACATTCCTGGAAACCTCCTGGGGTACGAGGGAGCAGGCTGACGCCCGGTCGCCTCAACAGCTCACTCCCATGCAGATCAGCATGGGGGCAAATGAAGGAGTTGGGTCATCTCCTTTGCCATGATGCAAGCCCCTTGGACCGCCATCAAAAGTGGAGGTTCTCCTTATAATTGGATTTTAATTGGCATTAAGTAATGGGGTGCACTGGAGGAGATGTGGACACTAGAACTTTGCACTATCCAGCTGCATGTTACTGGAAGTCCCTAAGTTTATGATTTGGCAAACCTCTCCAAACACAAGGTTTGTAGAGTTACAAGTGTGGATGATTCGATATACTGTGTACTTTGACATTTAAAAGAAGATTTAAAGCTGTGGTTTGAAAGGATTGAAGGTGGGGAGAACCTTGTTGTTCTGACCGATGTCATTGGGAAACTAGAGCTTAACCCCACTACCACCAAAAAAAGAGTGTGGGTTTAAGAAGGTGTTGACATACAACCTATTTTTAAGAGGAAGGACATTGGCTAAACAGCAAAATGCTACCATGGAGTTGAGAAGAATTTCAGAAGGGCACGTGAAAAGCAGTGGTCCCCGAATGCTTGTCTAAGGCAAAGGAAGAAAATGGTGAATGTTTGAAAGTTGTTGATCAGCTGAAAGGAGAGGCCTGTTGTTTATCTTGAAGTGGTACGGAGGGGGAGCTGTGTTGAGGAGGACGGGACTTCATCTTGTGACTTCAGGTCCGCCCTGAACCACGCTGGAATGACAACACTGGGACAACATTCCTACTGCCCAAGGTTGCGGTAGGAAAAACATCAGCGGCAGAGATATACCCATTTTGACTCTCCTGCACCCTATCTGCATAACTTAGCAATTATAAAATATAGATGTGCATTTACTCTCACAAGATTGAATATACTGCCTTTGGTTGTACTTGAGGGACGATTCCAACAAATTCCACACGAAAAACTGTTATGTCCCTGTGGAGATGGCAGTACCGAATCAGTGGCGCATGTCCTTCCTGTTTGAAGTCTTTGTAAAGATTTGAAGAGTGAAGCTATCACCCCTATTTTATTGTCCATTCCGGGTCACCCAGCTGCTGTCACAGTGTCCTTTCTCTCAGCCGACCAAGATGAGCAGGTGACAGCAAAGGTTGCAAGGTTTTTAGCCAGGGCAATTCAAATAAGATCTGCTATTTGACTATTGATTCAAAGCCTCAGAGTGTATTTATATAATTGACTTTTTATCTTTATTCTTTGTATATCATACTGTTTGTTTTATTGCTTATGGCTAGTGGCTGATGCAAATAAAGATTCTTTCATTCATCAATTCAATGAATTGGAAAAAATTCTTGAATACACCTTTGTTAAAAAACCCGAAGCCTTCCTTCTGGGAATGATTGGAGACGAGATTAAGAAAGAAGATCATATAATGTTTCAATATGCAACTGTAGCTGCCAGAATCCTGTTAGCACAAAATTGGAAAACCCCAAATATCCCGACCGTTAAAGATTGGCAAACCAAATTATTTGAATATATGGATTTGGCAAAAATGACGCAGAATATCAGACAGCAAAAAGGTACAAAGTTTATTGATGATTGGATTAAATTTATAACATACATGGAAACAAATTCTAGAGATATAAAAATCACAGTAGGTTTAATATAATCCTTGCGATGTGTAGATGATATAAAATGAAAACTGCAGAATGGAATTATCATTTTACATAACCCCAAACCGAGATGGAGGGAAGTCAACCACTTTTTGTTGTTAACTATGGTTTGTCTTCTGGTTTGTTCATGTTTTTTGTTTTGATTGATGTTTTATTTTTTATTTGGTGTTTTATTTTTCATTTTCCTTCCTCCCCCCCCCCCCCCGTTGTTTGGTGATAGAAAATGAATAAAAGGATTTTTTTTTTTTAAAAAAAAAGATTCATTCATTCATCAGCGACAGAGAAATAAACCCAATGAAGTTAACAACTGGATTTATTGAATTAGACATGCACGGATTGAAAAGAGAAGAATTATTGTTCCTCACTTGATGTTTTATGAAAGGTTAAATAATAAAATAAAGTAAATAGAAACCACTGAGTGCAGCTGTTGACTAAGTGATAATTTTGTAAAATGGAATGTAATCAGAAGTAAAGAAGAATATGGAACACAGTACAGTGGTAGCTGGGAAGTCAAACGCCTATTTCAGCTCCCAAACGACAAAAGCCTGGAAGTAAGTGTTTCGCTTTTCGAACAATTTTCGGAAGCCAAATGTCCAGCGGGGAGACAAGCAGCTTCCGATTGGCTTCTACCATGGCAAGAGCCAATCGGAAGCCATGCCACAACTGCAGGAAGAAAAGGAGGGCGGGCCCCCCTCCAAGGGAAGGGGGCGCTGTGTGGGTTCCCATAAGCCGAATCCGCCAAATCCCCAGCACCATGCAGTTTGGGTGGGGGTGGGAGAGATGCTGGCTCTCCAAGGGTTAAAAGCAGCGATTATATTATGAGAGAGGACTTCCTGGGGGAGGGGGAAAGCGTCACTTCCTCCTCCGTTCGTCACATCCTCCTGCATTTGAACAACTGCGAGCGAGGAGATTTGGTAGCACGGAAGACTGTGCCTTTTGCAAGGTAGGAAAAAGAGGGAGATGTGGGGTGTTTTTTTTTGGGGAAGGGGCTCCCGTGTCAGAGCAGCTCCTTTGCAGGAGAGAAGCCCTTCGGGAGAGGGCAGTTTTGCAAAGGGGCAGCGGTGGGAGGGCGCATGCGTGGGGTTGCCTCCCCAATTCAGCCCCCCAAGAGCTGCGATGAGTGCAAAAGGCTTTAAGGGGTGCAGGGGCGCCCCAGGAGGAGAGCAGGCGGGGGAAGAGGCAGTTTTAGGGTGGGCTAGAAACCCCCCTCCCTAAAAGGAAAGGAGGCAGGATGGCTCTGGGAAGAGGAGGAGGGAGACATTCATGTTTTGGGAAAAGAGGGGGAGGGGGCCAGGGTCAGCTGGAAACTCATTTCAGCTCTACAACGGCATGGGCTCTTTTATCTTCGATGCCTTCCCTGTCTGGGGGGGTTCAGGAGGAAAGCCCCCAAGGAGGGCGCAGTCTCTCTGTATAGCAGACCAGCCCTAGGAAGGAACCAAGGTGCTGGGAGAGATGGAGGAGGGAAGACTTTAAGGAAGGGAAGAGGAGAACCACTGGCCATAAAATGTCATTAGTTTCTCACCACCAGCAACTGCTGCAGCAGAACTGGGGGCTCCAAGTGCACTGAGCTGCCTATACAGTCATACCCTTGCTCCACCTGGGCTACTATTGTCCACACGGACCGGCAGCAATTGCTCTTCCGGGTTTTCAGACGTGATTTCTCAGCCCTGCCTGGGGACTGAATCTGGGGCTTCCTGCCTGCGGAAGAGATGCGCTGCCCTCGAACTACAGCCCGTTCCCCTAAAGTGGGGGGGGGGGGGAGGAAATAAATGTTTTTAATGGTGGTGGGAAGAAGATCCTCTTTCAGGCATGACTCCACTTTTCATGCATGGCTTCACATTCACCAGGAAAATGTCTTGGGCAGGAAACTGACTGCAGGGCCTCTGAGGCTCTCTTTTCTTCTTCAGGAACTTCTGAGCTCTTCAGTCCAAGCGAGGATGGAAGGAGGAAGATGGACGGTTGACCTGGTCAGGCTGTCTCCTGCATCCCTCCAAGCAACCTCTGAGCGTTGCCTCCCAGGACCCTCAGAGACATCTGGTGAGTTCCAGGAGAGAGGGGCTTGGAGGGATGGAGAGTGGAAGCAAGGAATAAGATAAAGGGGGGAGGTTTTACTGTGGAAACTGGGGGTGGGCTTCCCCTCCCAATATATCCAGGGAAGAAAATCCCTGGAGGGGCTCTGAGGCCACCTTTGCTTCTCCCTCACCCCCAAAAACCTGCAGCTTGTTTAAACTTCTGAGTCCTGCAATATAGTTCCAAAGAAGCTGGATTTGTGGTGCTAGAAAGGACCTGAGCTGGGGCTCCCCACCTCTGAGGCTGGGAGAGGTTGGCTGAGTTCCAGGGGGTTGGGGGTGGAGAAGGAGAAATGGATGGGTGGGGGCTGGAGGGAACCCCTCCCTCCAGCAATCAGGAAAGACAGGAGAACATACAATGCAAGAAGGTCTTGACTTGGAGGAAAGCAGGGAAGAGGTCTTCTCCAAAGTCTCTCCCCTGGAGCATGCACCAATATGTTGCCAGAAGAGGAGGAATAGGCAGAGGAGCCCTATCTAGATAGAAAAACCACTGCGTTCAATGGGAAGCACTTTCAGGTCACTACTGTGCCCCCCATGCCATGAGGCCTGGGTGCAAGGCCCATTCCACCTGGCCAAGGGGGTGGAGCCCAGTCTCACCTTGAACAGCCAAAAGAGGCTCCTGGGAGGCCACTGGGACATTGCTGGAACATCTCTTGGGTTGGGGCAACTGGCTAAAATGCTTTAAACGGTTCTGATTTTGGTTCCTCTATTTTGTTTTCATCGGGTTGGTGTTGGTTAATTGTTTAGTTGGGGGCAGTGGTTATTTTAATTTGGGTATAACTGTAAACATGTTGTTGTTGCTATTCTTATTATGGGTTTGTTTGTTGCCTGTATAGCATATTTCTGTTTTTTCTGTTTGATGTTTTGTTCTGTTTTCCTATATGCTCTTAGCCACACTGGGTGGCTGTGAGAAGCCCACCAGATTGGGGGATATAAATTTTTAATATATGCCCCATTTGGGCTTCTGCAGGGGCTGGAGAATATCTAGGGCAGAGGAATCCCTGCAGCTTCTCTGAGGCTCCTTTTACTTCTCCCTCCCTCCCTCCCTCCCTCACAGGGAATCTGCAGCTTCTTTAGGCTTCTGAGCTCCTCAGGAACGATGCAAGAGACTGATCCTCTTTCAGCCTCTTCCTGCTAACAACCCCTTGAAGATCCTGGGCCCCAGGGAAATTAGACTGGCCTCAACCAGAGCCAGGGCCTTTTCGGCCGTGGCCCCGGCCTACTGGAACGCTCTCCCACAAGAGACCAGGGCCCTGTGGGATTTGACATCTTTCCGCAGGGCCTGCAAGACGGAGCTATTCTGCCAGGCCTTTGGGCAGGATGGAGTTTGACTTACTTTCCTTTGTATAAAACAAGCCCGAAGGAGGCCCCCAACCTGCTCACAGTGGTGGGGCTGCCTTTGAAAGTGACTCGGAAACTACAATTAATCCAGAAAGCGGCAGCTCAACTGGTGACTGGAAGCAGTTGCCAGGAGCATATAACCCTGGTCTTAAAGGATCTACATCGGCTCAGAGTTTGTTTCTGAGCATCATTCAAAGTGTTGGTGCTGACCTTTAAAGCTCTAAACAGTCTTGACCCTGTAGACCTGAAGGAGCATCTCTAACCCCAGACACTGAGGTCCAGCTCTGGTTCCCTGATTGCCAGAAGTGAAGTTACAGGGAACCAGGCAGAGGGCCTGCTCAGTGGTGGCACCCTTCAGATGTCTTCCTGGTGCAACTGGACTTCTCCGCAACCCTTCCCCTCCGCAGGGAGGTGGGACCGATTCGGATGGTCCGCCCCCGCCACTTAATGGATCCAATTGGCTTCCAGAGAGTGGTAGGGGATGCTTTATCCCAAGTTGATGGCCTTTCAGTTGATTCCCTGGTGGCACGCTGGAATGCGGAGTTAACCAGGGCTATTGACTGTCTGGCTCCGAAGCGCCCTCTCCGATTGCATGGAGCCCGGACAGCCCCGTGGTTTTCCCCGGAGCTGAGGGTGATGAAACAATCGTTGAGACGGCTAGAGCGCCGGTGGCGGAAAACTCATTCTGAATCAGACCGGACACGGGTTAGAGCTCAACGTCGAGCCTACCAAGTGGCAATGGTGACGGCGAAGAGGGCCTTCTTCGCTGCCTCCATTGCATCTGCAGAAAACAGCAGCAGGAGACTTTTTCAGGTGGTTCGCAGTTTATCGGAACCACCTGTACCACCGGGGCCTGGTAGGGACCCCAAGATCTCCTGCAATGCTTTTGCAAAGTTTTTTGCAGATAAAATTGCTCAGATTCAGAAGGAGGTAGACTCCACAGTGGGAGCAGGGCCAGGGCGGGAGAGTGCTAGAGTTCTGTCTGGTCCTGTTATATGGGATCAATTCCAATCTGTTACCTCCGAGGATGTGGACAGGCTGCTTGGATGAGTGAAACCGACCACCTGTCTCCTTGATCTTTGCCCATCCTGGCTGATAAAAGCGAGCTGGGAAGGGCTGGGCGATGGGCTCTGCGGGGTGGTGAATGCTTCCCTCTGTGAGGGAGCCTTCCCAGACCCGCTGAAAGAGGCGGTCATTAAACCGCTTCTTAAAAAAACATCTTTAGACCCGGCCAATTTGGCCAACTATCGCCCAGTCTCAAATCTGCCATTCTTGGGCAAGGTGATTGAGCGGGTGGTTGCTGAGCAACTCCAAACACGCCTGGAGGAAACGGACCATTTGGATCCCTTCCAATCGGGATTCAGGCCTCACCATGGGACTGAAACTGCCTTGGTCGCGCTGGTTGATGATCTCCGGCGGGCTAGGGACAAAGGTGAGAGCTGTTTCCTAGTTCTGCTGGATCTCTCAGCGGCCTTTGACACCATCGACCATAACATCCTTCTGGACCGTCTAGAGGGGCTGGGAGCTGGGGGCACTGTCATACAGTGGTTCCGCTCCTTCCTCCTGGGCCGTGTCCAGAAAGTGGTGGGGGGGGGTGAGTGTTCAGACCCCTGGGCTCTCACTTGTGGGGTGCCTCAGGGTTCTGTCCTCTCCCCCATGCTTTTTAATATCTATATGAAGCCGCTGGGAGAGATCATCAGGGGGTTTGGACTGGGTGTTCATCAGTATGCAGATGACACCCAGCTTTACCTCTCCTTTAAATCAGAACCAGTGAAGGCGGTGAAGGTCCTGTGTGAGTGCCTGGAGGCGGTTGGAGGTTGGATGGCGGCTAACAGATTGAGGTTGAATCCTGACAAGACAGAAGTACTGTTTTTGGGGGACAGGAGGCGGGCAGGTGTGGAGGATTCCCTGGTCCTGAATGGTGTAACTGTGCCCCTGAAGGACCAGGTGCGCAGCCTGGGAGTCATTTTGGACTCACAGCTGTCCATGGAGGCGCAGGTTAACTCTGTGTCCAGGGCAGCTGTCTACCAGCTCCACCTGGTACGCAGGCTAAGACCCTACCTCCCTGCGGACTGTCTCGCCAGAGTGGTGCATGCTCTGGCTATCTCACGCTTGGACTACTGCAACGCGCTCTACGTGGGGCTACCTTTGAAGGTGACCCGGAAACTGCAATTAATCCAGAATGCGGCAGCTAGACTGGTGACTGGGAGTGGCCGCCGGGACCACATAACACCGGTTCTGAGAGATCTGCACTGGCTCCCAGTACGTTTCCGAGCACGATTCAAAGTGTTGGTGCTGACCTGTAAAGCCCTAAACGGCCTCGGTCCTGTATACCTGAAGGAGCGTCTCCACCCCCATCGTTCAGCCCGGACACTGAGATCCAGCGCCGAGGGCCTTCTGGCGGTTCCCTCATTGCGAGAAGTGAGCCTACAGGGAACCAGACAGAGGGCCTTCTCGGTAGTGGCGCCCGCCCTGTGGAACGCCCTCCCATCAGATGTCAAAGAGATAAAGAATTACCTGACATTCAGAAGACATCTTAAGACAGCCCTGTTCAGGGAGGTTTTTAATATGTAATGCTGTACTGTTTTTAACACTGATTGGGAGCCGCCCAGAGTGGCTGGGGAAACTCAGCCAGATGGGCGGGGTATAAATAATAAATTATTATTATTATTATTATTATTATTATTATTATTATTATTATTATTATTATTATTATTATGTCAAGCAGATAAAGAACTATGTAGCTTTTAGAAGACATCTGAAGGCAGCCCTGTATTGGGCAGTTTGATGTTTTATATATGCTGTGGCTGAGGAAACCCAGCCAGATGGGCGGGGTATAAATAATAAAATCACCATCATCATCATCAGATGTTACAGAAAGTCTCACTAGGATGGTGATTTGGATTACATTTTTAATTGTCATCTTCCCTTAACTTTAGCAGGTAATCAAGACGACAGTCATCGTTCTCGGGTCTCATCAGAAAGAAATAAGCATGAAGTCAAAGGAAGGACCTTTCAAGATCAAGAGGAAACAAGACCACAAGAGAAAAACCAAGAAGAGATTGGGAGGAATGATGGTCTTCTTATGCAGACTGATAACGACCATCAAATCCCAGTCCAGAAAAAGCATCAGAAGGGGAAGAGAACAAATGAGAGACCTTTATGTGGCAAAACATTCCAAAGTAAATCTAGGTTCAATTCACACTGCAGAATCCACACAGAGGAGAAACCGTGTGAATGCTTGGTGTGTGGAAAGAACTTCAGTGACAGCTCAGGCCTAAAATCACATGAAAAAATTCACGCAGGACAGGAATCATACAAATGCCTAGAATGTGGAAAGGGTTTCAATCGCCACTCATACCTTAAAAGACATTACAAAGTCCACACTGAGGAGAAACCATATACCTGTTTAGAGTGTGGAAAGGCCTTCACTAGCAGATCAAGCCTTGTATATCATAAAAAAATCCACACAGGGGAGAAACCATATACCTGTTTTGAGTGTGGAAAGGCCTTCACTAGCAGCTCAGGCCTTGCAATGCATCAAAAAATCCACACAGGGGAGAAGCCATATAAATGTTTGGAGTGCGGAATGAGCTTCGCTCATGGCTCAAGTCTTACATTGCATCAAAGAATTCACACTGGGGAGAAATCTTATAAATGTTTGGAGTGCGGAAGGAGCTTTGCTCACAGTGTTAGCCTTACTACACATAAGAGAACCCACACAGGGGAGAAACCATATAAATGCTTGGAATGTGGAAAGTGCTTCAGCCAGAGTTCACACCTTAGTTCACATAAGAGAACTCACACTGGTGAGAAGCCGTATAAATGCTTTGAGTGTGGGAAGAGCTTCAGTCATAGTTCACATCTTACTGTGCATGAGCGAATCCATACAGGGGAAAAACCATATAAATGTGTGACATGTGGAAAGAGCTTTAGTAACTCCACATCACTTGTTATCCACCGCAGAATCCATTCAGAAGAGAAGCCATATAAGTGCTTTGAGTGTGGAAAGAGCTTCCGGCATGGTACAGGCCTTCATAAACATCAAAAAATTCACAGAGGTGAAAAACCGTATGCATGTTTTGAGTGTGGAAAGAGCTTCACTCACAGATCACAGCTTAAATGTCATCAAAGAATTCACACAGGGGTGAAACCATATACCTGTTTTGAGTGTGGAAAGAACTTCACTGAAAGCTCATACCTTAGATCTCATCACAAAGTTCACACAGGGGAGAAACGATATAAATGTTTGGACTGTGGAAAGAGATTTGCACATGGATCTGGCCTTACTTCTCATAAAAGAATTCACACAGGGGAGAAACCATATATATGTTTGGAGTGTGGAAAGAGATTTGCACAGGGATCTGCCCTTACTTCTCATAAAAGAACTCACACAGGGGAGAAACCATATAAATGTTTGGAGTGTGGAAAGAGATTTGCACATGGATCTACGCTTACTTCTCATAAAAGAACTCACATGGGATAAACCATATATATACTTGGAATGTGGGAAAAGATTTGGTCAGATTTCACAACTCATTTTGCATAAGTGAATCAAGATGGGGAAAATATTTCGATTCTTGTAATGAGGAAAGCACTTTAAGTTGAGCACTGCTAATTTGCAAGATATAGGTTAATTAGATTTGGAGGGACATAATAACCGCTGGGCTTGGCACGCTTATTGAATTTATGGAAAGGCAAAAATACACAGATTTCTCAAATCATATTATAAGGAGATCAGTTCTTAAAGTTTGGGAGAAATACAAAGATCAGTTGGAGCCTAAAATCCCATGGTGGGCCTCTCCAGCAGAGGCCACAGTGGTGAAGAAAAAAAATACGTTGTGAAATTGGCCTGCTTATAAAATAATTTTAAAAGAAGATAACCGACTGAGATTTAAAAGTTTCGAGGAATTAAGAGATATTATTACAGATAGGTTCCAATATTATCAATTATTCAAAAATTTAAAGTAGAAAAAAATAGTTCACCAAGAACCTCAAGATTTGAATCCAACGTAATACACTCAAAAAGTAAAACTCTCTCTAAAGCTTATCGCCTCCTCCTCCACTGGGAAGTCGAGGAGGAAGAAGTTACATCAGCCATGATAAAGCGGTCTCACGACTTTGGAAATGTTATAATAATGTCCCAATGGGAAAATCTGTGGAAGAATAATTGGAGATTTACCACGTGCTGTGCCATAAGGGAAAACTTTTTAAAAATGCAGCACCGGTGGTATTTAACTCCATGGAAATTATCCAAAATGTACAAAGGAGCCAAAAGTTACTGTGGTGGAGATCAAACAGGCTCACTGTATCCTATATGGTGGCAATGTAGCAAAAGAAAGAAATTTTGGGAGGAAATCCATTTAGAATTAGAAAAAATGTTAAGACTTTCCTTTACAGTGGGACCTTGGGTTAAGAACTTAATTTGTTCTGGAGGTCCGTTCTTAACCTGAAACTGTTCTTAACCTGAGGTACCACTTTAGCTAATGTGGCCTCCTGCTGCTACCGCGCGATTTCTGTTCTCATCCTGAAACAAAGTTCTTAACCGAGGTACTATTTCTGAGTTAGTGGAGTCTAACCTGAAGCATCTGTAACCTGAGGTGTCTGTAACAAGAGGTACCACTGTAATAGAAAGCCAGAGGCACATTTGTTGGGGATCACTGACTCAGATATTCCAAAACAAATTAAAGGTATTTTTCTGTATGCAACAGTGGCAGCGAAAGTCCTTATAGCCATCAAGGTGGAAAAGCAACATAATTCCTTCCAGTCAGGAGTGGATTCAAAAATTGACTGAATATGCTGAACTAGATAGCTTATCAGGAAAAAATAAACCGAGAGCTGAATTTGTATCAAAATGGGAGGCCTTTAGAATATATCTTAAACAAAACTATTCCATGTTAAAATCTGTAGCTACTTTAGAGTGATCTTAGCAGTCTTTATTAATTGCGTATATAAATATTACTAAACTGTGTAATAATAAAGGACAAAAATAATAAGGACCTAACAGAAGCAGAAGACATCAAGAGGAGGTGGCAAGAATACACAGAGGAACTATACCAGAAAAAATGGATGTCTCGTACACCCCCGGTAGTGTAGTTGCTGACCTTGAGACATCCTGGAGAGTGAAGTCATATGGGCCTTAGAAAGCACTGCTAATAATAAGGCCAGTGGAAGTGATGACATTTCAGCTGAACTATTTAAAATGTTAAAAGATGATGCTGTTAAGGTGCTACACTGAACAAGCCAGAAAGTTTGGAACACTCAGCAGTGACCAGAGAATTGGAGAAGATCAGTCTACATCCCAATCCCAAAGAAGGGCAGTGCCAAAGAATGCTCCAACTACCGCACAATTGCACTCATTTCACACACTATCAAGGTTATGCTTAAAATTCTACAAGGCAGGCTTAAGCAGTATGTGGACCGAGAGCTCCCAGAAGTGCAAGCTGGATTTAGAAGAGGGAGAGGAACCAGAGACCAAATTGCAAACATGCGCTGGATTATGGAGAAAGCTAGAGAGTTCCAGAAAGACATCTACTTCTGCTTCATTGACTATGCAAATGCCTTTGACTGTGTTGACCACAGCAAACTATGGCAAGTTCTTAAAGAAATGGGAGTGCCTGATCACCCCATCTGTCTCCTGAGAAATCTCTATGTGGGACAAGAAGTGACAGTTAGAACTGGATATGGAACAACTGATTGGTTCAAAATTGGGAAAGTAGTACGACAAGGCTGTATATTGTCTCCCTGCTTATTTAACTTATATGCAGAATTCATCATGCGAAAGGCTGGGCTGGATGAATCCCAAGCCGGAATTAAGATTGCCGGAAGAAATATCAACAACCTCAGATATGCAGATGACACAACCTTGATGGCAGAAAGTGAGTAGGAATTAAAGAACCTTTTATTGAGGGTGAAAGAGGAGAGCGCAAAATATGGTCTGAAGTTGAACATCAAAAAAACGAAGATCATGGCCACTGGGCCCATCACCTCCTGGCAAATAGAAGGGGAAGAAATGGAGGCAGTGAGAGATTTTACTTTCTTGGGCTCCATGATCACTGCAGATGGTGACAGCAGTCACGAAATTAAAAGACACCTGCTTCTTGGGAGAAAAGCGATGGCAAACCTAGACAGCATCTTAAAAAGCAGAGAAATCACCTTGCCAATAAAGGTCCATATAGTTAAAGCTGTGGTTTTCCCAGTAGTGATGTATGGAAGTGAGAGCTGGACCATAAAAAAGGCTGATTGCTGAAGAATTGATGCTTTTGAATTCTGGTGCTGGAGGAGACTCTTGAGAGTCCCATGGACTGCAAGAAGATCAGACCTCTCCATTCTTAAGGAAATCAGCCCTGAGTGCTCACTGGAAGGACAGATCATGAAGCTGAGGCTCCAATACTTTGGCCACCTCATGAGAAGAGAAGACTCCCTAGAAAAGACCCTGATGTTGGGAAAGATGGAGGGCACAAGGAGAAGGGGACGAAAGAGGACGAGATGGCTGGACAGTGTTCTTTAAGCTACCAGCATGAGTTTGACCAAACTGCGGGAGGCAGTGGAAGACAGGAGTGCCTGGCATGCTCTGTTCCATGGGGTCACAAAGAGTCGGACACGACTAAACAACTAAACAACAAAAAAACTGTAAAAATAATATAAAAAATAATATTTTGGTATGGCAGTAAAGTTATTTAGAAAGAACTAAGGAATAAATGGGAGGTTGGGTTTAATGATAATGAGTTATTTTTTTTTACTGTAACATGCAATTGCAATCTCAAATTTGTGTCATATTCTTTATCTTTATCTTAATAATAAAAATAGATAGTTTAAGTTTTCTTTTCTTTCCCCCTTAATTTGTACTCTTTATTGGTATTGTCTTTTTGTAATATTTTTTTCCAGTTATGTAATTTCCCCCCCAGTTATGTAAGAGAGCTTCTTTCACTTCTTTCATTTAAATTCACGTAAATACAGAGATTACAATTACTTCCTGGCTTTCCGACTCTTCCTGCATCTGTATTTTATGCAAGGAGTAAAAATACATCTAATCCCAAGCTTTAGGAAGAAATTTCTGACTGCAAGTGAGATGAGCTACCTTGGAAGGTGGTGAACTCTCCTTCATTTTTTTAGGTTTTTCAGCAGAGGTCGGGTTTTTTTCTGCATTGCAGGGGGTTGGTCTAGATCAGGGATTGTCGATCTGGTTCCTACCGCACACTAGTGGGCATTTCAGGATTCTAACTGGGCAGTAGGGGGTTCGGAATCCTCCTTCCATCAAGTCCTGGTGGGCGGTAAGGAAATTTTACCATTAAGAAAGATGCATTAGTGGGCGGTAAGTATAAAAAGGCTGACTACCCCTGGACTGGGACGCGGTTGGTGCTGTGGTCTAATCCACAGAACCTAGGGCTTTCCTATCAGAAGGTTGGCGGTTTGAATCCCGTGACGGGGTGAGCTGCCGTTGCTCGGTCCCTGCTCCTGCCAACCTAGTAGTTCGAAAGCACATCGAAGTGCAAGTAGATAAATAGGTCCTGCTCCGGCGGGAAGGTAAACGGCGTTTCCATGCACTGCTCTGGTTCGCCAGAAGCGGCTTAGTCACGCTGGCCACATGACCCGGAAGCTGTACGCTGGCTCCCTTGGCCAGTAAAGCGAGATGAGCGCCGCAGCCCCAGAGTCATCCGCAACTAGACTTAACGGTCAGGGGTCCCTTTACCTTTTTTTTTTCCAATTCCAAGCTTTCCATTTCCAGCTCTATCGGACTGTGGTCCGAGATTACTTTCGGTCTTATTTCTATTAATTTAACTCTTGGACATAATTCACTCGAGATCCATATCTGATCTATCCGTGACATCGACTGGTTAGGTCCGGAATGAAAGGTGAATTGTTTGTCTAGCGGATGTCTGAGGCGCCAAATGTCTGTCAAATTGCAGTTTTCCATCATTGAGAAGAAGGATTTTGGTAGTTTTCCTTCTTTACTTACTCCTTTCCTAAGTCTATCCGCTTCTAGAGAAACCACCCCATTCATGTCACCCAATAAAATGATTTTTTGGTCCAAATATTCAAGTAGTTTCTCTTCTAAGTTTTTAAAGAATTCAGTCTTATTACCATTTGGAGCGTAAACCCCAACTACAACCAGGTTTTCTCCCTGCCAGTTAAGACAAACCGCTATCACCCTCCCCTCCTCGTCTTTGAAAATTGTTTTGGCTTCAATCCTGTTTTTAATGTATAATACCACCCCTCTTTTCCTTTCCTTATCAGAAGATTCAAATTCATTTCCCAATCTTTTATTGATTAACACTTTTTTATGCCTTCTAGCCATGTGCGTTTCTTGTAGACAGATAATGTCCAGATTTTTCTTTTTCAGAAATTGCTCAATTTTATTCCTCCTTTTTTTTCGTTCATCCCATTAATATTCCAGTTCCAAATTTTTAACCCCATGGTGTCTAACTCTCGCCTAAGCTTTCCTTTTCTTTATAAATTCGCTGGGTCTTCTTCTTCCTCCTCTTCCTCTTCGTCCGATCTGCTTCCTCTACCCTCCTCCTCCTCCCCCCCTGTTCCTGGTTCTCCTGGTAGTCTTCCCTCTGCTCCCCCTGCTCCGTTCGCCTCTACTCTCAATTCCTTATATTTCCTCAGAAATTTCCCGGTTTCTTCCAGGTTTGATAACCTGTGCCTCTTGCCTCTATACATAAATGATAATCCTTCCGGGAATTCCCATCTAAATTCAATTTTTTTTTTCTTCAATGTCTGCGCCAATGATTTGTAAGAGTCTCTTCGTTTAAGTAATCTGATTGGGATGTCTTTAAAGATGATTATGCAGTTCCCATCTATGTACAGCCTCTTTTCCCTATTCTTTTGAAGAATCCTATTCCTCATTTCTTTATCCTTAAATGTAATCAGGCAATCGCCTGTGAATTTCTTTACTTTTGTTGTTTTAACACGCATTCTGAATGCGTCCCTTTACCTTTACCCCTGGACTAGATGATTCTTGTGGTCCCTTCCAACACTACATTTGTATTATTCTTTGACCTTGAGTTTCCGGTTCTGGTCTTGCACCATGGCGGCAGCTCCCTCGACATTGGAGGCAGGCACAATTGAAGGGGTAGGGAACGAAAGGGTTTAAGCATTCCTGGAAACCTCCTGGGGTACGAGGGAGCAGGCTGACCCGCAGCCGTCTCAACGGCTCACTCCCACGCAGATCAGCATGGGGGCAGATGGAGGAGTTGGGTAATCACCTTTGCCATGATGCAACCCCCTCGGACCGCCATCAAAAGCGGAGGTTCTCCTTATAATTGGATTTTATTGGCCGTGCACTGGAGGAGATGTGGACACTAGAAGCTATATGTGGTTTGAAAGGAGTGAAGGTGGGGAGAACCTTGTTTTGACCGATGTCGTTGGGAAACTAGAGCTTAACCCCACCACCACAAAAAAGGAGTGTGGATTTAAGGAGGTGTTGACATACAACCTATTTTTAAGAGGAAGGACATTGGCTAAACAAAAAAACGCTATCATAGAGGTGAGAGGAATTACACAAGGGCACATGAATAGCAGTGGTCCCTGAATGCTTGGAGAGAAAAACCCTTCCCGTCTAAGACAAGGAAGAAAGTTGTTGATCAACTAAAAGGAGGCCTGTTGTTTATCTTGAAGTGGGATGGAGGGGGAGCTGAGTTGAGGAGGACGGGACTTCATCTTGTGACTTCAGGTCCGCCCTGAACCACGCTGGAATGACAACATTGGGACAACATTCCTACTGCCCAAGGTTGCAGTAGGAAAAACATCAGCGGCAGAGATATACCCATTTTGACTCTCCTGCACCCTATCTTCATAACGTAGCAATTATAAAATATAAATGCGCATTTACTCTCACAAGATTGAATATACTGCCTTCGGTTGTACTTGAGGGACAATTCCAACAAATTCCACACAAAAAACGATTATGTCCCTGTGGAGATGGCAGTACCGAATCAGTGGCGCATGTCCTTCTGGTTTGCATTCTTTATAAATATTTGAAGAGTGAGGTTATCACCCCTATTTTATTGTCCATTCCGGGTCTCCCAGCCACTGTCACAGTGTTTTTTTCTCTCAGCAGACCAAGATGAGCAAGTGACATCAAAATTTGCAAGGTTTTTAGCTGGGGCAATTAGAATAAGATCCACTATCTGACTATTGATTCAAAACCCCAAAATGTACTTTATATAATTGCGTTTTTATCTTTTCGCCGCTTCCGCGCATGCGTTTGACATCATTTTGAGCACCTGCACATATGTGAGCGGCGAAACGTGGAAGTAAGGCGCTCCGTTACTTCCAGGTCGCTGCGGAGCGCAACCTGAAAATATTTAAGCTGAAGCGTATTCATCCCGAGGTATGACTGTACTAGGATAGAGAGCTGACTGCACCTGTGATTTTACAGTGGTATACGCTTCAAGTTACATACGCTTCAGGTTACAGACTCCGCTAACCAAGAAATATTGCATCAGGTTAAGAACTTTGCTTCAGGATGAGAACAGAAATTGTGCTCCAGCGGCACGGCGGCAGCAGGAGGCCCCATTAGCTAAAGTGGTGCTTCAGGTTAAGAACAGTTTCAGGTTAAGAACGGACCTCCAGAACGAATTAAGTACTTAACCCGAAGTACCACTTTATGATGCACAATTTTAATCAATGTGTGCCTCTTTCCAACGTGTGTATGGAGGCCAAGTGATGCTAGACACACACACACACACACACACACACACACACACACACACACACACAGAGCACAAATCTGCTAGGCCACATTCACACCACATATCCAAAGCCCCATGAAACCCCCTAAGATTTCTGGGAGCTTGTTTTGCTGGTTAAGGGTGCTGAGAGTTGTGACAATAAACTATTGTATGGGGTGCAGAGTTTGACACACAACTTTTGCAGGGGTTACATTTCGGTGATAGGTGTGTAAAGTCGAAATCACATATGGTCAGGACAAGCCCCTGGGAATGACCCCCACCCAAGTTTTTAAAGCTCTCTGCCCTGTGCAAAAAGAGCTTTAAAACTCTCTGCCGTCTATGCCTGCAAGTCAATTGTATATATTTTTACTTTTTCGGTGTTTTCTTCCCCCTGTAAAGGATCAGGACTGTGCAATTTTGCAGCTAAGCGATAGTGATGGAGCAGGGTGAGCTTGGCACCGGTTTTGTGTCTCTGCTGGTTCTGTGAAGCTGAAATGATACATTTGCACCAGCCACTTCTTGCTGGATTCTCTTCTCGCCTGTTACTTTTGCAACAACAACAACCCTGTGAGGTGGGCTAAGCTGTGACCAAAACTGCACATCCTTATAGTGTTTTTCTGTGCCCCTCCCGCCCTTTATATCTTCTCAGTAACCTTGTGAGGGAGGGGGGCGCTTTGAGGGGTCCCCATAGGCAGAATCCGCAATGTCTCCAGCACCACGCAGTTTGGGTGGGGGTGGGAGAGACGCTGGTTCTTTAAGGGTTAAAAGGAGCGATTATATTATGACAGAGGACTTCCTGGGGGGGGAGGGGAAAAGCGTCACTTCCTCCTCCGTTTGTCACATTTGACAAGCTGCGAGGGAGGAGATTTTGCAGCGCGGAAGACTGTGCTTTTTGCAAGGTAGGAAAAGAGGGATATATTTGGGGGGGGGGGAAGGGGCTCCCGTGTCAGAGCAGCTGCTTCGCAGGAGAGAAGCCCTCCGGGAGAGGGCAGTTTTGCAAAGGGGCAGCGGTGGGAGGGCGCATGCGTGGGGTTGCCCCCCCAATTCAGCCCCCCAAGAGCTGCGATGAGTGCAAAAGGCTTTAAGGGGTGCAGGGGCGCCCCAGGAGGAGAGCAGGCGGGGGAAGAGGCAGTTTTAGGGTGGGCTAGGAAACCCCCCTCCCTAAAAGGAAAGGAGGGGAAGAGGAGGAGGGAGACATTCATGTTTTGGGGAAAGAGGGGGAGGGGGCCAGGGTCAACTGTAAACTCATTTCAGCTCTACAACGGCATGGGCTCTTTTATCTTCGATGCCTTCCCTGTCTGGGGGGGTTCAGGAGGAAAGCCCCCAAGGAGGGCGCAGTCTCTCTGTATAGCAGACCAGCCCTAGGAAGGAACCAAGGTGCTGGGAGAGATGGAGGAGGGAAGACTTTAAGGATGGGAAGAGGAGAACCACACCACTGGCCATAAAATGTCATCAGTTTCTCACCACCAGCAACTGCTGCAGCAGAACTGGGGGCTCCAAGCGCACTGAGCTGCCTACACAGTCATACCCTTGCTCCACCTGGGCTACTATTGTCCACACGGACCGGCAGCAATTGCTCTTCCGGGTTTTCAGACGTGGTTTCTCAGCCCTGCCTGGGGACTGAATCTGGGGCTTCCTGCCTGCGGAAGAGATGCGCTGCCCTCGAACTACAGCCCCTTCCCCTAAAGTGGGGATGGGGGGAAAGGAAATAAATGTTTTTAATGGTGGTGGGAAGAAGATCCTCTTTCAGGCATGACTCCACTTTTCATGCATGGCTTCACAATCACCAGGAAAATGTCTTGGGCAGGAAACTGACTGCAGGGCCTCTGAGGCTCTCTTTTCTTCTTCGGGAACTTCTGAGCTCTTCAGTCCAAGCGAGGATGGAAGGAGGAAGATGGACGGTTGACCTGGTCAGGCTGTCTCCTGCGTCCCTCCAAGCAACCTCTGAGCATTGCCTCCCAGGACCCTCAGAGACATCTGGTGAGTTCCTAGGAAGTGGAGATAGGGACTTGGAGGGATGGAGAGTGGAAGCAAGGAATAAGATAAAGGGGGGGGGGAGGTTTTACTGTGGAGGCTGTGGGTGGGCCCCCGATATATTGGGAGGCATCCCCTCCGGCAGGAAAATCCCTGGAGGGGCTCTGAAGCCGCCTTTGCTTCTCTCTCACCCCGAAAACCTGCAGCTTGTTTAAACTTCTGAGTCCTGCAAAATAGTTCCAAAGAAGCTGGATTTGTGGTGCTAGAAAGGACCTGAGCTGGGACTCCCCACCTCTGAGGCTGGGAGAGGTTGGCTGAGTTTCAGGGGGTTGGGGGTGGAGAAGGAGAAATGGAAGAAGAAATGAACCCCTCCCTTCAGCAAGCAGAAAAGACAGGAGAACATACAATGCAAGAAGGTCTTGACTTGGAGGAAGGCAGGGGAGAGGTCTTCTCCAACGTCTATCCCCTGGAGCAGGCACCAATATGTTGCCAGAAGAGGAGGAATAGGCAGAGGATCCCTATATAGATATAAAAACAACTGAGTTCAATGGGATCTACATTCAGGTCATTACTGTGCCTCCCATGCCATGAGGCCTGGGTGCAAGGCCCATTTCACCTGGCCAAGGGGGTGGAGCCCAGGCTCACCTTGAACAGCCGAAAGAGGCTCCTGGGAGGCCACTGGGACATTGCTGGAACAACTCTTGGGTTGGGGCAACTGGCTAAAATGCTTTAAACGGTTCTGATTTTGGTTCCTCTATTTTGTTTTCGTCGGGTTGGTGTTGGTTAATTGTTTAGTTGGGGGCGGTGGTTATTTTAATTTGGGTATAACTGTAAACATGTCGTTGTTGCTATTCTTATTGTTGGTTTGTTTGTTGCCTGTATAGGATATTTCTGTTTTTTCTGTTTGATGTTTTGTTCTGTTATTATATATGCTCTTAGCCGCACTGGGTGGCTGTGAGAAGCCCACCAGATTGGGGGATATAAATTTTTAATATATGCCCCATTTGGGCTTCTGCAGGGGCTGGAGAATATCTAGGGCAGAGGAATCCCTGCAGCTTCTCTGAGGCTCCTTTTACTCCTCCCTCCCTCCCTCACAGGGAACCTGCAGCTTCTTTAGGATTCTGAGCTCCTCCGGAAGGATGAAAGAGGCTGATCCTCTTTCACCCTCTTTCTGCTAACAACAACACCTTGAAGATCCTGGGCCCCAGGGAAATTAGACTGGCCTTGGCTAGAGCCAGGGCCTTTTCAGCCGTGGCCCCGGCCTGGTGGACTGCTCTCCCACAAGAGACCAGGGCCCTGCGGGATTGGACATCTTTCCGCAGGTCTCGCAAGACGGAGCTGTTCCGCCTGGCCTTTGGGCAGGATGGAGTTTGACTTACTTTCCTTTGTATAAAACAAGCCCGAAGGAGGCCCCCAACCTGCTCACAGGTCCTTGTATGATCAGTGGAAACAGTTGGTCCTGGGGTCCTGGCAAGTATTAACCACTCTGAATTCCAACCTGATAATTGCCAACTGCTTAGATTTTAACTTGTCTGAATTAATTTTAAGATGTATTTTAATTAATTGATGTCTGTTTTATGCATATTGTGTTGTTTTTATGATGCTAGCCACTCTGGGCCCTGCCTCGGCCGGAGAAGGCAGGATACAATAATAATAATAATAATAATAATAATAATAAATTATTTTATTTATTCTCCTGCAGATCTAGCGAGGATGGAAGGAGGAAGATGGACAGTTGACCTGGTCAGGCTGTCTCCCACCACCTCTGACTGTTCTCTCCCAGGACCCTCAGAGAGATCTGGTGAGTTGCAGGGAATGGAGATGGGGACCTGGGGAGATGTTGGGAGTGAGGAAGCCCCCCTGGCGAGAAAAGGAGGAGGGCTGCAGGGCCAGAGTTCTGGGCTGTGAGAGATGAAAGGTAGAAAAGGAAAGGAATGTTTTTCAGTGGTGGCATGGGCGCAAGATTTTTGGTGGGGGCGGCAGGCCTTTTGTTAGGGGGGCAGCACTGGCATGATTGGCCAGTTAGTTAAGTATTTCTAATGTTTTACCTGATCTGGGGGGCTGCCCCCCACCCCTCCTTGGCTATGCTCATGAATGGTGGTGTGAAGAAAATTCTTTTTCAGAGTATAATGTTGTGTTGGGTCCTGAATCTTCCGACACTCACTGGTATAGCTGCAGCAATTGCCAGATGAGGGACTGAATGGGCTTCATCTCAGTATGGAGACAGATTTCCCCCCAGTTTGCAGCAGCCAAGCTGCCAGGTCAGCAGTGAGAAACTTGTGGGTCATGGCAGCAGTCCCTCTCTAGCCCACAAAGCCATTTTCCTCAAACCGTGTTCTGCTGCCCTACATATCAGAGGTCAGGGGCCAGGATGTGACTGCAAAGGATATGTATCAGGATCCCGAAAGTGCACCGCTGATTGTTCCTTGGCACCTGAGACTTTCTGTCAGTGCAGGTCAGCTGATGAAACCTTATGATTATGATGCAGCACTTTGGGATCTTCACTAGTTGCAGATCTTGCAAAAATCCCTGTAATTGCTCTTATAAGTCTTATTAGAGGAATGTCTTTTTCAAGAGTGCAAAATGTTTATTCACCAGCTGATGTCGCTGTTTGAGTCACTCCCTCTCTGCGATTTTCGACCCCCTTCTCAATCTATGTCCGTCTATGTCAGTCTTATGCAATTCATTTCCGTTCCTCAAACCAGGAAATGTCGGTCTAAGAAAATGTCGGAGCGCGTGAGTCAGCAGAAGTACCGTATTTTTCGCCCCATAGGACGCTCCGTCCCATAGGACGCACCTAGTTTTTTGGGGGGGAAATAAAGGAAAAATTTTTTTCCTTTATTTCCCCCGCAAAAGCAGGTCGGGGAAACCGAACAAGGTCAAGGAACAGCGGGATGGCGATGCTGCGCCTCCCTGCTGTCCCCCGAGCTTGTGGGGCTCGCCGATGTCTGCCCGGCGCGAGGGGCACTCTGCTTCAGCGCACTCCGCCCCCCGGGTGGCATTCTGCTATCCGCAGCGTGGGGAGCCCTGGGGGCCTGTGTTTTAAATATGTTGTTAGCTGCATCGAGCCCGGTTTTCTGAACCAGGAAGGGTGGAGTATAAATAAAAAAATATTTATTTATTTATTATTCTGCAAACCTAGCGAGGATGGAAGGAGGAAGATGGACAGTTGACCTGGTCAGGCTGTCTCCCACCACCTCTGACTGTTCTCTCCCAGGACCCTCAGAGAGATCTGGTGAGTTCCAGGGAATGGAGATGGGGACCTGGGGAAATGTTGGGATTGAGGAAGCCCACCTGGCAAGAAAACAAGGAAGGCTGCAGGGCCAGAGCTCCGGGCTAGCAGAGATAAAAGGTAGAAAGAAAGGACATGAATGTTTTTTAATGGTGACATGGGCATAGTCAGAGTTTTGGGGCTGTTGTCTACCAGCTCCATCACAGGCTAAGTCCCTACCTGCACACAGATTGTGGTACATGCTATGGTTATCTCCCGCTTGGATTGCTACAATGCGCTCTAGGTGGGGCTGCCTTTGAAGGTGACTCGGAAACTACAATTAACCCAGAAAGCAGCAGCTCAACTGGTGACTGGGAGCAGTTGCCAGGAGCATATAACACTGGTCTTAAAGGATCTACATTGGCTCAGAGTATGTTTCCAAGCACAATTCAAAGTGTTGGTGCTGACCTTTAAATCTCTAAACGGCCTTGGCCCTGTAGACCTGAATGAGCATCTCCACCTCCTTCGTTCTGCCCGGACAATGAGGTCCAACTCTGAGGGTCTTCTGCTGGTTTCGTCACAGTAAGAAGTGAAGTAGTGGAACCAGCCCTGTGGAACACCCTCCCTTCAGATGTCAAGGAGATAAAGAACTACGTAGCTTTTAGAAGACGTCCGAAGGCAGCCCTGTATTGGGAACTTTTTAATGTTTGCTGTTTTCCCTTAATTTTAGCAGGTGATGACCAGGATAATAATGGTTCTCGGGGCTCATCAGAAAGAAATAAGCATGAAGCGAAGAGAACAAATGATAGCCCTTTGTGTGGCAAAACGTTCAAAGGTAATTCGAGCCTCAGCCCACACTGCAGAAACCACTCCGAGGAGAGACTGTGTAAATGCTTGGTGTGTGGAAAGAGCTTCAATGACCGCTCAGGCCTAAAATCACATCAAAGAATTCACGCAGGACAGGAATCATACCAATGCCTAGAATGTGGAAAGAGTTTCAAGCGCCACTCCAACCTTACAACACATCAGGTAGTCCACAGCAGGGAGAAACCACATAGGTGCTCTGAGTGTGGAAAGAGCTTCAGTTGCAGGAGAAACCTTACAGAACATCAAAAACTTCACACAGGGGAGAAACCGTATACCTGTTTGGACTGTGGAAAGACCTTCCGTCACAGCGCAAGCCTTGCTTCGCATCAAAAAACCCACACAGGGGAGAAGCCGTATAAATGTTTGGAGTGCGGAATGAGCTTCGCTCACGGCTCAAGTCTTATATCGCACCAAAGAATTCACACAGGAGAGAAATCTTATAAATGTACAGAGTGCGGAAGGAGCTTTGCTCACAGTGCTAGCCTTACTTCACATAAGAGAACCCACACAGGAGAGAAACCATATAAATGCTTGGAATGTGGAAAGAGCTTCAGTCAGGGTTCACACCTTAGTTCACACAAGAGAACTCACACTGGTGAGAAGCCGTATAAATGCTTTGAGTGTGGGAAGAGCTTCAGTCAGAGTTCACACCTTAATGTGCATGAGCGAATCCATACAGGGGAAAAACCATATAAATGTGTGACATGTGGAAAGAGCTTTAGTAACTGCACATACCTTGTTTGCCATCGCAGAATCCATACAGGAGAGAAGCCATATAAGTGCTTTGAGTGTGGAAAGAGCTTCAGCCAGGTTACAAGCCTTCATATACATCAAAATATTCACAGAGGTGAAAAACTGTATGCATGTTTTGAGTGTGGAAAGAGCTTCACTCAAAGCTCAACCCTTGAACGTCATCAAAGAATTCACACAGGGGTGAAACCATATACCTGTTTTGAGTGTGGAAAGAACTTCAGTCACAGCACAAGCCTTGAACGTCATCAAAGAATTCACACAGGGGTGAAACCATATACCTGTTTTGAGTGTGGAAAGAACTTCAGTCACAGCACAAGCCTTACATATCATCAAAGAACTCACACGGGAGAAACCATATAAATGTTTGGAGGGTGGAAAGAGATATGCACAGGGATCTAAGCTGACTTCTCGTAATACACTCAAAAAGTAAAACTCTCTCTAAAGTTTATCGCCTCCTCCTCCACTGGGAAGTCGAGGAGGAAGAAGTTACATCAGCCATGATAAAGCGGTCTCACGACTTTGGGAATGTTATAATAATGTCCCAATGGGAAAATCTGTGGAAGAACAATTGGAAATTTACCACGTGCTATGCCATAAGGGAAAACCTTTTTAAAAATGCAGCACCGGTGGTATTTACCGTATTTTTCGCACTATAGGACGCACTTTTTCCCCTCCAAAAATGAAGGGGAAATGTGTGTGCGTCCTATGGTGCGAATGCAGGCTTTGGCTGAAGCCTGGAGAGCGAGAGGGGTCCGTGCGCACCGACCCCTCTCGCTCTCCAGGCTTCAGGAAGCTATCCCAAGTCTTGCAAGCCCGGCGGGATGTCCCGCGGGCTCGCAAGGCTTGCGGGCAGCAGCCTGCACCCAAAAGCTGGGGACAGCGGGGAGGTGCAGAGCCGCCACCCCGCTATTCCCCGACCTGATCTGGAGGCTGGCGGGGGGAGAAGCAAGCCTGCTTCTCCCCCCCCCAGCCCCACAAGCTCGGGGGATAGGGGGATGGCGAAGCGCCGCCATCCCGCTATTCCCCGACCTGATCTGGAGGCTGGGGGTGGGAGAAGCAAGCCTGCTTCTCCCCCCCACCATCCCCACAACCTCCAGATCAGGTCGGGGAATCGCGGGATGGCAGCGCTCCGCCATCCCGCTATTCCACGACCTGATCTGGAGGCTGGGGGTGGGAGAAGCAAGCCTGCTTCTCCCCCCCACCATCCCCACAACCTCCAGATCAGGTCGGGGAATCGCGGGATGGCAGCGCTCCGCCATCCCGCTATTCCACGACCTGATCTGGAGGCTGGGGGTGGGAGAAGCAAGCCTGCTTCTCCCCCCCCCAGCCCCACAACCTCCAGGCTTCAGGAGAGCCCCACCGCCAGCCCCACAAGCTCGGGGGACAGCGGGAGAGGCGCAGCGCGCCCTTCCCGCTGTCCCCCAACTTGGTTAGAAGGCTGGCGGGGGGAGAAGCCTGC
This sequence comes from Podarcis bocagei, assembly GCF_964188305.1. Classification (NCBI taxonomy): domain Eukaryota; kingdom Metazoa; phylum Chordata; class Lepidosauria; order Squamata; family Lacertidae; genus Podarcis; species Podarcis bocagei. The sequence goes on from NC_138126.1 coordinate 6,386,794, forward strand.
TCCTCCCCGTCGCCAGCCCTGCAAACTCGGGGGACAGCGGGAGAGGCGCAGCGCGCCATTCCCGCTGTCCCCCGACTTGGTTTGGAGGCTGGCGGAAGGCTTCCTCCTCCCCCAGCCCCGCAAGCTCCCAGAGCGATGCCAAAGCTGCGCGCAGCTTCGGCATGGCTCTGAGTCCCGTTCTGGGGGAGGGGGAAGCTCGGGCTTCCCCGCCCCAGCCCCGCGCCTGGCGGGGGGGGGGGATAAATTTTTTCCCCTTTATTTCCCCCCCCAAATCTAGGTGCGTCCTATGGACCGGTGCGTCCAATGGTCCGAAAAATACGGTAACTTCATGGAAATTAGCCAAAATGTACAAAGGAGCCAAAAGTTACTGTTGTGGAGATCAAACAGGCTCACTGTATCATATATGGCGGCAATGTAGCAAAATAAAATTTTGGGAGGAAATCCATTCAGAATTAGAAAAAAAATTAAGACTTTCCTTTACAGTGGTACCTTGGGTTAAGAACTTAATTTGTTCTGGAGGTCCGTTCTTAACCTGAAACCGTTCTTAACCTGAGGTACCACTTAAGCTAACGGGGCCTCCTGCTGCTAACTTGCGATTTCTGTTCTCATCCTGAAGCAAAGTTCTTAACCGAGGTACTATTTCTGAGTTAGTGGAGTCTAACCTGAAGCATCTGTAACCTGAGGTGTCTGTAACAAGAGGTACCACTGTAATAGAAAGCCAGAGGCACATTTGTTGGGGATCACTGACTCAGATATTCCAAAACAAATTAAAGGTATTTTTCTGTATGCAACAGTGGCAGCGAAAGTCCTTATAGCCATCAAGGTGGAAAAGCAACATAATTCCTTCCAGTCAGGAGTGGATTCAAAAATTGACTGAATATGCTGAACTAGATAGCTTATCAGGAAAAAATAAACCGAGAGCTGAATTTGTATCAAAATGGGAGGCCTTTAGAATATATCTTAAACAAAACTATTCCATGTTAAAATCTGCAGCTACTTTAGAGTGATCTTAGCAGTCTTTATTAATTGCGTATATAAATATTACTAAACTGTGTAATAATAAAGGACAAAAATAATAAGGACCTAACAGAAGCAGAAGACATCAAGAGGAGGTGGCAAGAATACACAGAGGAACTATACCAGAAAGAAATGGATGTCTCGTACACCCCCGGTAGTGTAGTTGCTGACCTTGAGACATCCTGGAGAGTGAAGTCATATGGGCCTTAGAAAGCACTGCTAATAATAAGGCCAGTGGAAGTGATGACATTTCAGCTGAACTATTTAAAATGTTAAAAGATGATGCTGTTAAGGTGCTACACTGAACAAGCCAGAAAGTTTGGAACACTCAGCAGTGACCAGAGAATTGGAGAAGATCAGTCTACATCCCAATCCCAAAGAAGGGCAGTGCCAAAGAATGCTCCAACTACCGCACAATTGCACTCATTTCACACACTATCAAGGTTATGCTTAAAATTCTACAAGGCAGGCTTAAGCAGTATGTGGACCGAGAGCTCCCAGAAGTGCAAGCTGGATTTAGAAGAGGGAGAGGAACCAGAGACCAAATTGCAAACATGCGTTGGATTATGGAGAAAGCTAGAGAGTTCCAGAAAGACATCTACTTCTGCTTCATTGACTATGCAAATGCCTTTGACTGTGTCGACCACAGCAAACTATGGCAAGTTCTTAAAGAAATGGGAGTGCCTGATCACCCCATCTGTCTCCTGAGAAATCTCTATGTGGGACAAGAAGTGACAGTTAGAACTGGATATGGAACAACTGATTGGTTCAAAATTGGGAAAGTAGTACGACAAGGCTGTATATTGTCTCCCTGCTTATTTAACTTATATGCAGAATTCATCATGCGAAAGGCTGGGCTGGATGAATCCCAAGCCGGAATTAAGATTGCCGGAAGAAATATCAACAACCTCAGATATGCAGATGACACAACCTTGATGGCAGAAAGTGAGTAGGAATTAAAGAACCTTTTATTGAGGGTGAAAGAGGAGAGTGCAAAATATGGTCTGAAGTTGAACATCAAAAAAACGAAGATCATGGCCACTGGGCCCATCACCTCCTGGCAAATAGAAGGGGAAGAAATGGAGGCAGTGAGAGATTTTACTTTCTTGGGCTCCATGATCACTGCAGATGGTGACAGCAGTCACGAAATTAAAAGACACCTGCTTCTTGGGAGAAAAGCGATGGCAAACCTAGACAGCATCTTAAAAAGCAGAGAAATCACCTTGCCAATAAAGGTCCATATAGTTAAAGCTGTGGTTTTCCCAGTAGTGATGTATGGAAGTGAGAGCTGGACCATAAAAAAGGCTGATTGCTGAAGAATTGATGCTTTTGAATTCTGGTGCTGGAGGAGACTCTTGAGAGTCCCATGGACTGCAAGAAGATCAGACCTCTCCATTCTTAAGGAAATCAGCCCTGAGTGCTCACTGGAAGGACAGATCATGAAGCTGAGGCTCCAATACTTTGGCCACCTCATGAGAAGAGAAGACTCCCTAGAAAAGACCCTGATGTTGGGAAAGATGGAGGGCACAAGGAGAAGGGGACGAAAGACGACGAGATGGCTGGACAGTGTTCTTTAAGCTACCAGCATGAGTTTGACCAAACTGCGGGAGGCAGTGGAAGACAGGAGTGCCTGGCATGCTCTGTTCCATGGGGTCACAAAGAGTCGGACACGGCTAAACAACTAAACAACAAAAAAACTGTAAAAATAATATAAAAAATAATATTTTGGTATGGCAGTAAAGTTATTTAGAAAGAACTAAGGAATAAATGGGAGGTTGGGTTTAATGATAATGAGTTATTTTTTTTTACTGTAACATGAAATTGCAATCTCAAATTTGTGTCATATTCTTTATCTTTATCTTAATAATAAAAATAGATAGTTTAAGTTTTCTTTTCTTTCCCCCTTAATTTGTACTCTTTATTGGTATTGTCTTTTTGTAATATTTTTTTCCAGTTATGTAATTTTTTCCCCAGTTATGTAAGAGAGCTTCTTTCACTTCTTTCATTTAAATTCACGTAAATACAGAGATTACAATTACTTCCTGGCTTTCCGACTCTTCCTGCATCTGTATTTTATGCAAGGAGTAAAAATACATCTAATCCTAAGCTTTAGGAAGAAATTTCTGACTGCAAGTGAGATGAGCTACCTTGGAAGGTGGTGAACTCTCCTTCATTTTTTTAGGTTTTTCAGCAGAGGTCGGGTTTTTTTCTGCATTGCAGGGGATTGGTCTAGATCAGGGATTGTCGATCTGGTTCCTACCGCACACTAGTGGGCATTTCAGGATTCTAACTGGGCAGTAGGGGGTTCGGAATCCTCCTTCCATCAAGTCCTGGTGGGCGGTAAGGAAATTTTACCATTAAGAAAGATGCATTAGTGGGCGGTAAGTATAAAAAGGCTGACTACCCCTGGACTGGGACGCGGTTGGTGCTGTGGTCTAATCCACAGAACCTAGGGCTTTCCTATCAGAAGGTTGGCGGTTTGAATCCCGTGACGGGGTGAGCTGCCGTTGCTCGGTCCCTGCTCCTGCCAACCTAGTAGTTCGAAAGCACATCAAAGTGCAAGTAGATAAATAGGTCCTGCTCCGGCGGGAAGGTAAACGGCGTTTCCATGCACTGCTCTGGTTCGCCAGAAGCGGCTTAGTCACGCTGGCCACATGACCCGGAAGCTGTACGCTGGCTCCCTTGGCCAGTAAAGCGAGATGAGCGCCGCAGCCCCAGAGTCATCCGCAACTAGACTTAACGGTCAGGGGTCCCTTTACCTTTCCCCCCCCCCCAATTCCAAGCTTTCCATTTCCAGCTCTATCGGACTGTGGTCCGAGATTACTTTCGGTCTTATTTCTATTAATTTAACTCTTGGACATAATTCACTCGAGATCCATATCTGATCTATCCGTGACATCGACTGGTTAGGTCCGGAATGAAAGGTGAATTGTTTGTCTAGCGGATGTCTGAGGCGCCAAATGTCTGTCAAATTGCAGTTTTCCATCATTGAGAAGAAGGATTTTGGTAGTTTTCCTTCTTTACTTACTCCTTTCCTAAGTCTATCCGCTTCTAGAGAAACCACCCCATTCATGTCACCCAATAAAATGATTTTTTGGTCCAAATATTCAAGTAGTTTCTCTTCTAAGTTTTTAAAGAATTCAGTCTTATTACCATTTGGAGCGTAAACCCCAACTACAACCAGGTTTTCTCCCTGCCAGTTAAGACAAACCGCTATCACCCTCCCCTCCTCGTCTTTGAAAATTGTTTTGGCTTCAATCCTGTTTTTAATGTATAATACCACCCCTCTTTTCCTTTCCTTATCAGAAGATTCAAATTCATTTCCCAATCTTTTATTGATTAACACTTTTTTATGCCTTCTAGCCATGTGCGTTTCTTGTAGACAGATAATGTCCAGATTTTTCTTTTTCAGAAATTGCTCAATTTTATTCCTCCTTTTTTTTCGTTCATCCCATTAATATTCCAGTTCCAAATTTTTAACCCCATGGTGTCTAACTCTCGCCTAAGCTTTCCTTTTCTTTATAAATTCGCTGGGTCTTCTTCTTCCTCCTCTTCCTCTTCGTCCGATCTGCTTCCTCTACCCTCCTCCTCCTCCCCCCCTGTTCCTGGTTCTCCTGGTAGTCTTCCCTCTGCTCCCCCTGCTCCGTTCGCCTCTACTCTCAATTCCTTATATTTCCTCATAAATTTCCCGGTTTCTTCCAGGTTTGATAACCTGTGCCTCTTGCCTCTATACATAAATGATAATCCTTCCGGGAATTCCCATCTAAATTCAATTTTTTTTTCCTTCAATGTCTGCGCCAATGATTTGTAAGAGTCTCTTCGTTTAAGTAATCTGATTGGGATGTCTTTAAAGATGATTATGCAGTTCCCATCTATGTACAGCCTCTTTTCCCTATTCTTTTGAAGAATCCTATTCCTCATTTCTTTATCCTTAAATGTAATCAGGCAATCGCCTGTGAATTTCTTTACTTTTGTTGTTTTAACACGCATTCTGAATGCGTCCCTTTACCTTTACCCCTGGACTAGATGATTCTTGTGGTCCCTTCCAACACTACATTTGTATTATTCTTTGACCTTGAGTTTCCGGTTCTGGTCTTGCACCATGGCGGCAGCTCCCTCGACATTGGAGGCAGGCACAAATGAAGGGGTAGGGAACGAAAGGGTTTAAGCATTCCTGGAAACCTCCTGGGGTACGAGGGAGCAGGCTGACCCGCAGCCGTCTCAACGGCTCACTCCTACGCAGATCAGCATGGGGGCAGATGGAGGAGTTGGGTAATCACCTTTGCCATGATGCAACCCCCTCGGACCGCCATCAAAAGCGGAGGTTCTCCTTATAATTGGATTTTATTGGCCGTGCACTGGAGGAGATGTGGACACTAGAAGCTATATGTGGTTTGAAAGGAGTGAAGGTGGGGAGAACCTTGTTTTGACCGATGTCGTTGGGAAACTAGAGCTTAACCCCACCACCACAAAAAAGGAGTGTGGATTTAAGGAGGTGTTGACATACAACCTATTTTTAAGAGGAAGGACATTGGCTAAACAAAAAAACGCTATCATAGAGGTGAGAGGAATTACACAAGGGCACATGAATAGCAGTGGTCCCTGAATGCTTGGAGAGAAAAACCCTTCCCGTCTAAGACAAGGAAGAAAGTTGTTGATCAACTAAAAGGAGGCCTGTTGTTTATCTTGAAGTGGGATGGAGGGGGAGCTGAGTTGAGGAGGACGGGACTTCATCTTGTGACTTCAGGTCCGCCCTGAACCACGCTGGAATGACAACATTGGGACAACATTCCTACTGCCCAAGGTTGCAGTAGGAAAAACATCAGCGGCAGAGATATACCCATTTTGACTCTCCTGCACCCTATCTGCATAACGTAGCAATTATAAAATATAAATGCGCATTTACTCTCACAAGATTGAATATACTGCCTTCGGTTGTACTTGAGGGACAATTCCAACAAATTCCACACAAAAAACGATTATGTCCCTGTGGAGATGGCAGTACCGAATCAGTGGCGCATGTCCTTCTGGTTTGCATTCTTTATAAATATTTGAAGAGTGAGGTTATCACCCCTATTTTATTGTCCATTCCGGGTCTCCCAGCCACTGTCACAGTGTTTTTTTCTCTCAGCAGACCAAGATGAGCAAGTGACATCAAAATTTGCAAGGTTTTTAGCTGGGGCAATTAGAATAAGATCCACTATCTGACTATTGATTCAAAACCCCAAAATGTACTTTATATAATTGCGTTTTTATCTTTTCGCCGCTTCCGCGCATGCGTTTGACATCATTTTGAGCACCTGCACATATGTGAGCGGCGAAACGTGGAAGTAAGGCGCTCCGTTACTTCCAGGTCGCTGCGGAGCGCAACCTGAAAATATTTAAGCTGAAGCGTATTCATCCCGAGGTATGACTGTACTAGGATAGAGAGCTGACTGCACCTGTGATTTTACAGTGGTATACGCTTCAAGTTACATACGCTTCAGGTTACAGACTCCGCTAACCAAGAAATATTGCATCAGGTTAAGAACTTTGCTTCAGGATGAGAACAGAAATTGTGCTCCAGCGGCACGGCGGCAGCAGGAGGCCCCATTAGCTAAAGTGGTGCTTCAGGTTAAGAACAGTTTCAGGTTAAGAACGGACCTCCAGAACGAATTAAGTACTTAACCCGAAGTACCACTTTATGATGCACAATTTTAATCAATGTGTGCCTCTTTCCAACGTGTGTATGGAGGCCAAGTGATGCTAGACACACACACACACACACACACACAGAGCACAAATCTGCTAGGCCACATTCACACCACATATCCAAAGCCCCATGAAACCCCCTAAGATTTCTGGGAGCTTGTTTTGCTGGTTAAGGGTGCTGAGAGTTGTGACAATAAACTATTGTATGGGGTGCAGAGTTTGACACACAACTTTTGCAGGGGTTACATTTCGGTGATAGGTGTGTAAAGTCGAAATCACATATGGTCAGGACAAGCCCCTGGGAATGAATGCATCGGACCACCCTTGCCTTCTGGAACCAGCAGCCGGAGGGCTCTTAAACGCCCGTCATGTCCCCCCCCCCCCACGTTTTTAAAGCTATCTGCCTTCTGTGCCTGCAAGTCAATTGTATATATTTTTACTTTTTCGGTGTTTTCTTCCCCCTGTAAAGGATCAGGACTGTGCAATTTTGCAGCTAAGCGATTGTGATGGAGCAGGGTGAGCTTGGCACCCGTTTTGTGTCTCTGCTGGGTCTGTGAAGCTGAAATGATACATTTGCACCAGCCACTTCTTGCTGGATTCTCTTCTCGCCTGTTACTTTTGCAACAACAACCCTGTGAGGTGGGCTAAGCTGTGACCAAAACTGCACATCCTTATAGTGTTTTTCTGTGCCCTTCCCGCCCTTTATATCTTCTCAGTAACCTTGTGAGGGAGGGGGGCGCTTTGAGGGGTCCCCATAAGCAGAATCCGCAATGTCTCCAGCACCACGCAGTTTGGGTGGGGGTGGGAGAGACGCTGGTTCTTTAAGGGTTAAAAGGAGCGATTATATTATGACAGAGGACTTGCTGGGGGGAGGGGGAAAGCGTCACTTCCTCCTCCGTTTGTCACATTTGAACAGCTGCGAGAGAGGAGATTTTGCAGCGCGGAAGACTCTGCCTTTTGCAAGGTAGGAAAAATAGGGGTATATTTGGGGGGGGGAGGGGGCTCCCGTGTCAGAGCAGCTCCTTTGCAGGAGAGAAGCCCTCCGGGAGAGGGAACTTTTGCAAAGGGGCAGCGGTGGGAGGGCGCATGCGTGGGGTTGCCTCCCCAATTCAGCCCCCCAAGAGCTGCGATGAGTGCAAAAGGCTTTAAGGGGTGCAGGGGCGCCCCAGGAGGAGAGCAGGCGGGGGAAGAGGCAGTTTTAGGGTGGGCTAGAAACCCCCCCCCAAAGGAAAGGAGGCAGGATGGCTCTGGGAAGAGGAGGAGGGAGACATTCATGTTTTGGGGAAAAAGGGGTAGGAAGGGCAGGGTCAGCTGGGAACTCATTTCAACACATGGGCTCTTTTATCTTCGATGCCTTCCCTGTCTGGGGGGGGGGGTTCAGGAGGAAAGCCCCCAAGGAGGGCGCAGTCTCTCTGTATAGCAGACCAGCCCTAGGAAGGAACCAAGGTGCTGGGAGAGATGGAGGAGGGAAGACTTTAAGGATGGGAAGAGGAGAACCACTGGCCATAAAATGTCATCAGTTTCTCACCACCAGCAACTTGTGCAGCAGAACTGGGGGCTCCAAGCGCAGTCAGCTGCCTATACAGTCATACCCTTGCTCCACCTGGGCTACTATTGTTGACACGGACCAGCAGCAATTGCTCTTCCGGGTTTTCAGACGTGGTTTCTCAGCCCTGCCTGGGGACTGCATCTGGGGCTTCCTGCCTGAGGAGGAGATGCTCTGCCCTCGAACTGCAGCCCCTTCCCCTAAAGTGCGGTTGCAGGACAAGGAGGAACAGAGGGAGGCAGCCGTGTCACAGTTCCAGGTTGGCAGAAAAGGAAAGGGATGTTTTTAATGGTGGTGGGAAGAAGATCTTATTTCAGGCATGGTTCCAGTTTTCAGGCATGGCTTCACATTCACCAGGAAAATGTCTTGGGCAGGAAACTGACTGCAGGGCCTCTGAGGCTCTCTTTGCTTCTTCCTCCCTCCCAGGAACCTGCAGATTCTGAGCTCTTCAATCCAAGTGAGGATGGAAGGAGGAAGATGGACGGTTGACCTGCTCAGGCTGTCTCCTGCCTCCCTCCAAACAATCTCTGAGCGTTGTCCTCCAGGACCCTCAGAGACATCTGGTGAGTTCCTAGGAAGTGGAGATAGGAACTTGGGGGGATGGAGAGTGGAAGCAAGGAATAAGATAAAGGGGGGAGATTTTACTGTGGAGGCTGTGGGTGGGACCCCAATATATTGGGAGGCATCCCCTCCGGCAGGAAAATCCCTGGAGGGGCTCTGAGGCCGCCTCGCTTCTCTCTCACCCCCAAAACCCTCAGCTTCTTTAAACTTCTGAGTCCTGCAAAATAGTTCCAAAGAAGCTGGATTTGTGGTCCTAGGAAGGACCTGAGCTGGGACTCCCCACCTCTGAGGCTGGGAGAGGTTGGCTCAGTTTCAGGGGGTTGGGGTGGAGAAGGAGAAGGAGAAATGGATGGGTGGGGGCTGGAGGAAAACCCTCCCTCAAGCAAGCAGAAAAGACCGGAGAACATAAAATGCAAGAAGGTCTTGACTTGGAGGAAGGCAGGGAAGAGGTCTTCTCCAAAGTCTCTCTCCTGGAGCATGTGCCAATATGTTTCTGGTTGCCAGAAGAGGAGGAATAGGCAGAGGATCTCTATATAGATATAAAAACAACTGAGTTCAATGGGATCTACATTCAGGTCACTACTGTGCCTCCCATGCCGTGAGGCCTGGGTGCAAGGCCCATTCCACCTGGGCAAGGGGGTGGAGCCCAGGCTCACCTTGAACAGCCGAAAGAGGCTCCTGGGAGGCCACTGGGACATTGCTGGAAGAACTCTTGGGTTGGGGCAACTGGCTAAAATGCTTTAAACGGTTCTGATTTTGGTTCCTTTGTTTTGTTTTCGTCGGGTTGGTGTTGGTTAATTGTTTAGTTGGGTGTCGGTGGTTATTTTAATTTGGGTATAGGTGTAAACATGTTGTTGTTATTATTGCTGCTATTCTTATTATTGGTTTGTTTGTTGCCAGTATAGGATATTTCTGTTTTCTTATGTTTGATGTTTTGTTCTGTTTTTATATATGCTCTTAGCCACACTGGGTGGCTGTGAGAAGCCCACCAGATTGGGGGATATAAATTTTTAATATATGCCGCATTTGGGCTTCTGCAGCGGCTGGAGAATATCTAGGGCAGAGGAATCCCTGCAGCTTCTCTGAGGCTCCTTTTACTCCTCCCTCCCTCCCTCCCTCCCTCCCAAGGAACCTGCAGCTTCTTTAAGCTTCTGAGCTCCTCAGGAAGGATGAAAGAGGCTGATCCTCTTTGACCCTCTTTCTGCTAACAACAACAGCTTGAAGATCCCAGGCCCCAGGGAAATTAGACTGGCCTTGACTAGAGCCAGGGCCTTTTCAGCCGTGGCCCCGGCCTGGTGGACCACTCTCCCACAAGAGACCAGTACCTTGTGGGATTTGACATCTTTCCACAGGGCCTGCAAGATGGAGCTCTTCCGCCAGGCCTTTGGGCAGGATGCAGTTTGACTTACCGTATTTTTCTCTCTATAACACGCAGATTTTTTCTCCTAAAAAGGAAGGGGAAATGTCTGTGCATGTTATTGAGCGAATGTGTGGTCCCTGGAGCCGAAAAATCAGGCAAAAATCAAATTGTGCAGTCACGGAGAAGGGAAACCTGAAAAGAGGAAGCTGCTGCTTTCCTGCATTACTGCCCACCCTTTTCTGTTTCGTTGCTGTGTTTGCTCAAACAGAACAAAGAGCAGGGAAAGCTCCTCCCCTCCAAGCAAGCAGAGGAGAAAGCAGAGTGTCGTTCCTTCCTCTCTGTGCTCCGTTCCTTCCTCTCTGTGCTCCGGTGCTGCTGAAAACATGCAGGTGGGGGGGGGGAGAGAGAGAGAGAGAGAGAGAGCTGGCTGGCTTGGGTGCTTGGGTGGGGGGGAAACTTTTGCCTTCCTTTCCTCCCTCCCGTTATACCCCTCTCCTGCATTCTTAGCCAGCTGCTTCTCTGCACACCCCTCTCGTGCTCCTTGTCCCTTCTGTGTTTTTCCTTCCCTCCCCACTTAAAATGTGGTTACAAAGAATGGATCCACATGGATCCTCAGGATCTTTGCATTGGGTCACCCCAAATTCACCATCAGAGCACATAGCATGTCCATGGCTACAGCCTGCCCCCCCAAAAAATCACGCACCCACTGTTGCCTGGGGCTGCAATGGTGCAAAAATGTGGTTAAAAAGCATGGATCCACATGGATTCTCAGGATTTTTGCATTGGGTCACCCCAAATTTACCATCAGATCACATAGCATGTCCATGGCTACAGCCTGCTCCCCAAAAATCACGCACCCGCTGTTGCCTGGGGCTGCAATGGTGCAAAAATGTGGTTAAAAATATGGATCCACATGGATTCTCAGGATTTTTGCATTGGGTCACCCCAAATTCACCATCAGATCACATGTCTGTGGCCACAGCATGAAGCAGAGAGAGATCTGGTGAGTCTCAGGGAATGGAGATGGGGACCTGGGGAAATGTTGGGGTTGAGGAAGCCCCCCTGGCAAGAAAACGAGGAAGGCTAGCAGAGATAAAAGGTAGAAAGAAAGGACATGAATGTTTTTTAATGGTGACATGGCATAGTCAGAGTTTTGGGGCTGTTGTCTACCAGCTCGATCTGGTACACAGGCTAAGTCCCTACCTGCACACAGACTGTGGTACATGCCTTGGTTATCTCCTGCTTGGATTGCTACAATGCACTCTAGGTGGGGGTTCCTTTGAAGGTGACTCGGAAACTACAATTAACCCAGAAAGCAGCAGCTCAACTGGTGACTGGGAGCAGTTGCCAGGAGCATATAACACCGGTCTTAAAGGATCTACATTGGCTCAGAGTATGTTTCCAAGCACAATTCAAAGTGTTGGTGCTGACCTTTAAAGCTCTAAACGGCCTCGGCCCTGTAGACCTGAATGAGCATCTCCACCTCCATCCTTCTGCCCGGACAATGAGGTCCAACTCTGAGGGTCTTCTGCTGGTTTCGTCACAGTAAGAAGTGAAGTAGTGGAACCAGCCCTGTGGAACACCCTCCCGTCAGATGTCAAGGAGATAAAGAAGTACGTAGCTTTTAGAAGACATCTGAAGGCAGCCCTGTATTGGGAAGTTTTTAATGTTTGCTGTTTTCCCTTAATTTTAGCAGGTGATGACCAGGGCAATAATGGTTCTCGGGGCTCATCAGAAAGAAATAAGCATGAAGCGAAGAGAACAAATGACAGCCCTTCGTGTGGCAAAACGTTCAAAGGTAAATCGAGCCTCAGCCCACACTGCAGAATCCACTCCGAGGAGACACTGTGTAAATGCTTGGTGTGTGGAAAGAGCTTCAGTGACAGCTCAGGCCTAAAATCACATGAAAGAATTCACGCAGGACAGGAATCATACAAATGCCTAGAATGTGGAAAGAGTTTCAAGCGCCACTCAAACCTTAAAATACACCAGGAAGTCCACAGCAGGGAAAAATCACATAGGTGCTTTGAGTGTGGAAAGAGCTTCAGTCGCAGCAGATGCCTTAAATCACATCAAAAAATCCACAGGAAGGAGAAACCATATACCTGTTTGGACTGTGGAAAAATCTTCCGTCACAGCTCAAGCCTTGCATCGCATCAAAAAATCCACACAGGGGAGAAGCCGTATAAATGTTTGGAGTGCGGAATGAGCTTCGCTCACAGCTCAAGTCTTATATCACACCAAAGAATTCACACAGGAGAGAAATCTTATAAATGTACGGAGTGAGGAAGGAGCTTTGCCCATGAATGTAGCCTTACTTCACATAAGAGAACCCACACAGGGGAGAAACCATATAAATGCTTGGAATGTGGAAAGAGCTTCAGTCAGGGTTCACACCTTAGTTCACATAAGAGAACTCACACTGGTGAGAAGCCGTATAAATGCTTTGAGTGTGGGAAGAGCTTCAGTCAGAGTTCACACCTTTCTGTGCATGAGCGAATCCATACAGGGGAAAAACCATATAAATGTGTGACATGTGGAAAGAGCTTTAGTAACTGCACATACCTTGTTTGCCATCGCAGAATCCATACAGGAGAAAAGCCATATAAGTGCTTTGAGTGTGGAAAGAGCTTCAGCCAGGGTACAAGCCTTACATCACATCAAAAAACTCACAAAGGTGAAAAACCGTATGCATGTTTTGAGTGTGGAAAGAGCTTCACTCACAGCTCCAGCCTTGAATGCCATCAAAGAATTCACACAGGGGTGAAACCATATACCTGCTTTGAGTGTGGAAAGAACTTCAGTCACAGCACAAGCCTTACATCACACCAAAGAATTCACACAGGGGAGAAACCATATAAATGTTTGGAGTGTGGAAAGAGATTTGCACATGGATCTACGCTTACTTCTCATAAAAGAACTCACATGGGATAAACCATATATATGCTAGGAATGTGGGAAAAGATTTGGTAAGATTTCACAACTCATTTTGCATAAGCGAAATAATGCTTTCCGCTTGTAATGCGGAAAGCATTTTAATTAGAGCACCACTGTTGCTAAACTTCATGGAATTCATACAAGATTTCACATGGGAGAAATCATACACCTGCTGTCATGAAGGTGCAGTCAACTACAGGGCTGGCTGGCTTGCCTGGTAAAATCAGTGGTGCTGAGAGCTTCTTTCGCTTCTTTCATTTAAATCAACAAAAACACACAGAAACATGGAATGTACGTCCTCAAAAACCTGAGCTGTTGCCTAGAGTGTGTGTTCCTGCCCCCAGCAGTTATTTCCTGGCCTCGAGTCGCTTCCTGTTGTCTACGGGGGCCGCTAATGGAATCTCTCTGTTTGGCTCTCTGCTCTGTGACACAAAGGGCACGCCTGGTTGTAGGGGAAGGAGGGGACTCCAGTATACTAGAGACATCGTGTCGCTTGGCTGCTGTGATATTTCTAACACAACAGGCTCCTGTCTCTGTTCAGGGCTGGAGCACCTGCTATCTTGCTCCTGTTGATCCACTATTTCCCAGCTCCTTCCTTCCTTCTGCGGTGTGTCCCATCTCAAACCACCACAATTCTAGGTCCATACTCCCTTCCTCTTCCCCTATGTCAGGAGTGCTCTGATGGTGTTTCCTGCTTGGCAGGGGGTTGGACTCGATGGCCCTTGTGGTCTCTTCCAACTCTATGATTCTATGATTCTCTGAAGCCTATTGGAGTGGCAGTCTCCACCACTCTTGCTCATCTCATCTTTGAAAACAGACCAAAGGATGGCCTAATATGGTCACACTCTTATCTAAGGAAGCATGTTAATAATAATAATAATAATAAATTTTATTTATATCCCGCTCTCCCCAGCCGAAGCCGGGCTCAGGGCGGCTAACAACAATCAAATAATCAAACAGTAAAATAGTTACACAATCTAAAAATATTTCATTATAAAAATTAATTAAATCAAAGGATTTAATTTATTTTTAATTTAATAATGGAAAGGCAGGGACAGGTCTGAGCATCATGTACTGCTTCTGAACTCCTGCAGGTTTCTGGCTGGTGCTCTTGGGTACAAGATGGTGCCATCCATGGACCTTGGGTCAGATCCTGCAAAACAGTTATTGAAAGCGGACCAGGATTCATTGCTTTTGTTTTGCAGCAGTTGGGTAATTTGATTGTAGTTGGTAATGAGGCATTTCCCTTCTTTCCTCCAGGGGTGTCCCACCTTTTCCTTGTAACTTCTAGATGAATTAAAGCATGATATTTGAGCATTATCATGGGGGTCAGAGTAATACGTTTTGTTACATGTGTGCTGTTGTAGTTACCTTTCACTGGAAAGGTGGAAAATAATCAGGTATACCTATAAATGCACATGCACAAAAACACATGCATACTCAGAAATAATAAAATTCCTTGCTTATAAACCACTGCAGGAGGAAGCAACGCCTTGAAGCAACATTCCAACATATTGTTAGTTACAAGCAGACCAACTAATTCAGATTAACACCATCAGCTTCTCTCCATCTTTATAGAATAAGTAAAAATGCTATATTCTTAACCATATTGGATTATCTTTTTTACAAAAGGGAAGGGGGAAATGGAGTTCCCCTAAGTGTTTTCATTTTGAAAATCTTAACGCACTTCTAGTCATGTAAATTCTTCATAGCTTTCCTGAAAGCTCTAATGGAAACTTTTGGAACAGGGCAGAATTAAAGCAGTAAACAGCTCCATTTTAGGAAGAAAGTGAAGAAAACTGCCTTTTAAAAAAATACAGTGGTACCTCAGGTTACAGACGCTTCAGGTTACAGACTCTGCTAAGTCAGAAATTAAAGGAAAGTCCTCCTTCTGAATATAACTACTGCATTATGGGGAAGCATTTCTTCTTTTCTCTTGCATTCTGGGAAGTCTTGCTTGTAGGCTTTTCTCTGCTTTTACACACACACTGCACAACCTGTTCCTGTTCCAAAGACCAAGACATTCCCTCATTTCTTTACACTGACACTATGACCTGTTCTTAATGCACAGCTGACCACATCTACGGAATTCACTTATTATATTCTTTCATGTTATGATCAATCATTACTAATTGTTTTAGTCATGTTATATTAATCTTCAGTTATAATTTAATTAGGAGGTTTCATGCCTGTCTAGTTCCAGTTTAGTTTCTCAGCCTTTAATCTATAAGTGATTAATGATCACATGTAATTCACGCCTTGTCCAACCTTGTACTTACGTTAACCAATCAGCAACAGGTTGCTTTGTGTTTGTATCAACCAATCAGCCACAAGCACACCTGTGGCAATGTTTTGTAATATTCAATAAAGGAGAGTTCCCGGCCCCGGCAGACGCCTTTCTCACATGACACCTGCTACTCGTCTGTCGTTATTCCAGCCCAACAAGAAATAGTACCTCAGGTTAAGAACTTAGCTTCAGGATGAGAACAGAAATCGTGTGGTGGCGGCAGCGGGAGACCCCATTAGCTAAAGTGGTACCTCAGGTTAAGAACAGTTTCAGGTTAAGAACGGACCTCTGGAATGAATTAAGTACTTAACCTGAGGTACCACTGTAGAAGACATTGCAATTATTCAACCTGGAACTTGCCAGAGCCTGGAGTTCAGTTGCCAAGTCACCTCTGTCCCGAAGGGGGCATAGCTGGCAAACCTGCAGAGGTGAGAAAAGCCATGGGGGGCAACCAGTGGGAGTGGAGAGGAGCCCCTCCGAAGTTTTGGAGGGAAGATCTTGAGAGGCCAGGGGCTGAGCTGGATTGGAAAGCAGTAAATAAAATGGAAACATTTCGTTTAAATAAAAGCATACATGTGCTAGGAACTCCGCAAGAGCTGAGCTATTGTTTAGAATAGAACAGAAATACAATTTAAGAACCTATATATAATCTGAAAACAAGATTAGGCGAGAAAATAATTATAATCAGCCCAACAGTTACCAATAAAGTGCATGTATTACTCAGCCATAAATAAAACCTTCACAAATCCACCTTGGTTAGGAAGCACGCTAAATTGACAGCCTTTATAGCATATTTAACCTGAAGACTGGGGAAAGTCATTCTACACTTCAAGCTGGGATCCAAGGAATCGCTTCTGTCAACCGGAGGGAAAGTTCTGTTGAACAAATGAAATTGTTGGAGAGGCGATGGAGGAAATTGTTGGAATGATGATGATGGGAGAGAAATGCAAGATGGGCCTGTGACAGATTGCAATGGATTGCTTCGAAGTCGGTTCAGCAGCACATTGGGGGGTGGGAGGAATCACCCCCAACCGCCCTGTATTTCGCCAGAAGAAAGGTAGCAACCCTATTTTATGGGGTAGAAAGAAGCAGAATCCACAATGTCCCCAGCACCTTACAGTTTGGGGTCGGGGTGGAGGGTTGAAATATACTCAGAGTCGCAAAGTGATTTCATGCTCTTTATTCAGCTCATAGTGCGGAGGAGGAATGAATGAAAGTCCCCTCAAAGTATCTGCTTTATATACATTATTTACACAATGGGCTGCCCATGATTGGCTAATTCTGGAATTCTACTGTAAGCCAATCAGGTTGTGGATTCACTTCTATCTGGAGCATGATTGGGTGGTTCCTGCCAACCAATCATACTGCTGCATTGTTCTAAGACCAATCAGACTGCTGCATTCTGAATCCTATTGTTCTAGGACCAATCAGACTGTAGTTTGGATCCTATTGTTCTAGGACCAATCAGACTGCTGCCTTTTGGATCCTATTGTTCTAGGACCAATCAGACTGCTGCAGTTTGGATCCTATTCAATTCAGTACATAACAAGGGTGAAGGGGGATACTGGCTCTTCAAGGGTTAAAGGCAGCGATTATATTATGACAGAGGACTTCCTGGGGGAGAGGAAAAGCGTCACTTCCTCCTCCGTCTGTCACATTTGACAAGCTGCGAGGGAGGAGATTCTGCAGCGCGGAGGACTGTGCCTTTTGCAAGGTAGGAAAAGAGGGGGATTTATTTCTGACACGGGAGGGGGCTCCCGTGTCAGAGCAGGAGAGAAGCCCTCCGGGAGAGGAGCATGCATGGGGTTGCACCCCACATTTGAGCCCCCAAAGAGCTGCGGGGAGAGCAAAGGACCTCGAGGGCTGCAGGGGCGCCCCAGGAGGAGAGCAAGGCAAGAAGGCGAGGCGGGGGGGGGGGAGGGAGTTTTAGGGTGGGGTAGGAACCCCCCCAAAAAAGGAAAGGGGGCAGGATGGCTCTGGGGAGAGGAGGAAGGAGGCCTGGATGTTTTGGAAAGAAAGGGGTCGAGTAGAGAGGGCAGGATTAGACCAAAGGGGGGGGGTCTTGGATCGGGGGCTTTCTGCCTGCTGAGGAGATGCTCCGCTCTTGAGCTGCAGCCCCTTCCTCTAAAGTGGGGCTGGGGGAGGAGGTGGAATGGAGGGAGGCAGCCCTGTCACAGCTCCAGGCTGGCAGAGAGAGAAGGGAGCCAAAAAAGGAATGTTTTGAATGGTGGTGGGAAGAAGATCCTCTTTCAGGCATGACTCCACTTTCCTCACAGGGTGGGGTCCAGGAGGAAGGGGCCCCTCTTTTACGAAGGAAACTGCAAGTGGGTGCCCACACCTAGGCAGGCTTATCTTTCACCAGGAAAATATGTTGGGTGGGGAAATGGATGCAGGGCCTCAGAGGCTCCCTTTGCTTCTATCTCCCTCCCTCCCTCCCTCCCTCCCTCCCTCGAACCTGCATCTTCTGAGCTCCTCAGGAAGGATGGAAGAGGCAGATCCTGCGAACCTAGCGAGGATGGAAGGGGGAAGATGGACGGTTGACCTGGTCCGGCTGCCTCCCCCAACCTCTGACCGTTCCCCTCCAGGACACTCAGAGAGATCTGGTGAGTGGCAGGGAATGGAGTTGGGGGCATGGGGGGATGGAGAGTGGAAACAAGGAAATTCTGTGGCAAGATAAATCCCTGCAGGCTCCTTTTGCTTCTGCCTGAGTTACAGGGGGTTGGGGGGAGAGGATGGATGGATGGGGGGGAGGGACACCCCCCCCAAGTGAGCAGAAAAGACACAGGGGGGAGAAAAGGCAAGGAGGTCTTTCCAGCTCCCCTGGAAAGAAAACAAGGAGGGCTGCAGGGCCAGAGTTCTGGACTGGCAGAGATTAAAGATAGGCAGGAAATGAATATTTTCTCATGGTGACTTGGGCATAGCCAGGATTTGGGGGCTTCTGTCTACCAGCTCCATCTGGTACACAGGCTGAGACCCTACCTGCACACAGACTGTGGTACGTGCTATGGTTATCTCCCGCTTGGATTGCTACAATGTACTGTAGGTGGGGCTGCCTTTGAAAGTGACTCGGAAACTACAATTAATCCAGAAAGCGGCAGCTCAACTGGTGACTGGAAGCAGTTGCCAGGAGCATATAACACTGGTCTTAAAGGATCTACATCGGCTCAGGGTTTGTTTCTGAGCATCATTCAAAGTGTTGGTGCTGACCTTTAAAGCTCTAAACAGTCTTGACCCTGTAGACCTGAAGGAGCATCTCTAACCCCAGACACTGAGGTCCAGCTCTGGTTCCCTGATTGCCAGAAGTGAAGTTACAGGGAACCAGGCAGAGGGCCTGCTCAGTGGTGGCACCCTTCAGATGTCTTCCTGGTGCAACTGGACTTCTCCGCAACCCTTCCCCTCCGCAGGGAGGTGGGACCGATTCGGATGGTCCGCCCCCGCCACTTAATGGATCCAATTGGCTTCCAGAGAGTGGTAGGGGATGCTTTATCCCAAGTTGATGGCCTTTCAGTTGATTCCCTGGTGGCACGCTGGAATGCGGAGTTAACCAGGGCTATTGACTGTCTGGCTCCGAAGCGCCCTCTCCGATTGCATGGAGCCCGGACAGCCCCGTGGTTTTCCCCGGAGCTGAGGGTGATGAAACAATCGTTGAGACGGCTAGAGCGCCGGTGGCGGAAAACTCATTCTGAATCAGACCGGACACGGGTTAGAGCTCAACGTCGAGCCTACCAAGTGGCAATGGCGACGGCGAAGAGGGCCTTCTTCGCTGCCTCCATTGCATCTGCAGAAAACAGCAGCAGGAGACTTTTTCAGGTGGTTCGCAGTTTATCGGAACCACCTGTACCACCGGGGCCTGGTAGGGACCCCAAGATCTCCTGCAATGCTTTTGCAAAGTTTTTTGCAGATAAAATTGCTCAGATTCAGAAGGAGGTAGACTCCACCGTGGGAGCAGGGCCAGGGCGGGAGAGTGCTAGAGTTCTGTCTGGTCCTGTTATATGGGATCAATTCCAATCTGTTACCTCCGAGGATGTGGACAGGCTGCTTGGACGAGTGAAACCGACCACCTGTCTCCTTGATCTTTGCCCATCCTGGCTGATAAAAGCGAGCTGGGAAGGGCTGGGCGATGGGCTCTGCGGGGTGGTGAATGCTTCCCTCTGTGAGGGAGCCTTCCCAGACCCGCTGAAAGAGGCGGTCATTAAACTGCTTCTTAAAAAAACATCTTTAGACCCGGCCAATTTGGCCAACTATCGCCCAGTCTCAAATCTGCCATTCTTGGGCAAGGTGATTGAGCGGGTGGTTGCTGAGCAACTCCAAACACGCCTGGAGGAAACGGACCATTTGGATCCCTTCCAATCGGGATTCAGGCCTCATCATGGGACTGAAACTGCCTTGGTCGCGCTGGTTGATGATCTCCGGCGGGCTAGGGACAAAGGTGAGAGCTGTTTCCTAGTTCTACTGGATCTCTCAGCGGCCTTTGACACCATCGACCATAACATCCTTCTGGACCGTCTAGAGGGGCTGGGAGCTGGGGGCACTGTCATACAGTGGTTCCGCTCCTTCCTCCTGGGCCGTGTCCAGAAAGTGGTGGGGGGGGGTGAGTGTTCAGACCCCTGGGCTCTCACTTGTGGGGTGCCTCAGGGTTCTGTCCTCTCCCCCATGCTTTTTAATATCTATATGAAGCCGCTGGGAGAGATCATCAGGGGGTTTGGACTGGGTGTTCATCAGTATGCAGATGACACCCAGCTTTACCTCTCCTTTAAATCAGAACCAGTGAAGGCGGTGAAGGTCCTGTGTGAGTGCCTGGAGGCGGTTGGAGGTTGGATGGCGGCTAACAGATTGAGGTTGAATCCTGACAAGACAGAAGTACTGTTTTTGGGGGACAGGAGGCGGGCAGGTGTGGAGGATTCCCTGGTCCTGAATGGTGTAACTGTGCCCCTGAAGGACCAGGTGCGCAGCCTGGGAGTCATTTTGGACTCACAGCTGTCCATGGAGGCACAGGTTAACTCTGTGTCCAGGGCAGCTGTCTACCAGCTCCACCTGGTACGCAGGCTAAGACCCTACCTCCCTGTCTCGCCAGAGTGGTGCATGCTCTGGTTATCTCACGCTTGGACTACTGCAACGCGCTCTACGTGGGGCTACCTTTGAAGGTGACCCGGAAACTGCAATTAATCCAGAATGCGGCAGCTAGACTGGTGACTGGGAGTGGCCGCCGGGACCACATAACACCGGTTCTGAGAGATCTGCACTGGCTCCCAGTACGTTTCCGAGCACGATTCAAAGTGTTGGTGCTGACCTGTAAAGCCCTAAACGGCCTCGGTCCTGTATACCTGAAGGAGCGTCTCCACCCCCATCGTTCAGCCCGGACACTGAGATCCAGCGCCGAGGGCCTTCTGGCGGTTCCCTCATTGCGAGAAGTGAGCCTACAGGGAACCAGACAGAGGGCCTTCTCGGTAGTGGCGCCCGCCCTGTGGAACGCCCTCCCATCAGATGTCAAAGAGATAAAGAATTACCTGACATTCAGAAGACATCTTAAGGCAGCCCTGTTCAGGGAAGTTTTTAATATGTAATGCTGTACTGTTTTTAACACTGATTGGGAGCCGCCCAGAGTGGCTGGGGAAACTCAGCCAGATGGGCGGGGTATAAATAATAAATTATTATTATTATTATTATTATTATTATTATTATTATTATTATTATTATTATTATTATGTCAAGCAGATAAAGAACTATGTAGCTTTTAGAAGACATCTGAAGGCAGCCCTGTATTGGGCAGTTTGATGTTTTATATATGCTGTGGCTGAGGAAACCCAGCCAGATGGGCAGGGTATAAATAATAAAATCACCATCATCATCATCAGATGTTACAGAAAGTCTCACTAGGATGGTGATTTGGATTACATTTTTAATTGTCATCTTCCCTTAACTTTAGCAGGTGATGAACACGACAGTCATTGTTCTTGGGTCTCATCAGAAAGAACCAAGAATGAAGTCAAAGGAAAGACCTTTCAAGATCAAGAGGAAACAAGACCACAAGAGAAAAACCAAGAAGAAAATAGGAGGTATGAAGGCCTTCTAATGCAGACTGATAACGACCATCAAATCCCAGTCCAGAAAAAACATCAGAAGGGGAAGAGAACAAATGAGAGACCTTTATGTGGCAAAACATTCCAAAGTAAATCTAGGTTCAATTCACACTGCAGAATCCACACAGAGGAGAAACCGTGTGAATGCTTGGTGTGTGGAAAGAACTTCAGTGACAGCTCAGGCCTAAAATCACATGAAAAAATTCACGCAGGACAGGAATCATACAAATGCCTAGAATGTGGAAAGAGTTTCAATCGCCACTCATACCTTAAAAGACATTACAAAGTCCACACTGAGGAGAAACCATATACCTGTTTAGAGTGTGGAAAGGCCTTCACTAGCAGATCAAGCCTTGTATATCATAAAAAAATCCACACAGGGGAGAAACCATATACCTGTTTTGAGTGTGGAAAGGCCTTCACTAGCAGCTCAGGCCTTGCAATGCATCAAATAATCCACACAGGGGAGAAGCCATATAAATGTTTGGAGTGCGGAATGAGCTTCACTCATGGCTCAAGTCTTACATTGCATCAAAGAATTCACACTGGGGAGAAATCTTATAAATGTTTGGAGTGCGGAAGGAGCTTTGCTCACAGTGTTAGCCTTACTACACATAAGAGAACCCACACAGGGGAGAAACCATATAAATGCTTGGAATGTGGAAAGTGCTTCAGCCAGAGTTCACACCTTAGTTCACATAAGAGAACTCACACTGGTGAGAAGCCGTATAAATGCTTTGAGTGTGGGAAGAGCTTCAGTCATAGTTCACATCTTACTGTGCATGAGCGAATCCATACAGGGGAAAAACCATATAAATGTGTGACATGTGGAAAGAGCTTTAGTAACTCCACATCACTTGTTATCCACCGCAGAATCCATTCAGAAGAGAAGCCATATAAGTGCTTTGAGTGTGGAAAGAGCTTCCGGCATGGTACAGGCCTTCATAAACATCAAAAAATTCACAGAGGTGAAAAACCGTATGCATGTTTTGAGTGTGGAAAGAGCTTCACTCACAGATCACAGCTTAAATGTCATCAAAGAATTCACACAGGGGTGAAACCATATACCTGTTTTGAGTGTGGAAAGAACTTCACTGAAAGCTCATACCTTAGATCTCATCACAAAGTTCACACAGGGGAGAAACGATATAAATGTTTGGACTGTGGAAAGAGATTTGCACATGGATCTGGCCTTACTTCTCATAAAAGAATTCACACAGGGGAGAAACCATATATATGTTTGGAGTGTGGAAAGAGATTTGCACAGGGATCTGCCCTTACTTCTCATAAAAGAACTCACACAGGGGAGAAACCATATAAATGTTTGGAGTGTGGAAAGAGATTTGCACATGGATCTACGCTTACTTCTCATAAAAGAACTCACATGGGATAAACCATATATATACTTGGAATGTGGGAAAAGATTTGGTCAGATTTCACAACTCATTTTGCATAAGTGAATCAAGATGGGGAAAATATTTCGATTCTTGTAATGAGGAAAGCACTTTAAGTTGAGCACTGCTAATTTGCAAGATATAGGTTAATTAGATTTGGAGGGACATAATAACCGCTGGGCTTGGCACGCTTATTGAATTTATGGAAAGGCAAAAATACACAGATTTCTCAAATCATATTATAAGGAGATCAGTTCTTAAAGTTTGGGAGAAATACAAAGATCAGTTGGAGCCTAAAATCCCATGGTGGGCCTCTCCAGCAGAGGCCACAGTGGTGAAGAAAAAAAATACGTTGTGAAATTGGCCTGCTTATAAAATAATTTTAAAAGAAGATAACCGACTGAGATTTAAAAGTTTCGAGGAATTAAGAGATATTATTACAGATAGGTTCCAATATTATCAATTATTCAAAAATTTAAAGTAGAAAAAAATAGTTCACCAAGAACCTCAAGATTTGAATCCAACGTAATACACTCAAAAAGTAAAACTCTCTCTAAAGCTTATCGCCTCCTCCTCCACTGGGAAGTCGAGGAGGAAGAAGTTACATCAGCCATGATAAAGCGGTCTCACGACTTTGGAAATGTTATAATAATGTCCCAATGGGAAAATCTGTGGAAGAATAATTGGAGATTTACCACGTGCTGTGCCATAAGGGAAAACTTTTTAAAAATGCAGCACCGGTGGTATTTAACTCCATGGAAATTAGCCAAAATGTACAAAGGAGCCAAAAGTTACTGTTGTGGAGATCAAACAGGCTCACTGTATCCTATATGGTGGCAATGTAGCAAAAGAAAGAAATTTTGGGAGGAAATCCATTTAGAATTAGAAAAAATGTTAAGACTTTCCTTTACAGTGGGACCTTGGGTTAAGAACTTAATTTGTTCTGGAGGTCCGTTCTTAACCTGAAACTGTTCTTAACCTGAGGTAGCACTTTAGCTAATGTGGCCTCCTGCTGCTACCGCACGATTTCTGTTCTCATCCTGAAACAAAGTTCTTAACCGAGGTACTATTTCTGAGTTAGTGGAGTCTAACCTGAAGCATCTGTAACCTGAGGTGTCTGTAACAAGAGGTACCACTGTAATAGAAAGCCAGAGGCACATTTGTTGGGGATCACTGACTCAGATATTCCAAAACAAATTAAAGGTATTTTTCTGTATGCAACAGTGGCAGCGAAAGTCCTTATAGCCATCAAGGTGGAAAAGCAACATAATTCCTTCCAGTCAGGAGTGGATTCAAAAATTGACTGAATATGCTGAACTAGATAGCTTATCAGGAAAAAATAAACCGAGAGCTGAATTTGTATCAAAATGGGAGGCCTTTAGAATATATCTTAAACAAAACTATTCCATGTTAAAATCTGTAGCTACTTTAGAGTGATCTTAGCAGTCTTTATTAATTGCGTATATAAATATTACTAAACTGTGTAATAATAAAGGACAAAAATAATAAGGACCTAACAGAAGCAGAAGACATCAAGAGGAGGTGGCAAGAATACACAGAGGAACTATACCAGAAAGAAATGGATGTCTCGTACACCCCCGGTAGTGTAGTTGCTGACCTTGAGACATCCTGGAGAGTGAAGTCATATGGGCCTTAGAAAGCACTGCTAATAATAAGGCCAGTGGAAGTGATGACATTTCAGCTGAACTATTTAAAATGTTAAAAGATGATGCTGTTAAGGTGCTACACTGAACAAGCCAGAAAGTTTGGAACACTCAGCAGTGACCAGAGAATTGGAGAAGATCAGTCTACATCCCAATCCCAAAGAAGGGCAGTGCCAAAGAATGCTCCAACTACCGCACAATTGCACTCATTTCACACACTATCAAGGTTATGCTTAAAATTCTACAAGGCAGGCTTAAGCAGTATGTGGACCGAGAGCTCCCAGAAGTGCAAGCTGGATTTAGAAGAGGCAGAGGAACCAGAGACCAAATTGCAAACATGCGCTGGATTATGGAGAAAGCTAGAGAGTTCCAGAAAGACATCTACTTCTGCTTCATTGACTATGCAAATGCCTTTGACTGTGTCGACCACAGCAAACTATGGCAAGTTCTTAAAGAAATGGGAGTGCCTGATCACCCCATCTGTCTCCTGAGAAATCTCTATGTGGGACAAGAAGTGACAGTTAGAACTGGATATGGAACAACTGATTGGTTCAAAATTGGGAAAGTAGTACGACAAGGCTGTATATTGTCTCCCTGCTTATTTAACTTATATGCAGAATTCATCATGCGAAAGGCTGGGCTGGATGAATCCCAAGCCGGAATTAAGATTGCCGGAAGAAATATCTACAACCTCAGATATGCAGATGACACAACCTTGATGGCAGAAAGTGAGTAGGAATTAAAGAACCTTTTATTGAGGGTGAAAGAGGAGAGCGCAAAATATGGTCTGAAGTTGAACATCAAAAAAACGAAGATCATGCCCACTGGGCCCATCACCTCCTGGCAAATAGAAGAGGAAGAAATGGAGGCAGTGAGAGATTTTACTTTCTTGGGCTCCATGATCACTGCAGATGGTGACAGCAGTCACGAAATTAAAAGACACCTGCTTCTTGGGAGAAAAGCGATGGCAAACCTAGACAGCATCTTAAAAAGCAGAGAAATCACCTTGCCAATAAAGGTCCATATAGTTAAAGCTGTGGTTTTCCCAGTAGTGATGTATGGAAGTGAGAGCTGGACCATAAAAAAGGCTGATTGCTGAAGAATTGATGCTTTTGAATTCTGGTGCTGGAGGAGACTCTTGAGAGTCCCATGGACTGCAAGAAGATCAGACCTCTCCATTCTTAAGGAAATCAGCCCTGAGTGCTCACTGGAAGGACAGATCATGAAGCTGAGGCTCCAATACTTTGGCCACCTCATGAGAAGAGAAGACTCCCTAGAAAAGACCCTGATGTTGGGAAAGATGGAGGGCACAAGGAGAAGGGGACGAAAGAGGACGAGATGGCTGGACAGTGTTCTTTAAGCTACCAGCATGAGTTTGACCAAACTGCGGGAGGCAGTGGAAGACAGGAGTGCCTGGCATGCTCTGTTCCATGGGGTCACAAAGAGTCGGACACGACTAAACAACTAAACAACAAAAAAACTGTAAAAATAATATAAAAAATAATATTTTGGTATGGCAGTAAAGTTATTTAGAAAGAACTAAGGAATAAATGGGAGGTTGGGTTTAATGATAATGAGTTATTTTTTTTTACTGTAACATGAAATTGCAATCTCAAATTTGTGTCATATTCTTTATCTTTATCTTAATAATAAAAATAGATAGTTTAAGTTTTCTTTTCTTTCCCCCTTAATTTGTACTCTTTATTGGTATTGTCTTTTTGTAATATTTTTTTCCAGTTATGTAATTTTCCCCCCAGTTATGTAAGAGAGCTTCTTTCACTTCTTTCATTTAAATTCACGTAAATACAGAGATTACAATTACTTCCTGGCTTTCCGACTCTTCCTGCATCTGTATTTTATGCAAGGAGTAAAAATACATCTAATCCTAAGCTTTAGGAATAAATTTCTGACTGCAAGTGAGATGAGCTACCTTGGAAGGCGGTGAACTCTCCTTCATTTTTTTAGGTTTTTCAGCAGAGGTCGGGTTTTTTTCTGCATTGCAGGGGGTTGGTCTAGATCAGGGATTGTCGATCTGGTTCCTACCGCACACTAGTGGGCATTTCAGGATTCTAACTGGGCAGTAGGGGGTTCGGAATCCTCCTTCCATCAAGTCCTGGTGGGCGGTAAGGAAATTTTACCATTAAGAAAGATGCATTAGTGGGCGGTAAGTATAAAAAGGCTGACTACCCCTGGACTGGGACGCAGTTGGTGCTGTGGTCTAATCCACAAAACCTAGGGCTTTCCTATCAGAAGGTTGGCGGTTTGAATCCCGTGACGGGGTGAGCTGCCGTTGCTCGGTCCCTGCTCCTGCTAACCTAGTAGTTCGAAAGCACATCGAAGTGCAAGTAGATAAATAGGTCCTGCTCCGGCGGGAAGGTAAACGGCGTTTCCATGCACTGCTCTGGTTCGCCAGAAGCGGCTTAGTCACGCTGGCCACATGACCCGGAAGCTGTACGCTGGCTCCCTTGGCCAGTAAAGCGAGCTGAGCGCCGCAGCCCCAGAGTCATCCGCAACTAGACTTAACGGTCAGGGGTCCCTTTACCTTTCCCCCCCCCCAATTCCAAGCTTTCCATTTCCAGCTCTATCGGACTGTGGTCTGAGATTACTTTCGGTCTTATTTCTATTAATTTAACTCTTGACATAATTCACTCGAGATCCATATCTGATCTATCCGTGACATCGACTGGTTAGGTCCGGAATGAAAGGTGAATTGTTTGTCTAGCGGATGTCTGAGGCGCCAAATGTCTGTCAAATTGCAGTTTTCCATCATTGAGAAGAAGGATTTTGGTAGTTTTCCTTCTTTACTTACTCCTTTCCTAAGTCTATCCGCTTCTAGAGAAACCACCCCATTCATGTCACCCAATAAAATGATTTTTTGGTCCAAATATTCAAGTAGTTTCTCTTCTAAGTTTTTAAAGAATTCAGTCTTATTACCATTTGGAGCGTAAACCCCAACTACAACCAGGTTTTCTCCCTGCCAGTTAAGACGAACCGCTATCACCCTCCCCTCCTCGTCTTTGAAAATTGTTTTGGCTTCAATCCTGTTTTTAATGTATAATACCACCCCTCTTTTCCTTTCCTTATCAGAAGATTCAAATTCATTTCCCAATCTTTTATTGATTAACACTTTTTTATGCCTTCTAGCCATGTGCGTTTCTTGTAGACAGATAATGTCCAGATTTTTCTTTTTCAGAAATTGCTCAATTTTATTCCTCCTTTTTTCCCGTTCATCCCATTAATATTCCAGTTCCAAATTTTTAACCCCATGGTGTCTAACTCTCGCCTAAGCTTTCCTTTTCTTTATAAATTCGCTGGGTCTTCTTCTTCCTCCTCTTCCTCTTCGTCCGATCTGCTTCCTCTACCCTCCTCCTCCCCCCCCCTGTTCCTGGTTCTCCTGGTAGTCTTCCCTCTGCTCCCCCTGCTCCGTTCGCCTCTACTCTCAATTCCTTATATTTCCTCAGAAATTTCCCGGTTTCTTCCAGGTTTGATAACCTGTGCCTCTTGCCTCTATACATAAATGATAATCCTTCCGGGAATTCCCATCTAAATTCATTTTTTTTTTTCTTCAATGTCTGCGCCAATGATTTGTAAGAGTCTCTTCGTTTAAGTAATCTGATTGGGATGTCTTTAAAGATGATTATGCAGTTCCCATCTATGTACAGCCTCTTTTCCCTATTCTTTTGAAGAATCCTATTCCTCATTTCTTTATCCTTAAATGTAATCAGGCAATCGCCTGTGAATTTCTTTACTTTTGTTGTTTTAACACGCATTCTGAATGCGTCCCTTTACCTTTACCCCTGGACTAGATGATTCTTGTGGTCCCTTCCAACACTACATTTGTATTATTCTTTGACCTTGAGTTTCCGGTTCTGGTCTTGCACCATGGCGGCAGCTCCCTCGACATTGGAGGCAGGCACAAATGAAGGGGTAGGGAACGAAAGGGTTTAAGCATTCCTGGAAACCTCCTGGGGTACGAGGGAGCAGGCTGACCCGCAGCCGTCTCAACGGCTCACTCCCACGCAGATCAGCATGGGGGCAGATGGAGGAGTTGGGTCATCACCTTTGCCATGATGCAACCCCCTCGGACCGCCATCAAAAGCGGAGGTTCTCCTTATAATTGGATTTTATTGGCCGTGCACTGGAGGAGATGTGGACACTAGAAGCTATATGTGGTTTGAAAGGAGTGAAGGTGGGGAGAACCTTGTTTTGACCGATGTCGTTGGGAAACTAGAGCTTAACCCCACCACCACAAAAAAGGAGTGTGGATTTAAGGAGGTGTTGACATACAACCTATTTTTAAGAGGAAGGACATTGGCTAAACAAAAAAACGCTATCATAGAGGTGAGAGGAATTACACAAGGGCACATGAATAGCAGTGGTCCCTGAATGCTT
The DNA here is from genome assembly GCF_964188305.1 of Podarcis bocagei. Lineage (NCBI taxonomy): Eukaryota > Metazoa > Chordata > Lepidosauria > Squamata > Lacertidae > Podarcis > Podarcis bocagei. The sequence goes on from NC_138126.1 coordinate 6,415,723, forward strand.
GGAGAGAAAAACCCTTCCCGTCTAAGACAAGGAAGAAAGTTGTTGATCAACTAAAAGGAGGCCTGTTGTTTATCTTGAAGTGGTACGGAGGGGGAGCTGAGTTGAGGAGGACGGGACTTCATCTTGTGACTTCAGGTCCGCCCTGAACCACGCTGGAATGACAACATTGGGACAACATTCCTACTGCCCAAGGTTGCGGCAGGAAAAACATCAGCGGCAGAGATATACCCATTTTGACTCTCCTGCACCCTATCTGCATAACGTAGCAATTATAAAATATAAATGCGCATTTACTCTCACAAGATTGAATATACTGCCTTCGGTTGTACTTGAGGGACAATTCCAACAAATTCCACACAAAAAACGATTATGTCCCTGTGGAGATGGCAGTACCGAATCAGTGGCACATGTCCTTCTGGTTTGCATTCTTTATAAATATTTGAAGAGTGAGGTTATCACCCCTATTTTATTGTCCATTCCGGGTCTCCCAGCCACTGTCACAGTGTTTTTTTTTTCTCAGCAGACCAAGATGAGCAAGTGACATCAAAATTTGCAAGGTTTTAAGCTGGGGCAATTAGAATAAGATCCACTATCTGACTATTGATTCAAAACCCCAAAATGTATTTTATATAATTGCGTTTTTATCTTTTCGCCGCTTCCGCGCATGCGTTTGACATCATTTTGAGCACCTGCACATATGTGAGCGGCGAAACATGGAAGTAACGCGCTCCGTTACTTCCAGGTCGCTGCGGAGCGCAACCTGAAAATATTTAAGCTGAAGCGTATTCATCCCGAGGTATGACTGTACTAGGATAGAGAGCTGACTGCACCTGTGATTTTACAGTGGTACCTTGGGTTACATACGCTTCACGTTACATACGCTTCAGGTTACAGACTCCGCTAACCAAGAAATATTGCATCAGGTTAAGAACTTTGCTTCAGGATGAGAACAGAAATTGTGCTCCAGCGGCACGCCGGCAGCAGGAGGCCCCATTAGCTAAAGTGGTGCTTCAGGTTCAGAATGAATTAAGTACTTAACCCGAAGTACCACTTTATGATGCACAATTTTAATCAATGGGTGGCTCTTTCCACACACACAGAGCACAAATCTGTTAGGCCACATTCACTCCACATATCCAAAGCCCCATGAAACCCCCTAAGATTTCTGGGAGCTTGTTTTGCTGGTTAAGGGTGCTGTGAGTTGTGACAATAAACTATTCTAGCTGGGAGCAAAATCTGTAGTGTCGGGGGGGGGGAGGGGCAATACGGGCTCTTCAAGGGTTAAAAGGAGCGATTATATTATGACAGAGGACGTCCTGGGGGGGGGGAGGGGAAAAGGGTCACTTCCTCCTCCCTTTGTCACATTTGAACAGCTGCGAGGGAGGAGGACATTCTGCAACGCGGAAGACTGTGCCTTTTGCAAGGTAGGAAAAATAGGGATATATTGGGGGGGGGAGGGGCTCCGGAGCCAGAGCAGTTCCTTCGCAGGAGAGAAGCCCTCCGGGAGAGGGCAGTTTTGCAAAGGGGCAGCGGTGGGAGGGCGCATGCGTGGAGTTGCCCCCCCCAATTCAGCCCCCCAAGAGCTGCGATGAGTGCAAAAGGCTTTTAGGGGTGCAGGGGCGCCCCAGAGCAGGCGGGGGAAGAGGCAGTTTTAGGGTGGGCTAGGAAACGCCCCCAAAGGAAAGGAGGCAGGATGGCTCTGGGAAGAGGAGGAGGGAGACATTCATGTTTTGGGAAAAGAGGGGGGGGGAGGGCAGGGTCAGCTGGAAACTCATTTCAGCTCTACAAAGACATGGGCTCTTTTATCTTCGATGCCTTCCCCGTCTGGGGGGGGGTTCAGGAGGAAAGCCCCCAAGGAGGGCGCAGTCTCTCTGTATAGCAGACCAGCCCTAGGAAGGAACCAAGGTGTTGGGAGAGATGGAGGAGGGAAGACTTTAAGGATGGGAAGAGGAGAACCACTGGCCATAAAGTTTCATTAGTTTCTCACCACCAGCAACTTGTGCAGCAGAACTGGGGGCTCCAAGCGCAGTCCGCTGCCTACACAGTCATACCTTTGCTCCACCTGGGCTACTATTGTCCACACGGACCGGCAGCAATTGCTCTTCTGGGTTTTCAGACGTGGTTTCTCAGCCTTGCCTGGGGACTGAATCTGGGGCTTCCTGCCTGCGGAAGAGATGCGCTGCCCTCGAACTGCAGCCCCTTCCCCTAGAGTGGGGTTGCAGGACGAGGTGGAACAGAGGGAGGCAGCAGTGTCACAGTTCCAGGTTGGCAGAAAAGGAAAGGGATGTTTTTATTGGTGGTGGGAAGAAGATCTTATTTCAGGCATGGTTCCAGTTTTCAGGCATGGCTTCACATTCACCAGGAACATGTCTTGGGCAGGAAACTGACTGCAGTCTGAGGCTGCCTTTGCTTCTTCCGCCCTCCCAGGAACCTGCAGCTTCTGAGCTCTTCAATCCAAGCGAGGATGGAAGGAGGAAGATGGACGGTTGACCTGGACAGACTGTCTCCTGCCTCCCTCCAAACAATCTCTGAGCGTTGTCCTCCAGGACCCTCAGAGACATCTGGTGAGTTCCAGGAGAGAGGGACTTGGAGGGATGGAGAGTGAAACAACGAATAAAATAAAGGGGGGGAGATTTTACTGTGGAGGCTGTGGGTGGGCCCCCGATATATTGGGAGGCATCCCCTCCGGCAGGAAAATCCCTGGAGGGGCTCTGAAGCCGCCTTTGCTTCTCTCTCACCCCCAAAATCTGCAGCTTGTTCAAACTTCTGAGTCCTGCAAAATAGTTCCAAAGAGGCTGGATTTGTGGTCCTGAGCTGGGGCTCCCCACCTCTGAGGCTGGGAGAGGTTGGCTGAGTTTCAGAGGGTTGGGGGTGGAGAAGAAGAAATGGATGGGTGGGGGCTGGAGGGAACTCCTCCCTACAGCAAGCAGAAAAGACAGGAGAACATAAAATGCAAGAAGGTCTTGACTTGGAGGAAGGCAGGGGAGAGGTCTTCTCCAAAGTCTCTCACCTGGAGCATGCACCAATATGTTGCCAGAAGAGGAGGAATAGGCAGAGGATCCCTATATAGATATAAAAACCACCGCGTTCAATGGGATCTACTTTCAGGTCACTACTATGCCCCCCATCCCATGAGACGTGGGTGCAAAGCCCATTCTACCTGGCCAAGGGGGTGGAGCCCAGGCTCACTTGAACAGCCAAAAGAGGCTCCTGGGAGGCCACTGGGACATTGCTGTAACACCTCTTGGGTTGGGGCAACTGGCTAAAATGCTTTAAACGGTTCTGATTTTGGTTCCTCTGTTTTGTTTTTGTTGGGTTGGTGTTGGTTAATTGTTTAGTTGGGGTCGGTGGTTATTTTAATTTGGGTATAGCTGTAAACATGTTGTTATTATTGTTGCTATTTTTATTATTCGTTTGTTTGTTGCCTGTATAGGATATTTCTGTTTTTTATGTTTGATGTTTTGGTCTGTTTTTATATATGCTGTTAGCTGCTCAGGGTGGCTGGGGAAACCCAACAGATGGCAGGGATATAAAGTTTACATATATGCCCCATTTGGGCTTCTGCAGGGGCAGGAGAATATCTAGGGCATAGGAATCCCGGCAGCTTCTCTGAGGCTCCTTTTACTTCTCCCTCCCTCCTTCCCAAGTAACCTGCAGCTTCTTTAGGCTTCTGAGCTCCTCAGGAAGGATGAAAGAGGCTGATCCTCTTTGACCCTCTTTCTGCTAACAACAACCCCTTGAAGATCCCGGGCCCCAGGGAAATTAGACTGGCCTTGACTAGAGCCAGGGCCTTTTCAGCCGTGGCCCCGGCCTGGTGGACCTCTCTCCCACAAGAGACCAGGGCCCTGCGGGATTTGACATCTTTCCGCAGAGCCTGCAAGACGGAGCTGTTCCGCCAGGCCTTTGAGCAGGATGGAGTTTGACTTACTTTCCTTTGTATAAAACAAGCCCGAAGGAGGCCCCCAACCTGCTCACAGGTCCTTGTATGATCAGTGGAAACAGTTGGTCCTGGCAAGTATTAACCACTCTCAATTCCAACCTGATAATTGCCACCTGTTTAGATTTTAACTTGTCTGAATTAATTTTAAGATGTATTTTAATTAATTGATGTCTGTTTTTATGCATATTGTGTTGTTTTTATGATGTTAGCCACTCTGGGCCCTGCCTCAGCTGGAGAGGGCAGGATACAAAAATTATTATTATTATTATTATTATTATTATTATTATTATTATTATTCTCCTCCTGCAGACCTAGCGAGGATGGAAGGGGGAAGATGGACGGTTGACTTGGTCAGGCTTTCTCCCACCACATTTGAATGTTCCCTCCCAGGACCCTCAGAGAGATCTGGTGAGTTGCAGGGAATGGAGATGGGGACCTGGGGAGATGCTGTGGGTAAGGAAGCTCCCCTGGCGACAAAACGAGGAAGGCTGCAGGGTCAGAGTTCTGGAATGGCAGAGATAAAATGTAGACAGAAAAAGAAATGCTTTTCGATGGTGGCATGGGCGCAAGATTTTTGGTGGGGGCGGCAGGCCTTTTGTTAGGGGGGCAGCACTGGCATGATTGGCCAGTTAGTTAAGTATTTCTAATGTTTTACCTGATCTGGGGGGGCTGCCCCCCACCCCTCCTTGGCTATGCCCATGAATGGTGGTGTGAAGAAAATTCTTTTTCAGAGTATAATGTTGTCTTGGGTCCTGAATCTTCCGACACTCACTGGTATAGCTGCAGCAATTGCCAGATGAGGGACTGAATGGGCTTCATCTCAGTATGGAGACAGATTTCCCCTCAGTTTGCATCAGCCAAGCTGCCAGGTCAGCAGTGAGAGACTTGTGGGTCATGGCAGCAGTCCCTCTCTAGCCCACAAAGCCATTTTCCTCAAACCGTGTCAGCTAACGGAATGAGGTTGAATCCTGACAAGTCAGAAGTACTGCTATTGGGAGACAGGGGGCAGGTGGTTTTGGTGACTCTCTGGTCCTGAACGGGGTATCTGTGCCCTTGTAGGAGCAGGTGCACAGCCTGGGAGACATTTTGGATTCAGAGTTGTCCATGGAGGCGCAGGTCAATTCTGTGTCCAGGGCAGCTGTCAACCAGTTCCATCTGGGATGCAGGCTGAGACCCTCCCTGCCCATACAATGTCTCCCCAGAGTGGTGCATGCTCTAGTTATCTTCCGCTTGGACTACTGCAATGCACTCTACGTGGGGCTACCTTTGAAGGTGACTCAGAAACTCCAATTTATCCAGAATGGGGCAGCTAGACTGGTGACTGGGAGCGGCTGCCAGTACCATATCACGCTGGTCCTAAAGGATTTTCACTGGCTCCCAGTACGTTTCCTTTTTGTTTGTAAATAATATTTATTCAGTTTTCCAAGTAAACAATCCAACAAAAATCACATTAAAGACATTCCAAATTATTATATAATCAAAGAGTCCGAATGTTGTGTCAAATTATGTCTTTTTTTTTATTTAGCCTCCCGTACTCTGAGTTTGGAGGGTGGCTATCATCTCAAATTTGTTCGGCTTCCAAGTTAGTCCAGGTGTTTCCCATGAATCAGTCCGGTGTTATTCCTTCATTCATTTTTCACAGCCTCTGAGTTCATCCAGCAAACAAGTTAAATCAAACAATATGTTCCTGTCAAAACAAAACAAATTCTTGTAGTAGCACCTTATAGACCAACTAAGTCGTTATTGTTATGAGATTTTGTGTGCATGCACACTTCTTCAGATACACGATAGCTCATACCAATAACAAACTTAGTTGGTCTCTAAGGTGCTGCTTAGGGACACGGGTGGCACTGTGGGTTAAACCACAGAGCCTAGGACTTGCCGATCAGAAGGTTGGCGGTTCGAATCCCCGTGACGGGGTGAGCTCCCGTTGCTTGGTCCCTGCTCCTGCCAACCTAGCAATTCGAAAGCACGCCAAAGTGCAAGTAGATGAATAGGTACCACTCTGGCGGGAAGGTAAACGGCATTTCCGTGCGCTGCTCTGGTTCGCCAGAAGCGGCTTAGTCATGCTGTCCACATGACCCGGAAGATGTACGCCGGCTCCCTCGGCCAATAAAGCGATATGAGCGCCGCAACCCCAGAGTCGGTCACGACTGGACCTAATGGTCAGGGGTCCCTTTACATTTACCTTTATGGTGCTTCTAGAAGAATTTGTTTGGTTTTATTTTGACTACGGCAAACCAACACGCCTACCTACCTGTATCTAGAAATATGTTCCTGTGTGGATGATTTCTTCTCCATGTCTTTACTTTCATTTCTTCATTCAAAATATGCACAATGACATGGCTTAAAATGGAGAAATTCTGGCTCTCTGCCAACTATTCCGGGCATACATCCAAATAGATAAGCCCGCACTTTGGCCAGAAAGCCTTGACTCCCCAATCCACTTGTGAAAGTCCATTAAAAATAATATCATCTTTTTCATAAATCATCTCCACACATTTAATGATGAAGTCAAAATAAGTTTCAAATATTATAGTGCACTCCAATCTCTCTTGCTTACATAGTCCACCGGCAGAGTCAATCCTTTCCGGAGGGTGGGGAGAATTTTGCCAGGTAAAATAGCAAATACAGAATCTATCAAGGGAAACAAAGAAGGCTCACTCCCTGTCTTTGTTCTGACGTACCAGCTCCGTCGTGATGATAATCCCTCTTCAATTCAAATCTTTTTAGTTCCTCAGTGACTGAATCAATTAGCAGAGTAACATATCCCTCCTCACTCCAAGTATGCCCGTTAATTAAATCCAATTTCTCATCTTCAAAAACAGTAATTTGTTTGCTCATGGCAGTGACTTTGGAGAGTTGCCATCCCCCAGCGCCCCCATCCCCCTCATTCCTTTCCGGATTGGGGGCTGGTGTTGTTATTGGGAGGGTGATTACCCCCATCTCATGCAAAAGAGCTGTGATGTTGTTTTCAGCCTCCGCCAGGGTGAGCCCAACCGGAAGTGCTGCCTCTGTTGCTCCCAGTACATTTCCGAGTACAATTCAAAGTGTTGGTGCTGACCTTTAAAGCCCTAAATGGTGGCGACCCTGTAGACCTGAAGGAATGTTTCCATCAGCTTTTTCTTCTCACTGGTGGTGTCCTCCCTTCGGTTGACTACGTAACTTTTAGAAGACACCTGAAGGCAGCCCTGTATTGGGCAGTTTTTAATGTTTAATGTTTTACCATCTTTTACATATGCACTTAAGCTGCCCAGCATGGCTGGGGAAACCCAGCCAGATGGGTGGGGTGTAAATAATAAAATCACCATCAGATGTTACAAAAAGTCTCACTAGGATTGTGATTTGGATTACATTTTTGATTATGATCTTCCCTTAACTTTAGCAGGTAATCAAGGCAACAGTCATCGTTCTTGGGTCTCATCAGAGAGAACCAAGAATGAGGTCAAAGGAAAGACCTTTCAAGATCAACAAGAAACAAGACCACAAGAGAAAAACCAAGAAGAGATTGGGAGGAATGATGGTCTTCTTACACAGACGGATAACGGCCATCGAATCCGAGTCCAGAAAAAACATCAGAAGGGGAAGAGAACAAATGAGAGACCTTTATGTGGCAAAACATTCCAAAGTAAATCTAGGTTCAATTCACACTGCAGAATCCACACAGAGGAGAAACCGTGTAAATGCTTGGTGTGTGGAAAGAACTTCAGTGACAACTCTGGCCTAAAATCACATGAAAGAATTCACGCAGGACAGGAATCATACAAATGCCTAGAATGTGGAAAGAGTTTCAATCACCACTCAAACCTTAAAAAACATCACAAAGTCCACAGTGAGGAGAAACCATATGCCTGCCTAGAGTGTGGAAAGGCCTTCACTAGCAGCTCAGGCCTTGTATATCATCAAAGAATTCACACAGGGGAGAAACCATATACCTGTTTTGAGTGTGGAAAGGCCTTCACTAGCAGCTCAGGCCTTGCAATGCATCAAAAAATCCACACAGGGGAGAAGCCATATAAATGTTTGGAGTGCGGAATGAGCTTCGCTCATGGCTCAAGTCTTACATTGCATCAAAGAATTCACACTGGGGAGAAATCTTATAAATGTTTGGAGTGCGGAAGGAGCTTTGCTCACAGTGTTAGCCTTACTACACATAAGAGAACCCACACAGGGGAGAAACCATATAAATGCTTGGAATGTGGAAAGTGCTTCAGCCAGAGTTCACACCTTAGTTCACATAAGAGAACTCACACTGGTGAGAAGCCGTATAAATGCTTTGAGTGTGGGAAGAGCTTCAGTCATAGTTCACATCTTACTGTGCATGAGCGAATCCATACAGGGGAAAAACCATATAAATGTGTGACATGTGGAAAGAGCTTTAGTAACTCCACATCACTTGTTATCCACCGCAGAATCCATTCAGAAGAGAAGCCATATAAGTGCTTTGAGTGTGGAAAGAGCTTCCGGCATGGTACAGGCCTTCATAAACATCAAAAAATTCACAGAGGTGAAAAACCGTATGCATGTTTTGAGTGTGGAAAGAGCTTCACTCACAGATCACAGCTTAAATGTCATCAAAGAATTCACACAGGGGTGAAACCATATACCTGTTTTGAGTGTGGAAAGAACTTCACTGAAAGCTCAAGCCTTAGATCTCATCACAAAGTTCACACAGGGGAGAAACGATATAAATGTTTGGACTGTGGAAAGAGATTTGCACATGGATCTGGCCTTACTTCTCATAAAAGAATTCACACAGGGGAGAAACCATATATATGTTTGGAGTGTGGAAAGAGATTTGCACAGGGATCTGCCCTTACTTCTCATAAAAGAACTCACACAAGGGAGAAACCATATAAATGTTTGGAGTGTGGAAAGAGATTTGCACAGGGATCTACGCTTACTTCTCATAAAAGAACTCACACAGGGGAGAAACCATATAAATGTTTGGAGTGTGGAAAGAGATTTGCACATGGATCTACGCTTACTTCTCATAAAAGAACTCACATGGGATAAACCATATATATACTTGGAATGTGGGAAAAGATTTGGTCAGATTTCACAACTCATTTTGCATAAGTGAATCAAGATGGGGAAAATATTTCGATTCTTGTAATGAGGAAAGCACTTTAAGTTGAGCACTGCTAATTTGCAAGATATAGGTTAATTGGATTTGGAGGGACATAATAACCGCTGGGGTTAGCACGCTTATTGAATTTATGGAAAGGCAAAAATACACAGATTTCTCAAATCATATTATAAGGAGATCAGTTCTTAAAGTTTGTGAGAAATACAAAGATCAGTTGGAGCCTAAAATCCCATGGTGGGCCTCTCCAGCAGAGGCCACAGTGGTGAAGAAAAAAAATACGTTGTGAAATTGGCCTGCTTATAAAATGATTTTAAAAGAAGATAACCGACTGAGATTTAAAAGTTTCGAGGAATTAAGAGATATTATTACAGATAGGTTCCAATATTATCAATTATTCAAAAATTTAAAGTAGAAAAAAATAGTTCACCAAGAACCTCAAGATTTGAATCCAACGTAATACACTCAAAAAGTAAAACTCTCTCTAAAGCTTATCGCCTCCTCCTCCACTGGGAAGTCGGGGAGGAAGAAGTTACATCAGCCATGATAAAGTGGTCTCAAGACTTTGGGTATGTTATAACAATGTCCCAATGGGAAAATCTGTGGAAGAATAATTGGAAATTTACCACGTGCTATGCCATAAGGGAAAACTTTTTAAAAATGCAGCACCAGTGGTATTTGACTCCATGGAAATTAGCCAAAATGTACAAAGGAGCCAAAAGTAACTGTTGGAGATGTGGAGATCAAACAGGCTCACTGTATCATATATGGTGGCAATGTAGCAAAAGAAAGAAATTTTGGGAGGAAATCCATTTAGAATTAGAAAAAATGTTAAGACTTTCCTTTACAGTGGGACCTTGGGTTAAGAACTTAATTTGTTCTGGAGGTCCGTTCTTAACCTGAAACTGTTCTTAACCTGAGGTACCACTTTAGCTAATGTGGCCTCCTGCTGCTACCGCGCGATTTCTGTTCTCATCCTGAAACAAAGTTCTTAACCGAAGTACTATTTCTGAGTTAGTGGAGTCTAACCTGAAGCATCTGTAACCTGAGGTGTCTGTAACAAGAGGTACCACTGTAATAGAAAGCCAGAGGCACATTTGTTGGGGATCACTGACTCAGATATTCCAAAACAAATTAAAGGTATTTTTCTGTATGCAACAGTGGCAGCGAAAGTCCTTATAGCCATCAAGGTGGAAAAGCAACATAATTCCTTCCAGTCAGGAGTGGATTCAAAAATTGACTGAATATGCTGAACTAGATAGCTTATCAGGAAAAAATAAACCGAGAGCTGAATTTGTATCAAAATGGGAGGCCTTTAGAATATATCTTAAACAAAACTATTCCATGTTAAAATCTGTAGCTACTTTAGAGTGATCTTAGCAGTCTTTATTAATTGCGTATATAAATATTACTAAACTGTGTAATAATAAAGGACAAAAATAATAAGGACCTAACAGAAGCAGAAGACATCAAGAGGAGGTGGCAAGAATACACAGAGGAACTATACCAGAAAGAAATGGATGTCTCGTACACCCCCGGTAGTGTAGTTGCTGACCTTGAGACATCCTGGAGAGTGAAGTCATATGGGCCTTAGAAAGCACTGCTAATAATAAGGCCAGTGGAAGTGATGACATTTCAGCTGAACTATTTAAAATGTTAAAAGATGATGCTGTTAAGGTGCTACACTGAACAAGCCAGAAAGTTTGGAACACTCAGCAGTGACCAGAGAATTGGAGAAGATCAGTCTACATCCCAATCCCAAAGAAGGGCAGTGCCAAAGAATGCTCCAACTACCGCACAATTGCACTCATTTCACACACTATCAAGGTTATGCTTAAAATTCTACAAGGCAGGCTTAAGCAGTATGTGGACCGAGAGCTCCCAGAAGTGCAAGCTGGATTTAGAAGAGGCAGAGGAACCAGAGACCAAATTGCAAACATGCGCTGGATTATGGAGAAAGCTAGAGAGTTCCAGAAAGACATCTACTTCTGCTTCATTGACTATGCAAATGCCTTTGACTGTGTCGACCACAGCAAACTATGGCAAGTTCTTAAAGAAATGGGAGTGCCTGATCACCCCATCTGTCTCCTGAGAAATCTCTATGTGGGACAAGAAGTGACAGTTAGAACTGGATATGGAACAACTGATTGGTTCAAAATTGGGAAAGTAGTACGACAAGGCTGTATATTGTCTCCCTGCTTATTTAACTTATATGCAGAATTCATCATGCAAAAGGCTGGGCTGGATGAATCCCAAGCCAGAATTAAGATTGCCGGAAGAAATATCAACAACCTCAGATATGCAGATGACACAACCTTGATGGCAGAAAGTGAGTAGGAATTAAAGAACCTTTTATTGAGGGTGAAAGAGGAGAGCGCAAAATATGGTCTGAAGTTGAACATCAAAAAAACGAAGATCATGGCCACTGGGCCCATCACCTCCTGGCAAATAGAAGAGGAAGAAATGGAGGCAGTGAGAGATTTTACTTTCTTGGGCTCCATGATCACTGCAGATGGTGACAGCAGTCACGAAATTAAAAGACACCTGCTTCTTGGGAGAAAAGCGATGGCAAACCTAGACAGCATCTTAAAAAGCAGAGAAATCACCTTGCCAATAAAGGTCCATATAGTTAAAGCTGTGGTTTTCCCAGTAGTGATGTATGGAAGTGAGAGCTGGACCATAAAAAAGGCTGATTGCTGAAGAATTGATGCTTTTGAATTCTGGTGCTGGAGGAGACTCTTGAGAGTCCCATGGACTGCAAGAAGATCAGACCTCTCCATTCTTAAGGAAATCAGCCCTGAGTGCTCACTGGAAGGACAGATCATGAAGCTGAGGCTCCAATACTTTGGCCACCTCATGAGAAGAGAAGACTCCCTAGAAAAGACCCTGATGTTGGGAAAGATGGAGGGCACAAGGAGAAGGGGACGAAAGAGGACGAGATGGCTGGACAGTGTTCTTTAAGCTACCAGCATGAGTTTGACCAAACTGCGGGAGGCAGTGGAAGACAGGAGTGCCTGGCATGCTCTGTTCCATGGGGTCACAAAGAGTCGGACACGACTAAACAACTAAACAACAAAAAAACTGTAAAAATAATATAAAAAATAATATTTTGGTATGGCAGTAAAGTTATTTAGAAAGAACTAAGGAATAAATGGGAGGTTGGGTTTAATGATAATGAGTTATTTTTTTTTACTGTAACATGAAATTGCAATATCAAATTTGTGTCATATTCTTTATCTTTATCTTAATAATAAAAATAGATAGTTTAAGTTTTCTTTTCTTTCCCCCTTAATTTGTACTCTTTATTGGTATTGTCTTTTTGTAATATTTTTTTCCAGTTATGTAATTTTCCCCCCAGTTATGTAAGAGAGCTTCTTTCACTTCTTTCATTTAAATTCACGTAAATACAGAGATTACAATTACTTCCTGGCTTTCCGACTCTTCCTGCATCTGTATTTTATGCAAGGAGTAAAAATACATCTAATCCTAAGCTTTAGGAAGAAATTTCTGACTGCAAGTGAGATGAGCTACCTTGGAAGGTGGTGAACTCTCCTTCATTTTTTTAGGTTTTTCAGCAGAGGTCGGGTTTTTTTTCTGCATTGCAGGGGGTTGGTCTAGATCAGGGATTGTCGATCTGGTTCCTACCGCACACTAGTGGGCATTTCAGGATTCTAACTGGGCAGTAGGGGGTTCGGAATCCTCCTTCCATCAAGTCCTGGTGGGCGGTAAGGAAATTTTACCATTAAGAAAGATGCATTAGTGGGCGGTAAGTATAAAAAGGCTGACTACCCCTGGACTGGGACGCGGTTGGTGCTGTGGTCTAATCCACAGAACCTAGGGCTTTCCTATCAGAAGGTTGGCGGTTTGAATCCCGTGACGGGGTGAGCTGCCGTTGCTCGGTCCCTGCTCCTGCCAACCTAGTAGTTCGAAAGCACATCGAAGTGCAAGTAGATAAATAGGTCCTGCTCCGGCGGGAAGGTAAACGGCGTTTCCATGCACTGCTCTGGTTCGCCAGAAGCGGCTTAGTCACGCTGGCCACATGACCCGGAAGCTGTACGCTGGCTCCCTTGGCCAGTAAAGCGAGCTGAGCGCCGCAGCCCCAGAGTCATCCGCAACTAGACTTAACGGTCAGGGGTCCCTTTACCTTCCCCCCCCCCCCAATTCCAAGCTTTCCATTTCCAGCTCTATCGGACTGTGTTCCGAGATTACTTTCGGTCTTATTTCTATTAATTTAACTCTTGGACATAATTCACTCGAGATCCATATCTGATCTATCCGTGACATCGACTGGTTAGGTCCGGAATGAAAGGTGAATTGTTTGTCTAGCGGATGTCTGAGGCGCCAAATGTCTGTCAAATTGCAGTTTTCCATCATTGAGAAGAAGGATTTTGGTAGTTTTCCTTTTTTTAATTACTCCTTTCCTAAGTCTATCCGCTTCTAGAGAAACCACCCCATTCATGTCACCCAATAAAATGATTTTTTGGTCCAAATATTCAAGTAGTTTCTCTTCTAAGTTTTTAAAGAATTCAGTCTTATTACCATTTGGAGCGTAAACCCCAACTACAACCAGGTTTTCTCCCTGCCAGTTAAGACGAACCGCTATCACCCTCCCCTCCTCGTCTTTGAAAATTGTTTTGGCTTCAATCCTGTTTTTAATGTATAATACCACCCCTCTTTTCCTTTCCTTATCAGAAGATTCAAATTCATTTCCCAATCTTTTATTGATTAACACTTTTTTATGCCTTCTAGCCATGTGCGTTTCTTGTAGACAGATAATGTCCAGATTTTTCTTTTTCAGAAATTGCTCAATTTTATTCCTCCTTTTTTTTCGTTCATCCCATTAATATTCCAGTTCCAAATTTTTAACCCCATGGTGTCTAACTCTCGCCTAAGCTTTCCTTTTCTTTATAAATTCGCTGGGTCTTCTTCTTCCTCCTCTTCCTCTTCGTCCGATCTGCTTCCTCTACCCTCCTCCTCCTCCCCCCCTGTTCCTGGTTCTCCTGGTAGTCTTCCCTCTGCTCCCCCTGCTCCGTTCGCCTCTACTCTCAATTCCTTATATTTCCTCAGAAATTTCCCGGTTTCTTCCAGGTTTGATAACCTGTGCCTCTTGCCTCTATACATAAATGATAATCCTTCCGGGAATTCCCATCTAAATTCAATTTTTTTTTTCTTCAATGTCTGCGCCAATGATTTGTAAGAGTCTCTTCGTTTAAGTAATCTGATTGGGATGTCTTTAAAGATGATTATGCAGTTCCCATCTATGTACAGCCTCTTTTCCCTATTCTTTTGAAGAATCCTATTCCTCATTTCTTTATCCTTAAATGTAATCAGGCAATCGCCTGTGAATTTCTTTACTTTTGTTGTTTTAACACGCATTCTGAATGCGTCCCTTTACCTTTACCCCTGGACTAGATGATTCTTATGGTCCCTTCCAACACTACATTTGTATTATTCTTTGACCTTGAGTTTCCGGTTCTGGTCTTGCACCATGGCGGCAGCTCCCTCGACATTGGAGGCAGGCACAAATGAAGGGGTAGGGAACGAAAGGGTTTAAGCATTCCTGGAAACCTCCTGGGGTACGAGGGAGCAGGCTGACCCGCAGCCGTCTCAACGGCTCACTCCCACGCAGATCAGCATGGGGGCAGATGGAGGAGTTGGGTAATCACCTTTGCCATGATGCAACCCCCTCGGACCGCCATCAAAAGCGGAGGTTCTCCTTATAATTGGATTTTATTGGCCGTGCACTGGAGGAGATGTGGACACTAGAAGCTATATGTGGTTTGAAAGGAGTGAAGGTGGGGAGAACCTTGTTTTGACCGATGTCGTTGGGAAACTAGAGCTTAACCCCACCACCACAAAAAAGGAGTGTGGATTTAAGGAGGTGTTGACATACAACCTATTTTTAAGAGGAAGGACATTGGCTAAACAAAAAAACGCTATCATAGAGGTGAGAGGAATTACACAAGGGCACATGAATAGCAGTGGTCCCTGAATGCTTGGAGAGAAAAACCCTTCCCGTCTAAGACAAGGAAGAAAGTTGTTGATCAACTAAAAGGAGGCCTGTTGTTTATCTTGAAGTGGTACGGAGGGGGAGCTGAGTTGAGGAGGACGGGACTTCATCTTGTGACTTCAGGTCCGCCCTGAACCACGCTGGAATGACAACATTGGGACAACATTCCTACTGCCCAAGGTTGCGGCAGGAAAAACATCAGCGGCAGAGATATACCCATTTTGACTCTCCTGCACCCTATCTGCATAACGTAGCAATTATAAAATATAAATGCGCATTTACTCTCACAAGATTGAATATACTGCCTTCGGTTGTACTTGAGGGACAATTCCAACAAATTCCACACAAAAAACGATTATGTCCCTGTGGAGATGGCAGTACCGAATCAGTGGCGCATGTCCTTCTGGTTTGCATTCTTTATAAATATTTGAAGAGTGAGGTTATCACCCCTATTTTATTGTCCATTCCGGGTCTCCCAGCCACTGTCACAGTGTTTTTTTTTTTTCTCAGCAGACCAAGATGAGCAAGTGACATCAAAATTTGCAAGGTTTTAAGCTGGGGCAATTAGAATAAGATCCACTATCTGACTATTGATTCAAAACCCCAAAATGTATTTTATATAATTGCGTTTTTATCTTTTCGCCGCTTCCGCGCATGCGTTTGACATCATTTTGAGCACCTGCACATATGTGAGCGGCGAAACATGGAAGTAACGCGCTCCGTTACTTCCAGGTCGCTGCGGAGCGCAACCTGAAAATATTTAAGCTGAAGCGTATTCATCCCAAGGTATGACTGTACTAGGATAGAGAGCTGACTGCACCTGTGATTTTACAGTGGTACCTTGGGTTACATACGCTTCACGTTACATACGCTTCAGGTTACAGACTCCGCTAACCAAGAAATATTGCATCAGGTTAAGAACTTTGCTTCAGGATGAGAACAGAAATTGTGCTCCAGCGGCACGGCGGCAGCAGGAGGCCCCATTAGCTAAAGTGGTGCTTCAGGTTAAGAACAGTTTCAGGTTAACAACGGACCTCCAGAACGAATTAAGTACTTAACCCGAAGTACCACTTTATGATGCACAATTTTAATCAATGTGTGCCTCTTTCCACACACACAGAGCACAAATCTGTTAGGCCACATTCACTCCACATATCCAAAGCCCCATGAAACCACCTAAGATTTCAGGGAGCTTGTTTTGCTGGTTAAGGGTGCTGTGAGTTGTGACAATAAACTATTCTAGCTGGGAGCAAAATCTGTAGTGGCGGGGGGGGGGGGAGGGGCAATACGGGCTCTTCAAGGGTTAAAAGGAGCGATTATATTATGACAGAGGATTTCCTGGGGGAGGGGGGAAGCGTCACTTCCTCCTCCGTTTGTCACATTTGACAAGCTGCGAGGGAGGAGGAGATTCTGCAGCGCGGAAGACTGTGCTTTTTGCCAGGTAGGAAAAATAGGGATATATTTGGGGGGGGGGGAAGGGGGCTCCCAGGCCAGAGCAGCTCCTTTGCAGGAGAGAAGCCCCCTGGGAGAGGGCAGTTTTGCAAAGGGGCAGCGGTGGGAGGGCGCATGCGTGGGGTTGCCCCCCCAATTCAGCCCCCCAAGAGCTGCGATGAGTGCAAAAGGCTTTAAGGGGTGCAGGGGCGCCCCAGGAGGAGAGCAGGCGGGGGAAGAGGCAGTTTTAGGGTGGGCTAGAAACCCCCCCCTCCCTAAAAGGAAAGGAGGGGAAGAGGAGGAGGGAGACATTCATGTTTTGGGAAAAGAGGGGGGGAGGGCAGGGTCAGCTGGAAACTCATTTCAGCTCTACAAAGACATGGGCTCTTTTATCTTCGATGCCTTCCCTGTCTGGGGGGGTTCAGGAGGAAAGCCCCCAAGGAGGGCGCAGTCTCTCTGTATAGCAGACCAGCCCTAGGAAGGAACCAAGGTGTTGGGAGAGATGGAGGAGGGAAGACTTTAAGGATGGGAAGAGGAGAACCACTGGACATAAAATGTCATCAGTTTCTCACCACCAGCAACTGCTGCAGCAGAACTGGGGGCTCCAAGCGCACTGAGCTGCCTACACAGTCATACCCTTGCTCCACCTGGGCTACTATTGTCCACACGGACCGGCAGCAATTGCTCTTCCGGGTTTTCAGACGTGGTTTCTCAGCCCTGCCTGGGGACTGAATCTGGGGCTTCCTGCCTGCGGAAGAGATGCGCTGCCCTCGAACTGCAGCCCCTTCCCCTAAAGTGGGGATGGGGGAAAGGAAATAAATGTTTTTAATGGTGGTGGGAAGAAGATCCTCTTTCAGGCATGACTCCACTTTTCATGCATGGCTTCACAATCACCAGGAAAATGTCTTGGGCAGGAGTATCCCTGCAGGGCCTCTGAGGCTCTCTTTGCTTCTTCCTCCCTCCCAGGAACCTGCAGCTTCTGAGCTCTTCAATCCAAGCGAGGATGGAAGGAGGAAGATGGACGGTTGACCTGCTCAGGCTGTCTCCTGCCTCCCTCCAAGCAACCTCTGAGTGTTGCCTCCCAGGACCCTCAGAGACATCTCGTGAGTTCCTAGGAAGTGGAGATAGGGACTTGGGGGGATGGAGAGTGGAAGCAAGGAATAAGATAAAGGGGGGAGATTTTACTGTGGAGGCTGTGGGTGGGCCCCCGATATATTGGGAGGCATCCCCTCCGGCAGGAAAATCCCTGGAGGGGCTCTGAGGCCGCCTCGCTTCTCTCTCACCCCCAAAACCCTCAGCTTCTTTAAACTTCTGAGTCCTGCAAAATAGTTCCAAAGAAGCTGGATTTGTGGTCCTAGGAAGGACCTGAGCTGGGACTCCCCACCTCTGAGGCTGGGAGAGGTTGGCTCAGTTTCAGGGGGTTGGGGTGGAGAAGGAGAAGGAGAAATGGATGGGTGGGGGCTGGAGGAAAACCCTCCCTCAAGCAAGCAGAAAAGACAGGAGAACATAAAATGCAAGAAGGTCTTGACTTGGAGGAAGGCAGGGAAGAGGTTTTCTCCAAAGCCTCTCTCCTGGAGCATGTGCCAATATGTTTCTGGTTGCCAGAAGAGGAGGAATAGGCAGAGGATCTCTATATAGATATAAAAACAACTGAGTTCAATGGGATCTACATTCAGGTCATTACTGTGCCTCCCATGCCGTGAGGCCTGGGTGCAAGGCCCATTCCACCTGGGCAAGGGGGTGGAGCCCAGGCTCACCTTGAACAGCCGAAAGAGGCTCCTGGGAGGCCACTGGGACATTGCTGGAACAACTCTTGGGTTGGGGCAACTGGCTAAAATGCTTTAAAAGGTTCTGATTTTGGTTCCTTTGTTTTGTTTTCGTCGGGTTGGTGTTGGTTAATTGTTTAGTTGGGGGTCGGTGGTTATTTTAATTTGGGTATAGGTGTAAACATGTTGTTGTTATTATTGCTGCTATTCTTATTATTGGTTTGTTTGTTGCCAGTATAGGATATTTCTGTTTTCTTATGTTTGATGTTTTGTTCTGTTTTTATATATGCTCTTAGCCACACTGGGTGGCTGTGAGAAGCCCACCAGATTGGGGGATATAAATTTTTAATATATGCCGCATTTGGGCTTCTGCAGCGGCTGGAGAATATCTAGGGCAGAGGAATCCCTGCAGCTTCTCTGAGGCTCCTTTTACTCCTCCCTCCCTCCCTCCCTCCCTCCCAAGGAACCTGCAGCTTCTTTAAGCTTCTGAGCTCCTCAGGAAGGATGAAAGAGGCTGATCCTCTTTGACCCTCTTTCTGCTAACAACAACACCTTGAAGATCCCAGGCCCCAGGGAAATTAGACTGGCCTTGACTAGAGCCAGGGCCTTTTCAGCCGTGGCCCCGGCCTGGTGGACCACTCTCCCACAAGAGACCAGTACCTTGTGGGATTTGACATCTTTCCACAGGGCCTGCAAGATGGAGCTCTTCCGCCAGGCCTTTGGGCAGGATGCAGTTTGACTTACCATATTTTTCTCTCTATAACACGCAGATCTTTTCTCCTAAAAAGGAAGGGGAAATGTCTGTGCATGTTATTGAGCGAATGTGTGGTCCCTGGAGCCGAAAAATCAGGCAAAAATCAAATTGTGCAGTCACGGAGAAGGGAAACCTGAAAAGAGGAAGCTGCTGCTTTCCTGCATTATTGCCCACCCTTTTCTGTTTCGTTGCTGTGTTTGCTCAAACAGAACAAAGAGCAGGGAAAGCTCCTCCCCTCCAAGCAAGCAGAGGGGAAAGCAGAGTGTCGTTCCTTCCTCTCTGTGCTCCGTTCCTTCCTCTCTGTGCTCCGGTGCTGCTGAAAACATGCAGGTGGGGGGGGGGAGAGAGAGAGAGAGAGAGAGAGATGGCTGGCTTGGGTGCTTGGGTGGGGGGGAAACTTTTGCCTTCCTTTCCTCCCTCCCGTTATACCCCTCTCCTGCATTCTTAGCCAGCTGCTTCTCTGCACACCCCTCTCGTGCTCCTTGTCCCTTCTGTGTTTTTCCTTCCCTCCCCACTTAAAATGTGGTTACAAAGAATGGATCCACATGGATCCTCAGGATCTTTGCATTGGGTCACCCCAAATTCACCATCAGAGCACATAGCATGTCCATGGCTACAGCCTGCCCCCCAAAAAAATCACGCACCCACTGTTGCCTGGGGCTGCAATGGTGCAAAAATGTGGTTAAAAAGCATGGATCCACATGGATTCTCAGGATTTTTGCATTGGGTCACCCCAAATTTACCATCAGATCACATAGCATGTCCATGGCTACAGCCTGCTCCCCAAAAATCACGCACCCGCTGTTGCCTGGGGCTGCAATGGTGCAAAAATGTGGTTAAAAATATGGATCCACATGGATTCTCAGGATTTTTGCATTGGGTCACCCCAAATTCACCATCAGATCACATGTCTGTGGCCACAGCATGAAGCAAAGAGAGATCTGGTGAGTCTCAGGGAATGGAGATGGGGACCTGGGGAAATGTTGGGGTTGAGGAAGCCCCCCTGGCAAGAAAACGAGGAAGGCTAGCAGAGATAAAAGGTAGAAAGAAAGGACATGAATGTTTTTTAATGGTGACATGGCATAGTCAGAGTTTTGGGGCTGTTGTCTACCAGCTCGATCTGGTACACAGGCTAAGTCCCTACCTGCACACAGACTGTGGTACATGCCTTGGTTATCTCCTGCTTGGATTGCTACAATGCACTCTAGGTGGGGGTTCCTTTGAAGGTGACTCGGAAACTACAATTAATCCAGAAAGCAGCAGCTCAACTGGTGACTGGGAGCAGTTGCCAGGAGCATATAACACCGGTCTTAAAGGATCTACATTGGCTCAGAGTATGTTTCCAAGCACAATTCAAAGTGTTGGTGCTGACCTTTAAAGCTCTAAACGGCCTCGGCCCTGTAGACCTGAATGAGCATCTCCACCTCCATCCTTCTGCCCGGACAATGAGGTCCAACTCTAAGGGTCTTCTGCTGGTTTCGTCACAGTAAGAAGTGAAGTAGTGGAACCAGCCCTGTGGAACACCCTCCCGTCAGATGTCAAGGAGATAAAGAAGTACGTAGCTTTTAGAAGACATCTGAAGGCAGCCCTGTATTGGGAAGTTTTTAATGTTTGCTGTTTCCCCTTAATTTTAGCAGGTGATGACCAGGGCAATAATGGTTCTCGGGGCTCACCAGAAAGAAATAGGCATGAAGCGAAGAGAAGAAATGATAGCCCTTCATATGGCAAAACGTTCAAAGGTAAATCGAGCCTCAGCCCACACTGCAGAATCCACTCAGAGGAGATACTGTGTAAATGCTTGGTGTGTGGAAAGAGCTTCACTGACCGCTCAGGCCTAAAATCACATCAAAGAATTCACGCAGGACAGGAATCATACCAATGCCTAGAATGTGGAAAGAGTTTCAAGCGCCACTCAAACCTTACAACACATCAGGTAGTCCACAGCAGGGAGAAACCACATAGGTGCTCTGAGTGTGGAAAGAGCTTCAGTCGCAGGAGAAACCTTACAGAACATCAAAAACTTCACACAGGGGAGAAACCGTATACCTGTTTGGACTGTGGAAAGACCTTCCGTCACAGCGCAAGCCTTGCTTCGCATCAAAAAACCCACACAGGGGAGAAGCCGTATAAATGTTTGGAGTGCGAAATGAGCTTCACTCACAGCTCAAGTCTTATATCGCACCAAAGAATTCACACAGGAGAGAAATCTTATAAATGTACAGAGTGCGGAAGGAGCTTTGCTCACAGTGCTACCCTTACTTCACATAAGAGAACCCACACAGGGGACAAACCATATAAATGCTTGGAATGTGGAAAGAGCTTCAGCCAGAGTTCACACCTTAGTTCACACAAGAGAACTCACACTGGTGAGAAGCCGTATAAATGCTTTGAGTGTGGGAAGAGCTTCAGTCAGAGTTCACACCTTACTGTGCATGAGCGAATCCATACAGGGGAAAAACCATATAAATGTGTGACATGTGGAAAGAGCTTTAGTACCTGCACATACCTTGTTTGCCATCGCAGAATCCATACAGGAGAGAAGCCATATAAGTGCTTTGAGTGTGGAAAGAGCTTCAGTCAGGTTACAAGCCTTCATATACATCAAAAAATTCACAGAGGTGAAAAACTGTATGCATGTTTTGAGTGTGAAAAGAGCTTCACTCAAAGCTCAAGCCTTGAACGTCATCAAAGAATTCACACAGGGGTGAAACCATATACCTGTTTTGAGTGTGGAAAGAACTTCATTCACAGCACAAGCCTTACATATCATCAAAGAATTCACACGGGAGAAACCATATAAATGGACTGTGGAAAGAGATTTGCACAGGGATCTAAGCTTACTTCTCATAAAAGAACTCACATGGGATAAACCATATATATGCTTGGAGTGTGGGATTTCACAACTCATTTTGCATAAGCGAATCAAGAGGAAAGAAATATTGAGATGCTTGTAATGCGGAAAGCATTTTAATTAGAGCACCGCTGTTGCTAAACTTCATGGAATTCATACAATAATTCCAATGGGAGAAATGGTACACCTGCTGTCACGAAGGTGCCGTCAACTACAGGGCTGGCTGGCTGGCTGCCTGCCTGGTGAAATCAGTGGTGCTGTGAGCTTCTTTTGCTTCTTTCATTTAAATCAACAAAAACACACAGAAACATGGAATGTATGTCCTCAAAAACCTGAGCTGTTGCCTAGAGTGAGTGTTCCTGCCCGCAGCAATTACTTCCTGGCCTTGAGTCCCTTCCTGTTGTGTACGGGGGCCGCTAATGGAAAATCTCTGTCTCTGTTTGGCTTTCTGCTCTGTGAGATGAAGGGCACGCCTGGTTGTAGGGGAAGGAGGGGACTCCAGTATACTAGAGACATCGTGTCGCTTGGCTGCTGTGATATTTCTTTTTTTTAAAAAAAGTAATCTTTATTAAAGTTTCAAAAGGTTACAAATAACAAAACAGAAAAACAAAAGAGAACACAAAAAACAACAAAAAAGATTCCACCTTTTAGATCTCATTTTCAATAACTTCTTTTCATGACTTCCCCACGCCTCCCCTTATTGTATTCCAACTCCAGTTGTTTGTTCAAACAAGTTTTTGTCCTTAATGTCCTAATCATAAATTGTTAATTTGCTTAACCATGATTTGTTAATATGATTCTGTAATAAATTTATGCCTTATCATTATTATCCTTATCCTTAGTTTAGTTTATCCAACAATTTTTAAAATATATACCTTAATCATATATGAAAAAAACAAACAAGAAATATAAAAACAAGAAAAAAGATACCTTTCCTAATGTTGTCCTTAATTCCCATCCACGGATTCCCCTTTCTTATAATAATAAAAAACATATAATTTTTACACTGCATAATGAGAATCAGGCCGCCTTTGGACTTCTAAACCCCCACCCTTCTCTCCCCGGTTTCAGTCCCAAACCAAAGTCCAGTTAGTCCATCTTTTTAGCCTGGTGATCTTATGTCCGAGGCTCTCAAATCTCTCTCAGTCCCTTTCAGCTGGCTTCTTCGAAAGTCTCTCATGCTAAACATCCAGGGTCGAAAAGGTACCTTCTCAGTGTTGACCATGCTTCTTCCAGCCATGCCTACTTGTTTAAAGATGGAGCTCCAACTCTGCTTCTTGAATTTGTATATCCCAAATGGTCCCACTTTCACCTTGGTCGAATTAGAGTTCATCTTAGCAGGTCTCCGGCTCTCTTTTATCTTCTGTGGCATTTCAGCCACCCCTTCTTTCTGCTCCTCCTGTTCAGCAGGTGTCTTTTCCTCCTCTTCAATTTTTGGTTTCTTTTCTTGTCCAGCTGCCTGTGTTTTGAGCATCAAGTCCCTTTCCAACTCAATAGGTATATTTTCTGTTAACTTCGGTTTTGTGGGGCTTGTACACAAAACATGGCCTCGCTCGCTCGTCTCTCGCAGCTTTCCCACGAGAAAGATAAGCTCTTGCAAGTCAGCTCGTATTTCCCGACCTAGTTCCATTCTTGTAATGTCCAAGAATCCCCTCTAGAGGGATTCTAGTTACTTTGTGTTCTTTTCCCTTCCGATCCAAAAGTCAGATTTGTTTGTATCAATCTTTCTTTACTTTCAATATTTTGTAACAATATAACCGGTTAAAATTTAAGCTTTCAGTTTTTCCCAACTTTGACAGCTAGTTTGACAGCTGTCAAAAGTTTTCTGTAAATCCTCAGCAGGCTCTTTTCACGGGTTACTCCCGGGCTTGAGAAAGATGGTACTTGATCCAAACAAATAAACTCTTGTCCTCCAGCACACTAGCTTAGTCCTTTAAATCCGTGGAATTTATATTTTTTATCCAATCACAACAGTTCTTCTCGCAACCTTAGATGACAGATCCTTGCTTTAAGCTGTTTACAATAGGGGGGAGACGGACTTCCTTTTTTCCCCCACCTCCCCCGCTCGTACCAAATCCAAAACTGAATTATTTATAGTCCAATTTCCAAGTTACTCACGGGTTGTTGCTCTTGATTTTAAGTCCAAATTTTGGCAGGAAGAAGTCAGCGCTCCCCGACAAACGGCATGCGGCTACGCTCGGCAGGGGAAGCAGAAGACTCACAGCACCACGCCGCTCCCCGGCACCCGTTCCGTAGCCTTTAAAAAGGCTACTTCACGAGTCGGGAGGGCGCTAACTGTGCCAGCCGAGTCACCATGTCCATGGGCTCCGTGCCCGTGGTTTTTTAGGGTCCCCGTATCGCCGGCACGGCAAGACCCAGCCCCCTGTCAAGCCGATTCCCTCCAGAGCTCGGAGGGAATCCGCCATTAGTCGATCGCGCTAACCCGGAAGACTGGCTGCTGTGATATTTCTAACGCAACAGGCTCCTGTCTCTGTTCAGGGCTGGAGCACCTGCTATCTTGCTCCTGTTGATCCACTATTTCCCAGCTCCTTCCTTCTGCGGTGTGTCCCATCTCAAACCACCGCAATTCTAGGTCCATACTCCCTTCCTCTTCCCCTTCTCTGAAGCCTATTGGAGTGGCATCTCCACCACTCTTGCTCATCTCATCTTTGAAAACAGACCAAAGGATGGCCTAATATGGTCACACTCTTATCTAAGGAAGCATGTTGTGTGGAAAGGCAGGGACAGGTCTGAGCATCATGTACTGCTTCTGAACTCCTGCAGGTTTCTGGCTGGTGCTTTTGGGTACAAGATGGTGCCATCCATGGACCTTGGGTCAGATCCTGCAAAACAGTTATTGAAAGCGGACCAGGATTCATTGCTTTTGTTTTGTAGCAGTTGGGTAATTTGATTGTAGTTGGTAATGAGGCATTTCCCTTCTTTCCTCCAGGGGTGTCCCACCTTTTCCTTGTAACTTCTAGATGAATTAAAGCATTATATTTGAGCATTATCGTGGGGGTCAGAGTAATACATTTTGTTACTGTGTGCTGTTGTAATTACCTTTCACTGGAAAGGTGGAATATAATCAGGTATACCTATAAATGCACATGCACAAAAACACATGCATACTCAGAAATAATAAAATTCCTTGCTTATAAACCACTGCAGGAGGAAGCAACGCCTTGAAGCAACATTCCAACATATTGTTAGTTACAAGCAGGCCAACTAATTCAGATTAACACCATCAGCTTCTGTCCATCTTTATAGAATAAGTAAAAATGCTATATTCTTAACCATATTGGATTATCTTTTTTAAAAAAAGGGAAGGGGGAAATTGAGTTCCCCTAAGTGTTTTCATTTTGAAAATCTTAACGCACTTCTAGTCATGCAAATTCTTCATAGCTTTCCTGAAAGCTCTAATGGAAACTTTTGGAACAGGGCAGAATTAAAGCAGTAAACAGCTCCATTTTAGGAAGAAAGTGAAGAAAACTGCCTTTTAAAAAAATACAGTGGTACCTCAGGTTACAGACGCTTCAGATTACAGATTCTGCTAAGTCAGAAATTAAAGGAAAGTCCTCCTTCTGAATATAACTACTGCATTCTGGGGAAGCATTTCTTCTTTTCTCTTGCATTCTGGGAAGTCTTGCTTGTAGGATTTTCTCTGCTTTTACACACACACTGCACAACCTGTTCCTGTTCCAAAGACCAAGACATTCCCTCATTTCTTTACACTGACACTATGACCTGTTCTTAATGCACAGCTGACCACATCTACGGAATTCACTTATTATTATATTCTTTCATGTTATGATCAATCATTAGTAATTGTTTTAGTCATGTTATATTAATCTTTAGTTATAATTTAATTAGGAGGTTTCATGCCTGTCTAGTTCCAGTTTAGTTTCTCAGCCTTTAATCTATAAGTGATTAATGATCACATGTAATTCACGCCTTGTCCAACCTTGTACTTACGTTAACCAATCAGCAACAGGTTGCTTTGTATTTGTATCAACCAATCAGCCACAAGCACACCTGTGGCAATGTTTTGTAATATTCAATAAAGGAGAGTTCCCGGGGCTCGCCCCGGCCGACGCCTCTCTCACATGACACCGGCTACTCGTCTGTCGTTATTCCAGCCCAACAAGAAATAGTACCTCAGGTTAAGAACTTAGCTTCAGGATGAGAACAGAAATCGTGTGGCGGCGGCAGCGGGAGGCCCCATTAGCTAAAGTGGTACCTCAGGTTAAGAACAGTTTCAGGTTAAGAACGGACCTTTGGAACAAATTAAGTACTTAACCTGAGGTACCACTGTAGAAGACATTGCAATTATTCAGCCTGGAACTTGCCAGAGCCTGGAGTTCAGTTGCCAAGTCATCTCTGTCCCGAAGGGGGCATAGCTGGCAAACCTGCAGAGGTGAGAAAAGCCATGGGGGGCGACCAGTGGGAGTGGAGAGGAGCCCCTCCGAAGTTTTGGAGGGAAGATCTTGAGAGGCCAGGGGCTGAGCTGGATTGGAAAGCAGTAAATAAAATGGAAACCTTTCTTTTAAATAAAAGCATACATGTGCTAGGAACTCCACAAGAGCTGAGCTATTGTTTAGAATAGAACAGAATGAATTGTAAGAATACAATTTAAGAACCTATTTATACTGGCTCTTCAAGGGTTAAAGGCAGCGATTATATTGCTAGAGAGGACTTCCTGGGGAAGAGGGGAAGCGTCACTTCCTACCTTTGTTACATTTGAAAAGCTGCGAGGGAGGAGATTCTGCAGCGCGGAAGACGGTGCCTTTTGCAAGGTAGGAAGAAAGAGGGATATATGGGGGGGGGCGGAGGGGGCTCCCGTGCCAGAGCAGGAGAGAAGCCCTCCGGGAGAGGAGCATGCATGGGGTTGCACCCCACATTTGAGCCCCGAAAGAGCTGTGGGGAGAGCAAAGGACCTCGAGGGCTGCAGGGGCGCCCCAGGAGGAGAGCAAGGCAAGAAGGCGAGGCGGGGGGGGGGAGAGGGAGTTTTAGGGTGGGGTAGGAGACCCCACAAAGGAAAGGGGGCAGGATGGCTCTGGGGAGAGGAGGAAGGAGGCCTGGATGTTTTGGAGAGAAAGGGGTCGAGTAGAGAGGGCAGGATTAGACCAAAGGGGGGGGGGTCTTGGATCGGGGACTTTCTGCCAGTTTAGGAGATGCTCCGCTCTTGAGCTGCAGCCCCTTCCCCTAAAGTGGGGCTGGGGGAGGAGGTGGAATGGAGGGAGGCAGCCAGGTCACAGCTCCAGGCTGGCAGAGAGAGAAGGAAGCCAAAAAAGGAATGTTTTGAATGGTGGTGGGAAGAAGATCCTCTTTCAGGCATGACTCCACTTTCCTCGCATGGTGGGGTTCAGGAGGGGGGACACTCCTCTTTTATCACGGGAGCTCCACACCTAGGCAGGCTTATCATTCACCAGGAAAATATCTTGGGCGGGAAAATGCCTGCAGGGCCTCTGAGGCTGCCTTTGCTTCTTCCTCCCTCCCAAGAACCTGCCGCTTCTGAGCTCCCCAGGAAGGATGGAAGAGGCCGGTCCTGCGATCCTAGCGAGGATGGAAGGAGGAAGGTGGACGGTTGACCTGGTCAGGTTGTCTCCTGCATTCCTCCCAACGACCTCCAAGCTTTCTCTCCCAGGACCCTCAGAGAGATCTGGTGAGTGGCAGGGAATGGAGATGGGGACCTTGGGAGATGTGGGGGATGAAGAAGCTCCCCTGGCAAGAAAACAAGGAAGGCTGCAGGGCCAGAGCTCTGGACTGGCAGAGATAAAAGGTAAAAACAAAGGAAAGGAATGACTTAATGGTGATGTGTATGTGAAGAAGTGTGCATGCACATGAAAGCTCATACCAAGAACTAACTTAGTTGGTCTTTAAGGTGCTACTGGAAGGAATTTTTTTATTTTTAATGGTGATGTGTAGAAGATTCATTTTCACGCGTGACACCTCTCTTCTCTGGTGGGGGATCAGGAGGAAGACACCCCACTTTTACCATGGAAACTGTGACTGGGAGCTCCACGCATAATGAGGCTTTTCCTTGAGACACCCCCCCAGTCCTTCCTTCCCTTCTGCAAGTCCCATTTCCACCTGGCCTAGGGGGCGGAGCCCAGACTCACCTTGAACAGCCTAAAGAGGCTCCTGGGAGGCCACTGGGACATTGCTGGAACATCTCTTGGGTTGGGGGCAAATGACAAAAAAGATTTATAATGTTAAAAACAGTTCTCGTTTTGGTTCCTCTGTTTTGTTTTCGTTGAGTTGGTGTTGGTTAAATGTTTATTTGGGGTTAGTGGTTATTTTAATTTGGGTATAACTGTAAACCGTTTATTACTGCTATTGTTATTGTTGTTGGTTTGTTTGTTGCCTGTATAGGATATTTCTTTTTTTTCTGTTTGATGTTTTGTTCTGTTTTTATATATGCTCTTAGCCACACTGGGTGGCTGTGAGAAGCCCACCAGATTGGGGGATATAAATTTTACATATATGCCCCATTTGGGCTTCTGCAGGGGCAGGAGAATATCAAGGGCAGAGGAATCCCTGCAGCTTCTTTGAGGCTCCTTTTACTCCTCCCTCCCACCCAAGGAACCTGCAGCTTGTTTAGGCTTCTGAGCTCCTCAGGAAGGATGAAAGAGACTGATCCTCTTTCACCCTATTTCTGCTAATAACAACCCCTTGAAGATCCTGGGCCCCAGGGAAATTAGACTGGCCTTGACTAGAGCCAGGGCCTTTTCAGCCGTGGCCCCGGCCTGGTGGACCTCTCTCCCACAAGAGACCAGTACCTTGTGGGATTTGACATCTTTCCGCAGGGCCTGCAAGACGGAGCTGTTCCGCCAGGCCTTTCGGCAGGATGCAGTTTGACTTACTTTCCTTTGTATAAAACAAGCCCGAAGGAGGCCCCCAACCTGCTCACAGGTCCTTGTATGATCAGTGGAAACAGTTGGTCCTGGCAAGTATTAACCACTCTGAATTCCAACATGATAATTCCCAACTGCTTAGATTTTAACTTGTCTGAATTAATTTTAAGATGTATTTTAATTAATTGATGTCTGTTTTTATGCATATTGTGTTGTTTTTATGATGCTAGCCACTCTGGGCCCTGCCTCGGCCGGAGAAGGCAGGATACAAAAATTATTATTGTTATTGTTGTTGTTGTTGTTGTTATTATTATTATTATTATTCTCCTGCAGACCTAGCAAGGATGGACGGGGGAAGATGGACAGTTGACCTGGTCAGGCTGTCTCACACCACCTCTGACTGTTCTCTCCCAGGACCCTCAGAGAGATCTGGTGAGTCTCAGGGAATGGAGATGGGGACCTGGGGAAATGTTGGGGTTGAGGAAGCCCCCCTGGCAAGAAAACGAGGAAGGCTAGCAGAGATAAAAGGTAGAAAGAAAGGACATGAATGTTTTTTAATGGTGGCATGGGCATAGTCAGAGTTTTGGGGCTGTTATCTACCAGCTCCATCTGGTACACAGGCTAAGTCCCTACCTGCACACAGACTGTGATACATGCTATGGTTATCTCCCGCTTGGATCGCTACAATGCGCTCTAGGTGGGGCTGCCTTTGAAGGTGACTCGGAAACTACAATTAACCCAGAAAGCAGCAGCTCAACTGGCGACTGGGAGCAGTTGCCAGGAGCTTATAACACCGGTCTTAAAGGATCTACATTGGCTCAGAGTATGTTTCCAAGCACAATTCAAAGTGTTGGTGCTGACCTTTAAAGCTCTAAACAGCCTCGGCCCTGTAGACCAGAACGAGCATCTCCACCTCCTTTGTTCTGCCCGGACACTGAGGTCCAACTCTGAGGGTCTTCTGCTGGTTTCGTCACAGTAAGAAGTGAAGTAGTGGAACCAGCCCTGTGGAACACCCTCCCTTCAGATGTCAAGGAGATAAAGAACCACGTAGCTTTTAGAAGACATCTGAAGGCAGCCCTGTATTGGGAAGTTTTTAATGTTTGCTGTTTTCCCTTAATTTTAGCAGGTGATGACCAGGGCAATAATGGTTCTCGGGGCTCATCAGAAAGAAATAAGCATGAAGCGAAGAGAACAAATGATAGCCCTTTGTGTGGCAAAACGTTCAAAGGTAAATCGAGCCTCAGCCCACACTGCAGAATCCACTCAGAGGAGATACTGTGTAAATGCTTGGTGTGTGGAAAGAGCTTCAGTGACAGCTCAGGCCTAAAATCACATGAAAGAATTCACGCAGGACAGGAATCATACCAATGCCTAGAATGTGGAAAGAGTTTCAAGTGCCACTCAAACCTTAAAAGACATCAGGAAGTCCACAGCAGGGAGAAACCACATAGGTGCTCTGAGTGTGGAAAGAGCTTCGGTCGCAGGAGAACCCTTACAGAACATCAAAAACTTCACACAGGGGAGAAACCGTATACCTGTTTTGAGTGTGGAAAAAGCTTCACTTGCAGCTCAGGCCTTGTGTATCATCAAAAAATTCATACAGGGGAGAAACCGTATACCTGTTTTGAATGTGGAAAGAGCTTCTCTCATAGCCAAGGTCTTCTTGTTCATCAAAAAATCCACACAGGAGAGAAGCCGTATAAATGTTTGGAGTGCGGAATGAGCTTTGGTTACAACTCAAATCTTACAATACATCAAAGAATTCACACTGGGGAGAAATCTTATAAATGTTCGGAGTGCGGAAGGAGCTTTGCTCACAGTGCTAGCTTTACTTCACATAAGAGAACCCACACAGGGGAGAAACCATATAAATGCTTGGAATGTGGAAAGACCTTCAGTCAGAGTTCACACCTTAGTTCACATAAGAGAACTCACACTGGTGAGAAGCCGTATAAATGCTTTGAGTGTGGGAAGAGCTTCAGTCAGAGTTCACACCGTACTGTGCATGAGCGAATCCATACAGGGGAAAAACCATATATATGTGTGACATGTGGAAAGAGCTTTAGTGATTCCACATACCTTGTTAGCCATCACAAAATCCATACAGGAGAGAAGCCATATAAGTGCTTTGAGTGTGGAAAGAGCTTCGCTCAAAGCTCAAGCCTTCAGATACATCAAAAAATTCACAGAGGTGAAAAACCGTATGCATGTTTTGAGTGTGGAAAGAGCTTCACTCAAAGCTCAAGCCTTAGATCTCATCAAAGAGTTCACACAGGGGTGAAACCATATATATGTTTGGAGTGTGGAAAGAGATTTGCACATGGATATGGCCTTACTTCTCATAAAAGAACACACACAGGGGAGAAACCATATAAATGTTTGGAGTGTGGAAAGAGATTTGCTCACAGTGCTAACCTTACTTCTCATAAAAGAACTCACATGGGATAAACCATATATATACTTGGAATGTGGGAAAAGATTTGGTCAGATTTCACGACTCATTTTGCATAAGCGAATCAAGAGGGGGGAAGTATTTAGATTCTTATAAAGAGGAAAGCAGTTTAATTAGAGCACCGCTAATTTGGAAGATATAGGTTTATTGGATTTGGAGGGACATAATAACCGTTGGGGTTAGCACGCTTTATTGAATTTATGGGAAGGCAAAAATACACAGATTTCTCAAATCATATTATAAGGAGATCACTTCTTAAAGTTTGGGAGAAATACAAAGATTGGTTGGAGCCTAAAATCCCGTGGTGGGCCTCTCCAAGCAGAGGCCACAGTGGTGAAGGAAAAAAATATGTTGTGAAATTGGCCTACTTATAAAATAATTTTAAAAGAAGATAACAAACTGAAACTTAAAAGTTTTGAGGAATTAAGAGATATTATTACAGATTGGTTCCAATATTATCCAATATTCAAAAAATTTAAAGTAGAAAAAAAGAGTTCGCCAAGGAAACCTCGAGTTTTGAATCCAATGTAATAAACTCAAAAAGTAAAACTCTCTCTAAAGCTTATCATCTCCTCCACTGGGAAGTCGAGGAGGAAGAAGTTACATCAGCCGTGATAAAGTGGTCTCACAACTTTGGGTATGTTATAACAATGTCCCAATGGGAAAATCTGTGGAAGAATAATTGGAAATTTACCACGTGCTATGCCATAAGGGAAAACTTTTTTAAAATGCAGCACCGGTGGTATTTAACTCCATGGAAATTAGCCAAAATGTACAAAGGAGCCAAAAGTAACTGTTGGAGATGTGGAGATCAAACAGGCTCACTGTATCCTATATGGTGGCAATGTAGCAAAAGAAAGAAATTTTGGGAGGAAATCCATTCAGAATTAGAAAAAAATGTTAAGAATTTCCTTTACAGTGGGATCTTGGGTTAAGAACTTAATTCGTTCTGGAGGTCCGTTCTTAACCTGAAATTGTTCATAACCCGAGGTACCACTTTAGCTAATGTGGCCTCCCGCTGCTGCCGTGTTATTTCTGTTCTCACCCTGAGACAAAGTTCTTAACCCAAGGTACTATTTCTGGGTTAACTGAGTCTGTAACCTGAAGTGTCTGTAACCTGAAGCGTCTGTAACCTGAGGTACCACTGTAATAAAAAAGCCAGAGGCATATCTGTTGGGGATCAGGGACTCAGATATTCAAAAAAATATTAAAGGTATTTTTTTGTATGCAACGGTGGCACCGAGAGTCCTTATAGCCATCAAGTTGGAAAAGCGATATAATTATTTCCAGACAGGAGTGGATTCAAAAATTGACTGAATATGCTGAATTAGATAGCTTATCAGGAAAAAATAAACTGAGAGCTGAATTTGTATCAAAATGGGAGGCCTGTAGAATATATCTTAAACAAAACTATACCATGTTGAAATCTATAGCTACTTTTGAGTGATCTCAGCAGTCTTTATTAATTGCTTATATAAATATTACTAAACTGTGTAAAAATAATATAAAAAATAGTATTTTGGTATGGCAGTAAAGTTATAGAGAAAGAACAAAGGAATAAACGGGAGGTTGGGTTTAATGATAATGAGATTTTTTTTACTGTAACATGAAATTGCAATCTCAAATTTATGTCATATTCTCTACCTTAATAATAACAATAGATAGTGTAAGTTTTCTTTTCCTTCCCCCCTTCTTAATTTGTACTCTTTATCGGTATTGCCTTTTTGTAATATTTTTCTCCAGTTATGAAATAAGCATGGAAAATATAATAAATTTTTTAAAAATAATAATAATAATTGGAGCACCGCTGTTGTGAAATCAGTGGTGTGGAGAGCTTCTTTCATTTCTTTCATTTAAATCCACGTAAATACAGAGATTACAATTACTTCCTGGTTGTTTTTCCTACATTGCAGGGGGTTGGACTAGATCAGGGATTATTGACCTGGTCCCTACCGCACACTAGTGGGCATTTCAGGATTCTAACTGGGCGGTAGAGGGTTCTGAATCCTCCTTCCATCAAGTCCTGGTGGGCGGTAAGGAAATTTTACCATCAAGAAAGATGCATTAGTGGGCGTTAAGTATAAAAAGGTTGACTATCCCTGGACTGGGACGCGGGTGGTGCTGTGGTCTAATCCACAGAGCCTAGGGCTTTCCTATCAGAAGGTCGGCGGTTCGAATCGCCGCAACAGGGTGAGCTGCCATTGCTCGGTCCCTGCTCCTGCCAACCTAGCAGTTCGAAAGCACATCAAAGTGCAAGTAGATAAATAGGTCCTGCTCCGGCGGGAAGGTAAACGGCGTTTCCATGCGCTGCTCTGGTGTGCCAGAAGCGGCTTAATCATGCTTAATCATGCTGGCCACATGACCTGGAAGCTAGATGTACGCTGGCTCCCTTGGGCAGTAAAGCGAGATGAGCGCCACAACCCCAGAGTGGTCCGTGACAGGACCTAATGTTCAGGGGTCCCTTTACTTTTACCCCAGGAGTTGATGATTCTTATTGTCCCTTCCAACCCTACATTTGTATTATTCTTTGACCTGGAGTTTCCAGTTCTGGTCTTGCACTATGGCGGCAGCTCTCTCAACATTGGAGGGAGGCACAAATGAGGGGGTAGGGAATGAAAGGGTTTAAGCATTCCTGGAAACCTCCTGGGTTACGAGGGAGCAGGCTGACCCGCAGCCGTCTCAACAGCTCGCTCCCGTGCAGATCAGCATGGGGGCATATGGAGGTGTTGGGACACCACATTTGCCATGATGCAACCCCCTCGGACTGCCAACAAAAGCAGACGTTCTCCTTATAATAGGATTTTAATTGGTATTACCGTATTTTTCGCCTCATAGGACGCTCCGTCCCATAGGACGCACCTAGTTTTTTTTTGGGGGGGGGGGAAATAAAGGGAAAAAAATTGCAAGTGAGGGGAGCACCCTGTCGCGACAGTCTTTCTTCAATAAAGACCAAGCCTACAGGCTGCTGATTTGCTTCAATTTACTCTGGTTGGTGTCTTTACTTTTTGTCCAAGGGAGCACTCAGATTTTTCCGGTAACAGTTTTGGCGACCATGCTCAGGGACACTTGGTTCTCCTGTAGAGGTGAGGAGGGAGATAGAGGGGATCAGGCGCCACTGGGCAACCTTAGCCCAGAGATCCTTCTTCCTCTCCCTGCCTCCTCTTTGCGGGCGGTAATCAATCGTACCAAAAGCTCAACCAGGGGAAGCAAAGGCGAGGTCAAGCCGGCTAAAAAGAAAAGGATCCCGGGATCCACGAGGGACATCTTCGAACGTGAGTATGGTTTGAAGTAAATACATTGGGAGGGGGGTGGAAAAGGAACATCTCCACGACAGCCAGACTTTCCTTCTTTCATTTCTGACGTTACCCCTCGGAGTCGTCCGGGTACGTTCTCTCTCTCCCCTTTTCTCCCCCGATTTTCCCTTTCGGAAAGTGGCCAGGAAATCGCGGAACTTTACTGTCTGACGTTACCTCTCGGAGTCGCCCAGGGACGTCAAAAACTTACCCTTTCTCTCCCCCAATTTCCTTTTTTCGGAGTGTGGCCGGGGAAATTGTGGCACCTTTACTGTTTTCCGACGTTACCTCTTGGAGTCGCCCAGGGACGTCTTAATCTCTCTCCTTTTCTCCCCCGTTTTCCATCTTGGAATTGAGTCCGGGAAAGCGTGGCTCTTTTACTGTTTCTCTGACGTCCTTCCCTCGGAGTCGTCCGGTGGTGTCTTTTCAAAAGTATTTTAACGCAAGGTCATTTGCTTCCTTTCAAACCTTGGTTGTTTTCTCGGACCCCGATCTGGCACTGCATTGCACAGGCGTTCAGTAGGGGACTCCAAACTTAGTCTCAAAGGCTAGGCAGGAGGCTGTCGTGGAGGGTAGAGGGGGAAATTGGGGCCCCACACTAGGATTAGTCTTGTAAACAGCGCTGAGGTAAAGGAATTCCGGGCAGAGGGACCCGTGGTTTGAGTTTCCGGGCAGAGGGACCCGTGGTTTGAGTTTCCGGGCAGAGAGACCCGTGGTTTTGTTTCAGGTTCAGGTTTGAGATTTCCAGAAATTAATTTGTGGTTTATAGATAAGTAGGAATTGTGTTAGTCAAGGGTACTTTGAGTACTGAAAGGATCTTTTATCTGTCCCCCCTTTCTTTCCCATTGCCCCTCCTCCCTTGTGTGTGTGTTTCCACTCTTTCTGTCTTTAGCGTACTTCGTTAACGAAAAAAAAGCCCAATAATAACATATGAGAGAATGGGAGCTCACTAAACACCCTAGCTGGACTCCTCCTGGCAACAAAGCTTCCATGAAGCCTTTTTGCCCCAGGGAGGATTCTAATATGCCCCTCCAGCATCTCCAATTGGAAAAAAATAAAAATAAAAATATAAAATAAAGGGGCAAAAAATGGTCAAATTTGTGTTGTTAAACTATAACCTAAAGCTAGAACATGAAACTGTAAACTTAATGGTGCTCAGAAGGCAGTACATATAATAACAGCCCAGCCTGAGAGCCCACGCATTAGAGATCTTAGTTTCTCTTAAAAAAAAGAAAAAAGAATAAGAGATATACTCAAAGATTTAGAAATATTTCAAGGGTTTGTATTTACATTGGCCTTGGCATCCACAGACTGTTCTTAAATGCACATAGTTTTAAATTGCAAGCTTGCTTCAAAAATCTTAAATCTAAGGAAGCCATGTTGCGCCTTATCAATCTTAAAACAAAACAAAATGGAGAATGGAGTTTGCAAATGTTTGTTATTTGAGAGAGGCTCTAAAAGAGAGTTTTCCTCCCAAGTGGTAAAATCCTGTATACGTGCTACTTGCGTTCTGAAAGGGGGATTACCCCACCTCCTTCCTCTAGTTTAAGTGAGGAGGGTGATTTAAGTCTAATGGTAAATGATGTTTTGTTGTAACTTTTGAGTTTGTGAGTACACCTGTGTTCCAGTCTATTTTGGAAGGTGAAGTTAACCTAATGTTTCTGCTGCAAAAGCCTAGTTCAGCCAATTGCTCTCTCAAGCTAAAATGCAGTGTATGTATTTCATTAAGCATATACCTATGAAAGTATGGTGTTCATTCTAAGAAAAATATGTGAGTCCAGTTTTAACTTTGATTTGGTTGGACAGAAGAGTTATTGTAAGGCTCCTGATATCAGTCTCTATAAGACTTCCTGGCCTCTTTTGTTAGAAAATGCCCCCCCTTGTTTCACTCTGCCTCTCTCAGTTGTTTTCTCCCTTCTTACTTCTGTGCCAGGTAAATTTACTCCCAAGTAAGCTTCCTTTAAAGGAAACTGCAAAGAGGGGAGGGGGGCAACACTTGTGTATTCTCTTTAAAATCAAATCTAGGGCTGTTTTAACTATGCTTTATAAGAGATCCTCTCCCTATCTTACGAAAGCTGCTCACTTCAATCTTCCTTTAAATATCATTTCAAACTCACTCAAACTATCTCAAGATCTGCAAAAAGGGTTCTGTGTAAAGTTGGGTATTTTATTTTCCTCTTCCTTAGTACATGATAGGAGCATAGATGTTTCCTTTCCCAGCTGTAAATCTGTACTTAAATGTGTATGCCTCTTTGGTAGTACAAATCTTGCTGTGAAATCTTGCTGTGAACCCTATGTTTTGGAGGGTTGGACTAGATGACCCCAGGGTCCCTTTCAACTCTCCCAATTTGTGGCTGTGTGGAAGGACATGTGTCTGAAAGCATTGGAAGGTAATTCTTAAATTCTGGTGTGGTGATGGAGTTGAAATTCAGCCTAGCTTTGCTCTTTAGTTTTAAGAGGTGTGAGATGAAGCCATGATGGTTTTGAAGCACAACTAGTGACATCAAGCATTTGGGTGATTACAGTGTTTATCATTTTGTCTACTATTTAAAAATCAGACTTCAAAGTCAATTCAAAGTTTCAGCACATACAAATACATAGGCGCCTTGACCAATCCTGTAAATAAAGGGCAGGGGGAAAATTTTTTTGTGTGTGTCTGCAAATGGTAAGGCTGAAATGACTGAGAATGTTAAAAAAAATCCTATGAATTCTGACTCTGGCCATTTCCCCAATTTATAAGGGCGTGGCATTGTTCCGCGAATGGCCAGAGGGATATTAGCCCTTTCCTGTACATAAAGGAAGCAGTCTCTTTTGCTTGGGCTGAAATTGCTAGTTTTGGTGAATACTTAAATTGCTGAGTAGTAGATAGGTAGCCGTGTTGGTCTGCCATAGTCAAAATAAAAAAAATTCCTTCCAGTAGCACCTTAAAGACCAACTAAGTTAGTTCTTGGTATGAGCTTTCGTGTGCATGCACACTTCTTCAGATACACAGTGTGTATCTGAAGAAGTGTACATGCACACGAAAGCTCATACCAAGAACTAACTTAGTTGGTCTTTAAGGTGCTACTGGAAGGAATTTTTTTTATTTTAAATTGCTGAGTTTCTCTTTTTTGTTTAAAATCTAACCCTATTTTCAAAATCTACTCCTTACCCTTCCCTTCCCTTACTCAAATGGTAATTTAGCCAAAAGAGTCAACATTTCCAATAGTATAAAACGTTTGCTGAGACATGAACTCTGCACATGCACAGAGGCTAGATCAGATAAAGAGAGAGGGGGGGGAGAGGAGGTTTCTTCGAGAACTGCAGAGAGAAACTTATCCAAATGTAAAAGAAAACTTGGAACCATTGAGGGAAATCACCCTTAATGTGTCTTTGCTCCAGGGGCTACGTAAGACAAAAGGCTTAAAAAAACAAAACAAAACAAAAAACTAGCCCATCAAAAGTCAAGAGCTTTCCAGGTTCGAAATCTTAGCATGGCAAATTCTTTTCACAGGTAAATATCAAAGCATTCCCCCCCCTCAATGGGAATTTTAGGAACAGCATTTCCTGACAGGCTTCTCACATGAAATAATTCCCCCCCCTTTTTTTTTGCAAGTAAATTTTTATTCAAAATTTGTAAAAGAAAAAAGAACAAACAAATACAAAAATAAACATTTTAACATAAATTATTCATCCTATTTTCATGCTATACAAAAAGTAAGCGTACAATCATACAAAAAAATAATATAAACATTAGGCTCTACTTAGCCTTTGACTTCCCTTCACCCTTTTGGTAAGTATCAAATAAATCCCGGGTTGCGTAATTAGTTTATTAAAGTTTATAATTATTAGCTGATAAAGTTTTTCTAATACCGCCAGTTCCTCCTATATATCCGTTCCAATATATTTCCAAAATTTACTCCAATTTTTTTGAAATTTCTGGTCGTCTTGGTCTCGTATTCTGCCTGTTAATCTATCTAGCTCGGCATAGTTAATCATTTTGACCTGCCAGTCACTTATGTTAGGTATAGTTTCTGTTTTCCAGTTTTGTGCCAGCATAATTCTTGCGGCTGTGGTGGCATAGAGAAATATTTTTTTATCTTCATTTTTTATTTCCTTACCCATAATTCCCAGCAAAAAGGCCTCAGGTCTTTTGGGAAAAGTATATTTAAAAACTTTTTAAAGTTCATTATAAATTGCTTCCCAAAAAACCTTCACCTTGTTGCATTGCCACCACATATGGTAGAGGTCTCCCTCCACTTCACCACATTTCCAGCATGTCTTATTTTCTGATCTATAGATTTTAGCCAATTTTGCCGGTGTAAGATACCATCTATAGAGCATTTTCCAAACATTTTCTCTCAAACTCGTACAGGCCGTAAATTTAATATCTCTATTCCACAATTTCAACCACTTTTCAAACTCGATGTTATAGCCGAAGTCAATTGCCCATTTAATCATTGCCTCTTTGACTTCCTCATCTTTTGTATGCCATTCCAGTAATATGTCATATAATTTAGACAATGTTTTGTTTTTACCTTCTATTATTTCTATATTGAATTTTGATTTCTTGTCCTCAAAGCCCATTTTTCTTTTGTC
This sequence comes from Podarcis bocagei, assembly GCF_964188305.1. Lineage (NCBI taxonomy): Eukaryota > Metazoa > Chordata > Lepidosauria > Squamata > Lacertidae > Podarcis > Podarcis bocagei. The sequence continues at coordinate 6,454,738 of NC_138126.1, forward strand.
TTGCTTTAACATATCATTCACCTGATGATATTGTAGCCAACCGGTGAATTGATCCTTTATTTCCTCATACAGTTTAAGTTTAAGCCCTTGTTCTGATTTTCTTACCAAATCTTCGTAAGTGGCTGTCTTCCCTTCCATGTTGGTTTTTTTTATTGTTAAGACCTCTACCGGTGAGATCCACCATGGTGTTTTTCTTTCAAGAAGGTTCTTATTTCTTTCCCAGACCTGATATATTGGTCCCCTGAAAATATGATTTAAGAAAGCCCTGTGGACTTTCACCTTCTCATACCAGAGATATGCGTGCCACCCGTACCAAAATTTTCCCTTTTAACAGGATATGTGAACCCCGATAACAAAGTGTTTGTCCCTTTTTCCTCCCACAGCAACTTTCTTTCTGTTCTGTGAAACAAGTCTGAATCCCTGCTATATTAGTGACTTCCATCTCTTTGTGGCTTTGACACTTTTTAAAGTTACAAATAATCTGTTTTCATTTATTTAATCCGTTTCTCCATGATGTCTATGAAGTTAATCGAAGCACAACCAAACATTGTTTGTGGAATGGTACTTGTTTACCTTTGGCCCAAGCATCTCTTATTAATTCTGTCATTTTGGCTAGTGCAAGGTACTTGCACAACTTTAAATTGCCATTCATTTTTTTCCCTTGGTATTAAGTCATTTTCCAGTATTTTGCTATTAACATTCTAGCCGATGTTGTCACATCAAGAAACACTCTTTTATTTTCATTGTTACTTCAGATTTCTTAAAATTGTGTGTCTTAGCATTTATTTATTTTTCGTTCCTCATAAGTCAGTGTGCGTGTTTCATTATTATTTTAACCTTGTATTTTTTACAATTCTCTTTCTCTCCAAAGTGAAGGAAAGCAAACAAACTTGGCAGATAATAACAGTAATTATATGAAAATGTGATAATAATATTGGAATGAATGAAATGCTTAATTCGCTAAGATTTTTATTATTTGCAGCTTCCAACAGAAACCGAAGGACATCCTTTTTGCCTTTTGCCCCCTCCTTTTTCTAACTCTGTCTTTAAGCCCCCAAAACCCTGCCCCTTACAGGATATCACCTATACAGATGTGCAATGATGAAAAGCAGCAACAACCCCTCAACTCAGTTCTTCGCCATCACAAGACCAGCAACAACAGACACCAGAGTTTTCAAAGCGCCCACAGCTATCTCTTTCAAAAGCTACAGACTGATGGGGGAGTGGGGCTGACAAAGGAGGGAGGAGTTGAATTACAAGGACATTTTTTCACTTGAACCTCAAGCCTCTGTGCTCCAGGATTCAAAAGATACATGCGTAAAAGATCACAATTGTGTCAAAGATATGCAACTGATATTTGATTAGTTTGTTTTGTATTACGTGTTATTGCGTAGGAATGTTGACAGTGTGTTATTTCCACAAAAGGGGGGCTATTTTTGCGTGTAATTGTTTTTATGTTTAATGTCTTATTCCTTACACCCCAGTGGAGGATTCTCATACATTTTATGCTTTTTAATAGGTCAGGCTATTATGTAGTCCAATGTTTAGAATTAGATAAATTTATAACCACATTTCGTTGTTCCACCTGGCACTCTGCCAACTACCCTACCCATTTTAAAATGTGCGAAAACTCACTTTACCAAAGAGAAGCTGATAAGATACATGAAGGTGCATATGCTTTGGTTTAGCAGGAATGATCCCTTATAGAGTTAAATTGTCTTATTTGGACAAAGTGCCCTTTTAAGAACGGTTTTCCTTTAACAGACTGGTTTGAAAGGTTGAGAACCATGGGCACATAAATTCAAATTGGACTCAGTTTGAATTGGGCAAGTGTATCCAGGCTGCAATTAGCTTTTTGGTCCTTAAAGTGCAAGTGAGCAACTTCCCATGACTGCAAGACCAGAGCCCATAAATCCCATGGAATGGCCAAGGCGAGGACATTTCACTCATGACGTGTCCAAAACCTGTGCCAGCTGTGGTGGGTGCCAGGCAACATGGTAAATATGAAAGCCCTAAGTGGATTCACCAGGGATTGCCACTACTGCGACACCATGCCGATGTGAGACCACAGAAGAGCTACTTTGACACCTGAGAACACAAAAATGGAGGGGGGGGGGGAAGCAAACTGCACTTTTCAGTCATTAGTGGACCTTCCTGCTAAATGTAAAGCATAGACCACTATTGAGAAAATATTTCTTCCAAGGTACTAGAATACCACAAGTAACTGAGCAACAAAATATTAATTTTACGTGATATCCTATGTCTAACTATGTGCACTGTTACACCATTATATTTCTATGCAAATATCCTTAAAGAGGCATGATATCCAAGTCTCTTTCAGGTTCACATGGACACACGCATCGGGGACGGAGAATAGCAGGTTAATATTTACCACCTTAAATTGTGTGGAGAAAAGGATTGCAAAGTAGCCACCTTTGCAATCTTATCTCCGAAAGGGGGAACTGTAGCAGGAACTCCCCACCCCAATCATTCTGTTTGTACAAACTTCACACACACTCACACTCACACATTACACACGCCACATTTCTGTTATAAATTCATAGAAAAATCAACCATACATCGGATTTGCACTGTTCCATTTTTATTTTTACTCCATATGACAAGGACTATTAAAGGGGGGGGGTGGCTTGGTTCTGGTCAGCCATAATCCCTTCACCATCCCAGCACATCCACAGGAGCCCTGCCCAGTTGCTATGTCAACCCTGATAATCCCAGACAGAAGACAATCAAAATCACAAAGAATCTGCATATGGTAGTGGATTCAGCATGGACTGAAACAAAGGACAATAATCAGATCTTCCCTCTGGGGGCAGGAAACTGCAAACTCCCGTTTGTCTCCTGGAAGTGACTCATGGGCAGGGGGAAAGGAGGAACCAGCCAGGTGACAGGACACTCAGGTTACCACCACAACTCCTCCCTCAACCCCTCCTTTCTGTAATGTATGCATGATGTCAACCCCTTCTGTAATGTATGCATGATGTTTCTGGGGGTGGGCTTGATCTAGAGGAGGGGAATTTCAAAAGTTTTTATAAGGTCTTGCACACCATCTTTCTGGGTCTTTCCTCTCACCTGCAAGTGAGGGGAGCACCCTGTCGTGACAGTCTTTCTTCAATAAAGACCAAGCCTACAGGCTGCTGATTTGCTTCAATTTACTCTGGTTGGTGTCTTTACTTTTTGTCCAAGGGAGCCCTCAGATTTTTCCGGTAACAGCTGCTATCCGCAGCGTGGGGAGCCTTGCCGGGAAGTCCGGCAAGGCTCCCCACGCTGCGGATGTCTGCCTGGCGAGGGGGGCGCTCTGCTTCAGGGCACCCCGCCCGCCGGGCGGCAGGCTGCTATCCGCAGCGTGGGGAGCCTTGCCGGACCTCCCGTAGGGCTGCCTAGGCTGCGGGTGTGTTCCTGAAGCCTGGAGAGTGAGAGGGGTCGGTGCGCACCGACCCCTCTCGCTCTCCAAGCTTCAGCAAAAGCCTGCATTCGCCCCATAGGACGCACCCAGATTTCCCCTTCATTTTTGGAGGGGAAAAAGTGCGTCCTATAGGGCGAAAAATACGGTATGTCTTATTCTTCATCTTAATAATAACAAAAGATAGTGTAAGTTATCTTTTCCTCCCCCCCTTCTTAATTTGTACTCTTTATCGGTATTGTCTTTTTGTAATTTTTTTTCCAGTTCTGTAATAAGCATGGAAAATGTAATAAAATTTAAATAATAATAATAATAATTGGAGCACCGCTGTTGTGAAATCTGTGGTGTGGAGAGCTTCTTTCATTTCTTTCATTTAAATCCATGTAAATACAGAGATTACAATTACTTCCTGGCTTTCCGACTCTTCCTGCATCTGTATTTTATGCAAGGAGTAAAAATACACCTAATCCTAAACTTTAGGAAGAAATTTCTGACTGCAAGTGAGATGAGCTACCTTGGAAGGTGGTGAACTCTCTTTCCTTTTTTTAGGTTTTTCAGCAGAGGTCGGGTTGTTTTTCCTGCATTGCACGGGGTTGGACTAGATCAGGGATTGTCGACCTGGTCCCTACCGCACACTAGTGGGCATTTCAGGATTCTAACTGGGCGGTAGAGGGTTCTAAATCCTCCTTCCATCAAGTCCTGGTTTGTGGTAAGGAAATTTTACCATCAAGGAAGATGCATTAGTGGGTGGTAAGTATAAAAAGGCTGACTACCCCTGGACTGGGACGTGGGTGGTGCTGTGGTCTAATCCACAGAGCCTAGGGCTTTCCTATCAGAAGGTCGGTGGTTCGAATCGCCGCAACAGGGTGAGCTGCCGTTGCTTGGTCCCTGCTCCTGCCAACCTAGCAGTTTGAAAGCACATCAAAGTGCAAGTAGATAAATAGGTCCTGCTCCGGCGGGAAGGTAAACGGCGTTTCCATGCACTGCACTGGTTCGCCAGAAGCGGCTTAGTCACGCTGGCCACATGACCCGGAAGCTGTACGCTGGCTCCCTTGGCCAGTAAAGCGAGATGAGTGCCGCAGCCCCAGAGTCATCCGCAACTAGACTTAACGGTCAGGGGTCCCTTTACCTTTACCCCAGGACTAGATGATTCTTATGGTCCCTTCCAACACTACATTTGTATTATTCTTTGACCTTGAGTTTCCGGTTCTGGTCTTGCACCATGGTGGCAGCTCCCTCGACATTGGAGGGAGGCACAAATGAAGGGGTAGGGAATGAAAGGGTTTAAGCATTCCTGGAAACCTCCTGGAGTATGAGGGAGCAGACTGACTCGCAGTCGTCTCAACAGCTCACTCCCATGCAGATCAGCATGGGGGCAGATGGAGGAGTTGGGTCATCTCCTTTGCCATGATGCAACCCCCTCGGACCGCCATCAAAAGCGGAGGTTCTCCTTATAACTGGATTTTATTGGCTGTGCACTGGAGGAGATGTGGACACTAGAAGCTATATGTGGTTTGAAAGGAGTGAAGGTGGGGAGAACCTTGTTTTGACCGATGTCGTTGGGAAACTAGAGCTTAACCCCACCACCACCAAAAAAGAGTGTGGATTTAAGGAGGTGTTGACATACAACCTATTTTTAAGAGGAAGGACATGGGCTAAACAAAAAAACGCTACCATAGAGGTGAGAGGAATTACACAAGGGCACATGAATAGCAGTGGTCCCCGAATGCTTGGAGAGAAAAACCCTTCCCGTCTAAGACAAGGAAGAAAGTTGTTGATCAACTAAAAGGAGGCCTGTTGTTTATCTTGAAGTGGGATGGAGGGGGAGCTGAGTTGAGGAGGACGGGACTTCATCTTGTGACTTCAGGTCCGCCCTGAACCACGCTGGAATGACAACATTGGGACAACATTCCTACTGCCCAAGGTTGCGGTAGGAAAAACATCAGTGGCAAAGATATACCCATTTTTACTCTCCTGCACCCTATCTGCATAATGTAGCAATTATAAAATATAAATGCGCATTTACTCTCACAAGATTGAATATACTGCCTTCGGTTGTACTTGAGGGACAATTCCAACAAATTCCACACAAAAAACGATTATGTCCCTGTGGAGATGGCAATACCGAATCAGTGGCGCATGTCCTTCTGGTTTGCATTCTTTATAAATATTTGAAGAGCGAGGTTATCACCCCTATTTTATTGTCCATTCCTGGTCTCCCAGCCACTGTCACAGTGTTTTTTTTTTTCTCAGCAGACCAAGATGAGCAAGTGACATCAAAATTTGCAAGGTTTTAAGCTGGGGCAATTAGAATAAGATCCACTATCTGACTATTGATTCAAAACCCCAAAATGTATTTTATATAATTGCGTTTTTATCTTTTCGCCGCTTCCGCGCATGCATTTGACATCATTTTGAGCACCTGCACATATGTGAGCGGCGAAACATGGAAGTAACGCGCTCCGTTACTTCCAGGTCGCTGCGGAGCGCAACCTGAAAATATTTAAGCTGAAGCGTATTCATCCCGAGGTATGACTGTACTAGGATAGAGAGCTGACTGCACCTGTGATTTTACAGTGGTACCTTGGGTTACATACGCTTCACGTTACATACGCTTCAGGTTACAGACTCCGCTAACCAAGAAATATTGCATCAGGTTAAGAACTTTGCTTCAGGATGAGAACAGAAATTGTGCTCCAGCGGCACGGCGGCAGGAGGAGGCCCCATTAGCTAAAGTGGTGCTTCAGGTTAAGAACAGTTTCAGGTTAAGAACGGACCTCCGGAACGAATTAAGTACTTAACCCGAAGTACCACTTTATGATGCACAATTTTAATCAATGTGTGCCTCTTTCCACACACACAGAGCACAAATCTGCTAGGCCACATTCACACCACATATCCAAAGCCCCATGAAACCCCCTAAGATTTCTGGGAGCTTGTTTTGCTGGTTAAGGGTGCTGAGAGTTGTGACAATAAACTATTCTAGCTGGGAGCAAAATCTGTAGGGGGGAGGGGAGGGGAAATACTGGCTCTTCAAGGGTTAAAGGCAGCGATTATATTATGACAGAGGATTTCCTGGGGGAGGCGAGGGAAAGCGTCGCTTCCTCCTCCGTTTGTCACATTTGAACAGCTGCGAGGGAGGAGGAGATTCTGCAGCGCGGAAGACTCTGCTTTTTGCAAGGTAGGAAGAAAGAGGGATATATTGGGGGGGGCGGAGGGGGCTCCCGTGTCAGAGCAGCTCCTTTGCAGGAGAGAAGCCCCCTGGGAGAGGGCAGTTTTGCAAAGGGGCAGCGGTGGGAGGGCGCATGCGTGGGGTTGCCCCCCCAATTCAGCCCCCCAAGAGCTGCGATGAGTGCAAAAGGCTTTAAGGGGTGCAGGGGCGCCCCAGGAGGAGAGCAGGCGGGGGAAGAGGCAGTTTTAGGGTGGGCTAGGAAACCCCCCCCAAAGGAAAGGAGGCAGGATGGCTCTGGGAAGAGGGAGACATTCATGTTATGGGAAAAGGGAGGGGGAGGGCAGGGTCAGCTGGAAACTCATTTCAGCTCTACAAAGACATGGGCTCTTTTATCTTCGATGCCTTCCCCGTCCGGGGGGGGGGGTTCAGGAGGAAAGCCCCCAAGGAGGGCGCAGTCTCTCTGTATAGCAGACCAGCCCTAGGAAGGAACCAAGGTGTTGGGAGAGATGGAGGAGGGAAGACTTTAAGGATGGGAAGAGGAGAACCACTGGCCATAAAGTTTCATTAGTTTCTCACCACCAGCAACTTGTGCAGCAGCAGAACTGGGGGCTCCAAGCGCAGTCAGCTGCCTACACAGTCATACCCTTGCTCCACCTGGGCTACTATTGTCCACACGGACCGGCAGCAATTGCTCTTCTGGGTTTTCAGACGTGGTTTCTCAGCCTTGCCTGGGGACTGAATCTGGGGCTTCCTGCCTGCGGAAGAGATGCGCTGCCCTCGAACTACAGCCCCTTCCCCTAAAGTGGGGGTGGGGGAAAGGAAATAAATGTTTTTAATGGTGGTGGGACGAAGATCTTATTTCAGGCATGACTCCACTTTTCATGCATGGCTTCACATTCACCAGGAAAATGTCTTGGGCAGGAGTATCCCTGCAGGGCCTCTGAGGCTCTCTTTTCTTTTTCGGGAACTTCTGAGCCCTTCAATCCAAGCGAGGATGGAAGGAGGAAGATGGACGGTTGACCTGGTCAGGCTGTCTCCTGCATCCCTCCAAGCAACCTCTGAGCGTTGCCTCCCAGGACCCTCAGAGACATCTGGTGAGTTCCAGGAGAGAGGGACTTGGAGGGATGGAGAGTGGAAGCAAGGAATAAGATAAAGGGGGGAGGTTTTACTGTGGAAACTGGGGGTGGGCTTCCCCTCCCAATATATCCGGGGAAGAAAATCCCTGGAGGGGCTCTGAGGCCGCCTTTGCTTCTCCCTCACCCCCCAAAACCTGCAGCTTTACTCAACTTCTGAGTCCTGCAATATAGTTCCAAAGAAGCTGGATTTGTGGGGCTAGAAAGGACCTGAGCTGGGGCTCCCCACCTCTGAGGCTGGGAGAGGTTGGCTGAGTTTCAGGGGGTTGGAGGTGGAGAAGGAGAAATGGATGGGTGGGGGCTGGAGGGAACTCCTCCCTCCAGCAAGCAGAAAAGACAGGAGAACATACAATGCAAGAAGGTCTTGACTTGGAGGAAAGCAGGGAAGAGGTCTTCTCCGCTGGAATGCGGAGTTAACCAGGGCTATTGACTGTCTGGCTCCGAAGCGCCCTCTCCGATTGCATGGAGCCCGGACAGCCCTGTGGTTTTCCCCGGAGCTGAGGGTGATGAAACAATCGTTGAGACGGCTAGAGCGCCGGTGGCGGAAAACTCATTCTGAATCAGACCGGACACGGGTTAGAGCTCAACGTCGAGCCTACCAAGTGGCAATGGCGACGGCGAAGAGGGCCTTCTTCGCTGCCTCCATTGCATCTGCAGAAAACAGCAGCAGGAGACTTTTTCAGGTGGTTCGCAGTTTATCGGAACCACCTGTACCACCGGGGCCTGGTAGGGACCCCAAGATCTCCTGCAATGCTTTTGCAAAGTTTTTTGCAGATAAAATTGCTCAGATTCAGAAGGAGGTAGACTCCACAGTGGGAGCAGGGCCAGGGCGGGAGAGTGCTAGAGTTCTGTCTGGTCCTGTTATATGGGATCAATTCCAATCTGTTACCTCCGAGGATGTGGACAGGCTGCTTGGACGAGTGAAACCGACCACCTGTCTCCTTGATCTTTGCCCATCCTGGCTGATAAAAGCGAGCTAGGAAGGGCTGGGCGATGGGCTCTGCGGGGTGGTGAATGCTTCCCTCTGTGAGGGAGCCTTCCCAGACCCGCTGAAAAAGGCGGTCATTAAACCGCTTCTTAAAAAAACATCTTTATACCCGGCCAATTTGGCCAACTATCGCCCAGTCTCAAATCTGCCATTCTTGGGCAAGGTGATTGAGCGGGTGGTTGCTGAGCAACTCCAAACACGCCTGGAGGAAACGGACCATTTGGATCCCTTCCAATCGGGATTCAGGCCTCACCATGGGACTGAAACTGCCTTGGTCGCGCTGGTTGATGATCTCCGGCGGGCTAGGGACAAAGGTGAGAGCTGTTTCCTAGTTCTGCTGGATCTCTCAGTGGCCTTTGACACCATCGACCATAACATCCTTCTGGACCGTCTAGAGGGGCTGGGAGCTGGGGGCACTGTCATACAGTGGTTCCGCTCCTTCCTCCTGGGCCGTGTCCAGAAAGTGGTGGGGGGGGGTGAGTGTTCAGACCCCTGGGCTCTCACTTGTGGGGTGCCTCAGGGTTCTGTCCTCTCCCCCATGCTTTTTAATATCTATATGAAGCCGCTGGGAGAGATCATCAGGGGGTTTGGACTGGGTGTTCATCAGTATGCAGATGACACCCAGCTTTACCTCTCCTTTAAATCAGAACCAGTGAAGGCGGTGAAGGTCCTGTGTGAGTGCCTGGAGGCGGTTGGAGGTTGGATGGCGGCTAACAGATTGAGGTTGAATCCTGACAAGACAGAAGTACTGTTTTTGGGGGACAGGAGGCGGGCAGGTGTGGAGGATTCCCTGGTCCTGAATGGTGTAACTGTGCCCCTGAAGGACCAGGTGCGCAGCCTGGGAGTCATTTTGGACTCACAGCTGTCCATGGAGGCGCAGGTTAACTCTGTGTCCAGGGCAGCTGTCTACCAGCTCCACCTGGTACGCAGGCTAAGACCCTACCTCCCCGCGGACTGTCTCGCCAGAGTGGTGCATGCTCTGGTTATCTCACGCTTGGACTACTGCAACGCGCTCTACGTGGGGCTACCTTTGAAGGTGACCCGGAAACTGCAATTAATCCAGAATGCGGCAGCTAGACTGGTGACTGGGAGTGGCCGCCGGGACCACATAACACCGGTTCTGAGAGATCTGCACTGGCTCCCAGTACGTTTCCGAGCACGATTCAAAGTGTTGGTGCTGACCTTTAAAGCCCTAAATGGCCTCGGTCCTGTATACCTGAAGGAGCGTCTCCACCCCCATCGTTCAGCCCGGACACTGAGATCCAGCGCCGAGGGCCTTCTGGCGGTTCCCTCATTGCGAGAAGTGAGCCTACAGGGACCCAGACAGAGGGCCTTCTCGGTAGTGGCGCCCGCCCTGTGGAACGCCCTCCCATCAGATGTCAAAGAGATAAAGAATTACCTGACATTCAGAAGACATCTTAAGGCAGCCCTGTTCAGGGAAGTTTTTAATATGTAATGCTGTACTGTTTTTAACACTGATTGGGAGCCGCCCAGAGTGGCTGGGGAAACTCAGCCAGATGGGCGGGGTATAAATAATAAATTATTATTATTATTATTATTATTATTATTATTATTATTATTATTATTATGTCAAGCAGATAAAGAACTATGTAGCTTTTAGAAGACATCTGAAGGCAGTCCTGTATTGGGCAGTTTGATGTTTTATATATGCTGTGGCTGAGGAAACCCAGCCAGATGGGCAGGGTATAAATAATAAAATCACCATCATCATCATCAGATGTTACAGAAAGTCTCACTAGGATGGTGATTTGGATTACATTTTTAATTGTCATCTTCCCTTAACTTTAGCAGGTGATGAACACGACAGTCATTGTTCTTGGGTCTCATCAGAAAGAACCAAGAATGAAGTCAAAGGAAAGACCTTTCAAGATCAAGAGGAAACAAGACCACAAGAGAAAAAGCAAGAAGAAAATAGGAGGTATGAAGGCCTTCTAATGCAGACTGATAACGACCATCAAATCCCAGTCCAGAAAAAACATCAGAAGGGGAAGAGAACAAATGAGAGACCTTTATGTGGCAAAACATTCAAAAGTAAATCTAGGTTCAATTCACACTGCAGAATCCACACAGAGGAGAAACCGTGTGAATGCTTGGTGTGTGGAAAGAACATCAGTGACAGCTCAGGCCTAAAATCACATGAAAAAATTCACGCAGGACAGGAATCATACAAATGCCTAGAATGCGGAAAGGGTTTCAATCGCCACTCATACCTTAAAAGACATTACAAAGTCCACACTGAGGAGAAACCATATACCTGTTTAGAGTGTGGAAAGGCCTTCACTAGCAGATCAAGCCTTGTATATCATAAAAAAATCCACACAGGGGAGAAGCCATATAAATGTTTGGAGTGCGGAATGAGTTTCGCTCATGGCTCAAGTCTTACATTGCATCAAAGAATTCACACTGGGGAGAAATCTTATAAATGTTTGGAGTGCGGAAGGAGCTTTGCTCACAGTGTTAGCCTTACTACACATAAGAGAACCCACACAGGGGAGAAACCATATAAATGCTTGGAATGTGGAAAGTGCTTCAGCCAGAGTTCACACCTTAGTTCACATAAGAGAACTCACACTGGTGAGAAGCCGTATAAATGCTTTGAGTGTGGGAAGAGCTTCAGTCATAGTTCACATCTTACTGTGCATGAGCGAATCCATACAGGGGAAAAACCATATAAATGTGTGACATGTGGAAAGAGCTTTAGTAACTCCACATCACTTGTTATCCACCGCAGAATCCATTCAGAAGAGAAGCCATATAAGTGCTTTGAGTGTGGAAAGAGCTTCCGGCATGGTACAGGCCTTCATAAACATCAAAAAATTCACAGAGGTGAAAAACCGTATGCATGTTTTGAGTGTGGAAAGAGCTTCACTCACAGATCACAGCTTAAATGTCATCAAAGAATTCACACAGGGGTGAAACCATATACCTGTTTTGAGTGTGGAAAGAACTTCACTGAAAGCTCAAGCCTTAGATCTCATCACAAAGTTCACACAGGGGAGAAACGATATAAATGTTTGGACTGTGGAAAGAGATTTGCACATGGATCTGGCCTTACTTCTCATAAAAGAATTCACACAGGGGAGAAACCATATATATGTTTGGAGTGTGGAAAGAGATTTGCACAGGGATCTGCCCTTACTTCTCATAAAAGAACTCACACAGGGGAGAAACCATATAAATGTTTGGAGTGTGGAAAGAGATTTGCACATGGATCTACGCTTACTTCTCATAAAAGAACTCACATGGGATAAACCATATATATACTTGGAATGTGGGAAAAGATTTGGTCAGATTTCACAACTCATTTTGCATAAGTGAATCAAGATGGGGAAAATATTTCGATTCTTGTAATGAGGAAAGCACTTTAAGTTGAGCACTGCTAATTTGCAAGATATAGGTTAATTGGATTTGGAGGGACATAATAACCGCTGGGGTTAGCACGCTTATTGAATTTATGGAAAGGCAAAAATACACAGATTTCTCAAATCATATTATAAGGAGATCAGTTCTTAAAGTTTGGGAGAAATACAAAGATCAGTTGGAGCCTAAAATCCCATGGTGGGCCTCTCCAGCAGAGGCCACAGTGGTGAAGAAAAAAAATACGTTGTGAAATTGGCCTGCTTATAAAATAATTTTAAAAGAAGATAACCGACTGAGATTTAAAAGTTTCGAGGAATTAAGAGATATTATTACAGATAGGTTCCAATATTATCAATTATTCAAAAATTTAAAGTAGAAAAAAATAGTTCACCAAGAACCTCAAGATTTGAATCCAACGTAATACACTCAAAAAGTAAAACTCTCTCTAAAGCTTATCGCCTCCTCCTCCACTGGGAAGTCGGGGAGGAAGAAGTTACATCAGCCATGATAAAGTGGTCTCAAGACTTTGGGTATGTTATAACAATGTCCCAATGGGAAAATCTGTGGAAGAATAATTGGAAATTTACCACGTGCTATGCCATAAGGGAAAACTTTTTAAAAATGCAGCACCAGTGGTATTTGACTCCATGGAAATTAGCCAAAATGTACAAAGGAGCCAAAAGTAACTGTTGGAGATGTGGAGATCAAACAGGCTCACTGTATCATATATGGTGGCAATGTAGCAAAAGAAAGAAATTTTGGGAGGAAATCCATTTAGAATTAGAAAAAATGTTAAGACTTTCCTTTACAGTGGGACCTTGGGTTAAGAACTTAATTTGTTCTGGAGGTCCGTTCTTAACCTGAAACTGTTCTTAACCTGAGGTACCACTTTAGCTAATGTGGCCTCCTGCTGCTACCGCGCGATTTCTGTTCTCATCCTGAAACAAAGTTCTTAACCGAGGTACTATTTCTGAGTTAGTGGAGTCTAACCTGAAGCATCTGTAACCTGAGGTGTCTGTAACAAGAGGTACCACTGTAATAGAAAGCCAGAGGCACATTTGTTGGGGATCACTGACTCAGATATTCCAAAACAAATTAAAGGTATTTTTCTGTATGCAACAGTGGCAGCGAGAGTCCTTATAGCCATCAAAGTGGAAAAGCGACATAATTCCTTCCAGTCAGGAGTGGATTCAAAAATTGACTGAATATGCTGAACTAGATAGCTTATCAGGAAAAAATAAACCGAGAGCTGAATTTGTATCAAAATGGGAGGCCTTTAGAATATATCTTAAACAAAACTATTCCATGTTAAAATCTGTAGCTACTTTAGAGTGATCTTAGCAGTCTTTATTACTTGCGTATGTAAATATTACTAAACTGTGTAATAATAAAGGACAAAAATAATAAGGACCTAACAGAAGCAGAAGACATCAAGAGGAGGTGGCAAGAATACACAGAGGAACTATACCAGAAAGAAATGGATGTCTCGTACACCCCCGGTAGTGTAGTTGCTGACCTTGAGATATCCTGGAGAGTGAAGTCATATGGGCCTTAGAAAGCACTGCTAATAATAAGGCCAGTGGAAGTGATGACATTTCAGCTGAACTATTTAAAATGTTAAAAGATGATGCTGTTAAGGTGCTACACTGAAGAAGCCAGAAAGTTTGGAACACTCAGCAGTGACCAGAGAATTGGAGAAGATCAGTCTACATCCCAATCCCAAAGAAGGGCAGTGCCAAAGAATGCTCCAACTACCGCACAATTGCACTCATTTCACACACTATCAAGGTTATGCTTAAAATTCTACAAGGCAGGCTTAAGCAGTATGTGGACCGAGAGCTCCCAGAAGTGCAAGCTGGATTTAGAAGAGGGAGAGGAACCAGAGACCAAATTGCAAACATGCGCTGGATTATGGAGAAAGCTAGAGAGTTCCAGAAAGACATCTACTTCTGCTTCATTGACTATGCAAATGCCTTTGACTGTGTTGACCACAGCAAACTATGGCAAGTTCTTAAAGAAATGGGAGTGCCTGATCACCCCATCTGTCTCCTGAGAAATCTCTATGTGGGACAAGAAGTGACAGTTAGAACTGGATATGGAACAACTGATTGGTTCAAAATTGGGAAAGTAGTACGACAAGGCTGTATATTGTCTCCCTGCTTATTTAACTTATATGCAGAATTCATCATGCGAAAGGCTGGGCTGGATGAATCCCAAGCCGGAATTAAGATTGCCGGAAGAAATATCAACAACCTCAGATATGCAGATGACACAACCTTGATGGCAGAAAGTGAGTAGGAATTAAAGAACCTTTTATTGAGGGTGAAAGAGGAGAGCGCAAAATATGGTCTGAAGTTGAACATCAAAAAAACGAAGATCATGGCCACTGGGCCCATCACCTCCTGGCAAATAGAAGGGGAAGAAATGGAGGCAGTGAGAGATTTTACTTTCTTGGGCTCCATGATCACTGCAGATGGTGACAGCAGTCACGAAATTAAAAGACACCTGCTTCTTGGGAGAAAAGCGATGGCAAACCTAGACAGCATCTTAAAAAGCAGAGAAATCACCTTGCCAATAAAGGTCCATATAGTTAAAGCTGTGGTTTTCCCAGTAGTGATGTATGGAAGTGAGAGCTGGACCATAAAAAAGGCTGATTGCTGAAGAATTGATGCTTTTGAATTCTGGTGCTGGAGGAGACTCTTGAGAGTCCCATGGACTGCAAGAAGATCAGACCTCTCCATTCTTAAGGAAATCAGCCCTGAGTGCTCACTGGAAGGACAGATCATGAAGCTGAGGCTCCAATACTTTGGCCACCTCATGAGAAGAGAAGACTCCCTAGAAAAGACCCTGATGTTGGGAAAGATGGAGGGCACAAGGAGAAGGGGACGAAAGAGGACGAGATGGCTGGACAGTGTTCTTTAAGCTACCAGCATGAGTTTGACCAAACTGCGGGAGGCAGTGGAAGACAGGAGTGCCTGGCATGCTCTGTTCCATGGGGTCACAAAGAGTCGGACACGACTAAACAACTAAACAACAACAAAACTGTAAAAATAATATAAAAAATAATATTTTGGTATGGCAGTAAAGTTATTTAGAAAGAACTAAGGAATAAATGGGAGGTTGGGTTTAATGATAATGAGTTTTTTTTTTTTTACTGTAACATGAAATTGCAATCTCAAATTTGTGTCATATTCTTTATCTTTATCTTAATAATAAAAATAGATAGTTTAAGTTTTCTTTTCTTTCCCCCTTAATTTGTACTCTTTATTGGTATGGTCTTTTTGTAATATTTTTTTCCAGTTATGTAATTTTTCCCCCAGTTATGTAAGAGAGCTTCTTTCACTTCTTTCATTTAAATTCACGTAAATACAGAGATTACAATTACTTCCTGGCTTTCCGACTCTTCCTGCATCTGTATTTTATGCAAGGAGTAAAAATACATCTAATCCTAAGCTTTAGGAAGAAATTTCTGACTGCAAGTGAGATGAGCTACCTTGGAAGGTGAAGGACCAGGTGCGCAGCCTGGGAGTCATTTTGGACTCACAGCTGTCCATGGAGGCGCAGGTTAACTCTGTGTCCAGGGCAGCTGTCTACCAGCTCCACCTGGTACGCAGGCTAAGACCCTACCTCCCCGCGGACTGTCTCGCCAGAGTGGTGCATGCTCTGGTTATCTCACGCTTGGACTACTGCAACGCGCTCTACGTGGGGCTACCTTTGAAGGTGACCCGGAAACTGCAATTAATCCAGAATGCGGCAGCTAGACTGGTGACTGGGAGTGGCCGCCGGGACCACATAACACCGGTTCTGAGAGATCTGCACTGGCTCCCAGTACGTTTCCGAGCACGATTCAAAGTGTTGGTGCTGACCTGTAAAGCCCTAAACGGCCTCGGTCCTGTATACCTGAAGGAGCGTCTCCACCCCCATCGTTCAGCCCGGACACTGAGATCCAGCGCCGAGGGCCTTCTGGCGGTTCCCTCATTGCGAGAAGTGAGCCTACAGGGAACCAGACAGAGGGCCTTCTCGGTAGTGGCGCCCGCCCTGTGGAACGCCCTCCCATCAGATGTCAAAGAGATAAAGAATTACCTGACATTCAGAAGACATCTTAAGGCAGCCCTGTTCAGGGAAGTTTTTAATATGTAATGCTGTACTGTTTTTAACACTGATTGGGAGCCGCCCAGAGTGGCTGGGGAAACTCAGCCAGATGGGCGGGGTATAAATAATAAATTATTATTATTATTATTATTATTATTATGTCAAGCAGATAAAGAACTATGTAGCTTTTAGAAGACATCTGAAGGCAGTCCTGTATTGGGCAGTTTGATGTTTTATATATGCTGTGGCTGAGGAAACCCAGCCAGATGGGCAGGGTATAAATAATAAAATCACCATCATCATCATCAGATGTTACAGAAAGTGGTGAACTCTCCTTCATTTTTTTAGGTTTTTCAGCAGAGGTCGGGTTTTTTTCTGCATTGCAGGGGGTTGGTCTAGATCAGGGATTGTCGATCTGGTTCCTACCGCACACTAGTGGGCATTTCAGGATTCTAACTGGGCAGTAGGGGGTTCGGAATCCTCCTTCCATCAAGTCCTGGTGGGCGGTAAGGAAATTTTACCATTAAGAAAGATGCATTAGTGGGCGGTAAGTATAAAAAGGCTGACTACCCCTGGACTGGGACGCGGTTGGTGCTGTGGTCTAATCCACAGAACCTAGGGCTTTCCTATCAGAAGGTTGGCGGTTTGAATCCCGTGACGGGGTGAGCTGCCGTTGCTCGGTCCCTGCTCCTGCCAACCTAGTAGTTCGAAAGCACATCGAAGTGCAAGTAGATAAATAGGTCCTGCTCCGGCGGGAAGGTAAACGGCGTTTCCATGCACTGCTCTGGTTCGCCAGAAGCGGCTTAGTCACGCTGGCCACATGACCCGGAAGCTGTACGCTGGCTCCCTTGGCCAGTAAAGCGAGATGAGCGCCGCAGCCCCAGAGTCATCCGCAACTAGACTTAACGGTCAGGGGTCCCTTTACCTCCCCCCCCCCCCAATTCCAAGCTTTCCATTTCCAGCTCTATCGGACTGTGGTCTGAGATTACTTTCGGTCTTTTTTCTATTAATTTAACTCTTGGACATAATTCACTCGAGATCCATATCTGATCTATCCGTGACATCGACTGGTTAGGTCCGGAATGAAAGGTGAATTGTTTGTCTAGCGGATGTCTGAGGCGCCAAATGTCTGTCAAATTGCAGTTTTCCATCATTGAGAAGAAGGATTTTGGTAGTTTTCCTTCTTTACTTACTCCTTTCCTAAGTCTATCCGCTTCTAGAGAAACCACCCCATTCATGTCACCCAATAAAATGATTTTTTGGTCCAAATATTCAAGTAGTTTCTCTTCTAAGTTTTTAAAGAATTCAGTCTTATTACCATTTGGAGCGTAAACCCCAACTACAACCAGGTTTTCTCCCTGCCAGTTAAGACGAACCGCTATCACCCTCCCCTCCTCGTCTTTGAAAATTGTTTTGGCTTCAATCCTGTTTTTAATGTATAATACCACCCCTCTTTTCCTTTCCTTATCAGAAGATTCAAATTCATTTCCCAATCTTTTATTGATTAACACTTTTTTATGCCTTCTAGCCATGTGCGTTTCTTGTAGACAGATAATGTCCAGATTTTTCTTTTTCAGAAATTGCTCAATTTTATTCCTCCTTTTTTTTCGTTCATCCCATTAATATTCCAGTTCCAAATTTTTAACCCCATGGTGTCTAACTCTCGCCTAAGCTTTCCTTTTCTTTATAAATTCGCTGGGTCTTCTTCTTCCTCCTCTTCCTCTTCGTCCGAGCTGCTTCCTCTACCCTCCTCCTCCTCCCCCCCTGTTCCTGGTTCTCCTGGTAGTCTTCCCTCTGCTCCCCCTGCTCCGTTCGCCTCTACTCTCAATTCCTTATATTTCCTCAGAAATTTCCCGGTTTCTTCCAGGTTTGATAACCTGTGCCTCTTGCCTCTATACATAAATGATAATCCTTCCGGGAATTCCCATCTAAATTCAATTTTTTTTTTCTTCAATGTCTGCGCCAATGATTTGTAAGAGTCTCTTCGTTTAAGTAATCTGATTGGGATGTCTTTAAAGATGATTATGCAGTTCCCATCTATGTACAGCCTCTTTTCCCTATTCTTTTGAAGAATCCTATTCCTCATTTCTTTATCCTTAAATGTAATCAGGCAATCGCCTGTGAATTTCTTTACTTTTGTTGTTTTAACACGCATTCTGAATGCGTCCCTTTACCTTTACCCCTGGACTAGATGATTCTTGTGGTCCCTTCCAACACTACATTTGTATTATTCTTTGACCTTGAGTTTCCGGTTCTGGTCTTGCACCATGGCGGCAGCTCCCTCGACATTGGAGGCAGGCACAAATGAAGGGGTAGGGAACGAAAGGGTTTAAGCATTCCTGGAAACCTCCTGGGGTACGAGGGAGCAGGCTGACCCGCAGCCGTCTCAACGGCTCACTCCCACGCAGATCAGCATGGGGGCAGATGGAGGAGTTGGGTAATCACCTTTGCCATGATGCAACCCCCTCGGACCGCCATCAAAAGCGGAGGTTCTCCTTATAATTGGATTTTATTGGCCGTGCACTGGAGGAGATGTGGACACTAGAAGCTATATGTGGTTTGAAAGGAGTGAAGGTGGGGAGAACCTTGTTTTGACCGATGTCGTTGGGAAACTAGAGCTTAACCCCACCACCACAAAAAAGGAGTGTGGATTTAAGGAGGTGTTGACATACAACCTATTTTTAAGAGGAAGGACATGGGCTAAACAAAAAAACGCTATCATAGAGGTGAGAGGAATTACACAAGGGCACATGAATAGCAGTGGTCCCTGAATGCTTGGAGAGAAAAACCCTTCCCGTCTAAGACAAGGAAGAAAGTTGTTGATCAACTAAAAGGAGGCCTGTTGTTTATCTTGAAGTGGGATGGAGGGGGAGCTGAGTTGAGGAGGACGGGACTTCATCTTGTGACTTCAGGTCCGCCCTGAACCACGCTGGAATGACAACATTGGGACAACATTCCTACTGCCCAAGGTTGCGGCAGGAAAAACATCAGCGGCAGAGATATACCCATTTTGACTCTCCTGCACCCTATCTGCATAACGTAGCAATTATAAAATATAAATGCGCATTTACTCTCACAAGATTGAATATACTGCCTTCGGTTGTACTTGAGGGACAATTCCAACAAATTCCACACAAAAAACGATTATGTCCCTGTGGAGATGGCAGTACCGAATCAGTGGCGCATGTCCTTCTGGTTTGCATTCTTTATAAATATTTGAAGAGTGAGGTTATCACCCCTATTTTATTGTCCATTCCGGGTCTCCCAGCCACTGTCACAGTGTTTTTTTTCTCTCAGCAGACCAAGATGAGCAAGTGACATCAAAATTTGCAAGGTTTTAAGCTGGGGCAATTAGAATAAGATCCACTATCTGACTATTGATTCAAAACCCCAAAATGTATTTTATATAATTGCGTTTTTATCTTTTCGCCGCTTCCGCGCATGCATTTGACATCATTTTGAGCACCTGCACATATGTGAGCGGCGAAACATGGAAGTAACGCGCTCCGTTACTTCCAGGTCGCTGCGGAGCGCAACCTGAAAATATTTAAGCTGAAGCGTATTCATCCCGAGGTATGACTGTACTAGGATAGAGAGCTGACTGCACCCGTGATTTTACAGTGGTACCTTGGGTTACATACGCTTCACGTTACATACGCTTCAGGTTACAGACTCCGCTAACCAAGAAATATTGCATCAGGTTAAGAACTTTGCTTCAGGATGAGAACAGAAATTGTGCTCCAGCGGCACAGCGGCAGCAGGAGGCCCCATTAGCTAAAGTGGTGCTTCAGGTTAAGAACAGTTTCAGGTTAACAACGGACCTCCAGAACGAATTAAGTACTTAACCCGAAGTACCACTTTATGATGCACAATTTTAATCAATGTGTGCCTCTTTCCACACACACAGAGCACAAATCTGCTAGGCCACATTCACTCCACATATCCAAAGCCCCATGAAACGCCCTAAGATTTCTGGGAGCTTGTTTTGCTGGTTAAGGGTGCTGAGAGTTGTGACAATAAACTATTCCAGAGCTGGGAGCAAAATCTGTAGTGGCGGGGGGGGGGGGGAGAATACTGGCTCTTCAAGGGTTAAAGGCAGCGATTATATTATGACAGAGGATTTCCTGGGGGGGGAGGGGAAAAGCGTCGCTTCCTCCTCCGTTTGTCACATTTGACAAGCTGCGAGGGAGGAGATCCTGCAGCGCGGAAGACTGTGCCTTTTGCCAGGTAGGAAAAATAGGGATATATTGGGGGGGGGGAAGGGGGCTCCCGCGCCAGAGCAGCTCCTTTGCAGGAGAGAAGCCCTCCGGGAGAGGGCAGTTTTGCAAAGGGGCAGCGGTGGGAGGGCGCATGCGTGGGGTTGCACCCCCCCAATTCAGCCCCCCAAGAGCTGCGATGAGTGCAAAAGGCTTTAAGGGGTGCAGGGGCGCCCCAGGAGGAGAGCAGGCGGGGGAAGAGGCAGTTTTAGGGTGGGCTAGGAAACCCCCCCAAAGGAAAGGAGGCAGGATGGCTCTGGGAAGAGGGAGACATTCAAGTTTTGGGGAAAGGGGGGGGAGGGCAGGGTCAGCTGGAAACTCATTTCAGCTCTACAAAGACATGGGCTCTTTTATCTTGATGCCTTCCCCGTCCGGGGGGGGGGGGGTTCAGGAGGAAAGCCCCCAAGGAGGGCGCAGTCTCTCTCTATAGCAGACCAGCCCTAGGAAGGAACCAAGGTGTTGGGAGAGATGGAGGAGGGAAGACTTTAAGGATGGGAAGAGGAGAACCACTGGCCATAAAGTTTCATTAGTTTCTCACCACCAGCAACTTGTGCAGCAGAACTGGGGGCTCCAAGCGCAGTCCGCTGCCTACACAGTCATACCTTTGCTCCACCTGGGCTACTATTGTCAACACGGACCGGCAGCAATTGCTCTTCCGGGTTTTCAGACGCGGTTTCTCAGCCCTGCCTGGGGACTGAATCTGGGGCTTCCTGCCTGCGGAAGAGATGCGCTGCCCTTGAACTGCAGCCCCTTCCCCTAAAGTGGGGATGGGGGAAAGGAAATAAATGTTTTTAATGGTGGTGGGAAGAAGATCCTCTTTCAGGCATGACTCCACTTTTCATGCATGGCTTCACATTCACCAGGAAAATGTCTTGGGCAGGAAACTGACTGCAGGGCCTCTGAGGCTCTCTTTTATTCTTCAGGAACTTCTGAGCTCTTCAATCCAGGCGAGGATGGAAGGAGGAAGATGGACGGTTGACCTGGTCAGGCTGTCTCCTGCATCTCTCCAAGCAACCTCTGAGCGTTGCCTCCCAGGACCCTCAGAGACATCTGGTGAGTTCCAGGAGAGAGGGACTTGGAGGGATGGAGAGTGGAAGCAAGGAATAAGATAAAGGGGGGAGGTTTTACTGTGGAAACTGTGTATTGGGCCCCCAATATATTGGGAGGCTTCCCCTCCCAATATATCCATGGAGGAAAATCCCTGGAGGGGCTCTGAGGCTGCCTTTGCTTCTCCCTCACCCATAAAAACCTGCAGCTTGTTTAAACTTCTGAGTCCTGCAATATAGTTCCAAAGAAGCTGGATTTATGGTCTTCTCCAAAGTCTATCCCCTGGAGCAGGCACCAATATGTTGCCAGAAGAGGAGGAATAGGCAGAGGAGCCCTATATAGATATAAAAACCACTGCGTTCAATGGGAACCACTTTCAGGTCACTACTGTGCTCCCCATGCCATGAGGCCTGGGTGCAAGGCCCATTCCACGTGGCCAAGGGGGTGGAGCCCAGGCTCACCTTCAACAGCCAAAAGAGGCTCCTGGGAGGCCACTGGGACATTGCTGGATCATCTCTTGGGTTGGGGTAAAATGCTTTAAACGGTTCTGATTTTGGTTCCTCTGTTTTGTTTTTGTCGGGTTGGTGTTGGTTAATTGTTTAGTTGGGGTCGGTGGTTATTTTAATTTGGGTATAGCTGCAAACATGTTGTTATTATTATTATTGGTTTGTTCTTATTATTGGTTTGTTTGTTGCCTATTCTTATTATTGGTTTGTTTGTTGCCTGTATAGGATATTTCTGTTTTTTATGTTTGATGTTTTGTTCTGTTTTTATATATGCTCTTAGCCGCACTGGGTGGCTGTGAGAAGCCCACCAGATTGGGGGATATAAATTTGTAATATATTTGTAATATATATATTGGGCTTCTGCAGGGGCTGGAGAATATCTAGGGCAGAGGAATCCCTGCAACTTCTCTGAGGCTCCTTTTACTCCTCCCTCCCTCCCTCCCTCCCTCTCTCCCTCCCAAGGAACCTGCAGCTTGTTTAGGCTTCTGAGCTCCTCAGGAAGGATGAAAGAGACTGATCCTCTTTCACCCTATTTCTGCTAACAACAACACCTTGAAGATCCCGGGCCCCAGGGAAATTAGACTGGCCTTGACTAGAGCCAGGGCCTTTTCAGCCGTGGCCCCGGCCTGGTGGACCACTCTCCCACAAGAGACCAGTACCTTGTGGGATTTGACATCTTTCCGCAGGGCCTGCAAGACGGAGCTGTTCTGCCAGGCCTTTCGGCAGGATGCAGTTTGACTTACTTTCCTTTGTATAAAACAAGCCCAAAGGAGGCCCCCAACCTGCTCACAGGTCCTTGTATGATCAGTGGAAACAGTTGGTCCTGGCAAGTATTAACCACTCTCAATTCCAACCTGATAATTGCCAACTGCTTAGATTTTAACTTGTCTGAATTAATTTTAAGATGTATTTTAATTAATTGATGTCTGTTTTTATGCATATTGTATTGTTTTTATGATGTTAGCCACTCTGGGCCCTGCCTCGGCTGGAGAAGGCAGGATACAAAAATTATTATTATTATTATTATTATTATTATTATTATTATTATTATTATTATTATTATTATTATTTTATTTATTCTCCTGCAGATCTAGCTAGAATGGAAGGGGGAAGATGGACAGTTGACCTGGTCAGGCTGTCTCCCACCACCTCTGACTGTTCTCTCCCAGTACCCTCAGAGAGATCTGGTGAGTGGCAGGGAATGGAGATGGGGACCTGGGGAGATGTTGGGAGTGAGGAAGCCCCCCTGGCAAGAAAAGGAGGAAGGCTGCAGGGCCAGAGTTCTGGGCTGTGAGAGATGAAAGGTAGAAAAGGAAAGGAATGTTTTTCAGTCGTGGCATGGGCGCAAGATTTTTGGTGGGGGCGGCAGGCCTTTTGTTAGGGGGGCAGCACTGGCATGATTGGCCAGTTAGTTAAGTATTTCTAATGTTTTACCTGATCTGGGGGGCTGCCCCCCACCCCTCCTTGGCTATGCCCATGAATGGTGGTGTGAAGAAAATTCTTTTTCAGAGTATAATATTGTGTTGGGTCCTGAATCTTCCGACACTTGGTGGTAGCTGCAGCAATTGCCAGATGAGGGACTGAATGGGCTTCATCTCAGTATGGAGACAGATTTCCCCTCAGTTTGCAGCAGCCAAGCTGCCAGGTCAGCAGTGAGAAACTTGTGGGTCATGGCAGCAGTCCCTCTCTAGCCCACAAAGCCATTTCCCTCAAACCGTGTTCTGCTGCCCTACATATCAGAGGTGGGGGGCCAGGATGTGACTGAAAAGGATATGTATCAGGATCCCGAAAGTGCACCGCTGATTGTTCCTTGGCACCTGAGACTTTCTGTCAGATGAAACCTTATGAAACGTTGTCTCTTTCAGCAGATTATGATGCGGCACTTTGGGATCTTCACTAGTTGCAGATCTTGCAAAAATCCCTGTAATTGCTCTTACAAGTCTTATTAGAGGAACGTCTTTTTCAAAAGAGTGCAAAATGTTTATTCACCAGCTGATGTTGCTGTTTGAGTCACTCCCTCTCTGCGATTTTCGACCCCCTTCTCAATCTATGTCCGTCTATGTCAGTCTTATGCAATTCATTTCCGTTCCTCAAACCAGGAAATGTCAGTCTAAGAAAATGTCGGAGCGCGTGAGTCAGCAGAAGTACCGTATTTTTCGTCCCATAGGACGCTCCGTCCCATAGGACGCACCTAGTTTTTTTTGGGGGGGGGGGGGAATAAAGGAAAATATCTTTTCCTTTATTTCCCCCGCAAAAGCAGGTCAGGGAAACCGAACAAGGTCGAGGAACAGCGGGATGGCGGTGCTGCGCCTCCCTGCTGTCCCCTGAGCTTGTGGGGCTGGCCGATGTCTGCCCGGCGCGAGGGGTGCTCTGCTTCAGGGCACTCCGCCCCCCCGGGTGGCATTCTGCTACCCGCAGTGTGGGGAGCCCTGGGGGGAACTCCTGCAGGGCTCCCCATGCTGTTTTTTGTTGCATCAATTAAGTGTTTTAAATTTGTTGTTAGCTGCATTGAGCCCGGTTTTCTGAACCAGGAAGGGTGGAGTATAAATAAAAAAAGTATTTATTTATTTATTTTTATTCTGCAAACCTAGCGAGGATGGAAGGAGGAAGATGGACGGTTGACCTGGTCAGGCTGTCTCCCACCACCTCTGACTGTTCTCTCCCAGGACCCTCAGAGAGATCTGGTGAGTTCCAGGGAATGGAGATTGGGACCTGGGGAAATGTTGGGATTGAGGAAGCCCACCTGGCAAGAAAACGAGGAAGGCTGCAGGGCCAGAGCTCCGGGCTAGCAGAGATAAAAGGTAGAAAGAAAGGACATGAATGTTTTTTAATGGTGACATGGGCATAGTCAGAGTTTTGGGGCTGTTGTCTACCAGCTCCATCACAGGCTAAGTCCCTACCTGCACACAGACTGTGCTACATGCTATGGTTATCTTCCGCTTGTATTGCTACAATGCGCTCTAGGTGGGGCTGCCTTTGAAGGTGACTCGGAAACTACAATTAACCCAGAAAGCAGCAGCTCAACTGGTGACTGGGAGCAGTTGCCAGGAGCATATAACACTGGTCTTAAAGGATCTACATTGGCTCAGAGTATGTTTCCAAGCACAATTCAAAGTGTTGGTGCTGACCTTTAAAGCTCTAAACGGCCTCGGCCCTGTAGACCTGAATGAGCATCTCCACCTCCATCGTTCTGCTCGGACACTGAGGTCCAACTCTGAGGGTCATCTGCTGGTTTCGTCACAGTAAGAAGTGAAGTAGTGGAACCAGCCCTGTGGAACACCCTCCCTTCAGATGTCAAGGAGATAAAGAACCACGTAGCTTTTAGAAGACATCTGAAGGCAGCCCTGTATTGGGAAGTTTTTAATGTTTGCTGTTTTCCCTTAATTTTAGCAGGTGATGACCAGGGCAATAATGGTTCTCGGGGCTCATCAGAAAGAAATAGGCATGAAGCGAAGAGAACAAATGATAGCCCTTCGTGTGGCAAAACGTTCAAAGGTAAATCGAGCCTCAGCCCACACTGCAGAATCCACTCCGAGGAGACACTGTGTAAATGCTTGGTGTGTGGAAAGAGCTTCAGTGACAGCTCAGGCCTAAAATCACATGAAAGAATTCACGCAGGACAGGAATCATACAAATGCCTAGAATGTGGAAAGAGTTTCAAGCGCCACTCAAACCTTAAAATACACCAGGAAGTCCACAGCAGGGAAAAATCACATAGGTGCTTTGAGTGTGGAAAGAGCTTCAGTCGCAGCAGATGCCTTAAATCACATCAAAAAATCCACAGGAAGGATAAACCATATACCTGTTTGGACTGTGGAAAGACCTTCTGTCACAGCTCAAGCCTTGCATCACATCAAAAAATCCACACAGGGGAGAAGCCATATAAATGTTTGGAGTGCGGAATGAGCTTCGCTCACGGCTCAAGTCTTATATCTCACCAAAGAATTCACACAGGAGAGAAATCTTATAAATGTACGGAGTGCGGAAGGAGCTTTGCCCATGAATGTAGCCTTACTTCACATAAGAGAACCCACACAGGGGAGAAACCATATAAATGCTTGGAATGTGGAAAGAGCTTCAGTCAGAGTTCACACCTTAGTTCACATAAGAGAACTCACACTGGTGAGAAGCCGTATAAATGCTTTGAGTGTGGGAAGAGCTTCAGTCAGAGTTCACACCTTTCTGTGCATGAGCGAATCCATACAGGGGAAAAACCATATAAATGTGTGACATGTGGAAAGAGCTTTAGTAACTGCACATACCTTGTTTGCCATCGCAGAATCCATACAGGAGAAAAGCCATATAAGTGCTTTGAGTGTGGAAAGAGCTTCAGCCAGGGTACAAGCCTTACATCACATCAAAAAACTCACAAAGGTGAAAAACCGTATGCATGTTTTGAGTGTGGAAAGAGCTTCACTCACAGCTCCAGCCTTGAATGCCATCAAAGAATTCACACAGGGGTGAAACCATATACCTGTTTTGAGTGTGGAAAGAACTTCAGTCACAGCACAAGCCTTACATCACACCAAAGAATTCACACAGGGGAGAAACCCTATAAATGTTTGGAGTGTGGAAAGAGATTTGCACATGGATCTACGCTTACTTCTCATAAAAGAACTCACATGGGATAAACCATATATATGCTAGGAATGTGGGAAAAGATTTGGTAAGATTTCACAACTCATTTTGCATAAGCGAAATAATGCTTTCCGCTTGTAATGCGGAAAGCATTTTAATTAGAGCACCACTGTTGCTAAACTTCATGGAATTCATACAAGATTTCACATGGGAGAAATCATACACCTGCTGTCATGAAGGTGCAGTCAACTACAGGGCTGGCTGGCTTGCCTGGTAAAATCAGTGGTGCTGAGAGCTTCTTTCGCTTCTTTCATTTAAATCAACAAAAACACACAGAAACATGGAATGTACGTCCTCAAAAACCTGAGCTGTTGCCTAGAGTGTGTGTTCCTGCCCCCAGCAGTTATTTCCTGGCCTCGAGTCCCTTCCTGTTGTCTACGGGGGCCGCTAATGGAATCTCTCTGTTTGGCTCTCTGCTCTGTGACACAAAGGGCACGCCTGGTTGTAGGGGAAGGAGGGGACTCCAGTATACTAGAGACATCGTGTCGCTTGGCTGCTGTGATATTTCTAACACAACAGACTCCTGCCTCTGTTCAGGGCTGGAGCACCTGCTATCTTGCTCCTGTTGACCCACTATTTCCCAGCTCCTTCCTTCCTTCTGCGGTGTGTCCCATCTCAAACCACCGCAATTCTAGGTCCATACTCCCTTCCTCTTCCCCTATGTCAGGAGTGCTCTGATGGTGTTTCCTGCTTGGCAGGGGGTTGGACTTGATGGCCCTTGTGGTCTCTTCCAACTCTATGATTCTATGATTCTATGATTCTCTGAAGCCTATTGGAGTGGCAGTCTCCACCACTCTTGCTCATCTCATCTTTGAAAACAGACCAAAGGATGGCCTAATATGGTCACACTCTTATCTAAGGAAGCATGTTAATAATAATAATAAATTTTATTTATATCCCGCTCTCCCCAGCCGAAGCCGGGCTCAGGGCGGCTAACAACAATCAAATAATCAAACAGTAAAATAGTTACACAATCTAAAAATATTTCATTATAAAAATTAACTAAATCAAAGGATTTAATTTATTTTTAATTTAATAATGGAAAGGCAGGGACAGGCCTGAGCATCATGTACTGCTTCTGAACTCCTGCAGGTTTCTGGCTGGTGCTCTTGGGTACAAGATGGTGCCATCCATGGACCTTGGGTCAGATCCTGCAAAACAGTTATTGAAAGCGGACCAGGATTCATTGCTTGTGTTTTGTAGCAGTTGGGTAATTTGATTGTAGTTGGTAATGAGGCATTTCCCTTCTTTCCTCCAGGGGTGTCCCACCTTTTCCTTGTAACTTCTAGATGAATTAAAGCATTATATTTGAGCATTATCATGTGTGCTGTTGTAGTTACCTTTCACTGGAAAGGTGGAATATAATCAGGTATACCTATAAATGCACATGCACAAAAACACATGCATACTCAGAAATAATAAAATTCCTTGCTTATAAACCACTGCAGGAGGAAGCAACGCCTTGAAGCAACATTCCAACATATTGTTAGTTACAAGCAGGCCAACTGATTCAGATTAACACCATCAGCTTCTGTCCATCTTTATAGAATAAGTAAAAATGCTATATTCTTAACCATATTGGATTATCTTTTTTACAAAAGGGAAGGGGGAAATGGAGTTCCCCTAAGTGTTTCCATTTTGAAAATCTTAACGCACTTCTAGTCATGCAAATTCTTCATAGCTTTCCTGAAAGCTCTAATGGAAACTTTTGGAACAGGGCAGAATTAAAGCAGTAAACAGCTCCATTTTAGGAAGAAAGTGAAGAAAACTGCCTTTAAAAAAAATACAGTGGTACCTCAGGTTACAGACGCTTCAGGTTACAGACTCTGCTAAGTCAGAAATTAAAGGAAAGTCCTCCTTCTGAATATAACTACTGCATTATGGAGAAGCATTTCTTCTTTTCTCTTGCATTCTGGGAAGTCTTGCTTGTAGGCTTTTCTCTGCTTTTACACACACACACTGCACAAACTGTTCCTGTTCCAAAGACCAAGACATTCCCTCATTTCTTTACACTGACACTATGACCTGTTCTTAATGCACAGCTGACCACATCTACGGAATTCACTTATTATTATATTCTTTCATGTTATGATCAATCATTAGTAATTGTTTTAGTCATGTTATATTAATCTTCAGTTATAATTTAATTAGGAGGTTTCATGCCTGTCTAGTTCCAGTTTAGTTTCTCAGCCTTTAATCTATAAGTGATTAATGATCACATGTAATTCACGCCTTGTCCAACCTTGTACTTACGTTAACCAATCAGCAACAGGTTGCTTTGTGTTTGTATCAACCAATCAGCCACAAGCACACCTGTGGCAATGTTTTGTAATATTCAATAAAGGAGAGTTCCCGGCCCCGGCAGACGCCTCTCTCACATGACACCTGCTACTCGTCTGTCGTTATTCCAGCCCAACAAGAAATAGTACCTCAGGTTAAGAACTTAGCTTCAGGATGAGAACAGAAATCGTGTGGTGGCGGCAGCGGGAGACCCCATTAGCTAAAGTGGTACCTCAGGTTAAGAACAGTTTCAGGTTAAGAACGGACCTCTGGAATGAATTAAGTACTTAACCTGAGGTACCACTGTAGAAGACATTGCAATTATTCAACCTGGAACTTGCCAGAGCCTGGAGTTCAGTTGCCAAGTCACCTCTGTCCCGAAGGGGGCATAGCTGCCAAACCTGCAGAGGTGAGAAAAGCCATGGGGGGCAACCAGTGGGAGTGGAGAGGAGCCCCTCCGAAGTTTTGGAGGGAAGATCTTGAGAGGCCAGGGGCTGAGCTGGATTGGAAAGCAGTAAATAAAATGGAAACCTTTCTTTTAAATAAAAGCATACATGTGATGGAAACTTGGCAAGAGCTGAGCTATTGTTTAGAATAGAACAGAATGAATTGTAAGAATACTTATTTAAGAACCTATTTATAAACTGAAAACAAGATGAGAAAATAAATATAATCAGCCCAACAGTTACCAATAAAGTGCATGTATTACTGAGCCATAAATAAAACTTTCACAAATCCAACTTTGTCAGGAAGCACGCTAAATTGACAGCATTCATAGCTGGGATCCAAGGAATCGCTTCTGTCAACCGGAGGGAAAGTTCTGTTGAACAAATGAAATTGTTGGAGAGGAAATTGTTGGAATGCTGATGAGAGAGAGAAATGCAAGGTGGGGCATCGTGTTGGGCTGCGACAGATTGTAATGGATTGCTTCCAAGTCGGTTCAGCAAGAAATTGGGGGTGGGTGGGAGGAATCACCCCCCCCCAACAGCCTTGTATTTCGCCAGAAGAAAGGTAGCAACCCTCTTTTATGGGGTACAAAGAAGCAGAATCCGCAATGTCCCCAGCACCTTACAGTTTGGGGTGGAGGGTGGAGGGTGAAGGGGGATACTGGCTCTTCAAGGGTTAAAGGCAGCGATTATATTGCAAGAGAGGATTTCCTGGGGGAGAGGGTAGCGTCACTTCCTCCTCCGTTTGTCACATTTGACAAGCTGCGAGAGGAGATTCTGCAGCGCGGAAGGCTGTGCCTTTTGCAAGGTAGAGAGAAAGAGGGATATACTGGGGCGGGGGGCTCCCGTGCCAGAGCAGGAGAGAAGCCCTCCGGGAGAGGAGCATGCATGGGGTTGCACCCCACATTTGAGCCCCGAAAGAGCTGCGGGGAGAGCAAAGGACCTCGAGGGCTGCAGGGGCGCCCCACGAGGAGAGCAAGGCAAGAAGGCGAGGCGGGGGGGGGGGAGGGAGTTGTAGGGTGGGGTAGGAAACCCCACAAAGGAAAGGGGGCAGGATGGCTCTGGGGAGAGGAGGAAGGAGGCCTGGATGTTTTGGAGAGAAAGGGGTAGAGTAGAGAGGGCAGGATTAGACCAAAGGGGGGGGGGTCTTGGATGGGGGACTTTCTGCCTGCTGAGGAGATGCTCCGCTCTTGAGCTACAGCCCCTTCCCCTAAAGTGGGGCTGGGGGAGGAGGTGGAATGGAGGGAGGCAGCCAGGTCACAGCTCCAGGCTGGCAGAGAGAGAAGGGAGCCCAAAAAGGAATGTTTTGAATGTTGGTGGAAGAAGATCCTCTTTCAGGCATGACTCCACTTTCCTCGCATGGTGGGGTTCAGGAGGGGAGGCACTCCTCTTTTATCATGGGAGCTGCACATGGGAGCTCCACACCTAGGCAGGCTTATCATTGACCAAGAAAATACGTTGGGCGGGAAAATAGCTGCAGGGCCTCTGAGGCTGCCTTTGCTTCTTCCTCCCTCCCAGGAACCTGCAGCTTCTGAGCTCCTCAGGAAGGATGGAAGAGGCCGGTCCTGCGAACCTAGCGAGGATGGAAGGGGGAAGGTGGACGGTTGACCTGGTCCGGCTGCCTCCCACAACCTCTGACCGTTCCCCTCCAGGACCCTCAGAGAGATCTGGTGAGTGGCAGGGAATGGAGATGGGGGCATGGGGAGATGTTAGGAGTGAGGGACTTCCTCTGGCAAGAAAACAAGGGAGGCTGCAGGTCAAGAACAGAGATAAACGGTGGAAAGAAAGGAGAGGAATGTTTTTTAATGGTGGTGCTAAGAAGATTCTGTTGGGGACTGTTGCAGAGGGGATGCCCCATTTGGGCTTCTTCAGGGGCAGGAGAATCCCTGCAGGTCCTCAGAGGCTCCTTTTGCTTATTTTTCCGTCCCAGGAAAATGCCTTCTGAGCTCCTCAGCAAGGATAAAAGAGGCTGATCCCGCAATCCTAGCGAGGATGGAAGGGGGAAGATGGACGGTTGACCTGGTCAGGCTGTCTCCCACAACCTCTGGCCGTTCCCCTCCAGGACCCTCAGAGAGAAATGGTGAGTGGCAGGGAACGGAGATGGGGGCATGGAGAGATGGGGAGTGGAAACAAGGAAAATCCCTTTGCTTCTGCCTCCCTTCCAGGAACCTGCAACTTGTTTAAACTTCTGCAAAATAGTTTCAAAGGGCTCCCCACCTACAGCATTCTTTAAGGCTGGAGAGGTTAGCTGAGTTCCAGGGGTTTGGGGGAGGGGAGGAGGAGAAACGGATCCCCCAAGTCAGCAGAAAATACAGAAGGGGAAGAAAAGGCAAGAAGGTCTTGACTGGAGGAA
Organism: Podarcis bocagei; assembly: GCF_964188305.1. Classification (NCBI taxonomy): domain Eukaryota; kingdom Metazoa; phylum Chordata; class Lepidosauria; order Squamata; family Lacertidae; genus Podarcis; species Podarcis bocagei. The sequence continues at coordinate 6,486,451 of NC_138126.1, forward strand.
GGGCAGGGAAGAGGACCAATGGGTTTCTGGGTGTCAGAAGAGGGAAAATATGCACAGTAGTCCTTTGCAGATTTACTCAAAAGTAAGCTCCATTGAGTTGAATAGGATCTATTGAGGCTCCCTTTGCTTCTCCCTCCCTCCCAAGCACCCTGCAGCTTGTTTTGCTTTCTGAGCTCCTCAGGAAGGATGGAAGAGGCTGATCCTGCAACCCTAGCGAGGATGGAAGGAGGAAGATGGACAGTTGACCTGGTCAGGCTGTCTCCCACCACCTTTGAATGTTCCCACCCAGGACCCTCAGAGAGTTCTGGTGAGTTCCAGGAAATGGAGATGGGGACCTGGGGAGATGTTGGGGGTGAAGAAGCCCCCCGGCAAGAAAACGAGGAAGGCTGCAGGGTCAGAGTTCTGGGCTGTGAGAGATAAAAGGTAGAAAAGGAAAGGAATGTTTTTCAATGGTGGCATGGGGGCAAGATTTTTTTTGGGGGGGCAGGCCTTTTGTTAGGGGGGCAGAACTGGCATGATTGGTCAGTTAGATAAGTATTTCTAATGTTTTACTTGATCTGGGGGGCTGCCCCCACCCCTCCTTGGCTACGCCCATGAATAGTGGTGTGAAGAAAATTCTTTTTCAGAGTATAATATTGTGTTGGGTCCTGAATCTTCCGACACTTGGTGGTAGCTGCAGCAATTGCCAGTTGAGGGACTGAATGGGCTTCATCTCAGTATGGAGACAGATTTCCCCCCAGTTTGCAGCAGCCAAGCTGCCAGGTCAGCAGTGAGAGACTTGTGAGTCATGGCAGCCGTCCCTCTCTAGCCCACGAAGCCATTTTCCTCAAACCGTGTCCTGCCACCCTACGTATGTGGCCTCAGGGGTGGGGCGTGCAGGGGCCAGGATGTGACTGCAAAGGATATGTATCAGGATCCCGAAAGTGCACCGCTGCATGTTCCTTGGCACCTGAGACTTTCTGTCAGTGCAGGTCAGCTGATGGCGGCTAACGCAATGAAGTTGAATCCTGATAAGGCAGAAGTACTGCTATTGGGAGCTGGGGAGCAGGTGGTTGTGGTGACTCCCTGGTCCTGAATGGGGTATCTGTGCCCTTGAAGGAGCAGGTGCACAGCTTGGGAGACATTTTGGACTCACAGCTGTCCATGGAGGCGCAGCCTCTGAGTTCATCCGGCAAGTGATTTAAGTCAAACAATATGTTCCTGTCAAAACAAAACAAAACAAATTCTTCTAGTAGCACCTTAGAGACCAACTAAGTTTGTTATTGTTATGAGATTTCATGTGCATGCACACTTCTTCAGATACACAAAAGCTCATACCAATAACAAACCTAGTTGGTCTCTAAGGTGCTACTAGAAGAATTTGTTTTGTTTTGTTTTGTTTTGACTACGGCAGACCAACACGGCTACCTACCTGTATCTAGAAATATGTTCCTGTGTGGATGATTTCTTCTCCATGTCTTTACTTTCATTTCTTCATTCAAAATATCCATGATGACATGTCTTAAAATGGAGGAATTCTGGCTCTCTGCCAACTATTCCGGGCATACATCCAAATAGATAAGCCCACACTTTGGCCAGAAAGCCTTGACTCCCCAATCCATTTGTTAAAGTCCATTAAAAATAATATCATCTTTTTCATAAGTCTTCTCCACACATTTAAGTCAAAATAAGTCTCAAATATTATAGTGCACTCCAATCGCACTTGCTTACATAGTCCATCGGCAGAGTCAGTTCTTCCGGGGGGCGGATTTTGCCAGGTAAAATAGCAAATACAGAATATATCAAGAGAAACAAAGAAGGCTCACTCCCTGTTTTTGGTCCAACATACCAGCTCCGTCATGATGATAATCCCTCTTCAACTCAATTCCTTTTAGCTCCTCAGTGACTGAATCAATCAGCAGAGTAACTTATCCCTCCTCACTCTGAGTATGCCCATTAATTAAATCCAATTTCTCATCTGCAAAAACAGTAATTCGTTTGCTCATGGCAACGACTGTGGAGAGTTGGCAAAAAATTTGCCATCCACCCAGCGCCCCCAGCCCCTGTTAGTTTCTGTTTTGCCACTGTGCAGCTGCTTGGAGTCACAGGACTCTGTTTACATTCCAGAGACCTTACAGGCTGTCGGAAGTCTCACGGGAGACGGATGTGACGTTAGTGGTTTCCTGTTCCTTTGTTCCTTTGTTGTTCAGTTGCTCTCTGCTTTCATAGAGAGAGGATGTATTTTGCTGTCTGGGTAGTAAGAAATAAAACATAGCATGCAGTCATAAATCTCATCACTTCCGCGTGCTGTTTTGATTCTCTGCTCATTGGGAATGTGCCTGAGTCTCATCAAAGGCTCAGGTCGTTCATTATCATCGGAGGGCGATTCCGAAGGACCCGGCCGGAAGATTAGCTTTATCAGCTCGGTCGAACGCAGATTCCGGCAGCCCCCTCATTCCTTTCCGGATTGGGGGCTGGTGTTGGGCGATCTGTGGGTGAAGCTGCCCCCCCACGACCCTGAGGGGGTTGGGAGGATGATTACTCCCATCTTATGCAAAAGAGCTGCGATGTTGTTTTCAGCCTCCACCATGGTGAGCCAAACCGGAAGTGCTGCCTCTGTGGCTCCCAATACATTTCTGAGCACAATTCAAAGTGTTGGTGCTGACTTTTAAAGCCCTAAATGGCCCCGGCCCTGTAGACCTGAAGGAATGTTTCCATCAGCTTTTTTTCCTCAGTGGTGGTGCCCTCCCTGTTGACTACGTAACTTTTAGAAGACATCTGAAGGCAGCCTGTATTGGACAGTTTTTAATGTTTAATGTTTTACCATGTTTTACATATGCACTTCAGCTGCCCAGCATGGCTGGGGAAACCCAGCCAGATGGGTGGGGTGTAAATAATAAAATCACCATCAGATCTTACAGAAAGTCTCACTAGGATTGTGATTTGGATTACATTTTTGATTATGATCTTCCCTTAACTTTAGCAGGTAATCAAGGCAACAGTCATCGTTCTTGGGTCTCATCAGAGAGAACCAAGAATGAGGTCAAAGGAAACACCTTTCAAGATCAACAAGAAACAAGACCACAAGAGAAAAACCAAGAAGAGATTGGGAGGAATGATGGTCTTCTTACACAGACGGATATCGGCCATCGAATCCGAGTCCAGAAAAAACATCAAAAGGGGAAGAGAACAAATGAGAGACCTTTATGTGGCAAAACATTCCAAAGTAAATCTAGGTTCAATTCACACTGCAGAATCCACACAGAGGAGAAACCGTGTAAATGCTTGGTGTGTGGAAAGAATTTCAGTGACAGTTCTGGCCTAAAATCACATGAAAGAATTCGCGCAGGACAGGAATCATACAAATGCCTAGAATGTGGAAAGAGTTTCAATCACCACTCAAACCTTAAAAAACATTACAAAGTCCACAGCAGGGAGAAACCACATAGGTGCTCTGAGTGTGGAAAGAGCTTCAGTTGCAGGAGAAACCTTACAGAACATCAAAAACTTCACACAGGGGAGAAACCGTATACCTGTTTGGACTGTGGAAAGACCTTCCGTCACAGCTCAAGCCTTGCATCGCATCAAAAAATCCACACAGGGGAAAAGCCGTGTAAATGTTTGGAGTGCGGAATGAGCTTCGCTCACAGCTCAAGTCTTATATCGCACCAAAGAATTCACACAGGAGAGAAATCTTATAAATGTACGGAGTGTGGAAGGAGCTTTGCCCATGAATGTAACCTTACTTCACATAAGAGAACCCACACAGGGGAGAAACCATATAAATGCTTGGAATGTGGAAAGAGCTTCAGCCAGAGTTCACACCTTACTTCACATAAGAGAACCCACACAGGGGAGAAACCATATAAATGCTTGGAATGTGGAAAGAGATTCAGTCAGAGTTCACACCTTACTGTGCATGAGCGAATCCATACAGGGGAAAAACCATATAAATGTGTGACATGTGGAAAGAGCTTTAGTAACTGCACATACCTTGTTTGCCATCGCAGAATCCATACAGGAGAGAAGCCATATAAGTGCTTTGAGTGTGGAAAGAGCTTCAGCCAGGTTACAAGCCTTCATATACATCAAAAAATTCACAGAGGTGAAAAACCGTATGCATGTTTTGAGTGTGGAAAGAGCTTCACTCACAGCTCAAGCCTTGAACGTCATCAAAGAATTCACACAGGGGTGAAACCATATACCTGTTTTGAGTGTGGAAAGAACTTCAGTCACAGCACCAGCCTTACATCGCACCAAAGAACTCACACAGGGGAGAAACCATATAAATGTTTGGAGTGTGGAAAGAGATTTGCACATGGATCTAAACTTACTATTCATAAAAGAACACACATGGGAGAAACCATATAAATGTTTGGAGTGTGGAAAGAGATATGCACAGGGATCTAAGCTGACTTCTTGTAATACACTCAAAAAGTAAAACTCTCTCTAAAGCTTATCGCCTCCTCCTCCACTGGGAAGTCGAGGAGGAAGAAGTTACATCAGCCATGATAAAGCGGTCTCACGACTTTGGGAATGTTATAATAATGTCCCAATGGGAAAATCTGTGGAAGAATAATTGGAAATTTACCACGTGCTATGCCATAAGGGAAAACCTTTTTAAAAATGCAGCACCGGTGGTATTTAACTTCATGGAAATTAGCCAAAATGTACAAAGGAGCCAAATGTTACTGTTGTGGAGATCATACAGGCTCACTGTATCATATATGGTGGCAATGTAGTAAAATAAAATTTTGGGAGGAAATCCATTCAGAATTAGAAAAAAAAAGACTTTCCTTTACAGTGGTACCTTGGGTTAAGAACTTAATTTGTTCTGGAGGTCCGTTCTTAGCCTGAAACCGTTCTTAACCTGAGGTACCACTTAAGCTAACGGGGCCTCCCGCTACTACCATGCGATTTCTGTTCTCATCCTGAAGCAAAGTTCTTAACCCGAGGTACTATTTCTGAGTTAGCACAGTCTGTAACCTGAGGTGTCTGTAACCTGAGGTACCACTGTAATAGAAAGCCAGAGGCACATCTGTTGGGGATCACTGACTCAGATATTTAAAAAAAATTAAAGGTATTTTTCTGTATGCAACAGTGGCAGCGAGAGTCCTTATAGCCATCAAGGTGGAAAAGCAACTTAATTCCTTCCAGACAGGAGTAGATTCAAAAATTGACTGAATATGCTGAATTAGATAGCTTATCAGGAAAAAATAAACCGAGAGCTGAATTTGTATCAAAATGGGAGGCCTTCAGAATATATCTTAAACAAAACTATACCATGTTAAAAGCTATAGCTACTTTTGAGTGATCTCAGCAGTCTTTATTAATTGCTTATATAAATATTACTAAACTGTGTAAAAATAATATAAAAAATAGTATTTTGGCAAACCTAGACAGCATCTTAAAAAGCAGAGAAATCACCTTGCCAATAAAGGTCCATATAGTTAAAGCTGTGGTTTTCCCAGTAGTGATGTATGGAAGTGAGAGCTGGACCATAAAAAAGGCTGATCGCTGAAGAATTGATGCTTTTGAATTATGGTGCTGGAGGAGACTCTTGAGAGTCCCATGGACTGCAAGAAGATCAAACCTATCCATTCTTAAGGAAATCAGCCCTGAGTGCTCACTGGAAGGACAGATCCTGAAGCTGAGACTCCAATACTTTGGCCACCTCTGGAGAAGAGAAGACTCCCTGAAAAAGACCCTGATGTTGCGAAAGATGGAGGGCACAAGGAGAAGGGGACGAAAGAGGACGAGATGGCTGGACAGTGTTTTTTAAGCTACTAGCATGAGTTTGACCAAACTCCGGGAGGCAGTGGAAGACAGGAGTGCCTGGCGTGCTCTGGTCCATGGGGTCACAAAGAGTCGGACACGACTAAACGACTAAACAACAAAAAACTGTAAAAATAATATAAAGAATAATATTTTGGTATGGCAGTAAAGTTATTTAGATAGAACTAAGGAATAAATGGGAGGTTGGGTTTAATGATAATGAGATTTTTTTTTTACTGTAACATGAAATTGCAATCTCAAATTTATGTCATATTCTTTATCTTTATCTTAATAATAACAATATATAGTTTAAGTTTTCTTTTCCTTCCCCCCTTCTTAATTTGTACTCTTTATCGGTATTGCCTTTTTGTAATATTTTTCTCCAGTTATGTAATAAGCATGGAAAATATAATAATTTTTTTAAAAATAATAATAATAATTGGAGCACCGCTGTTGTGAAACTTCATGGAATTCATACAAGAATTCACATGGGAGAAATCATACACCTGCTGTCACGGGGGGCTGTCAACTGCTCACTGGGCTAGCTGCCTGGTGAAATCAGTGGTGTGGAGATCTTCTTTCACTTAAATCCATGTAAATACAGAGATTACAATTACTTCCTGGCTTTCCGACTCTTCCTGCATCTGTATTTTATGCAAGGAGTAAAAATACCTCTAATCCCAAGCTTTAGGAAGAAATTTCTGACTACAAGTGAGATGAGCTACCTTGGAAGGTGGTGAACTCTCCTTCATTTTTTTAGCTTGTTCAGCAGTGGTTGGGTTCTTTTTCCTGCATTGCAGGGGGTTGGTCTAGATCAGGGATTGTCGACCTGGTTCCTACCGCACACTAGTGGGCATTTCAGGATTCTAACTGGGCGGTAGAGGGTTCTGAATCCTCCTTCCATCAAGTCCTGGTGGGCGGTAAGGAAATTTTACCATCAAGGAAGAGGCATTAGTGGGCGGTAAGTATAAAAAGGTTGACTATCCCTGGACTGGGAAGCGGGTGGCGCTGTGGTCTAATCCACAGAACCTAGGGCTTTCCGATCGGGTGGTCGGTGGTTTGAATCCCTGCGACGGGGTGACCTCCCGTTGCTCGGTCCCAGCTCCTGCCAACCTAGCAGTTCAAAAGCACATCAAAGTGCAAGTAGATAAAAAGGTACCGCTCCGGCGGGAAGGTAAACGGCGTTTCCATGCGCTGCTCTGGTTTGCCAGAAGTGGCTTAGTCATGCTGGCCACATGACCTGGAAGCTGTACACCGGCTCCCTTGGCCAGTAAAGCGAGATGAGTGCCGCAGCCCCAGAGTCATCCGCAACTAGACTTAACGGTCAGGGGTCCCTTTACCTTTACCCCAGGACTAGATGATTCTTGTGGTCCCTTCCAACACTACATTTGTTTTATTCTTTGACCTTGAGTTTCTGGTTCTGGTCTTGCACCATGGTGGCAGCTCCCTCGACATTGGAGGGAGGCACAAATGAAGGGGTAGGGAACGAAAGGGTTTAAGCATTCCTGGAAACCACTTGGGGTATGAGGGAGCAGACTGACTCGCAGTCGCCTCAACGGCTCACTCCCATGCAGATCAGCATGGGGGCAGATGGAGGAGTTGGGTCATCTCCTTTGCCATGATGAAACCCCCTCGGACCGCCATCAAAAGTGGAGGTTCTCGTTATAATTGGATTTTATTGGCTGTGCACTGGAGGAGATGTGGACACTAGAAGCTATATGTGGTTTGAAAGGAGTGAAGGTGGGGAGAACCTTGTTTTGACCGATGTCGTTGGGAAACTAGAGCTTAACCCCACCACCACCTAAAAAAAGAGTGTGGATTTAAGGAGGTGTTGACATACAACCTATTTTTAAGAGGAAGGACATTGGCTAAACAAAAAAACGCTACCATGGAGGTGAGAGGAATTTCACAAGGGCACATGAATAGCAGTGATCCCCGAATGCTTGGAGAGAAAAACCCTTCCCGTCTAAGACAAGGAAGAAAATGGTGAATGTTTGAAAGTTGATCAACTAAAAGGAGAGGCCTGTTGTTTATCTTGAAGTGGGATGGAGGGGGAGCTAAGTTGAGGAGGACGGGACTTCATCTTGTGACTTCAGGTCCGCCCTGAACCACGCTGGAATGACAACATTGGGACAACATTCCTACTGCCCAAGGTTGCGGTAGGAAAAACATCAGTGGCAGAGATATACCCATTTTGACTCTCCTGCACCCTATCTGCATAACGTAGCAATTATAAAATATAGATGCGCATTTACTCTCACAAGATTGAATATACTGCCTTCGGTTGTACTTGAGGGACAATTCCAACAAATTCCACACGAAAAACGATTACCGTATTTTTCGCCCTATAAGACGCACTTTTCCCCCTCCAAAAATGAAGGGGAAATGTGGGTGCGTCTTATGGGGCGAATGCAGGCTTTCGCTGAAGCCTGGAGAGCGAGAGCGGTAGGTGCGCACCGACCCCTCTGGCTCTCCAGGCTTCGCGGACCTCTCCCCAAGCAGCGGGAATGCTCCCGCTGCTTGGGGAGTTGCCGGCATCCCGAAGCCTGCGCGCGCTGATCCCAGCGCCGGCAGGCTTCGCGGATCTCTCCGCAAGCAGCGGGAACGTTCCCGCTGCTTGGGGAGAGTTGCAGGCATCCCGAAGCCTGCCCGCGCTGATCCCAGCGCCTGCAGGCTTCGCGGATCTCTCCGCAAGCAGCGGGAACGTTCCCGCTGCTTGGGGAGAGTTGCAGGCATCCCGAAGCCTGCCCGCGCTGATCCCAGCGCCGGCAGGCTTCGCGGATCTCTCCGCAAGCAGCGGGAACGTTCCCGCTGCTTGGGGAGAGTTGCAGGCATCCCGAAGCCTGCCCGCGCTGATCCCAGCGCCGGCAGGCTTCGCGGATCTCTCCGCAAGCAGCGGGAACGTTCCCGCTGCTTGGGGAGAGTTGCAGGGATCCCGAAGCCTGCGCGCGCTGATCCCAGCGCCTGCAGGCTTCGCGGATCTCTCCGCAAGCAGCGGGAACGTTCCCGCTGCTTGGGGAGAGTTGCAGGCATCCCGAAGCCTGCCCGCGCTGATCCCAGCGCCGGCAGGCTTCGCGGATCTCTCCGCAAGCAGCGGGAACGTTCCCACTGCTTGGGGAGAGTTGCAGGCATCCCGAAGCCTGCCCGCGCTGATCCCAGCGCCGGCAGGCTTCGCGGATCTCTCCGCAAGCAGCGGGAACGGTCCCGCTGCTTGGGGAGAGTTGCAGGCATCCCGAAGCCTGCCCGCGCTGATCCCAGCGCCGGCAGGCTTCGCGGATCTCTCCGCAAGCAGCGGGAACGTTCCCACTGCTTGGGGAGAGTTGCAGGCATCCCGAAGCCTGCCCGCGCTGATCCCAGCGCCGGCAGGCTTCGCGGATCTCTCCGCAAGCAGCGGGAACGGTCCCGCTGCTTGGGGAGAGTTGCAGGCATCCCGAAGCCTGCCCGCGCTGATCCCAGCGCGTGCAGGCTTCGCGGATCTCTCCGCAAGCAGCGGGAACCACCGCTGGGCTCCCACGGCTTGCAGAGAGCTGCCTGTTTGCGGGCTGGGGTCGGGGGAAGCTCGGGCTGCCCCAGCCCCGCGCCTGGGGGGGAAATAATTTTTTTCCTTTATTTCCCCCCCAAAAAAACTAGGTGCGTCTTATGGGCCGGAGCGTCTTATGGGGCGCAAAATACGGTATGTCCCTGTGGAGATGGCAGTACCGAATCAGTGGCGCATGTCCTTCTGGTTTGCATTCTTTATAAATATTTGAAGAGTGAGGTTATCACCCCTATTTTATTGTCCATTCCGGGTCTCCCAGCCACTGTCACTTTTTTTTCTCTCAGCAGACCAAGATGAGCAGGTGACATCAAAATTTGCAAGGTTTTTAGCTGGGGCAATTAGAATAAGATCCACCATTTGACTATTGATTCAAAACCCCAAAATGTATTTTATATAATTGAGTTTTTATCTTTTTGCCGCTTCCGCGCATGTGTTTGACATCATTTTGAGCACCTGCGCTTATGTGAGCGGCGAAACGTGGAAGTAACGCGCTCCGTTACTTCCAGGTCGCTGCGGAGCGCAACCTGAAAACATTTAAGCTGAAGCGTATTCATCCCGAGGTATGACTGTACTAGGATAGAGAGCTGACTGCACCTGTGATTTTACAGTGGTACCTTGGGTTACATACGCTTCACGTTACATACGCTTCAGGTTACAGACTCCGCTAACCAAGAAATATTGCATCAGGTTAAGAACTTTGCTTCAGGATGAGAACAGAAATTGTGCTCCAGCGGCACGGCGGCAGCAGGAGGCCCCATTAGCTAAAGTGGTGCTTCAGGTTAAGAACAGTTTCAGGTTAAGAACAGACCTCCGGAACGAATTAAGTACTTAACCCGAAGTACCACTTTATGATGCACAATTTTAATCAATGTGTGCCTCTTTCCACACACACAGAGCACCAATCTGCTAGGCCACATTCACACCACATATCCAAAGCCCCATGAAACCCCCTAAGATTTCTGGGAGCTTGTTTTGCTGGTTAAGGGTGCTGAGAGTTGTGACAATAAACTATTCCAGAGCTGGGAGCAAAATCTGTAGTGGCGGGGGGGGGGGAGAATACTGGCTCTTCAAGGGTTAAAGGCAGCGATTATATTAATACAGAGGACTTCCTGGGGGGGAGGGGGAAAACGTCTCTTCCTCCCCCGTTTGTCGTATTTGACAAGCTGCGAGGGAGGAGGAGATTTTGCAGCGCGGAAGACTCTGCTTTTTGCCAGGTAGGAAAAATAGGGATATATTGGGGGGGGGAGGGGGCTCCGGAGCCAGAGCAGCTCCTTTGCAGGAGAGAAACACTCCGGGAGAGGGCAGTTTTGCAAAGGGGCAGCGGTGGGAGGGCGCATGCGTGGGGTTGCCCCGCCAATTCAGCCCCCCAAGAGCTGCGATGAGTGCAAAAGGCTTTAAGGGGCTCCCCAGGAGGAGAGCAGGCGGGGGAAGAGGCAGTTTTAGGGTGAGCGTGGAAACCCCCCTCCCTAAAAGGAAAGGAGGCAGGATGGCTCTGGGAAGAGGAGGAGGGAGAACTACAGCCCCTTCCCCTAAAGTGGGGGTGGGGGAAAGGAAATAAATGTTTTTAATGGTGGTGGGAAGAAGATCCACTTGGGGCGTGGGGTTGCCCCCCCCCATTCAGCCCCCCAAGAGCTGCGATGAGTGCAAACGCTTTAAGGGGTGCAGGGGCGCCCCAGGAGGAGAGCAGGCGGGGCAAGAGGCAGTTTTAGGGTGGGCTAGAAACCCCCCCTCCCTAAAAGGAGAGGAGGAGGGAGACATTCATGTTTTGGGAAAAGAGGGGGAGGGGGCCAGGGTCAACTGTAAACTCATTTCAGCTCTACAACGGCATGGGCTCTTTTATCTTCGATGCCTTCCCTGTCTGGGGGGGGGGGGTTCAGGAGGAAAGCCCCCAAGGAGGGCGCAGTCTCTCTGTATAGCAGACCAGCCCTAGGAAGGAACCAAGGTGTTGGGAGAGATGGAGGAGGGAAGACTTTAAGGATGGGAAGAGGAGAACCACTGGACATAAAATGTCATCAGTTTCTCACCACCAGCCACTGCTGCAGCAGAACTGGGGGCTCCAAGCGCAGTCAGGTGCCTATACAGTCATACCCTTGCTCCACCTGGGCTACTATTGTCCACACGGACCTGCAGCCATTGCTCTTCTGGGTTTTCAGGCGTGGTTTCTCAGCCCTGCCTGGGGACTGAATCTGGGGCTTCCTGCCTGCGGAAGAGATGCGCTGCCCTTGAACTGCAGCCCCTTCCCCTAAAGCAGGGGTCTGCAACCCGCGGCTCCGGAGCCGCATGTGGCTCTTTTACACCTTTGCTGCGGCTCCAGGGCTGATACAAGCGAGGGGAGGAGGCGCATTGTGCGCCCCGACACTCCCCACTGTGGCGGGCGCTGTACTGGCTGTGACGTCGCATGGGGGCGGTGCATGCGTTAGTCACGCACTGTCCCAACGTCACCTTCCCGCCCGCTGTCAGATCGCGGCTCCGGAGATATATTTGTTTTAAATGTCGCAGTGGTTTTGCGGCTCCCAGTTCTTTTTTCCCTTCGGAAACGGGTCCAAGTGGCTCTTTATGTCTTAAAGGTTGCAGACCCCTGCCCTAAAGTGGGGATGGGGGAAAGGAAATAAATGTTTTTAATGGTGGTGGGAAGAAGATCCACTTTCAGGCATGACTCCACTTTTCATGCATGGCTTCACATTCACCAGGAAAATGTCTTGGGCAGGAAACTGACTGCAGGGCCTCTGAGGCTCTCTTTTCTTGTTCGGGAACTTCTGAGCTCTTCAATCCAAGAGAGGATGGAAGGAGGAAGATGGACGGTTGACCTGGTCAGGCTGTCTCCTGCATCCCTCCAAGCAACCTCTGAGCGTTGTCTCCCAGGACCCTCAGAGACATCTGGTGAGTTCCTAGGAAGTGGAGATAGTGACTTGGAGGGATGGAGAGTGGAAGCAAGGAATAAGATAAAGGGGGGAGGTTTTACTGTGGAAACTGGGGGTGGGCTTCCCCTGCCAATATATCCGGGGAAGAAAATCCCTGGAGGGGCTCTGAGGCCGCCTTTGCTTCTCCCTCACCCCCCAAAACCTGCAGCTTGTTTAAACTTCTGAGTCCTGTGAAATAGTTCCAAAGAAGCTGGATTTGTGGTGCTAGAAAGGACCTGAGCTGGGGCTCCCCACCTCTGAGGCTGGGAGAGGTTGGCTGAGTTTCAGGGGGTTGGAGGTGGAGAAGGAGAAATGGATGGGTGGGGGCTGGAGGGAACTCCTCCCTGCAGCAAGCAGAAAAGGCAGGAGAACATACAATGCAAGAAGGTCTTGACTTGGAGGAAAGCAGGGAAGAGGTCTTCTCCAAAGTCTATCCCCTGGAGCATGCACCAATATGTTGCCAGAAGAGGAGGAATAGGCAGAGGAGCCCTATATAGATATAAAAACCACTGCGTTCAATGGGAAGCACTTTCAGGTCACTACTGTGCCCCCCATGCCATGAGGCTGGGGTGCAAGGCCCATTCCACCTGGCCAAGGGGGTGGAGCCCAGGCTCACCTTGAACAGCCAAAAGAGGCTCCTGGGAGGCCACTGGGACATTGCTGGAACATCTCTTGGGTTTGGGCAACTGGCTAAAATGCTTTAAACGGTTCTGATTTTGGTTCCTCTATTTTGTTTTCATCGGGTTGGTGTTGGTTAATTGTTTAGTTGGGGGCAGTGGTTATTTTAATTTGGGTATAACTGTAAACATGTTGTTGTTGCTATTCTTATTATTGGTTTGTTTGTTGCCTGTATAGGATATTTCTGTTTTTTCTGTTTGATGTTTTGTTCTGTTTTCCTATATGCTGTTAACCGCACTGGGTGGCTGTGAGAAGCCCACCAGATTGGGGGATATAAATTTTTAATATATGCCCCATTTGGGCTTCTGCAGGGGCTGGAGAATATCTAGGGCAGAGGAATCCCTGCAGCTTCTCTGAGGCTCCTTTTACTTCTCCCTCCCTCCCTCCCTCCCTCCCTCCCTCACAGGGAACCTGCAGCTTCTTTAGGCTTCTGAGCTCCTCAGGAACGATGCAAGAGACTGATCCTCTTTCAGCCTCTTTCTGCTAACAACCCCTTGAAGATCTCAAATCTGCCATTCATGGGCAAGGTGATTGAGCGGGTGGTTGCTGAGCAACTCCAAACACGCCTGGAGGAAACGGACCATTTGGATCCCTTCCAATCGGGATTCAGGCCTCATCATGGGACTGAAACTGCCTTGGTCGCGCTGGTTGATGATCTCCGGCGGGCTAGGGACAAAGGTGAGAGCTGTTTCCTAGTTCTGCTGGATCTCTCAGCGGCCTTTGACACCATCGACCATAACATCCTTCTGGACCGTCTAGAGGGGCTGGGAGCTGGGGGCACTGTCATACAGTGGTTCCGCTCCTTCCTCCTGGGCCGTGTCCAGAAAGTGGTGGGGGGGGGTGAGTGTTCAGACCCCTGGGCTCTCACTTGTGGGGTGCCTCAGGGTTCTGTCCTCTCCCCCATGCTTTTTAATATCTATATGAAGCCGCTGGGAGAGATCATCAGGGGGTTTGGACTGGGTGTTCATCAGTATGCAGATGACACCCAGCTTTACCTCTCCTTTAAATCAGAACCAGTGAAGGCGGTGAAGGTCCTGTGTGAGTGCCTGGAGGCGGTTGGAGGTTGGATGGCGGCTAACAGATTGAGGTTGAATCCTGACAAGACAGAAGTACTGTTTTTGGGGGACAGGAGGCGGGCAGGTGTGGAGGATTCCCTGGTCCTGAATGGTGTAACTGTGCCCCTGAAGGACCAGGTGCGCAGCCTGGGAGTCATTTTGGACTCACAGCTGTCCATGGAGGCGCAGGTTAACTCTGTGTCCAGGGCAGCTGTCTACCAGCTCCACCTGGTACGCAGGCTAAGACCCTACCTCCCCGCGGACTGTCTCGCCAGAGTGGTGCATGCTCTGGTTATCTCACGCTTGGACTACTGCAACGCGCTCTACGTGGGGCTACCTTTGAAGGTGACCCGGAAACTGCAATTAATCCAGAATGCGGCAGCTAGACTGGTGACTGGGAGTGGCCGCCGGGACCACATAACACCGGTTCTGAGAGATCTGCACTGGCTCCCAGTACGTTTCCGAGCACGATTCAAAGTGTTGGTGCTGACCTGTAAAGCCCTAAACGGCCTCGGTCCTGTATACCTGAAGGAGCGTCTCCACCCCCATCGTTCAGCCCGGACACTGAGATCCAGCGCCGAGGGCCTTCTGGCGGTTCCCTCATTGCGAGAAGTGAGCCTACAGGGAACCAGACAGAGGGCCTTCTCGGTAGTGGCGCCCGCCCTGTGGAACGCCCTCCCATCAGATGTCAAAGAGATAAAGAATTACCTGACATTCAGAAGACATCTTAAGGCAGCCCTGTTCAGGGAAGTTTTTAATATGTAATGCTGTACTGTTTTTAACACTGATTGGGAGCCGCCCAGAGTGGCTGGGGAAACTCAGCCAGATGGGCGGGGTATAAATAATAAATTATTATTATTATTATTATTATTATTATTATTATTATTATTATTATTATTATTATGTCAAGCAGATAAAGAACTATGTAGCTTTTAGAAGACATCTGAAGGCAGCCCTGTATTGGGCAGTTTGATGTTTTATATATGCTGTGGCTGAGGAAACCCAGCCAGATGGGCAGGGTATAAATAATAAAATCACCATCATCATCATCAGATGTTGCAGAAAGTCTCACTAGGATGGTGATTTGGATTACATTTTTAATTGTCATCTTCCCTTAACTTTAGCAGGTGATGAACACGACAGTCATTGTTCTTGGGTCTCATCAGAAAGAACCAAGAATGAAGTCAAAGGAAAGACCTTTCAAGATCAAGAGGAAACAAGACCACAAGAGAAAAACCAAGAAGAAAATAGGAGGTATGAAGGCCTTCTAATGCAGACTGATAAAGGCCATCGAATCCCAGTCCAGAAAAAACATCAGAAGGGGAAGAGAACAAATGAGAGACCTTTATGTGGCAAAACATTCCAAAGTAAATCTAGGTTCAATTCACACTGCAGAATCCACACAGAGGAGAAACCGTGTGAATGCTTGGTGTGTGGAAAGAACTTCAGTGACAGCTCAGGCCTAAAATCACATGAAAAAATTCACGCAGGACAGGAATCATACAAATGCCTAGAATGTGGAAAGGGTTTCAATCGCCACTCATACCTTAAAAGACATTACAAAGTCCACACTGAGGAGAAACCATATACCTGTTTAGAGTGTGGAAAGGCCTTCACTAGCAGATCAAGCCTTGTATATCATAAAAAAATCCACACAGGGGAGAAACCATATACCTGTTTTGAGTGTGGAAAGGCCTTCACTAGCAGCTCAGGCCTTGCAATGCATCAAAAAATCCACACAGGGGAGAAGCCATATAAATGTTTGGAGTGCGGAATGAGCTTCGCTCATGGCTCAAGTCTTACATTGCATCAAAGAATTCACACTGGGGAGAAATCTTATAAATGTTTGGAGTGCGGAAGGAGCTTTGCTCACAGTGTTAGCCTTACTACACATAAGAGAACCCACACAGGGGAGAAACCATATAAATGCTTGGAATGTGGAAAGTGCTTCAGCCAGAGTTCACACCTTAGTTCACATAAGAGAACTCACACTGGTGAGAAGCCGTATAAATGCTTTGAGTGTGGGAAGAGCTTCAGTCATAGTTCACACCTTACTGTGCATGAGCGAATCCATACAGGGGAAAAACCATATAAATGTGTGACATGTGGAAAGAGCTTTAGTAACTCCACATCACTTGTTATCCACCGCAGAATCCATTCAGAAGAGAAGCCATATAAGTGCTTTGAGTGTGGAAAGAGCTTCCGGCATGATGCGGGCCTTCATACACATCAAAAAATTCACAGAGGTGAAAAACCGTATGCATGTTTTGAGTGTGGAAAGAGCTTCACTAACAGCTCACAGCTTAAATGTCATCAAAGGATTCACACAGGGGTGAAACCATATACCTGTTTTGAGTGTGGAAAGAACTTCACTCAAAGCTCAAGCCTTAGATCTCATCACAAAGTTCACACAGGGGAGAAACCATATAAATGTTTGGACTGTGGAAAGAGATTTGCACATGGATCTGGCCTTACTTCTCATAAAAGAATTCACACAGGGGAGAAACCATATATATGTTTGGAGTGTGGAAAGAGATTTGCACAGGGATCTGCCCTTACTTCTCATAAAAGAACTCACACAGGGGAGAAACCATATAAATGTTTGGAGTGTGGAAAGAGATTTGCACATGGATCTACGCTTACTTCTCATAAAAGAACTCACATGGGATAAACCATATATATACTTGGAATGTGGGAAAAGATTTGGTCAGATTTCACAACTCATTTTGCATAAGTGAATCAAGAGGGTGGAAGTGTTTAGATTCTTGTAATGAAGAAAGCAGTTTAATTAGAGCACCGCTAATTTGCAAGATATAGGTTTATTGGATTTGGAGGGACATAATAACCGTTGGGCTTGGCACGCTTATTGAATTTATGGAAAGGCAAAAATACACAGAGATTTCTCAAATCATATTGTAAGGAGATCACTTCTTAAAGTTTGGGAGAAATACAAATATCAGTTGGTGCCTAAAATCCCGTGGTGGGCCTCTCCAAGCAGAGGCCACAGTGGTGAAGAAAAAAAAAATGTTGTGAAATTGGTCTACTTATAAAATAATTTTAAAAGAAGATACCCAACTGAAATTTAAAAGGAATTAAGAGATATTATTACAGATAGGTTCCAATATTATCAATTATTCAAAAATTTAAAGTAGAAAAAAATAGTTCACCAAGAACCTCAAGATATGAATCCAACGTAATACACTCAAAAAGTAAAACTCTCTCTAAAGCTTATCGCCTCCTCCTCCACTGGGAAGTCGAGGAGGAAGAAGTTACATCAGCCATGATAAAGTGGTCTCACGACTTTGGGTATGTTATAATAATGTCCCAATGGGAAAATCTGGAAGAATAATTGGAAATTTACCACGTGCTATGCCATAAGGGAAAGCTTTTTTAAAATGCAGCACCGGTGGTATTTAACTCCATGGAAATTAGCCAAAATGTACAAAGGAGCCAAAAGTTACTGTGGTGGAGATCAAACAGGCTCACTGTATCATATATGGTGGCAATGTAGCAAAATAAAGAAATTTTGGGAGGAAATCCATTCAGAATTAGAAAAAAATGTTAAGAATTTCCTTTACAGTTGGACCTTGGGTTAAGAACTTAATTTGTTCTGGAGGTCCGTTCTTAACCTGAAATTGTTCACAACCCGAGGTACCACTTTAGCTAATGTGGCCTCCCGCTGCTGCTGTGAGATTTCTGTTCTCACCCTGAGGCAAAGTTCTTAACCCAAGGTACTATTTCTGGGTTAACGGAGTCTGTAACCTGAAGCGTCTGTAACCTGAGGTACCACTGTAATAAAAAAGCCAGAGGCATATCTGTTGGGGATCACTGACTCAGATATTTAAAAAAAATTAAAGGTATTTTTTTCTATGCAACAGTGGCAGCGAGAGTCCTTATAGCCATCAAGGTGGAAAAGGAACTTAATTCCTTCCAGACAGGATTCAAAAATTGACTGAATATGCTGAATTAGATAGCTTATCAGGAAAAAATAAACCGAGAGCTGAATTTGTATCAAAATGGGAGGCCTTTAGAATATATCTTAAACAAAACTATAGCATGTTAAAATCTATAGCTACTTTTGAGTGATCTCAGCGGTCTTTATTAATTGCTTATATAAATATTACTAAACTGTGTAAAAATAATATAAAAAATAGTATTTTGGTATGGCAGTAAAGTTATGTAGAAAGAACTAAGGAATAAATGGGAGGCTGGGTTTAATGATAATGAGATTTTTTTTTATTGTAACATGAAATTGCAATCTCAAATTTATGTCTTATTCTTCATCTTAATAATAACAAAAGATAGTGTAAGATATCTTTTCCTCCCCCCTTCTTAATTTGTACTCTTTATCGGTATTGTCTTTTTGTAATATTTTTTTCCAGTTCTGTAATAAGCATGGAAAATATAATAAAATTTAAATAATAATAATAATTGGAGCACCGCTGTTGTGAAATCAGTGGTGTGGAGAGCTTCTTTCATTTCTTTCATTTAAATCCACGTAAATACAGAGATTACAATTACAGTGGTGCCCCGCAAGACGAATGCCTCACAAGACGAAAACCTCGCTAGACAAAAGGGTTTTGCGCTTTTTGAGTCGTTCCGCAAGACGAATTTCCCTATGGGCTTGCTTTGCAAGACGAAACGTCTTGCTTGTTCTTGCGAGTTTGTTTCCTTTTTCCTAAAGCCGCATTAGTGGGCGGTAAGTATAAAAAGGCTGACTACCCCTGGACTGGGACGTGGGTGGTGCTGTGGTCTAAAATCCACGGAGCCTAGGGCTTTCCTATCAGATGGTCAGCAGTTCACATCGCCACAACAGGGCGAGCTGCCGTTGCTCGGTCCCTGCTGCTGCCAACCTGCTGCCACCATGCGAGGAAAGTGGAGTCATGCCTGAAAGAGGATCTTCTTCCACCAACATTCAAAACATTCCTTTTTTGGCTCCCTTCTCTCTCTGCCAGCCTGGAGCTGTGACAGGGCTGCCTCCCTCCATTCCACCTCAGTAGTGACCTGAAAGTATATCCTCCATTTCAGCTCAGTAGTGACCTGAAAGTATATCCTGTTGAACTCAGTGGAGCTTACATATGAGTAAATCTGCAATGGACTGCTGTGCATATTCTCCCTCTTCTGACACACAGAAACCTATTGGTCCTCTTCCCCACCCTTATTCCAGTCAAGATCTTCTTGCCTTTTCTCCCCCCTGTGTCTTTTCTGCTCACTTGGGGGGGGGGGTTCCCTCCCCCCCATCCATCCATCCTCCCCCCCCCAACCCCCTGTAACTAAGGCAGAAGCAAAGGGAGCCTGCAGGGATTTATCTTGCCACAGAATTTCCTTGTTTCCACTCCCCAAACCTCCATGCCCCCATCTCCATTCCCTGCCACTCACCAGATCTCTCTGAGGGTCCTGGAGGGGAACGGTCAGAGGTTGTGGGAGGCAGCCGGACCAGGTCAACTGTCCATCTTCCCCCTTCCATCCTCGCTAGGTTTGCAGGATCAGCTTCTTCTATCCTTCATGAGGAGCTCAGAAGCTGCAGGTTCCTGGGAGGGAGATAGAAGCAAAGGCAGCCTCAGAGGGCCTGCAGGCATTTTCCCGCCCAAGATATTTTCCTGGTGAATGATAAGCCTGCCTAGGTGTGGAGCTCCCATGATAAAAGAGGAGTGTCCCCCCTCCTGAACCCCACCATGCGAGGAAAGTGGAGTCATGCCTGAAAGAGGATCTTCTTCCCACCAACATTCAAAACATTCCTTTTTTGGCTCCCTTCTCTCTCTGCCAGCCTGGAGCTGTGACCTGGCTGCCTCCCTCCATTCCACCTCCTCCCCCAGCCCCACTTTAGGGGAAGGGGCTGTAGCTCAAGAGCGGAGCATCTCCTCAGCAGGCAGAAAGCCCCCCATCCAAGACCCCCCCCCTTTGGTCTAATCCTGCCCTCTCTACTCGACCCCTTTCTTCCCAAAACATCCATGCCTCCCTCCTCCTCTCCCCATAGCCATCCTGTCCCCCTTTTTTGGGGGGGGGGTTCCTACCCCACCCTAAAACTCACTCCCCCCCCGCCTCGCCTTCTTGCCTTGCTCTCCTCCTGGGGCGCCCCTGCAGCCCTCGAGGTCCTTTGCTCTCCCCGCAGCTCTTTCGGGGCTCAAATGTGGGGTGCAACCACGTGCATGCTACTCTCCCGGAGGGCTTCTCTCCTGCTCTGGCACGGGAGCCCCCTCCGCCCCCCAAATATATCCCTCTTTCTCCCTACCTTGCAAAAGGCACAGTCTTCCGCGCTACAGACTCTCCTCCCTCGCAGCTTGTCAAATGTGACAGACGGAGGAGGAAGTGACGCTTCCCTCTCCCCCAGGAAGTCCTCTCTAGCAATATAATCGCTGCCTTTAACCCTTGAAGAGCCAGTATTCACGACACCCCACTCCACCCTCCAACCCAAACTGTAAGGTGCTGGGGACATTGCGGATTCTGCTTCTTTGTACCCCATAAAAGAGGGTTGCTACCTTTCTTCTGGCGAAATACAAGGCGGTTGGGGGGGTGATTCCTCCCACCCACCATCAATTTGTTGCTGAACCGACTTGGAAGCAATCCATTACAATCTGTCGCAGCTCAACACGATGCCCCACCTTGCATTTCTCTCTCTCATCAGCATTCCAACAATTTCCTCCATCGCCTCTCCAACAATTTCATTTGTTCAACAGAACTTTCCCTCCGGTTGACAGAAGCGATTCCTTGGATCCCAGCTATGAATGCTGTCAATTTAGCGTGCTTCCTAACCAAGTTGGATTTGTGAAAGTTTTATTTATGGCTGAGTAATACATGCACTTTATTGGTAACTGTTGGGCTGATTATTTTCTCATCTCATCTTATTTTCAGTTTATAAATAGGTTCTTAAATAGTATTCTTACAATTCATTCTGTTCTATTCTAAACAATAGCTCAGCTCTTGCGGAGTTCCTAGCACATGTATGCTTTTATTTAAAAGAAAGGTTTCCATTTTATTTACTGCTTTCCAATCCAGCTCAGCCCCTGGCCTCTCAAGATCTTCCCTCCAAAACTTCGGAGGGGCTCCTCTCCACTCCCACTGGTTGCCCCCCATGGCTTTTCTCACCTCTGCAGGTTTGCCAGCTATGCCCCCTTCGGGACAGAGGTGACTTGGCAACTGAACTCCAGGCTCTGGCAAGTTCCAGCCTGAATAATTGCAATGTCTTCTACAGTGGTACCTCAGGTTAAGTACTTAATTCGTTCCAGAAGTCCGTTCTTAACCTGAAACTGTTCTTAACCTGAGGTACCACTTTAGCTAATGGGGCCTCCCGCTGCCGCCGCCACACGATTTCTGTTCTCATCCTGAAGCTAAGTTCTTAACCTGAGGTACTATTTCTTGTTGGGCTGGAATAACGACAGACGAGTAGCAGGTGTCATGTGAGAGAGGCGTCGGCCGGGGCGAGCCCCGGGAACTCTCCTTTATTGAATATGACAAAACATTGCCACAGGTGTGCTTGTGGCTGATTGGTTGATACAAACACAAAGCAACCTGTTGCTGATTGGTTAACGTAAGTACAAGGTTGGACAAGGCGTGAATTACATGTGATCATTAATCACTTATAGATTAAAGGCTGAGAAACTAAACTGGAACTAGACAGGCATGAAACCTCCTAATTAAATTACAGTGGTGCCTCGCAAGATGAAATTAATTCGTTCCGCGAGTTTTGCCGTCTAGCGAATTTTTCGTCTTGCGATGCACGGTTTTAACGGTTTAACAAAGTCGCGAAAAGTTTTCGTCTTGCAAAGCAAGCCCATAGGGGAATTCGTCTTGCGATGCAAATCGAAAACGAAAAAATCTTTCGTCTAGCGAGTTTTTTGTCTTGCGAGGCATTCGTCTTGCGAGGTACCACTGTATAACTAAATATTAATATAACATGACTAAAACCATTACTAATGATTGATCATAACATGAAAGAATATAATAAGTGAATTCCGTAGATGTGGTCAGCTGTGCATTAAGAACAGGTCATAGTGTCAGTGTAAAGAAATGAGGGAATGTCTTGGTCTTTGGAACAGGAACAGGTTGTGCAGTGTGTGTGTAAAAGCAGAGAAAAGCCTACAAGCAAGACTTCCCAGAATGCAAGAGAAAAGAAGACATGCTTCCCCATAATGCAGTAGTTATATTCAGAAGGAGGACTTTCCTTTAATTTCTGACTTAGCAGAGTCTGTAACCTGAAGCGTCTGTAACCTGAGGTACCACTGTATTTTTTTAAAAGGCAGTTTTCTTCACTTTCTTCCTAAAATGGAGCTGTTTACTGCTTTAATTCTACCCTGTTCCAAAAGTTTCCATTAGAGCTTTCAGGAAAGCTTTGAAGAATTTGCATGACTAGAAGTGCGTTAAGATTTTCAAAATGAAAACACTTAGGGGAACTCAATTTCCCCCTTCCCTTTTTTAAAAAGATAATCCAATATGGTTAAGAATATAGCATTTTTACTTATTCTATAAAGATGGACAGAAGCTGATGGTGTTAATCTGAATCAGTTGGCCTGCTTGTAACTAACAATATGTTGGAATGTTGCTTCAAGGCGTTGCTTCCTCCTGCAGTGGTTTATAAGTGAGGAATTTTATTATTTCTGAGTATGCATGTGTTTTTGTGCATGTGCATTTATA
Organism: Podarcis bocagei; assembly: GCF_964188305.1. Classification (NCBI taxonomy): domain Eukaryota; kingdom Metazoa; phylum Chordata; class Lepidosauria; order Squamata; family Lacertidae; genus Podarcis; species Podarcis bocagei. The sequence goes on from NC_138126.1 coordinate 6,509,007, forward strand.
GGTATACCTGATTATATTCCACCTTTCCAGTGAAAGGTAACTACAACAGCACACATGTAACAAAACGTATTACTCTGACCCCCACGATAATGCTCAAATATAATGCTTTAATTCATCTAGAAGTTAATTCATCTAGAATCCTGGTCCGCTTTCAATAACTGTTTTGCAGGATCTGACCCAAGGTCCATGGATGGCACCCAAGAGCACCAGCCAGAAACCTGCAGGAGTTCAGAAGCAGTACATGATGCTCAGACCTGTCCCTGCCTTTCCACACAACATGCTTCCTTAGATAAGAGTGTGACCATATTAGGCCATCCTTTGGTCTGTTTTCAAAGATGAGATGAGCAAGAGTGGTGGAGACTGCTACTCCAATAGGCTTCAGAGAAGGGGAAGAGGAAGGGAGTATGGACCTAGAATTGCGGTGGTTTGAGATGGGACACACCGCAGAAGAAGGAAGGAGCTGGGAAATAGTGGATCAACAGGAGCAAGATAGCAGGTGCTCCAGCCCTGAACAGAGACAGGAGCCTGTTGCGTTAGAAATATCACAACAGCCAGTCTTCTGGGTTAGCGCGATCGACTAATAGCGGATTCCCTCCGAGCTCCGGAGGGAATCGGCTTGACAGGGGGCTGGGTCTTGCCGTGCCGGCGATACGGGGACCCTAAAAAACCACGGGCACGGAGCCCGTGGACATGGTGACTCGGCTGGCACACTTAGCGCCCTCCCGACTCGTGAAGGAGCCTTTTTAAAGGCTACGGAACGGGTGCCGGGGAGCGGCGTGGTGCTGTGAGTCTTCTGCTTCCCCTGCCGAGCGTAGCCGCATGCCGTTTGTCGGGGAGCGCTGACTTCTTCCTGCCAAAATTTGGACTTAAAATCAAGAGCAACAACCCGTGAGTAACTTGGAAATTGGACTATAAATAATTCAGTTTGGATTTGGTATGAGCGGGGGAGGTGGAAAAAAAAAGGAAGTCCGTCTCCCCCCTATTGTAAACAGCTTAAAGCAAGGATCTGTCATCTAAGGTTGCGAGAAGAACTGTTGTGATTGGATAAAAAATATAAATTCCACGGATTTAAAGGACTAAGCTAGTGTGCTGGAGGACAAGAGTTTATTTGTTTGGATCAAGTACCATCTTTCTCAAGCCCGGGAGTAACCCGTGAAAAGAGCCTGCTGAGGATTTACAGAAAACTTTTGACAGCTGTCAAACTAGCTGTCAAAGTTGGGAAAAACTGAAAGCTTAAATTTTAACCGGTTATATTGTTACAAAATATTGAAAGTAAAGAAAGATTGATACAAACAAATCTGACTTTTGGATTGGAAGGGAAAAGAACACAAAGTAACTAGAATCCCTCTAGAGGGGATTCTTGGACATTACAAGAATGGAACTAGGTCGGGAAATATGAGCTGACTTGCAAGAGCTTATCTTTCTCGTGGGAAAGCTGCGAGAGACGAGCGAGCGAGGCCATGTTTTGTGTATAAGCCCCACAAAAGTTAACAGAAAATATACCTATTGAGTTGGAAAGGGACTTGATGCTCAAAACACAGGCAGCTGGACAAGAAAAGAAACCAAAAATTGAAGAGGAGGAAAAGACACCTGCTGAACAGGAGGAGCAGAAAGAAGGGGTGGCTGAAATGCCACAGAAGATAAAAGAGAGCCGGAGACCTGCTAAGATGAACTCTAATTCGACCAAGGTGAAAGTGGGACCATTTGGGATATACAAATTCAAGAAGCAGAGTTGGAGCTCCATCTTTAAACAAGTAGGCATGGCTGGAAGAAGCATGGTCAACACTGAGAAGGTACCTTTTCGACCCTGGATGTTTAGCATGAGAGACTTTCGAAGAAGCCAGCTGAAAGGGACTGAGAGAGATTTGAGAGCCTCGGACATAAGATCACCAGGCTAAAAAGATGGACTAACTGGACTTTGGTTTGGGACTGAAACCGGGGAGAGAAGGGTGGGGGTTTAGAAGTCCAAAGGCGGCCTGATTCTCATTATGCAGTGTAAAAATTATATGTTTTTTATTATTATAAGAAAGGGGAATCCGTGGATGGGAATTAAGGACAACATTAGGAAAGGTATCTTTTTTCTTGTTTTTATATTTCTTGTTTGTTTTTTTCATATATGATTAAGGTATATATTTTAAAAATTGTTGAATAAATTAAACTAAGGATAAGGATAATAATGATAAGGCATAAATTTATTACAGAATCATATTAACAAATCATGGTTAAGCAAATTAACAATTTATGATTAGGACATTAAGGACAAAAACTTGTTTGAACAAACAACTGGAGTTGGAATACAATAAGGGGAGGCGTGGGGAAGTCATGAAAAGAAGTTATTGAAAATGAGATCTAAAAGGTGGAATCTTTTTTGTTGTTTTTTGTGTTCTCTTTTGTTTTTCTGTTTTGTTATTTGTAACCTTTTGAAACTTTAATAAAGATTTTTTTTTTTTAAAAAAGAAATATCACAGCAGCCAAGCGACACGATGTCTCTAGTATACTGGAGTCCCCTCCTTCCCCTACAACCAGGCGTGCCCTTCATCTCACAGAGCAGAAAGCCAAACAGACACAGAGATTTTCCATTAGCGGCCCCCGTAGACAACAGGAAGGGGCTCAAGGCCAGGAAGTAACTGCTGGGGGCAGGAACACTCACTCTAGGCAACAGCTCAGGTTTTTGAGGACATACATTCCATGTTTCTGTGTGTTTTTGTTGATTTAAATGAAAGAAGCAAAAGAAGCTCACAGCACCACTGATTTCACCAGGCAGGCAGCCAGCCAGCCCTGTAGTTGACGGCACCTTCGTGACAGCCGCTGTACCATTTCTCCCATGAGAATTATTGTATGAATTCCATGAAGTTTAGCAACAGCGGTGCTCTAATTAAAATGCTTTCCGCATTACAAGCATCTCAATATTTCTTTCCTCTTGATTCGCTTATGCAAAATGAGTTGTGAAATCTGACCAAATCTTTTCCCACACTCCAAGCATATATATGGTTTATCCCATGTGAGTTCTTTTATGAGAAGTAAGCTTAGATCCCTGTGCAAATCTCTTTCCACAGTCCAAACATTTATATGGTTTCTCCCGTGTGAATTCTTTGATGATATGTAAGGCTTGTGCTGTGAATGAAGTTCTTTCCACACTCAAAACAGGTATATGGTTTCACCCCTGTGTGAATTCTTTGATGACGTTCAAGGCTTGAGCTTTGAGTGAAGCTCTTTCCACACTCAAAACATGCATACAGTTTTTCACCTCTGTGAATTTTTTGATGTATATGAAGGCTTGTAACCTGGCTGAAGCTCTTTCCACACTCAAAGCACTTATATGGCTTCTCTCCTGTATGGATTCTGCGATGGCAAACAAGGTATGTGCAGTTACTAAAGCTCTTTCCACATGTCACACATTTATATGGTTTTTCCCCTGTATGGATTCGCTCATGCACAGTAAGGTGTGAACTCTGACTGAAGCTCTTCCCACACTCAAAGCATTTATACGGCTTCTCACCAGTGTGAGTTCTCTTGTGTGAACTAAGGTGTGAACTCTGGCTGAAGCTCTTTCCACATTCCAAGCATTTATATGGTTTGTCCCCTGTGTGGGTTCTCTTATGTGAAGTAAGGGTAGCACTGTGAGCAAAGCTCCTTCCGCACTCTGTACATTTATAAGATTTCTCTCCTGTGTGAATTCTTTGGTGCGATATAAGACTTGAGCCGTGAGCGAAGCTCATTCCGCACTCCAAACATTTATACGGCTTCTCCCCTGTGTGGGTTTTTTGATGTGAAGCAAGGCTTGCGCTGTGACGGAAGGTCTTTCCACAGTCCAAACAGGTATACGGTTTCTCCCCTGTGTGAAGTTTTTGATGTTCTGTAAGGTTTCTCCTGCGAATGAAGCTCTTTCCACACTCAGAGCACCTATGTGGTTTCTCCCTGCTGTGGACTACCTGATGTGTTGTAAGGTTTGAGTGGCGCTTGAAACTCTTTCTACATTCTAGGCATTGGTATGATTCCTGTCCTGCGTGAATTCTTTGATGTGATTTTAGGCCTGAGCGGTCATTGAAGCTCTTTCCACACACCAAGCATTTACACAGTATCTCCTCTGAGTGGATTCTGCAGTGTGGGCTGAGGCTCGATTTACCTTTGAACGTTTTGCCACATGAAGGGCTATCATTTGTTCTCTTCGCTTCATGCCTATTTCTTTCTGATGAGCCCCGAGAACCATTATTGCCCTGGTCATCACCTGCTAAAATTAAGGGAAAACAGCAAACATTAAATACTTCCCAATACAGGGCTGCCTTCGGACGTCTTCTAAAAGCTACGTAGTTCTTTATCTCCTTGACATCTGAAGGGAGGGTGTTCCACAGGGCTGGTTCCACTACTTCACTTCTTACTGTGACGAAACCAGCAGAAGACCCTCAGAGTTGGACCTCATTGTCTGGGCAGAACAAAGGAGGTGGAGATGCTCATTCAGGTCTACAGGGCCGAGGCCGTTTAGAGCTTTAAAGGTCAGCACCAACACTTTGAATTGTGCTTGGAAACATACTCTGAGCCAATGTAGATCCTTTAAGACCAGTGTTATATGCTCCTGGCAACTGCTCCCAGTCACCAGTTGAGCTGCTGCTTTCTGGGTTAATTGTAGTTTCCGAGTCACCTTCAAAGGCAGCCCCACCTAGAGCGCATTGTAGCAATCCAAGCGGGAGATAACCATAGCATGTAGCACAGTCTGTGTGCAGGTAGGGACTTAGCCTGTGATGGAGCTGGTAGACAACACCCCCAAAACTCTGACTATGCCCATGTCACCATTAAAAAACATTCATGTCCTTTCTTTCTACCTTTTATCTCTGCTAGCCCGGAGCTCTGGCCCTGCAGCCTTCCTCGTTTTCTTGCCAGGTGGGCTTCCTCAATCCCAACATTTCCCCAGGTCCCCATCTCCATTCCCTGGAACTCACCAGATCTCTCTGAGGGTCCTGGGAGAGAACAGTCAGAGGCGGTGGGAGACAGCCTGACCAGGTCAACTGTCCATCTTCCTCCTTCCATCCTCGCTAGGTTTGCAGATAGATAGATAGATAGATAGATAGATAGATAGATAGATAGATAGATAAATATTTTTTTATTTATACTCCACCCTTCCTGGTTCAGAAAACCGGTCTCAATGCAGCTAACAACAAATTTAAAACACTTAATTGATGCAACAAAAAACAGCATGGGGAGCCCTGCAGGAGTTCCCCCCAGGGCTCCCCACGCTGTGGATAGCAGAATGCCACCCGGGGGGCGGAGTGCCCTGAAGCAGAGCGCCCCTCGCGCCGGGCAGACATCGGCCAGCCCCACAAGCTCAGGGGACAGCAGGGAGGCGCAGCACCGCCATTCCACTGTTCCTCGACCTTGTTCGGTTTCCCCGACCTGCTTTTGCGGGGGAAATAAAGGAAAAAAAAATTTCCTTTATTTCCCCCCCAAAAAACTAGGTGCGTCCTATGGGACGGAGCGTCCTATGGGACGAAAAATACGGTACTTCTGCTGACTCACGCGCTCCGACATTTTCTTAGACCGACATTTCCTGGTTTGAGGAACGGAAATGAATTGCATAAGACTGACATAGACGGACATAGATTGAGAAGGGGGTCAAAAATCGCAGAGAGGGAGTGACTCAAACAGCGACATCAGCTGGTGAATAAAAAATTTGCACTCTTGAAAAAGACGTTCCTCTAATAAGACTTATAAGAGCAATTACAGGGATTTTTGCAAGATCTGCAATTAGTGAAGATCCCAAAGTGCCGCATCATAATCTGCTGAAAGAGACAACGTTTCATAACGTTTCATCTGACAGAAAGTCTCAGGTGCCAAGGAACAATCAGCGGTGCACTTTCGGGATCCTGATACATATCCTTTGCAGTCACATCCTGGCCCCCCACCTCTGCTATGTAGGGCAGCAGAACATGGTTTGAGGAAAATGGCTTTGTGGGCTAGAGAGGGACTGCTGCAATGACCCACAAGTTTCTCACTGCTGACCTGGCAGCTTGGCTGCTGCAAACTGGGGGGAAATCTGTCTCCATACTGAGATGAAGCCCATTCAGTCCCTCATCTGGCAATTGCTGCAGCTATACCAGTGAGTGTCGGAAGATTCAGGACCCAACACAACATTATACTCTGAAAAAGAATTTTCTTCACACCACCATTCATGGGCATAGCCAAGGAGGGGTGGGGGGCAGCCCCCCAGATCAGGTAAAACATTAGAAATACTTAACTAACTGGCCAATCATGCCAGTGCTGCCCCCCTAACAAAAGGGCTGCCGCCCCCACCAAAAATCTTGCGCCCATGCCACCACTGAAAAACATTCCTTTCCTTTTCTACCTTTCATCTCTCACAGCCCAGAACTCTGGTCCTGCAGCCTTCCTCGTTTTCTTGCCAGGGGGGCGTCCTCACCCACAACATCTCCCCAGGTCCCCATCTCCATTCCCTGCCACTCACCAGATCTCTCTGAGGGTCCTGGGAGAGAACTGTCAGAGGTGGTGGGAGACAGCCTGACCAGGTCAACTGTCCATCTTCCCCCTTCCATTCTTGCTAGATCTGCAGGAGAATAAATAAAATAATAATAATAATAATAATAATAATAATAATAATAATAATAATAATAATAACAATAATAATAATAATTTTTGTATCCTGCCTTCTCTGGCCGAGGCAGGGCCCAGAGTGGCTAGCATCATAAAAACAACACAATATGCATAAAAACAGACATCAATTAATTAAAATACATCTTAAAATTAATTCAGACAAGTTAAAATCTAAGCAGTTGGCAATTATCAGGTTGGAATTGAGAATGGTTAATACTTGCCAGGACCAACTGTTTCCACTGATCATACAAGGACCTGTGAGCGGGTTGGGGGCCTCCTTCGGGCTTGTTTTATACAAAGGAAAGTAAGTCAAACTGCATCCTGCCCAAAGGCCTGGCGGAACAGCTCCGTCTTGCAGGCCCTGCGGAAAGATGTCCAATCCCACAAGGTACTGGTCTCTTGTGGGAGAGCGGTCCACCAGGCCGGGGCCACGGCTGAAAAGGCCCTGGCTCTAGTCAAGGCCAGTCTAATTTCCCTGGGGCCCGGGATCTTCAAGGTGTTGTTATTAGCAGAAAGAGGGTCAAAGAGGATCAGCCTCTTTCATCCTTCCTGAGGAGCTCAGAAGCCTAAAGAAGCTGCAGGTTCCTTGGGAGGGAGGGAGGAGTAAAAGGAGCCTCAGAGAAGCTGCAGGGATTCCTCTGCCCTAGATATTCTCCAGCCCCTGCAGAAGCCCAATATATATATTACAAATATATTACAAATTTATATCCCCCAATCTGGTGGGCTTCTCACAGCCACCCAGTGCGGCTAAGAGCATATATAAAAACAGAACAAAACATCAAACATAAAAAACAGAAATATCCTATACAGGCAACAAACAAACCAATAATAAGAATAGGCAACAAACAAACCAATAATAAGAACAAACCAATAATAATAATAACAACATGTTTACAGCTATACCCAAATTAAAATAACCACCGCCCCCAACTAAACAATTAACCAACACCAACCTGACAAAAACAAAACAGAGGAACCCAAATCAGAACCGTTTAAAGCATTTTAGCCAGTTGCCCCAACCCAAGAGTTCTTCTAGCAATGTCCCAGTGGCCTCCCAGGAGCCTCTTTTGGCTGTTCAAGGTGAGCCTGGGCTCCACCCCCTTGGCCAGGTGGAATGGGCTTTGCACCCAGGTCTCATGGCATGGGGGGCATAGTAGTGACCTGAAAGTGCTTCCCATTGAACGCAGTGGTTTTTATATCTAGATAGGGCTCCTCTGCCTATTCCTCCTCTTCTGGCAACATATTGGTGCATGCTCCAGGGGATAGACTTTGGAGAAGACCACAAATCCAGCTTCTTTGGAACTATATTGCAGGACTCAGAAGTTTAAACAAGCTGCAGGTTTTTATGGGTGAGGGAGAAGCAAAGGCGGCTTCAGAGCCCCTCCAGGGATTTTCCTGCCGGAGGGGAAGCCTCCCAATATATTGGGGGCCCAATACACAGTTTCCACAGTAAAACCTCCCCCCTTTATCTTATTCCTTGCTTCCACTCTCCATCCCTCCAAGTCCCTCTCTCCACTTCCTAGGAACTCACCAGATGTCTCTGAGGGTCCTGGGAGGCAACGCTCAGAGGTTGCTTGGAGGGATGCAGGAGACAGCCTGACCAGGTCAACCGTCCATCTTCCTCCTTCCATCCTCGCCTGGATTGAAGAGCTCAGAAGTTCCTGAAGAAGAAAAGAGAGCCTCAGAGGCCCTGCAGTCAGTTTCCTGCCCAAGACATTTTCCTGGTGAATGTGAAGCCATGCATGAAAAGTGGAGTCATGCCTGAAAGTGGATCTTCTTCCCACCACCACTAAAAACATTTATTTCCTTTCCCCCATCCCCACTTTAGGGGAAGGGGCTGTAGTTCGAGGGCAGCGCATCTCTTCCGCAGGCAGGAAGCCCAGATTCAGTCCCCAGGCAGGGCTGAGAAACCACGTCTGAAAACCCGGAAGAGCAATTGCTGCCGGTCCGTGTGGACAATAGTAGCCCAGGTGGAGCAAGGCTAAGTGCTGCAGCAGTGGCTGGTGGTGAGAAACCGATGACATTTTATGGCCAGTGGTTCTCCTCTTCCCATCCTTAAAGTCTTCCCTCCTCCATCTCTCCCAACACCTTGGTTCCTTCCTAGGGCTGGTCTGCTATACAGAGAGACTGCGCCCTCCTTGGGGGCTTTCCTCCTGAACCCCCCCCCCCCCCAGACAGGGAAGGCATCGAAGATAAAAGAGCCCATGTGTTGAAATGAGTTTCCAGCTGACCCTGCCCCCCCTCTTTCCCCAAAACATGAATGTCTCCCTCTTCCCAGAGCCATCCTGCCTCCTTTCCTTTTAGGGAGGGGGGGTTTCCTAGCCCACCCTAAAACTGCCTCTTCCCCCGCCTGCTCTCCTCCTGGGGCGCCCCTGCACCCCTTAAAGCGTTTGCACTCTTCCCAGCTCTTGGGGGGCTAAATTGGGGGTGCAACCCCACGCATGCGCCCTCCCACCGCTGCCCCTTTGCAAAAGTTCCCTCTCCCGGAGGGCTTCTCTCCTGCAAAGGAGCTGCTCTGACACGGGAGCCCCCTCCCCCCCCCCCAATATACCCCTATTTTTCCTACCTTGCAAAAAGCACAGTCTTCCGCGCTGCAAAATCTCCTCCCTCGCAGCTTGTCAAATGTGACAAAGGGAGGAGGAAGTGACGCTTTCCCCCTCCCCCGAGCAAGTCCTCTGTCATAATATAATCGCTGCTTTTAACCCTTAAAGAACCAGCGTCTCTCCCACCCCCACCCAAACTGCGTGGTGCTGGAGACATAGCGGATTCTGCTTATGGGGACCCCTCAAAGCGCCCCCCTCCCTCACAAGGTTACTGAGAAGATATAAAGGGCGGGAGGGGCACAGAAAAACACTATAAGGATGTGCAGTTTTGGTCACAGCTTAGCCCACCTCACAGGGTTGTTGTTGTTGCAAAAGTAACAGGTGAGAAGAGAAGCCAGCAAGAAGCGGCTGGTGCAAATGTATCATTTCAGCTTCACAGAACCAGCAGAGACACAAAACCGGTGCCAAGCTCACCCTGCTCCATCACAATCGCTTAGCTGCAAAATTGCAGTCCTGATCCTTTACAGGGGGAAGAAAACACCGAAAAAGGAAAAATATATACAATTGACTTGAAGGCAGAGAGTTTTAAAGCTCTTTTTTGCACAGGGCAGAGAGCTTTCCCAGGGGTTTGTCCTGACCATATGTGATTTCGACTTTACACACTATCACTGAAATGTAACCCCTGCAAACGTCGTGTGTCAAACTCTGCACCCCATACAATAGTTTATTGTCACAACTCTCAGCACCCTTAACCAGCAAAACAAGTTCCCAGAAATCTTTGGGGGGGGGGTTCATGGGGCTTTGGATATGTGGAGTGAATGTGGCCTAACAGATTTGTGTGTTTGTGTGTCTCCCATCACATGGCCTCCAAACACAAGTTGGAAAGAGGCACACACTGATTAAAATGGGGCAGTATAAAATCACAGGTCAGCTCTCTATCCTAGTATATTCACAACCCCATTCTAAAGAGTTTCTATATGAAGGGGGGGGAGGGGAAAAACAAGCCCTTGAAGAGTGGAGTAGCCACATTCAGTGCAAAGGTCACCAGGAAATGGTCCGTCTACGAGGAAAGACCCACAATGGACCCCCGGTCCCAAGCAACAGAATATTACCAATCTGCTTTGTGTCAAAAACCAGGCTGAGCCCGTGATGTACGGAGATCGACCCACGGTTGCCATGCATGACCAACTCAACACCTGACTTTACTTCTCCTGGCTCCTTCTGGTTGTCCTTTGCTTGAAACGTGTCGGTTGCTGTAGGAAGAGCTGGCTGAAGACGCTTCCCCAATGGCCTTGGAGGGCTAAACTAAGTTTTTTTTAATGAGGCAAGATGCAATACAAGCAACAGTGTGAGTTTTGCTTCTGTCTGGGAGGGAGATGCTGTAAAGATGGGTGCCATGATGAACTTTTTACTGTGGTTTATTTCTATAGATCACGGCATTGGGTCAGTTGACATAATTTTATTTATTGATCTATTTATTGAATTTATATACCACCCTATACCCGGGGTTCTGAGGGCGGTTCTGGGGGTCTCAGGGCAGTGAATTGATATAGAATTTGATATAAAAAGAGATCCCCATCGTGACCTATTTTGACCCTGATGTCAGTTCTTAGCTTAAATTATTATTATTATTAAACGTGTCCTGGAAGTTACGAAGAAGAGAAGAGTTTGGACTTTATATGTGGAGGAGAATCTCTGAGAGAGGAACTGCTATGAGGCCCAAACACAGCATACCAGCTCTTTAGCCCTTAAGGCACCAGGTGAGCAAAACCTCCCTTCTTTTAATTATTTTAGAGGCTTGAACTAATTACTGAGGTGGTCCATCTACCTATTAACTGTCACTCAGAGTGCAAATTGGCTGCTGGCATTTCTGAACATTTTCCAGGGCAAAGAATCATGTTTTTGCCAATCATCCCTCCCCCCAAAAATTTAACCCAATTATACAAATTATTTCCAAATTGCTACAATTTTAGGTGGTTTCCCACGTGCCGTACTTGATGCATCCTTGTGATCTAATATTACAGTGGTACTCAGAAGTTGAACACAATCCGTTCTTGAAGGACGTCCGACTTTCGAAACGTTTGACTTCCAAGGCGTGGCTTCCGATTGGCTCTTGCCATCAGAGAAGCCAATCGGAAGCTGCTTGTCTCCCAGCTGGACGTTTGGCTTCCGAAAATTGTTCAAAAACCTTACTTCCAGGTTTTTGTCGTTTGGGAGCTGAAATATTTGACTACGGAGGTGTTTGACTTCCGAGGTACCAGTGTACTGTGATCCATATTCTTATTTACTTCTGATTACATTCCATTTTACAAAATTATCGCTTAGTCAAGAGCTGCACTCTTAATAGTTTCTATTTATTTTATTATTTAACCTTTCAAAAAACATCATCGAGTGAGGAACAATAATAAATAATAATAATAAATTTTATTTATATCCCGCCCTCCCCAGCCGAAGCCGGGCTCAGGGCGGCTAACAACAATAAAACAGTACAAAAGTACAACATAAACAACATTCTAAAATCATTCATTATAAAAATTAATTAATTAAAAGAAAAAAATTCTTTTCTTTTCAATCTGTGCATGTCTAATTGAATAAGTGCAGTTGTTAACTTCATTGGCTTTATTTCTCTGCCGCTGATGAATGAATCAATCTTTATTTGCATCAGCCACCAGCCATAAGCAATAAAACAAACAGTACGATATACAAAGAATAAAGATAAAAAGACAATTATATAAATACACTCTGAGGCTTTGAATCAGTAGTCAAATAGCAGATCTTATTTGAATTGCCCTGGCTAAAAACCTTGCAACCTTTGCGGTCACCTGCTCATCTTGGTCTGCTGAGAGAAAGGACACTGTGACAGCAGCTGGGTGACCCGGAATGGACAATAAAATAGGGGTGATAACCTCAATCTTCAAATCTTTATAAAGAGTGCAAACCAGAAGGACATGCGCCACTGATTCGCTACTGCCATCTCCACAGGGACATAACTGTTTTTCGTGTGGAATTTGTTGGAATTGCCCCTCAAGTACAACTGAAGGTAGTATATTCGATCTTGCCAAAGTAAATGTGCGTCTATATTTCCCAATATTGTCATTCCAGCGTGGTTCAGGGCGGACCTGAAGTCACAAGATTAAGTCCTCCTCAACTCAGCTCCCCCTCCATCCCACTTCCTGATAAACAACAGTCCTCTCCTTTCAGTTGGTTGGACGAATCAACTTTCAAACATTCACCATTTTCTTGCTTCATCTTAGAACAGAAGAGTTTTTCTCTAAAGCATTCGGGGACCACTGCTTTTCACGTGCCCTTGTGAAATTCCTCTCGCCTCCATGGTAGCATTTTCCTGTTTAGCCAATGTCCTTCCTCTTAAAAATAGGTTGTCAACACCTCCACACCCTTTCTTTGGTGGGGTGGGGAATAATCTAGTTTCCCAACGACATCCATCAAAACAAGGTTCTCCCCACCTTCACTCCTTTCAAACCACACACAGCTTTAAATCTTCTTTTAAATGTCAAAGTACACAGTACATCGAACCATCCACACTTGTAACTCTATAAACCTTGTGTTTGGAGAGCCTTGCCAAATCATAACCTTAGGGACTTAATACCAATTAAAATCCTATTATAAGGAGAACGTCTGCTTTTGATGGCGGTCCGAGGGGGTTGCATCATGGCAAATGTGGTGATCCAACTCCTCCATCTGCCCCCATGCTGATCTGCACGGGAGCGAGCCGTTGAGGCGACCGGGGGTCAGCCTGCTCCCTCGTACCCCAGGAGGTTTCCGGGAATGCTTAAACCCTTTCGTTCCCTACCCCCTCATTTGTGCCTCCCTCCAATGTTGAGAGAGCTGCTGCCATAGTGCAAGACCAGAACTGGAAATTCAAGGTCAAAGAATAATACAATTATTATTATTATTTTTTAATAATATTATATTTTCCATGCTTATTACATAACTGCAGACAAATATTACAAAAAGGCAATACTGATAAAGAGTACAAATTAAGAAGGGGGGAGGAAAAGAAAACTTACACTATCTATTGTTATTATTAAGATAAAGAATATGACATAAATTTGAGATTGCAATTTCATGTTACAGTAAAAAAAATCTCATTATCATTAAACCCAACCTCCCATTTATTCCTTAGTTCTTTCTACATAACTTTACTGCCATACCAAAATACTATTTTTTATATTATTTTTACACAGTTTAGTAATATTTATATAAGCAATTAATAAAGACTGCTGAGATCTCTCAAAAGAAGCTACAGCGTTTAACATGGTATAGTTTTGTTTAAGATATATTCTAAAGGCCTCCCATTTTGATACAAATTCAGCTCTCGTTTTATTTTTTCCTGATAAACTATCTAATTCAGCATATTCAGTCAATTTTTGAATCCACTCCTGTCTGGAAGGAATTATGTTGCTTTTCCACCTTGATGGCTATAAGGACTCTCGCTGCCACTGTTGCATCCAAAAAAAATACCTTTAATATTTTTTTGAATATCTGAGTCAGTGATCCCCAACAGATATGCCTCTGGCTTTTTTATTACAGTGGTACCTCAGGTTACAGACGCTTCAGGTTACAGACTCCGTTAACCCAGAAATATTACCTCGGGTTAAGAACTTTGCTTCAGGATGAGAACAGAAATCGCACAGTAGCAGCGGGAGGCCCCATTAGCTAAAGTGGTACCTCGGGTTAAGAACAGTTTCAGGTTAAGAACGGACCTCCAGAACAAATTAAGTTCTTAACCCGAGGTAACACTGTAAAGGAAAGTCTTAACATTTTTTCTAATTCTGAATGGATTTCCTCCCAAAATTTTATTTTACTACATTGCCACCATATATGATACAGTGAGCCTGTTTGATCTCCACATCTCCAACAGTTACTTTTGGATCCTTTGTACATTTTGGCTAATTTCCATGGAGTTAAATACCACCGGTGCTGCATTTTAAAAAAGTTTTCCCTTATGGCATAGCACGTGGTAAATCTCCAATTATTCTTCCACAGATTTTCCCATTGGGACATTGTTATAACATACCCAAAGTTGTGAGACCACTTTATCATGGCTTATGTAACTTCTTCCTCCTCGACTTCCCAGTCGAGGAGACGATAAGCTTTAGAGAGTGTTTTACTTTTTGAGTTTATTATGAGAAGTAAGCTTAGATCCCTGTGCAAATCTCTTTCCACACTCCAAACATTTATATGGTTTCTCCCCTGTGTGTGTTCTATAAATAGTAAGTTTATATCCATGTGGAAATCTCTTTCCACACTCCAAACATTTATATGGTTTTCTCCCCTGTGTGAGTAGGACACTGACAAACTGGAACGTGTCCAGAGGGCAACCAAAATGGTCAAAGGCCTGGAAACGATGCCTTATGAAGAACGGCTAAGGGAGCTGGGCATGTTTAGCCTGGAGAAGAGGAGGTTAAGGGGTGAGATGATAGCCATGTTCAAATATATAAAAGGATGTCACATAGAGGAGGGAGAAAGGTTGTTTTCTGCTGCTCCAGAGAAGCGGACACGGAGCAATGGTTCCAAACTACAAGAAAAAAGATTCCACCTAAACATTAGGAAGAACTTCCTGACAGTAAGAGCTGTTTGACAGTGGAATTTGCTGCCAAGGAGTGTGGTGGAGTCTCCTCCTTTGGAGGTCTTTAAGCAGAGGCTTGACAACCGTATGTCAGGAGTGCTCTGATGGTGTTTCCTGCTTGGCAGGGGGTTGGACTCGATGGCCCTTGTGGTCTCTTCCAACTCTATGATTCTATGATTCTATGAGTTCTTTTATGAGAAGTAAGGTTAGCACGGTGAGCAAATCTCTTTCCACACTCCAAACATTTATATGGTTTCTCCCCTGTGTGAATTCTTTGGTGCGATGTAAGGCTTGTGCTGTGACTGAAGTTCTTTCCACACTCAAAACAGGTATATGGTTTCTCCCCTGTGTGAATTCTTTGGTGCGATGTAAGGCTTGTGCTGAGACTGAAGGTTTTTCCACACTCAAAACAGGTATATGGTTTCTCCCCTGTGTGAATTCTTTGATGATATTTAAGGCTTGAGCTTTGAGTGAAGCTCTTTCCACACTCAAAACATGCATACGGTTTTTCACCTTTGTGAATCTTTTGATGTATATGAAGGCTCGTACCCTGGCTGAAGCTCTTTCCACACTCAAAGCACTTATATGGCTTCTCTCCTGTATGGATTCTGCGATGACTAACAAGGTTACTAAAGCTCTTTCCACATATCTCACATTTATATGGTTTTTCCCCTGTATGGATTCGCTCATGCACAGTAAGGTGTGAACTCTGAGTAAAGCTCTTCCCACACTCAAAGCATTTATACGGCTTCTCACCAGTGTGAGTTCTCTTATGAGAACTAAGGTGTGAACTCTGGCTGAAGCTCTTTCCACATTCCAAGCATTTATATGGTTTCTCCCCTGTGTGGGTTCTCTTATGTGAAGTAAGGCTACATTCATGGGCAAAGCTCCTTCCGCACTCCGTACATTTATAAGATTTCTCTCCTGTGTGAATTCTTTGGTGTGATATAAGACTTGAGCTGTGAGCGAAGCTCATTCCGCACTCCAAACATTTATACGGCTTCTCCCCTGTGTGGGTTTTTTGATGCGAAGCAAGGCTTGCGCTGTGACGGAAGGTCTTTCCACAGTCCAAACAGGTATACGGTTTCTCCCCTGTGTGAAGTTTTTGATGTTCTGTAAGGTTTCTCCTGCGAATGAAGCTCTTTCCACACTCAGAGCACCTATGTGGTTTCTCCCTGCTGTGGACTTCCTGATGTATTTTAAGGTTTAAGTGGCGCTTGAAACTCTTTCCACATTCTAGGCATTTGTATGATTCTTGTCCTGCGTGAATTCTTTCATGTGATTTTAGGCCAGAGCTGTCACTGAAATTCTTTCCACACACCAAGCATTTACACGGTTTCTCCTCTGTATGGATTCTGCAGTGTGAATTGAACCTAGATTTACTTTGGAATGTTTTGCCACATAAAGGTCTCTCATTTGTTCTCTTCCCCTTCTGATGTTTTTTCTGGACTGGGATTCGATGGCCGTTATCAGTCTGCATTAGAAGACCATCATTCCTCCCAATCTCTTCTTGGTTTTTCTCTTGTGGTCTTGTTTCTTGTTGATCTTGAAAGGTCTTTCCTTTGACTTCATTCTTGGATCTTTCTGATGAGGCCCAAGAACGATGACTGTCGTCTTGATTACCTGCTAAAGTTAAGGGAAGATCATAATCAAAAATGTAATCCAAATCACAATCCTAGTGAGACTTTCTGTAAGATCTGATGGTGATTTTATTATTTATACCCCATCCATATGTTTGGGTTTCCCCAGCCATGCTGGGCAGCTGAAGAGCATATATAAAACATGGTAAAACATCAAACATTAAAAACTGCCCAATACAGGCTGCCTTCAGATGTCTTCTAAAAGTTACGTAGTCAAATGAAGGGAGGGTGTTCCACAGGGAGGGCAACACCACGAAGAAGAAAAAGCTGATGGAAACATTCCTTCAGGTCTACAGGGCTGTGGCCATTTAGGGCTTTAAAGGTCAGCACCAACACTCTGAATTGTGCTCTGAAATGTACTGGGAGCCACAGAGCCAGCACTTCTGGTTTGGCTCACCATGGTGGAGGCTGAAAATAACATTGCAACTCTTTTGGATGAGATGGGAGTAATCATCCTCCCAACCCCCTCAGGGTCATGGGGGGGGGGCAGCTTCACCCGCAGATCGCCCAACACCAGCCCCCAATCCGGAAAGGAATGAGGGGGCTGTCGGAATCTGCGTTCGACCGAGCTGATAAAAGCTAATCTTCCGGCCGGGTCCTTCGGAATCGCCCTCCGATGATAATTAACGACCTGAGCCTTTGATGAGGCTCAGGCACATTCCTATTGAGCAGAGAATCCAAACAGCACGCGGAAGTGATGAGATTTATGGCTAAATGCTATGTTTTATTTCTTACTACCCAGACAGCAAAATACATCCTCTCTATGAAAGCAGAGAGCAACTGAACAACAAAGGAACAGGAAACCACTAATGTCACCTCCGTCTCCCGTGAGACTTCCAACAGCCTGGAAGGTCTCTGGAATGTAAACAGAGTCCTGTGACTCCAAGCAGCTGCACAGTGGCAAAACAGAAACTAACATGGGCTGGGGGCGCTGGGTGGATGGCAATTTTTTGGCAACTCTCCACAGTTGTTGCCATGAGCAAACGAATTACTGTTTTTGCAGATGAGAAATTGGATTTAATTAACGGGCATACTCAGAGTGAGGAGGGATAAGTTACTCTGCTAATTGATTCAGTCAATGAGGAGCTAAAAGGAATTGAGTTGAAGAGGGATTATCATCACGACGGAGCTGGTACATTGGACCAAAAACAGGGAGTGAGCCTTCTTTGTTTCTCTTGATATATTCTGTATTTGCTATTTTACCTGGCAAAATCCCCCCCCCCCCGGGAAGGACTGACTCTGCTGATGGACTATGTAAGCAACTGAGATTGGAATGCACTATAATATTTGAGACTTATTTTGACTTAAATGTGCAGAGAAGATTTATGAAAAAGATGATATTATTTTTAATGGACTTTCACAAGTGGACTGGGGAGTCAGGGCTTTCTGGCCAAAGTGCGGGCTTATCTATTTGGATGTATGCCCGGAATAGTTGGCAGAGAGCCAGAATTTCTCCATTTTAAGCCATGTCATCATGGATATTTTGAATGAAGAAATGAAAGTAAAGACATGGAGAAGAAATCATCCACACAGGAACATATTTCTAGATACAGGTAGGTAGGCGTGTTGGTCTGCCATAGTCAAAACAAAACAAAACAAATTCTTCTAGTAGCACCTTAGAGACCAACTAGGTTTGTTATTGGTATGAGCTTCTGTGTATCTGAAGAAGTATGCATGCACACAAAATCTCATAACAATAACAAATTTAGTTGGTCTCTAAGGTGCTTCTAGAAGAATGTTTTTGTTTTGTTTTGACAGGAACATATTGTTTGATTTAACTCACTTGCCGGATGAACTCAGAGGCTGCGCCTCCATGGACAGCTGTGAGTCCAAAATGTTTCCCAGGCTGTGCACCTGCTCCTTCAAGGGCACACATACCCAGTTCAGGACCAGAGAGTCACCACAACCACCTGCCCCCCCCTCGGCCTCCAACAGCAGTACTTCTGTCTTATCAGGATTCAAACTCATTGCGTTAGCCGCCATCAGCTGACCTGCAATGAAAGGAGGTCTCAGGTGCCAAGGAACAATCAGCGGTGCACTTTCGGGATCCTGATACATATCCTTTGCAGTCACATCCTGGCCCCTGCACGTCCCACCCCTGAGGCCACATATGTAGGGCGGCAGGACACGGTTTGAGGAAAATGGCTTCGTGGGCTAGAGAGGGACTGCCGCCATGACCCACAAGTCTCTCACTGCTGACCTGGCAGCTTGGCTGCTGAAAACTGGGGGGAAATCTGTCTCCATACTGAGATGAAGCCCATTCAGTCCCTCAACTGGCAATTGCTGCAGCTACCACCGAGTGTCGGAAGATTCAGGGCCTAACACAATATTATACTCTGAAAAAGAATTTTCTTCACACCACCATTCATGGGCATAGACAAGGAGGGGGGGGGCAGCTGCCCAGGTCAAGTGAAACATTAGAAATACTTAACTAACTAGCCAATCATGCCAGTTCTGCCCCCCTAACAAAAGGCCTGCCCCCCCCACCAAAAATCTTGCGCCCATGCCACCATTGAAAAACATTCCTTTCCTTTCATCTCTCACGGCCCAGAACTATTGCCCTGCAGCCTTCCTCGTTTTCTTGCTAGAGGAGCTTCCTCACCCCCAACATCTCGCCAGGTCCCAGGTCCCCATCTCCATTCCCTGGAACTCACCAGAACTCTCTGAGGGTCCTGGGTGGGAACATTCAAAGGTGGTGGGAGACAGCCTGACCAGGTCAACCGTCCATCTTCCTCCTTCCATCCTCTCTAGGATTGCAGGATCAGCCTCTTTTATCCTTCCTGAGGAGCTCAGAAGACAAAACAAGCTGCAGGGTCCTTGGGAGGGAGGGAGAAGCAAAGGGAGCCTCAATAGATCCCATTCAACTCAATGGAGCTTACTTTTGAGTAAATCTGCAAAGGACTGCTGTGCATATTTTCCCTCTTCTGACACCCAGAAACCCTTTGGTCCTCTTCCCTGCCCTTCCTCCAGTCAAGACCTTCTTGCTTCTTCTTCCCCTTCTGTATTTTCTGCTGACTTGGGGGAGGGATTCCCTCCCCCCCCATCCATTTCTCCTCCTCCCCTCCCCTAAACCCCTGGAACTCAGCTAACCTCTCCAGCCTTAAAGAATGCTCTAGGTGGGGAGCCCCAGCTCAGATCCCTTCTAGGATCACAGATCCCGCCTCTTTGAAACTATTTTGCAGAAGTTTAAGCAAGTTGCAGGTTCCTGGGAGGGAGGCAGAAGCTAAAAGGGGGGGGGGTGAAGGGATTTCCCTTGATTTTTCCTTGTTTCCACTCTCCATCCCCCCATGCCCCCATCTCCATTCCCTGCCACTCACCAGATCTCTCCGAGGGTCCTGGAGGGGAAGGGTCAGAGGTTGTGGGAGGCAGCCTGACCAGGTCAACCGTCCACCTTCCCCCTTCCATCCTCGCTAGGATTGCGGGATCAGCCTCTTTTATCCTTGCTGAGGAGCTCAGAAGGCATTTTCCTGGGACGGAAAAATAAGCAAAAGGAGCCTCTGAGGACCTGCAGGGATTCTCCTGCCCCTGAAGAAGCCCAAATGGGGCATCCCCTCTGCAACAGTCCCCAACAGAATCTTCTGCGCACCACCATTAAAAAACATTCCTCTCCTTTCTTTCCACCGTTTGTCTCTGCTCTGGCCTTGCAGCCTCCCTTGTTTTCTTGCCAAAGGAGCTTCCTCACTCCCAACATCTCCCCAGGTCCCCCCTCTCCATTCCCTGTCACTCACCAGATCTCTCTGAGGGTCCTGGGAGGGAAAGCTTGGAGGTCGTTGGGAGGAATGCAGGAGGCAGCCTGACCAGGTCAACCGTTTGCAGGATCAGCTTCTTCTATCCTTCCTGAGGAGCTCAGAAGCTGCAGGTTCCTGGGAGGGAGGGAGGAAGCAGCAAGGGCAGCCTCAGAGGCCCTGCAGCTATTTTCCCGCCCAACGTATTTTCTTGGTGAATGATAAGCCTGCCTGGGTGTGGAGGTCCCATGTGCAGCGCCCATGATAAAAGAGGAGTGTCCCCCCTCCTGAACCCCACCATGCAAGGAAAGCGGAGTCATGCCTGAAAGAGGATCTTCTTCCCCCAACATTCAAAACATTCCTTTTTTGGCTTCCTTCTCTCTCTGCCAGCCTGGAGCTGTGACAGGGCTGACCCCCACCCCACTTCCTCCCTCTCCCCAGCCCCACTTTAAGGGAAGGGGCTGTAGCTCAAGGGCGGAGCATCTCCTAAGCAGGCAGAAAGCCCCCGATCCAAGACCCCCCTTTTGGCCTAATCCTGCCCTCTCTACCCAGCATCGACCCCTTTCTCTCCAAAGCATTAATTCCTCCTTCCTCCTCTTCCCAGAGCCACCCTGCCCCCTTTCCTTTTTTTTGGGGGGGGGGTTCCTACCCCACCCTAAAACTCCCTCCCCCCCCGCCTCGCCTTCTTGCCTTGCTCTCCCCCTGGGGCGCCCCTGCAGCCCTCGAGGTCCTTTGCTCTCCCCGCAGCTCTTTCGGGGCTCAAATGTGGGGTGCAGCCCCATGCATGCTCATCTCCCGGAGGGCTTCTCTCCTGCAAAGGAGCTGCTCTGGCACAGGGGCCCCCTTCTCCCCAAAAAATATATCCCTCTTTTCCTACCTTGCAAAAGGCACAGTCTTCCGCGCTGCAAAATCTGCTCCCTCGCAGCTGTTCAAATGTAACAAACCGAGGAAGTGACGCTTTTCCTCTCCCCCAGGAAGTCTCCTCTGTCAAAATATAATCGCTGCTTTTAACCCTTGAAGAGCCAGTCTCTCTCTCTCTCTCTCTCTCCCCCCCCCCACCAACCAAACTGTATAGCGCTGGGGATACTGCGCCTTCTGCCAATGGGAACCCACAAAGCGCCCCCTCCTTGCCAGAGTCCCTTGGAGGGGGGCACGCTCTCCTTTTTCTTCCTGCATTTCCAGGGCGGTGGGATTTGCATTCTGCAGAGGGTCCGCTCCAGGGTTCACGTGAGACAGCTGTGGCATAGTGGTTAGAGTGCCCCTCTTGATATTAAGGTGGGACACTTCATAGCCCTGATATGTTACAGCAGAATGCAAAAGAATTCCTTCTCATCCCTGAGAAAGAAAAATAAGCACCCCATCCCAGACCTCCTAAGGCTGTTTTCTGCATTTTCAAAACCATAATGCCCGAAAAAACCATGTCGAAGCCATGCCCACCTCACAAGGTTACTGAGAAGATAAAGGGGGGGGGGGCAGGACATAGATAAACCCTACAAGGATGTGCAGTTTCACAGATTTTGCTCACAGCTTAACCCACCTCACAGGGTGGTTCTTGTTGCAAAGGTAAGTGGTGAGAAGAGAAGCCAGCAAGAAGCGGCTGGTGCAAATGTATCATTTCAGCTTCACAGACCCTGCAGAGACACAAAACTGGCACCAAGCTCACCCTGTTCCATCACCGTCGCTTAACTGCAAAACTGCACAGTCCTGATCTTTTACAGGGGGAAGAAAACACCGAAAAAGTAAAGATATATACAATTGACTTGCAGGCAGAGAGTTTTAAAGCTCTTTTTGCACAGGGCAGAGAGCTTTCCCAGGGGTTTGTCCCGACCATATGTGATTTCGACTTTACACACTATCACCCTGCAAACTTTGTGTGTTAAACTCTGCACCCCATACAATAGTTTATTGTCACAATTCTCAGCACCCTTAACCAGCAAAACAGCTCCCAGAAATCTTAGGTGGTTTCATGGGGCTTTGGATATGTGGTGTGAATGCCTTTAGCAGATCTTGAAGCTAGTTTGAGTGAGAGTTGACTTCCTTAGACTAAATAGTGCAAGTTCCTAGAGAAATTATCTTTAAAGGAAGATTGAAGTGAACATTTTTCCTAAGATAGGGAGAGGATCTCTTATAAAGCATAGTTAAAACAGCCATAGATTTGATTTAAAAGGAATACAAAAGTGACAATTTTTCCTGAACTTGCAGAGGAATAGTATAGTAAGCCTAATCTATACCCCCCCCCCTTTTGCAGTTTCCTTTAAAGGAAGCTTACTCGGGAGTAAATTTACCTGGCACAGAAGTAAGCAAAAAAACAACAACAAAAAAACAAAAAACAAAAAAAAAACCTGAAAGAGACAGAATGAAACAAGGGGAGGCATTTTCTAAGAAAAGAGACCAGGAAGTCTTATAGAGACTGATATCAGGAGCCTTACAATAACTCTTCTACCCAACCAAATCAAAGTTAAAACTGGACTCACTTTTTTTTCTTAGAATGAACACCATACTTTCATAGGCATATGCTTAATGAAATACATACACTGCATTTTAGCTTGAGAGAGCAGTTGGCTCAACTAGGCTTTTGCAGCAGAAACATTAGGTTAACTTCACATTCCAAAATAGACTGGAACACAGGTGTACTCACAAACTCAAAAGTTACAACATCATTTACCATTAGACTTAAAATCACTCTCCTCACTTAAACTAGAGGAAGGAGGTGGGGTAATCCTCCTTTCAGAACACAAGTAGCACGTATACAGGATTTTACCACTTGGGAGGAAAACTCTCTTTTAGAGCCTCTCTCAAATAACAAACATTTGCACACTTCATTCTCAATTTTTGTCTTGTTTAAGATTGATAAGGCTTCAACATGGCTTTCTTAGATTTAGAACTTGGAGCAAGCTTGCATTTTTATTTTAGATGGCACATTTAAGATAAGCAGCTGCTGGATGTTACCTAAGTACAATTTAAACACAGGAAAAACGTTTCTTAAACACAAATTGAAGGGGACTGTCAGAGTCCAGGCGGGAAGTAAGCACCAACTGGGCTTCTTTCCCATCAGGAGTCTGTGGGTTCATTTCTTTTGATTGAGGTGCACCCATTTTATTAAGAATTTTTAATAGCGCTAGCTTTTACTTTTATACTGCAGTCGGGGTTTTATCCCCACTTTTCAGGAAACACAATAAATAACCCACAGTAGACTCAATTTGGACAACTCCGAGAATTTAGTACTGTGACACACCGCCGTTCGTCTGGCCTGACTTACTAGGCTGGTACAGCTGTTGGCCTTTCCTGGCTACTAAGCTAACAGTGCGGTCAGCGATCTCAAACCCCCCCTTTGGTCATTTCTCAGCCAGGGAGCCCACAGCAACCTCCTGCCTCTTACAATCTAACCTGAGAGTTCCCTACTGGACGCTTGCGTAGCGCAGTGCCAGATTGGGACTCAGAAATGACAAAGAAGGAAAGGAATCAGGTGCCCTTGCTTTCTCTGCTCACAGGTCATCTCTAACAAAGATCGCCATGGCAGAGGTGCGGCTGCACCTGGGAGTTATAGTTTTCAGTACAGAAGAAAAAGCACGACCTTTTCTGGGCAAAACTCCGAAGGAATAGGTCGGCATATAGACTGTAGAAGGGAAATGAAAGAAGTCACACACAACTTTTGCCTGGGCATACTCCGAAGGGCTAGGGCTGGTGTTGAGATTGAGGGGACAGAAAGGAGGAGAAGACAATTTTTAGATGAGGAAAGAAGTAGAAAGTTTAGATTTGAAGGAAAAAGGAAGAGTTAAAGAATTTTGGTTGCTGTGGTTTAGAGAACCCAACCCACTACCCGTGTTTCCTACTTAATACTCACTTCCGCATGCGCTGTTCCTGGTGATCCCACGATCTCTTGACTGGTTGTTTAAGGCCGGCCTGATCAAGCATTGCTTCCTCTGGTTAGCCCCGCTGAACCTCCAGTTATTTCCAGACCCTGGGATTGATGGAAGACTGGTTATTCCTCCTGGCAAACTGCCTGGTGCGCGCTGGATAACTAGTCCTTCCTCGCTTCCAGAATCCGGGTAACCAAAAGTCCCTTCGTGCGTGGTCGCCATCTGTTGTAAATAAAAAAATATGCCTTTTTCCCTTATGGGGTATCCAAGAGCCCATATAGAGTCCTTACATAGGTTCCCTATTGGTAGGAGATAATAACACAGGCCAACCAGAGAATATTGAGAAGCAAAGCAGCTAGTAAGCTTGATCTTTATTGATCTGTTGCAACAGGGTACTCCCTCACACGCAGGAGAGGAGGAGGACCCAGAAAGATGGTGTGCAAGATTTTATAAAGACTTTTGAAATTCCCATTCTCTAGATCAAGACCACCCCCAGAAACATTATGCATACATCACAGAAGGGGTGTAACCTAAGACCACCCCCCAGATACATCCCACCTACATCACAGAAATTTAAATGTTGTTTTTCTCCTGTCACAGTTTATCTGCTGTCTGGCAAGTTACTTGATTGGATTTCCCGGGGAGCCTGGCCATTCTTTTGTAGTGGTAAAATACTTATTTCCTGGGCCAGGTCACAGGCTCACACCTTATTCAAACAGACATATCCTTGAGACAGGATTTGTGAGGAAAGAGACAATGGGGAGACTTTTCCAGTTTGACTTTGCAGAGAAAACATTTGGTCAGTTTAGGAATCAAAATGGTTCCAGGTTGGTCTTCCTGTGTTGATCTATGTATGTGCAGTTATGAACATTACCATATATCTAAGACCATAAAATTCCTATCACAGGCCTAACAGATTTGTGCTTTTTGTTTGTGTATCCACCATCAAGTGGCCTCCAAACACATTGGAAAGAGGCACACATTGATTAAAATGGTGCAGCATAAAATCCCAGGTGCAGTCAGCTTTCTATCCTAGTACAGTATAGGCCCTGGAGGGCTAAAATAAGTTTTTTGAATGAGCCTAGAGTCAATTCAAACAGCAGCCTGAGTTTTGCTTCAGGCTGGGAGAAAGACGCTGTAAAGATGGGTGCCACCATGAACTTTTTACTATGGTTTATTTCTATGGATCACGGCATCGGGACAGTTGGCATAATTTGATATAAGAAGAGATCCCTGTGATGACCTATTTCGACCCTGGTGCTAGTTCTTCTTCTTCAATGTGTCCTGAAAGTTATGAGTAAATATTCTCACATCCTCATTCTTAATGTCAAGATCAGCACAGCAATCTTGTGTTTCAAGCAAATTTTATTGCATAGACAATACCAAAATATACACTCTGGAAACAAGTAGGATAATAATTTTTACTAGGGGTACCTCCTTTCAACTACCAACTTGTTTACTAAAGGTAAACAAAAATGGGAAACAGGAGGTACTTATAGGAAACAAACAATGTTACAGAGGTATCAGGGAAGTAATAATATAGCCTTATAATAATAATTATTAATAATCTGTTGGGAGCCACCCAGAGTGGCTGGGGAAATCAAGACCCCCTCTATGCTTTTCATGGATCTCAAGGACCAGCTTTATGCTTCCCTGGACGATGGACCAAGGAATGAGTGGGAGAGGTGCTGTAGCCTTGGCACCACAGGTTATTGATGGGGAGCTCTCAAGCAAAAGGCACAGCTCTCTGGATCTCGTTTCATTTAAGACAGGTATTCCCTTCTCCTCCTTCCCTTACTTTTAGTGTGGGTCTGTTGCCAAGTTGTCACGCCAACTTGATCTTCAGGCTTTTGGAATCAAAAGGGATCCTTTAACTCATTAGATTAAGGTGCCCATTTTTTTTCTTTATTCCCCTTGGGGCATAGGATTAAGGATGAAAATGTAGTCTGAACAGACACACCTCCTAATTCCAGAAAAGACCCTAATAATAAAAATAATTGTAATAATAAAATTTATTTAAACCCTTAACAGAATTAAAAGCACAATAAAACATCAAACATTAAAAACTTCCCTGAACAGGGCTGCCTTCAGATGTCTTCTAAAAGTCAGGTAGTTGTTTATTTCCTTGACATCTGATGTTGGACATGCATGTGGGTTAATCTTTTCTGAATTCCTTGAAGACCAGCAAGAAATATGGGCACTTCTAACTTGGTGTGATGTCATTATGGTATCTCTATTATATACAAGCTTTGATGGAATATAAAGTGCCTTTTCGCACTCCCAACATTTATGTGATTTCCCTCCCTGTATTTTTTTTTTTTTTGATGATAATTAAAATGTGTCCACCACGTTATCTTTTCCCACACTCCAACCATTTGCCTGGTTTCTCTCCTCTGTGTTTTTTCTGATGAGCAAGATGAGAGTTGCAAGTAAACCTTCCACACTCAAAACATGCATGCAATTTTTTGATGTGTACTAAGGCTTGAACTCTGGCTGAAGGTTTTTCCACACACAAAGCACTTAGATGGCTTCTCCCTTGTATGGATCCTGTGATGGTAAGTAAGTTCTGTGTTAGTACAGAAACTCTTTCCACATGTCTAACAATTAACTGGTTGTTTCCTTTATGGATTCACTCATGCACAGTAAGATGTGAACTCTGACTGAAGCTCTTTCCACATTCCAAGCATTTATATGGTTTCTCCCCTGTGTGGGTTCTCTTATGTGAAGTAAAGTGAGATCCACGAGCAAAGCTTTTTCCACACTCAGAACAGGTATACGGTTTCTCCCCCGTGTGAATTTTTTGATGCGATGAAAGGTTTGAGCCATGAGTGAAGCTCTTTCCACACTCAAAACAGGTATACGGTTTCTCCCCTCTGTGAATTCTTTGGTAATTTCGAAGTGTTACGCTTGTAGTGAAGCTCTTTCCACATTCAAAACATGCATGCAGTTTCTCCCCACTGTGAATTTTTCGATGCGTACTAAGGCTTGAACTCTGGCTGAAGGTTTTACCACACTCAAAGCACTTATATGGCTTCTCTCTCATATGGATTTTGCTGTGGCTAACAAGGTATGTGCAGTTACTAAAGCTCTTTCCACATGTCTCACATTTATATGGTTTTTCCCCTGTATGGATTCGCTCGTGCACAGTAAGATGTGAACTTTGACTGAAGCTCTTCCCACACTCAAAGCATTAATATGGCTTCTCACCAGTGTGAGTTCTCTTATGTGAACTAAGGTGTGAACTCTGACTGAAGCTCTTTCCACATTCCAAGCATTTATATGGTTTCTTACTTCTTATGTGAAGTAAGGCTAGCACTGTGAGCAAAGCTCCTTCCGCACTCTGTACATTTATAAGATTTCTCTCCTGTGTGAATTATTTAATGCGATGTAAGACTTGAGCTGGAACCAAAGCTCATTCCGCACTCCAAACATTTATATGGCTTCTCTCCTGTGTGGATTTTTTGATGAACAAGAAGACCTTGGCTTAGACGGAAGCTCTTTCCACAGTCAAAACAGGTATACGGTTTCTCCCCCGTGTGAATTTTTTGATGAGATACAAGGCATGAGCTGTAAGTGAAGCTTTTCCCACACTCAAAACAGGTATGTGGTTTCTCCCTGCTGTGGATTGTTTGATGTGATTTAAGGCCTCTTCTGTGAATGAAGCTCCTTACACACTCAAAGCAGCTAAGTGGTTTCTCCTCGCTGTGGACCTCCTGGTGCTTTCTAAGGTATGAGTAATGACTGAAACTCTTTCCACATTCTAGGCATTCATAGGATTCCTGTCCTGCATGAATTCTTTTATGTGATTTTAGGCCTGAGCTGTCACTGAAGTTCTTTCCACATACCAAGCATTTACATGGTTTCTCCTCTGTGTGGATTCTGCAGTGTGAGTTGAAGCTAGATTTATTTTTGAATGTTTTGTCACACAAAGGTCTCTCATTTGTTCTCTTTCCCTTCTGAGGTTTTTTCTGGACGGGGATTTGATGGCCATTATCAGTCTGCGTTAGAAGGCCTTTATTCCTCCCATTTTCTTCTTGGTTTTCCTCTTGTGGTCTTCTTTCCTCTTGATCTTGAAAGGTCCTTCCTTTGACTTCATGCTTGGTTCTTTCTGATGCGACCCGAGAACAATGACTGTCGTTTTCATCACCTGCTAAAATTAAGGGAAGATTACAATTAAAAGTGTAATCCAAATTACAATCCTAGTGAAATTTCTGCAACATCTGATCATGTTGTTGTTGATGATGATAATATTCATATCCCGCACACCTGGCTGGGTTTCCGCAGTCACTCTGGGCGGCTTACAGCATATTTATAACATAGTAAAACATCAAACATTACAAATGTTCTGGTACAGGGTTGCCTTCAGATGTCTTCTCAAAGTTATGGTTATGTTGTTCTTTTTCTCCTTGACACCTGAAGGGAACGCGTTCCACAGGGACAGCGCCACTACCGAGAAGGCCTTTTGTCTGGTTCTCTGTTACTTCCCTTCTTGCAGTGACAGAACCAGAAGAAGACCCTGGGAGCTGGACCTCAGTGTCTGGGGTTGAGCGATGGGGGTAGAGATGCTCCTTTGGGTCTACAGGGCCAAGCCGTTTAGAGCTTTAAAGTCAGCACCAACACTTTGAATTGCACTTGGAGTCAATGTAGTTCCTTTAAGACCTGTGCTATATGGTCCTGGCATCTGCTCCCAGTCACCAGTCTAGTGGGAGAGGGCACTCAGGGGCGATTGTGTCAATAGCTCATGTCAACCCCCCAGAGCTGTTTGGAATCCCACTGGATTCATCAGCCTCTGAGAGCAAACTTTCCTTACAGGTCCCCCGTCTCTGCAGAGGGAAAAAGATGCTGACATTCTAAATCTCAATAGGAAGTGATCTGACCATGACACGGGATTTGTAGAGTGTGGTGGTTAAGGGTTAACCTTTCTGTGTCTCATGCCTGATGGAGGGGCTCCACAGAGCCAGGATATTGCATCACACAGCTATGTTGTTTGTACTGTGAAAGTGCTTTCGTTTTCCAGTTAGAGAATGGCTCTCAACCGGAGAGGATGTCGGAATTTTCTGGTGGAAAGATTTACTGTTTGGCATGTAAATAAAGCTTCTTAGTTTAAATAGAAGCTGTCTGGACTGGATTTATTTTTCTTTCTCATACTGACTGCTGTGCATCTGCTGATTGCTCTTCTCTCAGAGCTTCGCTTCAAAGGATCCCAGAGGAACAAAGGATCGCAGAGGAAGCGTAAGCTGGACAGAGGAGCATGCACACGAAAGCTCATACCAATAACAAACATAGATTAAATTAAGTCTTTAGTTCACTCACACTTTCACCTTTTTACCCCCCCAAAATCCGAAATCATGTTCCAATACGTAATAAGTTTTTCTTTTACATTATCAACTTCCTACTCCATTTTCCATGACGTTTCTCTTTTCCACCCTTTGCTGTGCCCTGTCTAAAATAGCCCAGATTAAAGGGAAGGAAGGCAGAGAGTTTTAGAAGCTTGGGGGGGGCAGGATGGGGGGGGGTTAAGACCTGTTTGGCATGCTGGTTCCAGAAGGTAAGGATGGCCAGGTGGGGGCATCCCAAGGGGCTGTCCAGAATATATGTGATTTAAACTTTACACACTATCACCCAAATGCAACCCCTGCAAAAGTTGTGTGTCGACTGTACACCCCATATAATAGTTTATTGTCACAACCAGTTGGGAGGGGACATAGGGTCTCCCGAGCATGAGAAAGGAGGAGCTGCCGGTCATTGAAGCCGTGCTTTGTCTCCTCCTGACAATGCGATGCATGACATCAGACACACGCAATGTGCACCAGGTGCGTGACGTCACACGTGTGACGTGTGATGGGCACCCTCAATATTGGGCGCAAGATGGTTTCTCTGCTAGTAGGGCATGGTAGCTCACATACTGTTTACTTACCCTGCTTTGTATCCTACTTGTGTGCTTTTGCCTGGCTGAAATGTGTCCTGGATCTCTAACATGGCCACATACTTGCCTAAGAGTTAGGGTTGCATATTTCAAAATCCAGAGGTTTTTTTGGCCGTGGGTCGCCATACGTCCAGACGTATGGCCATCCTAGCCTAAGTGGAGGATGGAGGAGTGCGCGTAGAAACTAGGCTGCTTTCCCATTAGTCTGTCAGATTTTTACCTCTGGAACTGCCCGCCACTGGCATGTGGGCCCCCGAAGTTTGCCCAGAAGGGAATGCAGCCCACAGTCTGAGAAAGATTACCAACCCCTGCTGTCAAACAAAACAAAACGAATTTAATAATGTTTAGAAGCAGCTACTCCATGTCAGGGGATTATATTTGAATAGATCCTAAGTGAATATCTTGTTCATGACCCTTATGAAGGTGCTTCATCGGCTAAAGGCCTTTCACCTTCACAGTGACCCACCTCAAGGCCAGACAGTGAAGTCCTGTAAACAAGGTTTCTTCTACTTCTGCACCTGCGTCTCAAGTCCTACAGGGATCACAATGCAATTGTTCTCCTCCATGTCATCATTCCTATTCTTGGAATAGCTTCAGGGAATTGCACAAGTGTTGTCTGTGAGACCAACCAGCTAAACATGAGAATCAAGGGGAAGGGGAGACAATTTCTTGCCTGAAAGGTTTGAAGCATAAAATATCCCCTGTGCTAAAGAGAGCCTGTCTTCTGCACATCCTTGTGCCCTGACTGATAACGATATTGTTTGAGAACCTGATTGCTACAGAATACATGCAACCCCCACACATAAACCCTCCAACATTTCTCTGATTTAAATAGAGATGCCCTATTAAATAATAACGACAATGATGATGCTATTTATACATACATACATACATACATACATACATACATACCCCAACCACCCATCACACTGGGTTTCCCCAGCTCCTATGTGCAACTTCCAACACATATAAAAACATAGTAAAGGTAAAGGTACCCCTGCCCATACGGGCCAGTCTTGACAGACTCTAGGGTTGTGCGCCCATCTCACTCAAGAGGCCGGGGGCCAGCGCTGTCCGGAGACACTTCCGGGTCACGTGGCCAGCGTGACATTGCTGCTCTGGCGAGCCAGAGCCGCACACGGAAACGCCGTTTACCTTCCCGCTAGTAAGCGGTCCCTATTTATCTACTTGCACCCGGGGGTGCTTTCGAACTGCTAGGTTGGCAGGCACTGGGACCGAACAACGGGAGCGCACCCCGCCGCGGGGATTTGAACCGCCGACCTTTCGATCGGCAAGCCCTAGGCGCTGAGGCTTTTACCCACAGCGCCACATTAAACATAAAAAACTTCTCTATACAGATGTTTTCTAAAGGTTGTATAGTTTCTTATCTCCTTGGCTCAGGGGTTGCATAACTCCAGATCCTCCAACATAGGGATGTCCTAAGGAAAAGCGGAACATTCTTGGATCAAATCAGAAACCGCGGTGGCTTCTGTAAATCTGTGACTGTTACTGGAAAATAGGGACACTTGGAGGGTCTGTTTGGTATCTGATACACCTTTTAAAGAGGCTGATGAATGTATAAATTGCATTTGGGTGGGTTGTGTTGTTGCAAGCAAAAATGCCTTAATTCTTGTATTGAGCCAAAAAGACACAAGAGATTGAAGAGGATGAATTCCAACATTGTTTATTGCAAAGCGATAGGTTACAATAGGATGGCTCTGCAAAAGTTGCAACTGCGCCCAGTGGTATTTATAAAGTTTCAAACAAAGCATTTCAATTTCCACCAATCATATACACCGTTACCTCATTTAAATTGTTAGACCAATCATATGAGTAAGCATTGGCTATTTCTGCTGACTAAGCTCTGATTCCCACCATGTTCTGCTATGACCTTGCATGGATACATTTTGTTTGTGTGCGTTTTGGGAACCTGTGTTACGTGTCGCCATTTGCATCATGTAGCAGCTTATGTTCTAGGTTTGTGCTGTATCTTTGTGATTTACATATTAGCTGTATTTCTACCCCAATTGGGGGGGGGGCGTGGCAATTTGCAAAATCAGCAGTTTCTTAAAGTGCCAGGCTACCATAACTTTTCTATTAGAAGCACACTCAGGGATTTACAGGGGTACACATTATCACATTTATTGTAGCCATTTGGGCCACTCTCACAGTGCGACCTCTCTATGTGGTCATCTCATTGTTTAAATAAACCCCCAATAAACCTAAATGTTGTTTTCTGCGTGGATTGTGATCGTGGACAGCCAGATATACTTGCCTCAGACTTCAGAGATCTAAGCTGGCCAGGGGGGGCCTTGCCAGGGACCAACTGCTTTTTTGTTTGAGTTTATAACTTTATTCTAACAATTGGGGGGGGGGGAGGTAAAGGACCCCTGGACTGTTAAGCCCAGTCAAAGGCAACTATGGCATGTGGCGCTCATCTCGCTTTGAGGGTGAGGGAGCCGGTGTTTGTCCACAGACAGCTTTCTGGGTCATGTTGCCAGCATGACTAGACTGCTTCTGGCGCAACAGAACACTGTGGCGGAAGTCAGAGCGCACGGAAATGCTGTTTACCTTCCCACTGCAGTGGTACCCACTTATCTACTTGCACTGGTGTGCTTTCAAACTGCTAGGTTGGCAGAAGCTGGGACACCACCATCAAGCGGATTCGAACCACCGGCCTTAGAATCAGCAAGCCCAAGAGGCTCAGTGGTTAAGACCACAATGCCACCCACATCCCTTTATTTTAACAAGACTGCCACCCTGAGCCTCAGACAAGCTTTGCATGGGCCTGAACTCCTCTATTATTGCCAGATGCCTAAAGATATGCAACGAAGGAGCCAGGCAAGTCACATTGAGGAGACCATTCCACCAGTGGAATCAAGTGGGAATCAGGCTATGATGAAACCATGCACGTTGAAAATTGAGCTTAAAGGGTGTGTGGCTGCTGGAGTCATTCTGTATTCATTTTCATCATTTTAGGATTTATGCAAAATAAAGAGAGATTGAACTTCAAGGAGCTATATTCTACAGACAACTACATAGCTAGCATTACTGTTGTGCTCATCATCAACTGTCAAAACAGAATACAGTGGCACCTTGGTTCTCAAACGGCTTGGCTCCCGGACAAATCGGTTCCCGAACGCCACAAACCCGGAAGTAGGTGTTCCGGTTTGTGAACATTTTTTGGAAGCCAGGTGTCCGCCATGGCTTCCACGGCTTCTGATTGAGTGCAGGAAGCTCCTGCAGCCAATCGGAAGCTGCACCTTCATTTTCGAACGGTTCCGGGATTTGAACGGACTCCCGGAACAGATTAAGTTTGACTACCAAGGTACCACTGTACTTTAAGAATCAGATGCTATCTTTACTTTTTGTCGTCAGGTGCTCCTTTGTATTCAGGTCAGGCCTGAGTATGATAATGTAGCATTTGGGAAGGAAGATGCAGCCCAGAAGCCCAGCACTGGAGGCCAACATAGAGAAGACCTGCACGGCCACCATGTACTTCCCCTTTGTGCTCAGGTAGGTGGGCACAAAGGACACCCAAACACTGCAGAAGACCAGCATGCTGAAGGTGATCAGTTTGGCTTCATTGAAGGCCCCAGGCAGCTTCCTGGCTAGGAAAGCCACAGTGAAGCAAATGGCAGCCAGGAAGCCCATGTAGCCAAGGACAGTGTAAAACATGGCAACAGATCCTTCATTGCATAGAAGGATGATCTCTCCAGCCTGGGAGTGCATGTCAGAATCTGGGAATGAGGGAGAGATACCTAGCCAGATGATGCAGATGACAACTTGGACACTGGAACAGGAAATGACAATGGAGTTGGCAAGACTCCTCCCCAGCCATCTCCTCGCTCTGTTCCCTGGCTTTGTGGCCAGGAAGGCCAGAATCACAGTGATGGTTTTTGCCAAAACAGAAGAGACGGCAACCGAGAAGATGATGCTGAAGGCTGTTTGTCGGAGAAGGCAGGTCACTTTCCTTGGCCTCCCAATAAAGAGGAAGGAGGAGAAAAAGGAAAGTAGAAGAGAGAAGAGAAGGATGTAGGAGAGGTCTCGGTTGTTGGCTTTCACTATGGGAGTCTCCCTGTATTTAACGAGGATTCCTAACACAATGCCTGTTGTTAAAGACAAGAATACGGTAACAGAAGTTAAGATGATCCCCAATTGTTCTTTATAAGCCAGGAAGGTGATAATCTTGGGGACACATTGATCTTGGTCCTTGTTTGGATGCTGATCTTCTGGGCACTTGATGCAATGGTCTGCATCTGAAGGGGGGAAAGAGTGGCTTCAGCATCATATACAACCAAACAATCTATTCTATTACTTTTTTGGGGGGAAAGATTCTTATGGGGGAGATGACACCTGTTTATTAGGGAAGGGTAGGCAAAATTCTTTATAAATGCTCAGAAATGTTTTTAGAATCTTCACTGAAAGTCTCTCTGAGTGATTCTTCACCCTATTTATATTCTCCTAAGGAATTTCCTAACCTTTGATTCACTCACCTTCCTCAGTGGAGATCATCCCTTCCGCACATGGAGCACAAGCATAGCAGCAAAGCGGTTGTCCTTCTTGAACCACCTTGGTATGGCCTGGCAGACAGCTTTTGGTACACCTGGAGAGAGGCAGAGCCTAGCCACGCAGAAAAGAAGGTTCATCAAGGGTGAAGTGTTAGGAGCACCTGTGCCTATGGAGTACTGAAGGGGATCTCACGGAGCCCATGTGCTTTTTTTCAGGGAAGCACTTTTGATGCAAAACAGCATGGAAGGGAAACCTCTTTGTGTCAGGAGCTCAGCCTGCACTCGAGTAGGATCCTGGTAGAGACACATGCCCGCCTGGCATGTTCTCTCCCTCTTGGTCGATTGTTCGGGAGCTTCAAAAGCTTTCTTCAGCCCGAACATCACAGCGACCGATGCCAACCGACACTGGCACACTTAGGGATCCGCAGAGTTTGCGCAGTTGCGTAACAGACCTCAGCAACTCAGCATTTTGGCTAATCTACTTTATTTACATATAAACACACATGGAGAATGGCAACATGGCTCCCTCTCTCTCTAGCATCAGACAGCAAAGAGAAAAAGAAGAAAGGACAAACTTCACGGAACACAGTAACACAAACATCCTGTCTCCGTCACTTCCCACTCTGTGGAGTCAAAACATACCACATCATGTGAAAGACAAAAATCCCACGACTGCAATCATGGAGCAGGAATTTTAACACTTTGGTGTGTCTGCTTGCTTGTTTCAACACTTATACCTATCATTTCTAAAGAAACTTATGCTCAAGGCAATGGACAGAATAGGCAAAAACAATATAATAATGGCAGAATAATACGCCAAACAAAATGCTGCAATGAAACATACTGATAAAGAGCAGAAATTAAATATACCATCACATGATGATGCTAACTAAAAAAATGTCTCCTGAATTATTATTATTTAATTTTTTTCTAAGAGTTCTGGGTCCTGGGATAGAAGGGGAAGATGAAACGGTCATGGGGTGCCATTACATTGTGGTTAAAGAGCCTTTCTCTTCTACCACTATATTAATACTGTGACTATTGTTACTAGTAATATTAACACCACCTTTCTCCCACTTAACTAAAAAAGAAAACTATTATATCCACCCCTAAAAACAACCTTGTGTGCTATGCTAGGAGGAGATACTATAACTAGCCCAAGGTCACCCAGTGAAGTTCGTTTTGGCTGAGCAGGGATTTGAAATACACCATTTTTGGCATTAGAGATCAGATCCCAAGTAAAGTCTGCATTAGACTTGTGAGCCACTGGACCCATAACTTGTTATACTGGGCCCACAACCTGTTCCTGATAGCATGTCTGAAGGCAGCCCTGTTTAGGGAAGCTTTTAATGTTTGATGCATTACTGTATTTTAATATTATTTTGGAAGCCTCCCAGAGTGGCTGGAGAAACCCAGCCAAATGGGTGGGGTATAAATAATATATTATTATTATTATTATTATTATTATTATTATTATTATTATTATTATTATTATTATTTCACACCTTAACCAGTGTGGTCAGCAGATTACCTGCACCTCCAGCAGCATATTCCAGCAGAACATCAGTGTATTCTTGCTCTCCAGTTGTCAGCCTTTTTCAGAGTGCACGGTTAAGAAAATTCCTTGCCCACACAGTTCAGTTCAAAGTATAAAGTATTTAAAGACAAGTATAAACACGCTATCTACATAAACTTAAGAGATGCTGGTGCATCACAAACTATTAAGTGCAGTTCCCAGCACAGCACAATATTCAATGGAATATTTGTGGAAAGGATTTGAGTTAAAGTTCCATATAAAGTAAAAGGTAAAGGTAAAGGACCCCCACAGTTAAGTCCAGTTGCGAACGACTCTGGGGTTGCGGCGCTCAACTTGCTTTACTGGCCGAGGGAGCCGACGTCTGTCCGCAGACAGTTTTTCCGGGTCATGTGGCCAGCATGACTAAGCCGCTTCTGATGAAACCAGAGCAGCACACGGAAACACCTTTCCGCTGGAGTGGTACCTATTTATCTACTTGCACTTTGATGTGCTTTCGAACTGCTAGGTGGGCAGGAGTTGGGACCGAGCAACGGGAGCTCACCCCGTCGTGGGGATTCGAACCACTGACCTTCCGATCGGCAAGCCCTAGGCTCAGTGGTTTAGACCACAGCGCCACCCGTGTCCCCTCCTGCTTCCATATAAAGTACTAGGAATTTAATATTTGTCATGTGACATAAGGAGTCTCATACCTTGTTAAACTGTTGGGGCCAGACAATGGCTTTTGTGTTAATGGTAAACTTTACGTCAGGGGAGGGGCCCCTCTCTATGCTCCCAATTTTCCCTCTAACACGAGACTTATTGGGAAACATAATCCAGTTCTCAATATTGTAGTTGCCTGGCAGCTCTCCATTCTCATCCAAATATAGCCTGCCCATTGAAGTATTCAGAAATTGAATTTCTCTTAAAAAAAGGTGGAGCTGAAATGGAAAGGATACAGTAGCATTAAGGAAATATGAAACTATACTGACTATCTCAGCATTAATAAAAAAATTCCTTCCAGTAGCACCTTAAAGACCAACTAAGTTAGTTCTAGGTATGAGCTTTGGTGTGCATGCACACTTCTTCAGATACACTGAAACAGAAGTTGCCAGATGCTTCTATATAGTGAGAAGGTGGGGAGGGGTATTACTCAGAAGGGTGGTGGGAATGGGAGATTGGCAGATAGCTGAGATGAGCCTGTTGACGACTCTTAGCGACTGTAATAGGTCTTCCAGGAAAAGGCAAGGGGTGAGAAGGTGAGAAATGGCTTAGTCATGTATAATGAGATAAGAATCCAATGTCTCTGTTCAGGCCAGGTCTCTCCATGGTTTTAAGTTTGGTAATGAGTTGCAATTCAGCAGCTTCTCTTTCCAGTCTATTTCTGAAATCCCTTTGTAGTAAAACAGCTACTTTGAGATCTTGTATAGAATGTCCTGGGAGATTGAAGTGTTCTGGGAGATTGAAGTGTTCTGGGAGATTGAAGTATCTGAAGAAGTGTGCATGCACACGAAAGCTCATACCTAGAACTAACTTAGTTGGTCTTTAAGGTGCTACTGGAAGGAATTTTTTTATTTTGACTATGGCAGACCAACACGGCTACCTATCTGTATCTCAGCATTGCTCACTTTGAGCTGTTATGAATTGGGGCCAGGGGTTTGCTTTTCCCAATTTCAGTAGCACCCTGTGGAAGCCCAAAATTTGGTGCCCCTCACTTCTCACCTTCCATTCTGCGTGTGCCCAGCGCAGGGGAACCAGTTACATTGCCCCAAATCTGCCTCTGATAGCTCAACTAAACTATATGCCTTTTTCAGGCATTCTATTTATTTAAACATTTTTAGACCACATTTTATATAAAATCACAAATCTTTTTACACAATAAGTTCATTACACAAAAGAAAGGTTAGATCTTGATATAACACATTTAGCATTTAGATCTTTTTGTATTTTTGTATTTTGTATTATATTATCTGTAGTTGTTTTGTTTCAAAAACTGATTTGAGCTGTATTTTATTATCTTGTTTGACTGTATCGAGAACTGTCCTGTGCTCTTTTGACAAATAGCTGTATATAAATGTTTAAGGTCTGTATGTAAATGTTTGAGGTCCAGCACCAAGGGCCTTCTGACGGTTACCTCACTGCAAGAAGCCAAATTACAGGGAACCAGGCAGAGGGCCTTCTCAGTAGTGGCACTCGCCCTGTGGAACGCTCTCCCACTAGATGTCAAAGAGAACAACTGCCAGACTTTTAGAAGACATCTGAAGGCAGCCCTGTTTAGGGAAGCTTTTAATGTTTGATGCATTACTGTATTTTAATATTTTGTTGGAAGCCACCCAGTGTGGCTGCAGAAGCCCAGCCAGATGGGTGGGGTATAAATAATAAATTATCATTATTATTATTATTAATAATAATAATATAAATTTACTTGGGCACGGTGGAGGAAGCATTGCACTGGGAAGAGAGTTCCCATATAAGCATAATGATCAATTATTATTTTTTACCTCTACCAGGAGCCTCATGAATTGGATTTGCCTCAGAAATGGTTCTCATATGTAAATTTGATGAAACATTTGGGGCAATGTACTGCAGTTTGCAGAAAGGGAGAGAAAATACCTGCCACGGCTGTAGCCTTTGATGTTCCAACCTGTCTCCTCCACCAGCCACCAACATCCACTTTGATCTGGATGAATAGGCAGCATTCAAAGCCTGAGCCACAGCTTGGACACTGAAGTAAGTGACGTAGCTGTTTTGAGACAGGGCTCTCTGCCGCTCCTCTTCAGGCACCATCTCCAGTTTCTCGTTCTCTGGGCATCTTCTCCAACCTTTCGCGGCCAGCACATGTTTTGAATATGAACAATGAAATGCTTTCTGCCAGAAGTGATGAAGAATATAGGAAGTTGGGTTATAGTAGTCACGCTTAGTCCTTTCCCTCATCTTCATTATGAAGGACAAAGACCCATGAATGTACTGGAATAAATCAGGAGGATAAGATAAAAACACATTGATGTCCTTTAAACCTATTGTGATCCAGACTTTTGGCCCAATTTGTTCCCCAAGTGCTGCTTGTAGTGTCATGATTGGGAGCCACCCCATGCGAGTATTTTCATAGTAAACAAATACACCCAGTTGTCTCCATAGGACAAAGGGTTCATTCAAACTGAACATTTGATGTGGATTCTTTTCTGGAATTCTTTTTGATAGAGCAATGCAAATCCCATTGCTGATCATCAGAGGTGTCAAGCCACTGATAAATCTTTCTGCATCATTGTTCTCTGGAGCTAAGAGGCCAATCCATGTCCATCTGAAATGCAGGAGCAACTTGATAATACCCAAGTATTGACTTTCTTCTTTGGGGACCATTCGGTACAGAAAAGGGAACTGAGTTTTATCATCAAGAACTTGAGGAACCAACCCATAACTGATCTAGCAAGGAAAGGAAAAGATTAGTGTTTCGTTTTGCTTCCAGGATAAAGACCAGATATTTATTAACCTGAAATGATTAATATCTAACAACATTTGTGCTGGCTGTGACAAATTGGAGTTGTAGTCCACAAAATCTGGATGATACCGGGTTGGTGAAGGCTGGATTTTGGGGGGGAAAGACCCCTGAACTTTTCCATACTTTTCTCACTTTTTGATGCTCTTTCTTACCATTCCCTTCATACCTGTGGGATTTTGTAGATGCCCGACATGGCAGAAATCTCTTTTGAGAGTGTAGAATCGGCCCCCTCCAGAACAGCCAGAAGGTTATTCCTTTTCCTGCACTTATAGTTGGGAATGTTGCTATTGCCACCTGCAACCAGGTCTAGCATGGCATCAGAAGTGATCCTGGCATCAAAATAGTTCTCATAGAGGTTGTAGCCCAGGGTGATGTTGGCTAAGAACTGGGGATTGCGGTTTATCTCTTGGATGGTGAACAAGAACGACAAGATGTGCCAGTGGAACCTATATGATGGACTGCAAAAATTGAAGCAATTAAAAACCGTCAAACTGCTTATCAGCATTTAATGGAAAAAAAAGTCACACCTAAGGGGCTATTTAGGCAATATGAATCTCATAATTGCTGACCCCAAAATAATTGTCTTCATCTTGGTGGCAGAGTGTGAGAGGGACTTATCCTTTTTGTAAGGTGAAAACTCACAGGCCAATTAAGAATAAAAATGGGGAAATTCATGCTTCCTTGCAGAAGAGGAAAAGAACACAGTCTTGAAAAAAGAAAATTAATAACTTTTTTTGGGAAGACTCGTGAAATTTCCACAAAGGCTGCAGTTTATTTCTTAGTCTTTGTTGTTTCAA
This sequence comes from Podarcis bocagei, assembly GCF_964188305.1. Classification (NCBI taxonomy): domain Eukaryota; kingdom Metazoa; phylum Chordata; class Lepidosauria; order Squamata; family Lacertidae; genus Podarcis; species Podarcis bocagei. The sequence continues at coordinate 6,549,211 of NC_138126.1, forward strand.
AGGGCTGTTTCGTAAGTTCCACTTTGTTAAAATAGAGAACTTTGTCCATACTCTAGAAGGGGAATAAGACTGCAACCCCAAATCCATATACTTAGCAGAAAGCTCTATTCAATCAGTTGGACTTAGGACGTTCATACTTCTGCCTGTCCTGGTCCACCCGCTTGCAATCTAATGATACAAAAGGAAAGGGGGTTAGGAGAGGGGCGGAAAGCTTTCATTTAGCTAAGCAGGATTTTAAAATAAGCTTCTGGGCTAGGAAGGAAGACCTCCCACATTCAAATCCTGGCAGCTACTTCGCTGCAGCAGCCACTCCACCACCCACTTGCCAGTCCTGTCTTTCAATGCATCATTTTGATCTGTGATAAGGTTGAATTGCATTCTAGCATTACATCCTTCAAAAGGCATCACGGTAGCACAGCACAGATAGATCACTTCACCAGGGACAACCAAGGGAACCAGAAAGTAAAACGGGTGGGAATATTAGAGCACCAGCTGTTCTTTGACTCCAACTCCCATCTGCCCCAGTCAGCATGCAGGGGACAACCATGGAGTCTCAAATTTCAGTGGCACCCCATGCAATGCCAATTTTTTGTGCCCCTCCACCTCTCACACTCCATCCTGACCAGCGGTTGAGGCATCCAAACTGATCGTGTGCTCCTCTAAATCTGCCTTTGCAGCATGGCCAATGTTTGAGATATTATCCCCCAACAATATCTCGATTGCTACACGTTCCCCTTTCCAGGCTATTTCCTTGGTAAACACTAAACATTGGAGGCAGAGAAGCATAACACCCACCTGCACATAATTACTTACACATGAAACCTGGCAAATGGAGGCTGGGAAAAGTTGTATGGACGCTGTTCAGAGAAATATTTTGGAGATATGATCCCACTAATGAGGAAGTCTCCTGGCCGGTAATAATTGTGTGCTTCATTTTCTTCCCTGATCAGATTCAAGGGGCATTTTGTCTTTAGGTCTCCAAAGACTCCATGGGGCATCAGCAGAAGAAGTAGCAGCAGAAGCAGAAACAGCAGGGATCTCATTCTGGCTCTGCTTCCTACACGTTTCTTGTGAGTGGATCCTCTCACCTCCTGAACCAGCTAATAAGAAGAAGACAGAACGTCTTGCAAGACCAAAGCTGCACCACCAATATGGGTGGTGTTCAGCTATGGCTTCAGAGCCATTGGACTTCACGTAGTATTTCCCATGTCCCTTCTGCCAGTTCTCACTCAATGTATCTCTGACACAGGAGGTGTTCTGTGTACCACATTACCAAGGCGCAGTAAGTAACATCACACCGACCTTGATTCTGATGTTTAGACAGTTTCCCCAAATGTCTCTTGAGCTTTGGCAAGAATGAGGATAGATCACTATGATTTTCATAATGATAAGGGGAATAAGGTTCACTTCTGTAATATACTGGAGCCCTTGTGTGGCTTGAGGGGCAGGTGCAGAGGTGTAGAAAAACATGTCTTCAAGAAAGCACAGATGTTTATCCAAAATTTATCATGAGTTGAAGGTGGGGAGAGTTAGCCTGGACTTTGATGGTGGGAACCTGGACATTCTGATGGAGGATACCATAGGTCCATCTAATTTGGTATTCTGCTTCCCACAGTAGCCAAGACCCCTAGATCCTTTTTACACAAACAGCTGGCAAGCCAGATGTCCCCCACCTTATATTTGTAACCTTACATTTGTCCCTATTGAAATTCATTTTGTTAGTTTGGGCCTAGTTCTCCAACCTATTAAGGTCATCTTGAATCCCGATTCTGTCTTCTGTGGCATTAGCTACCCTTGCCCTACTCTTAAATTCCTGAATCATATCTCCTGAGTCTTGGGATTGCAGATGAAGTTCTACCAATAATTTGCAGAAAAATGAACCCTTTCTTGCATACAAGTATCAATCAATCTTTATTATTGCCATCACAGATCAGCCACTAAGTTAGAATACGATTTACAATTTGCAATATTCAGGCCAGGAGAAGACCATAAGGAATTAAAATCACAGCAAAAGACAAGGATATATGTGAGCATTGTTACACATTCACATTCAATTCCTAGTTAGACTAGATTACTGAGTGCTAGTATGGTTGTAAAGAGATTTAACCGTTCAATTCCTAGTTATCCATTTTGATGCATGTAATTTAGCCACTTGTGGGTGAAGTTTGACAAAAGGAGGGAGGTATAAAAATTATCATATCTGTCTAGGAATTTTGTTCAGATGGGTGTAATATATAAGGAGTGAATGTCTTCTTAGTATGAATAGTATAGTACTATGTGCTAAACCATTTCCACACCCAATTCACAAGAGCTGGCACGTTGGTTAAAGAGTGTGTGAACATCTCCCATCCAAAGAGCACACGGAGAGGCGTCAAAGTGGGCCTAAGTCAAATTCCAAAGCATAATCTGCTGGAACAAAGCTTTTGCTACAATTTCCCTGAGTCATACGTCATAAAAGGATAGAGTGAATCTGACTCAGATGAGGATTAGCAGCGTAAAAGCCAACGTGGCTAATCAGGTATTTAGTGGCAATCAGGGAGTGACAAAGCAGTTATAATACATTCATTTTAATCATTCATAATTTATGCAAAACAAAGAGAGCTATATGGAACTATAATCTGAAGACTACATGATCACAGTGCTACCCATTGTCAAGCTGGAATGTTTCAAGCATTAGGTGTCATCTTAAATTTCTCTTGTCAGATGCTGCTTTGTATTCAGATCAGGCCTCAGCAAAATAATGTAGCACTTGGGAAGGAAGATGCAGCCCAGAAGTCCAGCACTGGAGGCCAACATAGAGAAGATCTGCACAGCCACCATGTATTTCCCCTTGGTGCTCAGGTAGGTGGGCACAAAAGACACCCAAACACTGCAGAAGACCAGCATGCTGAAGGTGATCAGCTTGGCCTCACTGAAGGACCCTGGAAGCTTCCTGGCTAGGAAAGCCACCGTGAAGCAGATGGCAGCTAGGAAGCCCATGTAGCCCAGGGCAATATAAAACATCGCAGCAGATCCTTCACTGCATTGCAGGATGATCTCTCCAGCCCAGGAATGCATGTCAGAGTCAGGGAATGGTGGAGACATGCACAGCCAGATGGTGCAGATGACCACTTGGAGACCAGAGCAGCAAATGACAATGGAGTTGGCCAGACTCTTTCCCAGCCATCTCCTCACCCTGTTTCCTGGCTTTGTGGCTAGAAAGGCCAGAACCACAGTGATGGTTTTTGCCAAGACAGAAGAAACAGCAACAGAGAAGATGATGCTGAAGGCTGTTTGTTGGAGAAGGCAGGTCCCTTTCCTTGGTTGCCCAATGAACAGGAAGGAGGACAAAAAGGAAAGCAGGAGGGAGACGAGGAGGATGTAGGAGAGGTTCCGGTTGTTGGCTTTCACTATGGGAGTCTCCTTGTATTTAATGAAGATTACTAACACAATGCCTGTTGTTAAAGATAAGGAAAGGGCAATGGAAACTAAGATGATCCCCAAATGTTCTTTATAAGCTAGGAAAGTGATAAGCCTGGCGACACATTGATCTCTGTTTTTGCTTGGGTGCTGATCTTCTGGACATTTGGTGCAACCTTCTGCATCTAAGGAAGAGAAAAAGAGTAGTTGGCCCAAACAAGGATCTTGGCATCCAGGAATTCTTCTATACAGTGGTACCTCGGGTGACATACACTTCAGGTTACACACTCTGCTAACCCAAAATAGTGCTTCAGGTTAAGAACTTTGCTTCAGGATGAGAACAGAAATCAGGCTCTGGCGGTGCAGCGGCAGCAGGAGGCCCCATTAACTAAAGTGGTGCTTCAGGTTAAGAACAGTTTCAGGTTAAGAGCGGACCTCCAGAACGAATTAAGTACTTAACCCGAGGTACCACTGTATACCTATTTTTTCTTACTAACCACCAGACAGGAGAAGACAGGGGAGTCAGCTACATTAAACACTGTGACACCTGATGGCCCTTCGGCAACGTGATTTCCCAATATGAGGTTTACAACGTGTTTTCTTGAAATGGTTTTTTTATGTGTCTAGATCCAGCCAGGGACTACTGATCATGCAAGGAGCATGAAGGAGTTATCAGTAGAAGGTTCCCCAGCTATGTAGGTTAGATGGTCAGAGTTTGGGGGCTTGGGGCATTCCAGATGGTTTTTCCCCCCCACCCTTAAGAATTCAGTAGGGGATGCTGAGTGTGGTTTTAGCTGTCATTAGAGCAAAAGACTCACGTCCCATGGAAGTACAGGGGGATATTATATAGGAGAATTCCTAGGCTAGTTTTGACCCCTTAGCCTTCCCCTCCTTTTTTTCCTTTCCAGGTTCCTCCTCTCACTCCACGCATGGTCTGTACAGTGCAGTATGGGAGCCCAGCCAACAACTGCTCCAGTTCACTGCCGTAGTACATGTGGATGCCCAGCTCATGGTTTATCACCACAGCCAGAAGAGGCCATCCTGGTCTTGTGATTCATGACTGAAGAATGCTGAGAAAAACCATCCTTGCAACTGGTAATGGAAGATGCAGAGAGGGCTGAGGTTCAGAGGGAACTTGGTGAATCTGCAGAAACTCTATTACAAGACCAGAGCTAAGTTGTGTGCAGGAGGGGCGCAGATTCCACTCTCCACACACCCCATCCTAGGGGTTCACAACATTCCATGGAATGAAAGAAATCAGAATATTTGGAAGGGCAGTGGGACAAAAAAGGGCACCTCCAGGGGTGAAGTCAAACGACTGCGATAGCAGCACCCAAGTGACCTCCCTGGGTCACAGTCTTGAGAAATGGGTATGGAGGTCCTAGGCTGTCCAGATGACAAGACCTCCCTCTTGGCTTCACTTATGTGGTCCAAAGGAAAGCAGAGCAATGTCTTTGGTTCCAGCTTGGCTGCAGGAGGCATACAAGACACCATCCATCCGTTTTAGGGACTCCGGATTTGTGTAGGGTTTACTCCTGAGCCTTTTCCTAACCTGAAGATGTCCCCACAAGTCAGGACACACAAAGCCATTTATGAGGCCCATGGAGCCCAGCTGGACTTTTTACCTTCTCTTTGAAAGAGGAGAACACATATTCCTTTGAAAATGTCCCCCCCCCTTCAGCTGCTTTGAAGCTGCTGTGGCCCATATGTATACCTGAAGGAGCGTCTCCACCCCCATTGTCCAACCCAGACACTGAGCTCCAGCTTCGAGGGCCTTCTAGTGGTTCCCTCACCGCGAGAAGTGAGGTTACAGGGAACCAGGCAGAGGGCGTTCTTGGTAGTGGCGCCCTCCCTGTGGAACGCCCTCCCATCAGATGTCAAGGAAATAAACAACTATCTGACTTTTAGAAGACATCTGAAGGCAGCCCTGTTTAGGGAAGCATGCCTTGTAATAGTGGGTACACTGTGACAAATACATTCATGGTACCAGTTACAGATAGGTAGCCGTGTTGGTCTGCCATAGTCAAAATAAAAAAATTCCTTCCAGTAGCACCTTAAAGACCAACTAAGTTAGTTCTTGGTATGAGCTTTCGTGTGCATGCACACTTCTTCAGATACACTGAAACAGAAGTTGCCAGATCCTTCTATATAGTGAGAAGGTGGGGAGGGGTATTACTCAGAAGGGTGGTGGGAATGGGAGATTGGCAGATAGCTGAGATGAGCCTGTTGACGACTCTTAACGACTGTAATAGGTCTTACAGGAAAAGGCAAGGGGTGAGAAGGTGAGAAATGGCTTAGTCATGTATAATGGGATAAGAATCCAATGTCTTTGTTCAAACCAGGTCTCTCCATGGTTTTAAGTTTGGTAATGAGTTGCAATTCAGCAGCTTCTCTTTCCAGTCTATTTCTGAAATTCCTTTGTAGTAAAACAGCTACTTTGAGATCTTGTATAGAATGTCCTGGGAGATTGAAGTGTTCTCCTACTGGTTTCTCTGTTTTGTGATTCTTGATGTCAGATTTATGTCCGTTTATTCTTTGGCGTAAGGTTTGGCCTGTTTGTCCAATATAGAGAGCTGAAGGACACTGTTGGCATTTGATGGCATACACAATGTTAGACAATGAGCAATTGAATAGTCCCGAGATGGTATGTGTGATGTTGTTGGGGCCAGTAATGGTGTTGTCCGGGTGTATGTGGCAGCAAAGTTGGCATCTGGGTTTATTGCAGGCTCTGGTGCCAGTGTCCGTGTTAAGTCTGGTTGTAGTATTATTGTGGGTTAGGAGTTGTTTAAGATTGGGTGGCTGTCTGTAGGCAATGAAAGGTCTTCCTCCCAGAGCTTGAGAAAGAGAACTGTCATTGTCCAGGAGAGGTTGTAGATCTCTGATGATGCGTTGTACTGTTTTAACTTGGGAGCTGTATGTGATGACTAGAGGTGTTCTGTTATTTTCTTTTTTGGGTCTGTCTTGCAGCAAGTTCTCTCTGGGTATAAGTCTGGCTCTGTTGATCTGTTGTCTAACTTCATCTGCTGGGTATTTTAGTTCTGAAAAGGTTTGCTGTAGATCCCTTAGGTGAGAGTCTCTGTCTGTAGAGTTGGAACAGATGCGGCTGTAACGTAGTGCCTGGCTATATACAATGGACTGCTTGGTATGTTTGGGATGGTAGCTAGAGGCATGTAGATATGTTTGTTGGTCAGTTGGTTTACGGTATAGGGTGGTGTCTATGCGCCCATCCTGTATTTTTATAGTAGTGTCCAAAAAATGTATTTCTTGCATAGATTGATTCATTGTAACGTTGATTGTGGGGTGAAAATCATTAAATTTCTGGTGAAAGGTGTCCAGGGTCTGTTGACCATGTGTCCAGATGATAAAAATATCGTCAATGTATCGCAGGTACAAGAGAGGTTTGAGTGGGTAGGAGTTTAGGAAACATTGTTCTAAATCTGCCATGAAGATGTTGGCATACTGTGGGGCCATGCGGGTGCCCATTGCTGTGCCGCTGATCTGAAGGAACAGGTCATCACCGAATTTGAAGTTGTTGTGGGTAAGGACAAATTGGCAGAGTTTGGTGGCAAGGTCCGCTGTGGTTTTATCTGAAATGGTGTTCCTTATAGCTTGTAAACCATCATGGTACATTCATGGTACTTTGCTTGCCATATATTGTGTCTGAATCCCTGCTTTCCCCCCCCTGAGTGTATGTTCCTATACAATGGGACGCTGGTGGTGCTGTGGTCTAAACCACTGAGCCTTGGGCTTGCCAATCAGAAGGTCAGTGGTTCGAATCCCCACAACGGGGTGAGCTCCCGTTGCTTGGTCCCTGCTCCTGCCAGCCTAGCAGTTCAAAAGCGCGTCAAAATGCAAGTAGATAAATAGGTAGCACTCCGGCGGGAAGGTAAATGGCATTTCAGTGCGCTGCTCTGGTTCGCCAGAAACGGCTTAGCTGTATGCCGGAAGCTGTATGCCGGTTCCCTTGGCCAATAAAGCGAGATGAGCGCCGCAACCCCAGAGTCGGTCATGACTGGACCTAATGGTCAGGGGTCCTTTTACCTTTTACCAATCTAGATGGTTTTGAAAAAGAATCCTAGGATCAGAGGCTCCTGAACTCTCAATTGCTGTGGAATAACACTAGAAGGGGGCTGTTGCTCTTTTGCAACCAGGGCTGTCAGTTTTCTCTCAGCAAAGTTCAGGCCAAACTCCCCCCTCACTCCGACTCACATCGTACTTTGACGCCACATCTACAATTTCTCACAAATACATTTTTTTCTCCAGCTCTACACCTGCCCCTCAAGCAGGTGTCTCCAGGATATTGAAGGGACGAGTTGCCTTGCCTTTATAATTATTACAATTAATAATAATTATAATTATTGCCTTTATAATTATTATTTCTGAAGCTTGGGAGACATTGCTGGAGGTCTCCTACACATTAGGATCAAAGGCAGCCTGAGGTTAATTTTTGCACTGCGCCTTGGGAGGGAAAAAGTTGGAACCCGGAATATCTCTTGCATCAGACTGAGTCAAGATTTAGAGCAGGGAAAAGGGTGAGTGGGTGGGGAAGGCTTGCATAAATTTATTGCCACTGCAGCTTTGGTCTTCCAATAGCTTTTGGCTTCTAATCAGTTAGCTGAGGAGGAGAGAGGAGCACTCACAAGAAAGGTGCAGAAGGCAGAATGATCTCTCTGGTGGTTCTGCTTCTACTTTTGCTGCTAATTCCTCGTGGAATCTGTGGGCACCTGAAGACAAAATGCCCCTTGAATCTGATCAGGGATCAAAATGATGTAAACAGTTACTACCGCCCTGGAGACTTCCTCATCAGTGGAAACACATCTCCAAATAAAATTCTTCTACACCCATACAACTTTTCCCAACCCCCATTAATGAAGGTTAAGAGGTAAGTTAGTAGGTGCAGGTGGATGTCTTTGTTTCTGCAGCCTCTGCTCCAGGTGTTCCTATTTACAAGGGAAACAGTCCCTATTTCAGCTTTCTCCATGATCACCAGCATTACTACCTAATACAAAGGTTGCAAGTGTGGTTGAATGTGTGCAGACCCTCCGAGTGTCTCTGTTTTCCAGGGAAAGTCCTGGATTTACACAAGACATCTCAGTTTCTGTTTTGACCCAGGAGTGTCCCACTTTTCCTTAGGATGTCCCAATTTTCATCGGAGAAATGCTAGAGGGTATGGAATTATCTGACCCCGAGCCAAGGAGATAAGTAACTATACAACCTTTAGAAGACATCTGAAGGCAACCCCGTATAGGGAAGTTTAAAAACTTTTGCCGTGTTTTTATATAGGTTGAAAGCTGCCTGGAGTAGCTGGGGCAACCCAGTCATTTTATAAATATAATGATACTAAAACTAATACTAATAATACTACTAATAATGGTCGTCCCTATTTTCATTGGAGAAATGTTGTTAGGTATGTGTGTGTGGATTATATGTATTCTATAGCAAGAAGATCTGCATGCATTGTACAACTGAACATTTGGAGAGAGGGGAAGGGAGTGTGAGAGTTCAGCCAGTGCTCATTGATGTTCCTCAGTCTGAAATAGTCCTGGATCAGCCAACGGGGGCCCATATATTCCATATATTCCAGTATCCTGCTCTCACCAGTGTGGTGTAGTGGTTAAGAGTGGTGGACTCGTAATCTGGTGAACCGGGTTCGATTCCCCGCTCCTCCACCTGCAGCTGCTGGGTGACCTTGGGCCAGTCACACTTCTCTGAAGTCTCTCAGCCCCACTCACCTCACAGAGTGTTTGTTGTGGGGGAGGAAGGGAAAGGAGAATGTTAGCCGCTTTGAGACTCCTTAGGGTAGTGATAAAGCGGGATATCAAATCCAAACTCTTCACAATGGCCAACCAGATGGGAGCAACCAGAAAGCAGGATTTGAGCAGAAGAGCTCCGTGAATTTGTCTAATTCTCTTTTAAGGCCATCCAGGTTGGTGTGAGTTCCATAGCTTATCCATGCGTGTTGCACAAAGTTTTCTCCTTCTACCGATCTCTCCATTATAGCTGGGTGCAATGTCAGTTTGAGAGAACATTCCCCCCCCCCCCCATTGCATGCTTAGGCAAGTGCAATGCATCTGGTGAATATATTTGGGTCTGAGCATCAGCCCACTTTATGCTCACTGTTGACTTCACTTGCACAAAGGAGACTCAAAGTGAGAGCAAAAGTAGTCCTTCTGGCCTCGTGATATCTTTTTATTTTTAAACCAAAGGACTCAATCGCCCACAATTTGCTGGGCTGAAAGTGATATTTACCGACTTACAGTGCAATCAACCCATGAAAAATAAGTCTGAATGATTGAACAGGGTTTCCTGCCATGCAAGTAGGTTTGGGATTGCATCCTTATTCCCTTTCTAGAACACAAACTGAGCACTCAAAGGGGCATTTTTGTGCCCACATTGTTCAGAGTTATATATTGCCCAGAAAAGCCCTTAGATTGATAAAGCAAAAGATGTGACATTTTGTTTTCATGTACTGGCGAATAGCAGCTTTACACTTTTTAACGTATCTTTTTATTACAGCGCAACGAGAAAGTTCTACTGGCACATCTTGTCCTTCCTGTTCACCATCCAGGAGATCAACAGTGATCCCAGGCTCTTACCCAACATCACCCTGGGCTACAACCTCTATGATAACTATTTTGATGCCAGGATCACTTCTGATGCCTTGCTAGACCTGGTCGCAGGCGGGGAAAGCAATATTCCCAACTACCGCTGTGGAAGACAGAATAACCTTTTGGCTGTTCTTGAAGGGGGCAATTCTGTAAACTCAAAACAGATTTCAGCCTTGTCAGGCGTCTACAAAATCCCACAGGTATGAAGGGTGGGGCCTGGAGGGGCAGAGAAGTTCAACTGCAGAAAATTCCACTTTCTTTCCAGTGAAGTCGAGACAGAACCCCCCAAATTAGATAATGCTTAGCTATAGCCAGTGCTATTTTTCTAGAAAAGAGGTGTTGGAGCTCACCATCAACTTCTCCCTTGTTTTCTTAGAATGGCAATGGCACCCACCTGAGAGGTGCTGGAGATGAGCTCTGATGAGTTCTGGCGGGGGGGGGGGGAGCCCTGGCTATATAGCATAAGATGACTGCAAGAAGATCAAACCTCTCCATTCTGAAGGAAATCAGCCCTGAGTGCTCACTGGAAGGACAGATCCTGAAGCTGAGGCTCCAATACTTTGGCCACCTCATGAGAAGAGAAGACTCCCTGGAAAAGACCCTGATGTTGGGAAAGATGGAGGGCACAAGGAGAAGGGGACGACAGAGGACGAGATGGTTGGACAGTGTTCTCGAAGCTACCAGCATGAGTCTGACCAAACTGCGGGAAGCAGTGGAAGACAGGAGTGCCTGGCGTGCTCTGGTCCACGGGGTCATGAAGAGTTGGACGTGACTAAACAACTAAACAATAGCATGACTGGATCCAGGGATCTTACTTTCAACCTTCACCCACCTGGTGAGAGCCAGTGTGGTGTTGTGGTTAAGAGCGGTAGTCTTGTAATCTGGTGAACAGGGTTCAAGTCTCCGCTCTTCCACATGCAGCTGCTGGGTGACCTTGGGCCAGTCACACTTCTTTGAAGTCTCTCAGCCCCACTCACCTCACAGAGTGTTTGTTGTGGGGGAGGAAGGGAAAGGAGAATGTTAGCTGCTCTGAGACTCCTTAAAGGGAGTCTTCTTCTGGTGCCCTCCAGAACTTTCTTTTTTTTAATATAATTTTTTAAATTCAGTTTTACACTAGGCATTTGAATTCAAACATTAATCATAATCATCAACATTTAGGATTCCCTGAATCCTTAGACTTTCCTCTACCCCTCCATGGTTTTCATGGAGGTACCACTGTGCATTACAATCCTGTCAAAGTTTTTAGTTGTTTACAGTATTCTCTTAAGTAACTTCTATCCCCCCATTCCTTATTAAAGTTTCTATCTTCCTGGTTTCTGATTTTCCTGTCATTTTCACTATTTCGGCATAGTCCATCATCTTCACCAACCATTCGTCTCTGGTCGGGTCAGGTGTCATTTCCCAGAATGCTTTTGTTATTTTGCACGTCCAAATCTTTCAGCCTACAACTCCAGCCAGACCAACCAGGACAAATTGTGTATTACAATGATAATAATAATTTCAGGTTACTAAATATCTGTTCATTATCCTGGAAGCAATATAAAACACCAATCTCTTCCATTCCTCACTAGATCAGTTTTGGCTTGGTTACTCAACTTCTTGACGATAAAAGAGAGTTCCCGTTTCTCTACCAGATACTCCCCAGAGAAGAAACTCAGTGCTGGGGGATTGTCAAGTTCCTCCTCTATTTCGGATGGACGTGGATTGGCCTCTTTGTTTCAGACAATGACAACGGTGAAAGGTTCTTGAGTGCCTTGACTCCTCTGCTGATCAGCCATGAAATTTGCATTGCCTTGTTAAAAAGACTACCAGAAAAATATACAATAGACATGCTCATCCAGAGTGAACCCTTTGCCAAATGGAGACAAGTCAATGTATTTGTTTACTATGAAAACACTCACTTGGCATGGATAACCATCACGATACTACAAAGAAAACTGGAGGAACAAATTGGGGCAAAAGTCTGGATCTCAACAAATTTTCAGGACATTAATTTGAATTTTTCTCTTCCTCCTGATTACTTCCAGTACATCCATGGCTCTTTTGCCTTTGTCATGAAGCCCCCAATAAAGAAAGAATATCAATTCTATAAACCAGATTCTGTCCTTCTTAAACAGTTTTGGAGTGAAGCATTCCATTGTTTCTATTCAAAGCATTTGTTGGCTGTAAGAGGTTGGAGAAGATGCACAGAGAATGAGAAACTGGAGATGGTGCCTGAAGAGGAGCTGGAGAGAGTCCTGTCTCAAGACAGCTACATCACTTACTTCAGTGTCCAAGCTGTGGCTCAGGCTTTGAATGCTGCATATTCATCCAGATCTAAGGTCATGCTGATGGCAAGTGGAGGAGACAGGTTGGAACATCTAAGGCTGCAGCCATGGCAGGTATTTCCTCCCCCACTTAATTTATTTATTATTAATGTTGCAATACATATATGAAACCTTTACATATTGATACATATACATTATATTTGTAAATTCACATTTTCACATTTCATTATGTACCAACATTTATCCATTTCTTATTTCTTGCCCTATGTCTTCCCTCCACCCGTGCATGACTTCCTTGTTATTATTTTGTAACTTTATTATTGAGATTGTAATTCTGTATCTTAATAATTAAGCATTCAATCTTATGTATCTGCTTAGCTTAACTTGACTTAACTTTGTGAACTCAGTCTATACATATCAATAAGTTCTTGTTGGAGCATCTTTTGGTCATGTATTCTTCTAGACATTTCCATTCTTCTTTGAGATTTTGATTAGATTGCATACTAATTGTTGCCATCATTTTTGCTAATTCAATCATTTCAAAAAATTATATTGCCAATCTTTCAATGTTGGTACTTCTTCTGATTTCCAATTTTTTGCAATCCATAACCTTGTGGCAGCTGTTGCATATAAAAAAGATTCACTTCATGTCTTTTGGGATGTCATTCGTTATAATTCCTAAAAGGAATGTTTCCGGCTTCTTACCAAGTGTTGTTTTAAACATTTTTTTTCCAGTTCCTCGTGTATATTTCCCCATTTTTAAATTTTTTTATCACATCCCCACCATACATGATATAAGGATCCCTCTGATACCTTACATCTCCAACACAGATTCAATTTTAGTTTATAAATTTTAGCCAGTTTTACAGGGCAGGTATTTCCTTTCCTTTGTTGTTTCCCTTGTTTCCCATTGCAACCTATTTTCCCATCTCCGGAATCAAATTTGGTAGTCAGATATTCTTTTTTTGTTTTGCCCATTTTGGACGAAAATCTAAATAGTGACACTCTTGGTGGAGGTAAATCTTCCTGCCTATTCTGGTTATGACAGAACACTCCCCTACCATAAAGTTCTTGCGCTCTGGTGCCCTGAGAGAGATGCAAGTTGTAAATGGCCTCAGCCTAGTATACCTGAAGGAGCATCTCCACTCCCATTGTGAGATGCAGCACCAAGGGCCTTCTCACTGCGAGAAGTGAAGCTGCAGGGAACCAGGCAGAGGGCCTTCTTGGTAGTGGCACCCACTCTGTGGAATGCCCTCCCGTCAGATGCCAAAGAAATGAGTAACCATATAACCTTTAGAAGACATCTGAAGGCAGTTCTGTATAGCGAAATTTAACATGTAATTTTTATTATGTTTGTATGTTTTTAGGGCATCCTAGTCAGATGGGATAAATAATAAGATTTTTATTCAAAATAAAAAAAATTCCTTCCAGTAGCACCTTAAAGACCAACTAAGTTAGTTCTTGGTATGAGCTTTCGTGTGCATGCACACTTCTTCAGATACACTGAAACAGAAGTTGCCAGAACCTTCTATATAGTGAGAAGGTGGGAAGGGGTGTTACTCAGAAGGGTGGTGGGAATGGGGGATAGGCAGATAGCTGAGAGAGCCTGTTGACGACTCTTAACGACTGTAATAGGTCTTACAGGAAGAGGCAAGGGGTGAGAAGGTGAGAAATGGTTTAGTCATGTATAGTGAGATTTTTATTTTTATTATTATATTATTATATTATTATATTATTATATTATTATATTATTATATTATTATATTATTATATTATTATATTATTATATTATTATATTATTATATTATTAAGATTTTTATTATTATTATGCAGCCTTCATGTATGACAGTCTACAGGGCTGAGATATTCAACACGGTTTTCTATTTCCTTAATGCTGGTGTTTTTCCTGCCATTTCAGCTTCATCCTTCCTTAAGAGAAATCCAGTTTTTGAACACTTCCATGGGCAGCCTCAGACTGGACGAGAATGGGGAGCTGCCAGGCAACTATGATATTGAGAACTGGGTCATGCTTCCCAATAAGTCTTGTTTTAGAGTGAAAGTTGGGAGTATAGAGAAAGAGACACCTACTTATTTCAAGTTCACCATTAATTCAGAAGCCATTGTGTGGCCCAAGGGTAGTAACAAGGTAGGAGACAACTTAAGCCACATGGTAAGTGTTGAGCTTGAATAACCTGTCGAGTAGTTCCAAGGGAACTTCAACTGTAACCCGGGGCACAGTTATCCAGGCGTAAGTCCTTTTGAATAGGTAGAGCAGTGGTTGGAACCTGCAGGCCCCCTCATATAGCAAATCAGAACTCTTTTGTATAATAATGATATTATTATTATTATTATTATTATTATTATTATTATTAATAATTCAGAAGGCATTTTAAAGTCAACTTCTTCAGGTGATGGCTTGTTTAGCTGCTGCTCTTCGTAAGTGTGTTTGCTTATTGCAGTCTTGGATTGCTATATTGTTTTTGTATCTTTTGTTCTCTACTTTGATGCAAATAGGGACATGTCTCACTCCCCTCCAACAGGCCCTTCTCAACCGCCCTATCTTTGTATCCACCCAACAGGACACAGCACACACCCTCCACCGTCATGAGAAAACCCCTTAATCCATGTTTTAGTTTATTTTACTCTTTGGTAGATTTACAAAAAGAAACACACACCCACACCAATAAATACATTTTAGAAAGGGGCAAGATTAGACATGGACGCACAAAGCATTTCTTTTTGACTACTGCAATGCGCTCTTTGTGGGGCTTTGAAGGTGACCCAGAAACTACAACTAATCCAGAATGCGGCAGCTAGACTGGTGACTGGGAGTGGCCGCCGAGACCATATAACACCGGTCTTGAAAGACCTACATTGGCTCCCAGTACGTTTCCGAGCACAATTCAAAGTGTTGGTGCTGACCTTTAAAGCCCTAAACGGCTTCGGTCCAGTATACCTGAAGGAGCGTCTCCACCCCCATTGTTCTGCCCGGACACTAAGGTCCAGCTCTGAGGGCCTTCTGGCGGTTTCCTCCCTGTGAGAAGTGAGGTTACAGGGAATGTTCTCGGTAGTGGCGCCTGCCCTGTGGAATGCCCTCCCATCAGATGTCAAGGAAATAAACAACTATCTAACTGTTAGAAGACATCTGACGATAGCCCTGTTTAGGAAAGTTTTTAATGTTTGATGTTTTATCGTGTTTTTAATATTCTGTTGGGAGCTGCCCACAGATGGGTGGGGTACAAATTTATTATTATTATTATTATTATTATTATTATTATTATTATTATTATTATTATTATTATTCAAGAGTATTTGTGCTCCTCTCCACTTCCACTTCCTTCCTTCCCAGGGCACCTCCGCCCTCTACCTGCAGCAAGAGCCAGCACATCACACAGGACTGGGCCTCAGTGGTGGCAGCCTTTCCTCCTCCTCGCCTGCTCTTCAGAAGCCACTATGAGCTGCCAAAGGGAGGATGCTGGCAGAGGCAGCCATGGAAAGGCCACAGAGAGGCAGCAGGATGCTCCCTCACTGCCCCCGCCACTCAGAATAAGCACCGACTCATCCTCTTCCCTGAGATCGGCAGCGGTGGCACTGGCAGGGAAAATTAGGACATTCCAGGATTAAATCAGACTTTTGTAATTTTGGCACTGTCCTTGGAAAATCGGGACACTTGGAGGTTGTGATAGGAAGGTCAGATACAGTGGTACCTCAGGTTAAGTACTTAATTCGTTCCGGAGGTCCGTTCTTAACCCGCAACTGTTCTTTTTTATAATTTTTTAAAATTAATTTTACAACAAAACAAAATGTACATACTAATTTCACATCCAATTTTTCACAAAATGTTTCTTTTCTGGACTTCCTTCAGCTTTTCCGTAAATCATCCATAGTCATTATTTTAATTGTGCATTCCCTAGTTTGTATTCTCATTGTTTATACCCTTCATTTCCTTTAACTTTAGACAATACTTCTCAGTTTTTCACAGTGCTTTTTAAAACCCCTCTAGCGTTACCTGTCCCTCACTTATGCTTTCCAGATATTCCACAAATTTCCCCCAGTCCTTGATGAACTTTTGGTCTCTTAAGTATCTAATCTTCCCAGTCAATTTGTCCAACTCAGCATCGTCTAACAACTTTATTCTCCATTCTTCCACCGTCGGTATTTCCTGTTGTTTCCATTTCTGAGCCAGCAACACCCTTGCTGCTGTCACTGCATATTGGAAAAATTTACAATCCTTTCTCTTTATCTCATTTCCTAGTATTCCTAACAGAAAGGCCTCAGGTTTCTTTGTAAATGTATATTTTAAAATATTCTTCAACTCACTGTATATCCTTTCCCAGAAGCCTTTCACTTTCTTACATTCCCACCACATATGATAAAAAGAACCTTCTTTATCTTTACATTTCCAACACTTATTACATGTCTTATACATTTTCGCTAATTTCACCGGTGTTATATACCATCTATAAAACATTTTCATAACATTCTCTTTTAACGTCATACATGCTGTAAATTTTAAATTTTCTTTCCATAATTTTTCCCAATCCTCAAATTGTATATTATAGCCGACATCTCTGGCCCAATGTATCATTACTGACTTGACTTCCTCATCTTTCAGATTCCATTCTAACAACAACTTGTACATTTTGGATAGAATTTTGTGGTCATTATTTATTATTTCAATCTGAAATTTTGAATCTTTGTCGGCATAACCGCCATCTTTGATATCTTTCCTAAACATTTCATTTATTTGAAAATAATGCAACCAATCATATACATATTCTTTAACCTGTTCATATGGTTAATTTTCCATTTCCCCCTTCTTTAAATAACAATTGACCATATGTGATCCAATTGCCTCTCATATTAATTTTCTTTATGCTCATAACTTCTAACGGAGATAACTAGTGTGGTACTTTAGGTTCTAATAGGTTTTTATACCTATCCCATACTTCAATTAAAGGACCTAACATGAAAATGTTCTTAACCTGAAACTGTTCTTAACCTGAAGCACCACTTTAGCTAATGGGCCTCCTGCTGCTGCCGCCGTGTGATTTCTGTTCTCATCCTGAAGCAAAGTTCTTAACCCGAGGTACTATGTCTGGGTTAGGGGAGTCTGTAACCTGAAGTGTATGTAACCTGAAGCGTCTGTAACCCAAGGTACCACTGTATATAATTTTGGAACAAGCAAGCAAACGTAACCAGGAGGTTTCCCTACCATGTCATTCTGCATCAAAAGTGCTTCCCTGAAAAAAGTGCATGTGAGAAGAAGGACAAGAGATCCTGTAGGGTCATTTCCAAACTCTGTAAGTGAACTCTGTAGACACAGATACTCCCTTTATTGTCCCTTTAATGCAGCATCTTCTCTTTATGATTAGACCAGGCCTCGCTCCAGGTGCACTGAAAGCTGTCGCCCGGGATACGCCAAGGTAGTTCAAGAAGGAGAGGCAGTTTGCTGCTATGGTTGTGCTCCATGTATGGAAGGGACCATCTCCACTTGGGAAGGTGGGTGACTCCAAGGGAGAAGTAGAAAGAGGTCAGCGATTAATTCAGAGGCATTTTCTGATAGAGATATTTTTAAATGTGGATCATTTCTTGACATCTCTATTTTTAATCACCTTCATAAATTACAGGAAGTAGGTTGAAACAAATGACCTCAAGGAAACGAACTGTGGGCTATTCCCCTGTTTTAAAATTCAGTGGCCAGATATATAATTTATATTAAATGAATCCATTTCAGGTGGAACAGGGCATAACAACAACAACAACAACAACAACAACAACAACAACAACAACAACAACAACAACAATTTATTATTTGTACCCCGCCCATCTGGCTGGGTTTCCTCAGCTGCTCTGGGCAGCTTCCAACAAAACACTAAAATACAATAACCTATTAAACATTAAAAGCTTCCCCAAATAGGGCTGCCTTCAGATGTCTTCTAAAAGTTTGGTAGTTATTTTTCTCTTTGACATCTTGTGGGAGGGCGTTCCACAGGGAGGGCGCCACTACCGAGAAGGCCCTCTGCCCGGTTCCCTGTAACTTGGCTTCTCGCAGTGAGGAAACTGCCAGAAGGCCCTCGGTGCTGGACCTCAGCGTCCGGGCAGAATGATGGGGGTGGAGACGCTCCTTCAGGTATACTGGACCGAGGCCGTTTAGGGCTTTAAAGGTCAGCACCAACACTTTGAATTGTTTAGTAGAACAGTTACGCCCCACAAAATAAAACACCATAAATGTCAAGGGTCAAGGTAAAGAGGCGTGTATTCAGGATTTGCAAAAGCTGTACAATCAAGACACCAGAAGCATCTCTGGCGGACAGTCACTGCCTTTCATCTTTATCTACGTCACAAGAAATTTCTGGCAATAAAATTTGAGGAAAAAATTATGTGCCACCCCTGTCACCTGAGGGGAAAGGAATGGTACAATACGCAAATTAAGAAACCAATGTTGTTCATTCCTTATTGCACATTCTTACCTCCTGACTTCAGCATATTTTTTCAAAATGCAATAGAACATAGATTGTTATGGATTTAAATGACGCTTAAGCACTCCTTTTCCCTCCTTAGATGCAAAACACTGTACCAAATGTCCAGAAGATCAGTATCCAAACAAGGGTCAAGTTCAATGTGTTCCCAAAGTTATCACTTTCCTGGCCTATGAAGAATCTTTGGGGATCCTCCTGGCTTCCTTTGCCGCCTTCTTTTCCATCACCACAGGCTGTGTGCTAGGAATCTTCCTTAAATTCCTAGAAACTCCAATAGTCAAAGCCAACAACTGGGACCTCTCTTTCATCCTTCTCATCTCCCTCCTGCTTTCCTTTTTGTCCTCCTTCCTGTTCATTGGCCGGCCAAGGAAAGTGACCTGCCTTCTCCAACAAACAGCCTTCAGCATCATTTTCTCAGTTGCCGTCTCTTCTGTGTTGGCTAAAACAATCACTGTGGTCCTGGCCTTCATGGCCACAAAGCCAGGGAACAGAGTGAGGACATGGCTGGGGAAGAGTCTGGCCAACTCCATTGTCATTTCCTGTTCCAGTGTCCAAGTGATCATCTGCACCATCTGGTTGGGAATCTCTCCCCCATTCCCAGACTCTGACATGCACTCCCAGGCTGGAGAGATCATCGTACGATGCAATGAAGGATCTGCTGCCATGTTTTACACTGTCCTTGGCTACATGGGCTTCCTGGCTGCCATCTCCTTCACGGTGGCTTTCCTAGCCAGGAAGCTGCCTGGGGCCTTCAATGAAGCCAAGCTGATCACCTTCAGCATGCTGGTCTTCTGCAGCGTTTGGGTCTCCTTTGTGCCCACCTACCTGAGCACAAAGGGGAAATACATGGTAGCTGTGCAGATCTTCTCTATCTTGGCTTCTAGTGCTGGGCTTCTGGGCTGCATCTTCATTCCCAAGTGCTACATTATTGTGCTGAGGCCTGATCTGAATACAAAGGAGCACCTGATAACAAAAACCAAACAGTGAAACAAAACACCAGGAGGTTTTATTTCATTCAGCTACTCTTTTGCAAGTGACACCTGTTGAGGGGCACAACAGTGCAGGAGGAAATCTTAGGAAACTGGGTTGATGCTGCAGATGAGAGATCTCCCCAGAACCTAATTGATCACCCAGATACATTATACCTGCCTAACCATGCAATTGCCAATACCAACTGGGTATCTGGGATCTGGGGGGTAGGTGGGGATTTTTGTGTATTTCTAGTTGGGAATGTTCTCTCAAACTAACATTGCATCCAGTTATAAAGCAGAGAAAATGAGTTCCTGTCATTATCTCACCTGTGTGATCTGTTGTCTCCTCAATTTCATTGCAATGACAATTGCAGTTTGTGGAATAACTAGTCACATATAACTGACCTAAACACTTTGTTCATCATCTGAGGCCATTCTTTGTTTTCCCACTCCATGAGAGATCTGGTAGTTGGCAGCAGGAGAACAGGTATTTTCTGCAGTGACCCCCCATTTGTGGAATGCTGTCCCCAGGGAGACTTGCCTGGTGCCATCACTATATATCTTTACGTTCCAGGCAAAAACATTCTTCTATAACCTGGCCTCATTTCTTTAACTATCTTTTAAATGTCGGTGGGATGTTTTAATGTATTTATTTTTCCTCTTGGTTTTAATGTATTTATGCGGGGTTTCTTCACTCGTTTGTTTGGTTGTAAGTTGTTTTGGGTTGTCCTGAGCAAGATAAAGTGACTAACAAATTTAATAAATCATAAAAATCGCAACACTGGCTGTGGTTGATGATGGTTGCAATCCAAATCTACCATCAGCATCATAGCCCCTCCTGGTCTTCTCTTCCTAATGGTTCAGCTTGCTCAGAGCTAACCACCAATTCTGGTACACTATGAACCACTGATGCAGTTGCTGTGGATACTGGCATATCTTGTATCAAATCCTGGCCGCACTCTGAACACAAGCCTTTCATAACAACAGGATGGCTGCATCCTCCTAGCCACACCAGAACACTTCTGATTCTCCCCTTTCCTGAATTCAGTGCCAGATCCATTGGATTTCCTAATGTGCTTCAGTGGAGACCCAAGGAGGGCAGGTGGGCTGAAGGGCCGGTGGAGACCATATTGCATTGGGGCCTTTTTAAAACTGGGGCTGCAATTGGGGTAGAGGAGGGATCTGGGCTGTCACAGGAACCACAGTGGAAGAGAGTGAGGAAGGGACCGACTCCTCTTCATATTATTTCCTGCCTCTCTTCATCTTGTCCTGCAATCCAGACCTTTGGAGGACAAGGGCAGGGTGGGCGCTGGTGCGCTTCAAGCTGTCATCCCAGATACAGGAGGCACCTCCCAAGTCCAGGTGGAGAAGTTAGAGGCAGAGGTCATCATCACTTTGAGGAACCAAAGGTGGAGCTTTCCCCTGCCCAACCCAAGAGCCAGCTGTCCCCTCTGCCACCACCGCCTTCTCACTTTGTAATCCAAATGTTATATGTAGGGTCACCACTAAAGATGTGGTGGAAACTGGGAGATTTTTCAGTCAGACCTAACAGTGCATGTCTATGCTAGTTAGTAAATGAAAGGGTTAAGGACCACAGAGCTGTAAATTTATAGAGGAGGCATGGCCTGGACACCCCCACCTCCTTTGGGGAGGGAGGGAGGGAGGCATTACAGTGGTACCTTGGTTCCCGAACAGCTTTGATCCTGAATAAATCGGCCCCCAAACACCGCAAACCTGGAAGTAAGTGTTCTGGTTTGCGAACGATTTCTGGAAGTTGAATGTCTGTTTCGGCTGTTGGCATTGTTTCCCGGGCCAATTAGCCAATCAGAAGCTGCACCTTGGTTTTCAAACAGATTGAGTTCGAGAACCAAGGTACCACTGTATTTGTTTCCTGTTCCTCTCTTTTTCTTCTTTTTGACCCATGTAAGCTGAGCTGGCATGTGAGGCAGGGGCTCCAGACTCTAGACTCAGGCTGAGACTAACTTCTGTATTTTGCAGCAAAATTATCTTCTTGTTTCTGCTGTAGCATTGAACTGTGTTGTTTCTGCTGTAGCATTGAACAATGTGTGAGTGAGACTTCTGATTACTGTAAGTAAAGCATTTAAATTTACTTAGGTTTGCAGAAAAAGAAGAAGAAGAGTTTGGATTTGATATCCCGCCTTTCACTCCCCCTTCAGGAGTCTCAAAGCGGCTAACATTCTCCTTTCCCTTCCTCCCCCACAACAGACACTCTGTGAGGTGAGTGGGGCTGAGAGACTTCAGAGAAGTGTGACTGGCCCAAGGTCACCCAGCAGCTGCATGTGGAGGAGCGGAGACGCGAACCCGGTTTCCCAGATTACGTGACTACCGCTCTTAACCACTACACCACACTGGCTCCAACGAATTACCAACGATTGAGGAGTGGCAGACGAAGATGATGGACTATGCGGAATTGGCCAAACTGACAGGCAGGATCCAGAATCAAGACAACCAAAAGTTTCAAAGAGATTGGAGTAAATTTATTTGGTATATTGAATAACTATTGTAAAAATGTGAAGACACAAGTGGGATTGATATAAATTCTGCAACGAAAAAACTGCAATCTCAAAACTTTATAGACCATTGAGACAGTTGATCATAAGGATATAAAGATCTGAAGCAGAGGATATAAAGTGCGACACAAAGATTCGAAAATTAAAAACCGGTTGAAGGGATGGAGGGAAGTCACGAGCTCAGTGGAGCAAAGAATTTATTTGTTTTGTTATTGGTATGCTGAAATATTGTGTAAAAAAGAAATTAATGAAAATCATATTAAAAGAAAGAAAGAAAAGAAATGTCAAGTGAAGGGTTGTTGGGGTGACACAGATTGACCATAACAGCCATACAGGTCTAAAGGGGAGGGGGATATGATGGGCCTAATCAAACCTATAGAGCAGAGTTTCCTCCCCACTGTCTGAAAACCAAATGTTGACCCTGACTCTTGTGAATGTGCTTTCCCACAAAGTTTAGATATGTTCAGCTGCCCCTTCTCTTCGCCAGCTCAGAGTCTAGAGTGATATCTGAGGGCTGTTGCAAAACATGTTTTTCTCCAGCCCTGCACCTGCGCATGGAGCCATGTAAAGATTGCAGGATGTTGCAGAGCCAATGCTTATCTGGCTTATGATTATCAAAATCGTAGTGACCCTCATTTCTACACACCAAAACTCCTGGGATTTGTCCAAAGATCATATCTGATGCCATTAAAATAAAAACCAAAAACAAGAGCTACGTGAGGTGACATTGTGCATTCAAGGTGGAAAGGACAGGGACATAAATGTCATCAACAGCTTGGACAGAGGTTTAGGGCAGGTGAGTCAGAATATATAGTCATGAGCTTGTCTTCTATACCTTCAGATGTGAAGTCTTGTTTGGACTCCATCAGCTTTACAAGAAGGGTTTGGCTTTATTTAATGAACTGAGGGGAGCATTCACAAGGGAGAGGGCTGTTCCAGGCAGTTCCAGAATGACAGTGATTCTTCTTCTTGTTGTTCTTCTTCTGCTGCTGCTACTGCCTTATGCAGACTGTGAGATGCAGAAAGCAAAATGCTCATTAACTTTGGAGAGGAGTCAGATAGACCCATTCAACTATTACAGGCCAGGAGACCACCTCATTAGTGGGATCATCTCTCCCACAAAAGCCGTATTTCATGAACAAACCTTCAACAGGACTCCCTCTACCAGCTTTAAAGAGTAAGATATTTTATGGGGAAGGAGTTATTTTCCCCACAATCATACATTCGAGCTACATTTGATTTTAGACTGTAGGTCCATAAACATACTAAAAATCAAAGAAGAGTCAGATGACTGCCAACCAAGATTTGTCCTAGAAAACAAATCAACCCCAAATGTCCCAAAATAAAATAAATACAATACGTTTATTCCTTTTTAGCAGTGCAGTTCCTTCACAAAGGCTATCCTCTCTCTCATCCAATGATATATAATTAGGTGAGCTTTTGAGCTGCTGGCTTTGTTTCTGAATCAGTGTAAGCACAAGTAAAGTTCTGGAAATAAAATCCAGGTTTTTATATCACCGGTTAAAGCTTGCCTTAAAAATCCCTCAGATAAATCTGCTACTTCACTAACTGCAGGATGACGACACAATCTGTATATTTTTGCAGGAAGGGAAACACAAAGTACTGGGAGGTGCTCTCCTTCTTGCTTGCCATTCAAGAGTTCAACCGGAATGCCAGGCTCTCTTTCAACATCACCCTGGGCTACAGCATCCATGAGAACTTTTTTGATGGAAGGGTGACCTATGACGCTTTGCTAGACCTGCTGTCTACCGGGAAGGCAAATATTCCAAACTACAAATGTGGAAGACGGAATGATTTACTGACTGTTCAGGAAATGGCTGGCTCTCAAAACTCCTTCTTGCTTTCAGGCACATTGGGCATCTATAAAATCCCACAGGTAGGAATGGAGAGGGATATGGCATTTTCTGGCTGAGCCTCATTACAGAGAACTAAAAGGGGGGGGGGGTTAAAAGAGATGCGCAAAGTGAGACAGAAGAGTGATTTGGGAGGGATTTCCCTTGGTGGACAGACACATATCTAGATTCTCTTGGATGATCACCTCTTCTCAAAGGAGTTCTTTCAGAATTTGTAGCAGAACCACAATGCTGACTTTATTAAAATAAACAAGATGATATCCCACTGGCGATAGTTGTGCTGCAGACTCCTTTGGAGACAATCCTCTTCAGTGGCTTTGAGGTTCCTGCTACATTCATTTCCTCTCGCCTATTTTCCCTATGTTTTTAGCTGTTTGTATCCATTAAAAATGAAGCTACAAGACAATCAATCTCATTAGTTTGAATTATTATGGGTTCCTTGGGCCCCATTAAAGGCTTAGTTATATTCTTTAAAAATTCTATTAAATCCAACTTCTACTTCAAATCAAAATCATAGGTACAGTGGTACCTCTGGTTAAATACTTAATTCATTCTGGAGGTCCATTCTTAATCTGAAACTGTTCTTAACCTGAAGCACCACTTTAGCTAATGGGGCCTCCTGCTGCCACTGCACGACTGGAGTACAATTTCTGTTCTCATCCTGAAGCAAAGTTCTTAACCCGAGGTACTATTTCTGGGTTAGCGGAGTCTGTAACCTAAAGCATATGCAACCTGAAGCATATGTAACCTGAGGTACCACTGTATGGTTTTAATGATTTTTTCCTATGTTTTTAGCTGTTCTTATTTTATCTGGAAACCACCTTAAGTTCTCATCAGTGAAAAAGATGGATAATTAAAATAGTAGTAGTCATACTAAGAACACAACTGAGGAGTTCATGTAGAAGAAGCAATTTAGAGTAAGCTCTGCTTCAAGGCATTCTTTGGTTCAAACTAGGGAACACTCCATGAAAAGAATACATGGCTGGTACAGTGGTGCCTCGCAAGACGAAAAAAATCCGTTCCGCGAGTCTCTTCGTCTAGCGGTTTTTTCGTCTTGCGAAGCAACCCTATTAGCGGCTTAGCGCTATTAGCGGTTTAGCGGATTAGCGGCTATTAAAGGCTTAGCGGCTTAGCGGCTAAAAGGCTATTAGCGGCTTAGCGGCTTAGAAAAAGGGGGGGAAAGCGGAAAAAAAATCGGAACACTCGCAAGACGTTTTCGTCTTGCGAAGCAAGCCCATAGGGAAATTCGTCTTGCGAAGCAGCTCAAAAATGGAAAACCCTTTCGTCTAGCGGGTTTTCCGTTTTGCGAGGCTTTCATCTTGCGGGGCACCACTGTACTTCACACCACAATTGATACCTTTTGCATAAAGGAGTGCTTCCCCCTCATGCTGGAGGGGCTGTCAAAACATTATAACCTAGTGGCATACGTGGCAGGACTGCTCCAAAGTAAAAGAATTCTGGACAAAAGTATTTTCTGTGATCTCCTTCATAACTAGACACCCCACCGCTTCTCTGGGTCTTCTGAACTTGTTTGCAGATTTAGATGGATACCTAGAAACATTGTGGTACAGGTGTCTGTGTTTCTAAATACTAAGGAAAGTAGACTGGCTTCCTCTGAGTGAAACACTGAATTTTTATTCATTTAAAACTTTTATAACCCACTTCATTTTTTTAAAAAAACCATTCACTTCATATTTGAAAAATATCTATGTGTTGCCCAACATCAAAACGGTAACAATGTCATTAAATTAGAAATGCAAGATGAAAGTAGTATAAAAAGCATATAAAAACAGAAATTCAAGAAATCCATACAGATAAAAGCGGGCTTCTGTTTTCTGGGTCTGGGAAGATTTATCTCTACATGGGAAGTGTTTGTTATCTGGGGTAGGAAATATGTGGGCTTTGAGCCAAAACAAGCCAACCATCTTTCTTTTCTTGCCAGGTCAGCTATGCTTTTGTCTCTCATGGTGTGAATGATAAGAGGCAGTTTCCTTTTTTCTACCGGATGGTCCCCAAAGAAGAAGCCCTGTACCCAGGGATTGTCAAGCTGCTCCAGCACTTCCGATGGACGTTCATTGGTCTCCTTGTGCCAGAAACTGACAATGGAGAGAGGTTCAAGAAGACCTTGATGCCTGTTCTCATTGAAAGGGGGATTTGTGTTGCCATCCTACAAAATATCCCACTGTGGAATAAGAATGGGGCAGTGATCAATTATCTTTCCTTCTTCAAGTGGAGTCAAGTCCATGTATTTGTTTACTACGTGGACACGAATTATATCTTAATTGGAATACAAATGATACAATTTGTATTTGGCATGTTAATAAAACCTCTTGCAGGGAAAGTCTTGATCACAACAGCTATGGGGGAACTCACTTTGGACTTAATGCACAGTAGCATATCTTTCCAGCATATCCATGGTTTTCTTTCCTTCCCTATTATGAGAAAAGAATGGAGAAACTACAATATTTTCCCTCACCTTTTCCCTGTAATTAAAAAGATTGTGGAGACAGATTATAATTGTTTCTATTTAAGGCATGCACCATCAGTGAAAGGCTGGACCAGATGCAGAGAGAGAGAGAAACTGGAGATGCTGCCACAAGATGTTCTGCAAAGAATCCTCTCTCTAGACAGCGGCAAGATTTACAATACTGTCCAAACTGTGGCATATGCCATAAATGCTGCGTATTCTCAGCAGAGGGCGATGAAGCTGGAAGCTCAAAGGCTACAGCCATGGCAGGTATTCCCTTTTCCAATATTGACACTAGTCACTTTTTTCCAAGATGACAAGGAGCCATTAGTGAGCTCTCTTTCAGTACAGTCAGCCAACCAGCTCCAATCACACCTAACAGTTAGCTCAGCCAGCCCACATTTAATGCTGAAGGAAGGAAGAGAGTTGTGTCTTGCTGTGTAATAAAATTACAGGTTTTCCTTCATATACAGGACGGCAGCCTTAGTCTTTCTTACCTGTATGTTCCCTTGAATTAATGTAGCCAACTTTTTAAGGACACACAACTCTCAGCCACTGGTCAAAGGAGAGCCAAGCAAGAAATGGGCGAAATGGAGTAGCCATGGTGGGTTCCTGTCTTCCAAATGCTGCTGTTCTCTTTGCCATTCTAGCTCCACCCTTTCATGGGAAACTCCCAGTTCTACAATTCTTCCATGGACAGAGTGTACTTGGATGAGAATGAAGAGTTGGCAGCTGACCTGGACATTGTGAACTGGATGAAGTCTACCAATAAGTCCATTTCTAAATTGAAGCTTGGGAGTATCAGCAGACAGGGATCCTCAGATGTACAGTTCACCATCGATCAGAACGCCATTGCATGGCTCAATTGGAACAATAAGGTGGGACAAATTATCTCTTTCATTTCACAGTTTTTCCAGTTCTTCAAGGTCTAATAAGTGTACCAGGTTGTTTGTTTGTTTGTGTGTGCGTGTTCCTTCAAATGCTTTCCAATGCCAACATTCAAGATCTAACAGTGAGGCTTGGGGCGGGGTATGTGTTTATTTAGGATGCGTGTAAAATAGGTAATGAAATATTCTATTGAATGCAAACTTGAAAATAGCAGTTTCCACTGTGTTCACCCTGACCACATCTATTTTGACCTTAGAGGACAGGTATGCACTATAAAATTGGACCCAGGAGAATCAAGAGAAGTAGGGAAGTGGACACAGGAATGAACAGGGAAGCAGTATAATTATTTATTATACTTTTAGCTTGCCCTTCCTTAGAATTCCCACATCCAAGATGCCACAGAAGACAAGGCCCTGTTGTGTGTTAGCATGCAGATTGTTCTGCTAGTCTGCTGGTCTGCAAGCAAGGCTTCTCTTATACATCTCATTTAAGTCCTTGGGTCCTGAACATTTAAGGACCTTTCATACAAGTTCCAGCAACATGGATTGGGTTCCATACCAAACAGGCAGCCAGTGCAGCTCTTGGAGGAATGGGGCCATGTGACCCCATTTGGCTGCACTGCACTGAACAGACCTCAAGTGGCAATGGAGTTGTTATAGTTTTGCACATTTACAGGATTATAGGTAAACCATGGTTGTGGAGTCCGCATTGAATCCCTCCCAACCCTGTGCCTTATTTCAATAGATAAATTAGCTCTAACACATTTCCCTTGGCACTCCTTGTTTTTTTGTCTAGCCTCTGCCACCTTCCAGGTGTGTGGAAAGATGTCACCCTGGGTTCCTCAGGATGGTTCAGGAAGGAAAGCCACTTTGCTGCTATGACTGCATTCCCTGCCCAGAAGGGACCATCTCCACTCAGGAAGGTGGGTGGCTTCAGTAAAGGACCACCCTTCAGGAAGAGGGCATAGGTCTGAGGTTACTTATGTCTATTTTCATGATCTCTTCTGAGTTGGATTAACATTGGATAGCCACCATCTATAGGAAGAGTTTTCTTATGGACTTGGGTTGCAGTCCACTTCTTTACAGATTAGTATTTTATTTGTTTGCTAATATTACAATCTGCTTGAAAAGCAGGATAGAAACACATAAATCAATAAATGCCTGTCCATCGAGAAGCAGGAATGAATGCATAAATTCACAAAAGCCTACGTTTCTCACTATAAATCATCTGATGGAGTTATTGAGAGGTGTGCAGAAGAATCCTCTCAATTGTGATACCATTATGCATGCCCCGCCCCAAGATTTCCTTCTTTAAAGTAAAAAAGGTCCTGTTAGATATAAGGCTGTTATTAGTCTTGTTTTTTGCAGATGCAGAGCGTTGTGTCAAATGTCCAAACTATCAACATCCAAACAAGGCCCGAGATCTATGTGTCCACAAGATCATCACCTTCTTGACTTATGAAGAAAACGTGGGGATTGTCCTATCTTCCTTTGCCCTCTTCTTGTCCTTAACCATAGGCTTTGTGTTAGGGATCTTCATAAAATACCAGGAAACTCCCATAGTCAAAGCCAACAACCGGGACCTCTCCTACATCCTCCTCCTCTCACTCCTGCTTTCTTTTTTGTCCTCCTTCCTATTCATTGGCCGACCAAAGAAAGCCACCTGCCTTCTCCAGCAATCTGCCTTCAGCATCATCTTCTCAGTTGCTGTCTCTTCTGTGTTGGCCAAAACCATCACTGTGGTGCTGGCCTTTCTGGCCACAAAGCCAGGGAACAAAGTGAGGAGATGGCTGGGGAAGAGTCTGGCCAACTCCATTGTCCTTTCCTGTTCTAGTGTCCAAGTGATCATCTGTGCTATCTGGTTGGGAACCTCTCCCCCATTCCCAGACTCTGACATGAGCTCCCAACCTGGGCAGATCATCCTGCAATGTAATGAAGGGTCTGTTGCCATATTTTATGGTTCCCTTGGCTACATGGGCTTCCTGGCTGCTATCTGCTTCACGGTGGCTTTCCTAGCCAGGAAGCTTCCTGGAGCCTTCAATGAAGCTAAGCTGATCACCTTCAGCATGCTGGTCTTCTGCAGTGTTTGGGTGTCCTTTGTGCCCACCTACCTGAGCACCAAGGGGAAGTACATGGTAGCCGTGCAGGTCTTCTCTATGTTGGCCTCCAGTGCTGGGCTTCTGGGCTGCATCTTCCTTCCCAAGTGCTACATTATTGTACTCAGGCCTAGTCTGAATACAAAAGATTACCTGACAAGAACATCTAAAGATGGTACCTGAGTCTTAAAGTATTCAGTTTTAACCCTTTATGTTCAGCATAGTAATAATAATAATAATAATAATAATAATAATAATAATAATAATAATAATAATTTATTATTTATACCCCGCCCATCTGGCTGGGTTTCCCCAGCCACTCTGGGCGACTTCCAAAAGAATATTAAAATACTATGATACATCAAGCATTAAAAGCTTCCCTAAACAGGGCTGCCTTCAGATGTCTTCTAAAAGTCTGTTAGTTTTTGTTCTCTTTGACATCTGGTGGGAGGGCGTTCCACAGGGAGGGCGCCACTACCGAGAAGGCCCTCTGCCTGGTTCCCTGTAACTTGGCTTCTCGCAGTGAGGGAACCGCCAGAAGGCCCTCGGTGCTGGACCTCAGTGTCCGGGTAGAACGATGGAGGTGGAGACGCTCCTTCAGGTATACTGGACCGAGGCCGTTTAGGGCTTTAAAGGTCAGCACCAACACTTTGAATTGTGCTCGGAAACATACTGGGAGCCAATGTAGGTCTTTCAAGACCGGTGTTATATGGTCTCGGCGGCTGTTCCCAGTCACCAGTCTGGCTGCTGCATTCTGGATTAGTTGTAGTTTCCGGGTCACCTTCAAAGGTAGCCCCACGTAGAGTGCATTGCAGTAGTCCAAGCGGGAGATAACCAGAGCACGCACCACTCTGGCGAGGCAGTCCGCGGGCAGATAGGGTCTCAGCCTACGTACCAGATGGAGCTGGTACACAGCTGCCCTGGACACGGATTTAACCTGTGCCTCCATGGACAGCTGTGAGTCCAAAATGACTCCCAGGCTGCACACCTGGTCCTTCAGGGGCACGGTTACCCCATTCAGGACCAGGGAATCCTATAAATAAATAAATAATCCTATAAATAAAGCTCACATACTTGTCCAGAGTCAGACAAAAATAAAATAAATTGGAAATATTCATTTAGATGAAAGCACAGAAATAATGACACCAGAAATCTTCCTGCTGGGATGTATATATATAATTACGAAAAGACTATACAACCTTGTTGTAATATATGCGTCTGTGAGACTTTTATATGCACACAGATAGAAGGACACGTCATTACCAACAATGGAAGAATGACTATTAAAACCAACAGACTTATCTGAGATGGTAAACTGACATGTTTAATCAAAGGAAAATTAATGTTAACAGTGGTTAAAGATTGGTAACTTCTCATAGACATTTTACGAGAAAAAAATACATCTGGATTTGAGGATTGAACATAATGTTTGTTTATAAAAATGGCTTTGTGGGGTTTATAGTCAATTGGATGAAGTAAATATTGTTTTGTATGACGAAGCGATGAAGAATCAGAAGTTTTCTTTCTGAATCTTATTCATCGATCTTTCTTTTAAAACTTCTTTTCTATTCTTTAAAACATTTCTTTCTTTTTCCTTCTTTATTCCTCCTCCCTTTCTGTGTCTTTATTGTATCTATATAAAAGTCGGCTTGGTAAAGAAATGTGAATATATATCAGGTTTTGTATTTTCTTCTATAAACCTTAATAAAACTTACAGAAAATGAAAAAAAGCACAGAAATAATGTAACCATATGGACTTGGCAATCACTGAAATGTAAGAAAGTGTTCATGAATATAAAGGAGCGATTTATAAATGGAAAACTGTATTTGATTGGCATATAAAAACAATTAACCAACGGTACTGAATGAAACATTATCATTCCTAAGCTCAGATTGCATCTTGCTGAAATTTCCACAAGCTCTAACTATTTAAAAGCTTAATAAATGCCCTCCGTTTTCACAATTTAACCTAAATATTAAGTGGGGCGTCGGGACTATGAGTCAAGGAAACTGCTTCTGGGGATTAAGGTGGGAAGTTTTGGAAGATGAATGCAGGATCCAGAGTGATCCAAATGAGAAGGAAGTTCAAATAAGAATAACAGGTAATGTGAAAAATTAGAATAGGAAGTCTGAAACTCACAAGGGAATAAACAGCAAGCAAAACATCAGGTAGATGCCTTCACTGCACTCTTTTTGGTGCCTTATGAAAACATTGATCCCAGTGAAGAGACAATTCAGATGGTTCTCTAATGCAATTGCCCACCCAGACATGCAGAATGTTGACATGTTGTTTTTCAGTGTTGTTTTCATCTGCCCTTGAACTTAATTAATTTCACCATTTTACTCTTTTGTAACCTACTTTAATTTTATTACAATCAAGTGGTATATGAATCCAGTGAAATAAATAAAATATCCCAGAATAAAACATATTTGGTAGATATGTATATATATATTCTGGAGTGTGGGATACTTCAATTATTCTTTCACACCGATTCTTTCACACCTTCCCTGTACCTTCCAAAGTTGATGAACCGCATCTGCCCTGTTTCCCTCTATAGCAATTGCAGTAACCGCCTTTTTGACGGTCTTGTCAGCTCAATGCACCAGAGTCCCTAACTCAGAGTGGCTCATAGAATATGTCAAATTTGTGCCCCCCAGTGCCCCGCATCTTAGTCAACCAAATCATATCTCTTCTTGAGAAAGATCTGTGTCTTTCAGAGAAATATGTAATTCCCCTTACAACCTCATTTTTATATTTCCAGATGCCAACAAGTTCCAAAGTGTCCATCATTTACAGAAAAAAAACTTTATTTAGTTTATCCTGGTTTGTTTTAATATTTTTATGTGAAGTTCTTTCTTGCACTGAAGAGTCCTCTCCATTTCTGTCTTCCATGAGGCACCAATTTTCAGATGCAAAATCCGTCAACCTATCCATAAGTCCCTTATACTGATTTGTCTTCATTGGGAGCATATATGCCTACAACCAAAATTTAATTTCCTTGGATATTAACTTCCATCTCAACATATCTACTTTGTTCATCAGAGAATATCCATTTGGGGCAGAATTGGGAATGTGTATATAGAGAACAACTCCATTTACCCCCTTCAGTCCTGCAAAGATAAATTCCTCTCCTAATCTATTTTAATCAAATATCTGATACCCTTTTTCCTAATGTGTGTTTCTTTGATCCAATTTCAGTGTTTCCCCCCAATAACGAAATATCTCTTTTCTCTTTTGAGGAGCATTTGCATCATTTATATTCCATGTTGAGTATTGGTAATCCATAGCTGAGCAGATTATTTTGTGACACCTGTACCTGCACCCCCATTTGTGATTTGAAAGTGAAATCTGTTCATCCAGAAATGGAGGTGTAATTGAGGAGGTCAAGTATGGGAGAGAAGTTGGGGGAGATCCTTCTCAGCTTGAGATGTCAGGTACCTCCTGTTCGTCAGAGCAGACAATATTGATTCTTGATGGTTCCATGTTCTGACTTGAGAAAGCAGGGCTGTGGAACCACTGGCCAAGGTGGTCCTCTCTATCTGGTCCTCTGTAGGCCACATACACCTCCCTAGCCATACCCCTTACTGGTCCTGCTTTGTGACATTCTTGTGTGTTTTTGCATGACTGAAGTGCTGCCTTGAACTCTTATATTGCTCCTTGCTTGTCTGGATAGAGGATAGAGAGGGGTGTGCATATGTATGCAGGAACTAGGCTGCAGCAAAAAAGGTCAAAGGGGGGTTTTCATTGTGCTTTCCACTTTTGCCTCTAGCAATACCCGCCATTGGCATATGTTCCCATCATAAGGTTGCCCAGAAGGGACTGTGGCCTGGTTTCATGAGCTCAAAGTAGCTACTCCATGTTGTGTGTGTCTGTGTGTTCACTTACATCCTAAAGGAATATCTTGGTCCTGGCGCTTATGAAGGTACTTGGTTAGTTCAAGGCCAAGATGACCTTTTCCCCACACTGACCCATGTCAAAACCAGGGAGCTACTTCTGTGAATTCTCATAAACATGTTTTCCTTCACCTCTGCACCTGCGCCTCAAGCCACATAGAAAATCTATGGTGTTGCCAAGGTGACATTTCCTCTCGTATAATTATCCTTACTCTAGCCAAAGCTCTAGGGATTGAGCCAAAGACTGCCTGTGAGAAAAACCAGCCCAATATCAGAATCAAAGGCAAGGTAAGATAATTCATGGTGTGTTAAATAGCCCCTATGCTGCTGAGTGTCTTGTCCATTCCCTAGTGCCATGAATTATCATGTTTGAGCATCTGAGGTCTAGACTTTTGAGTTTTGATATTTCTTTTCAGATGCATTGGGATGAGAAGTTTTCTTTATTTCCGAATTTTGTCCCATCATATTCTAAGTAGTTTTACTAGTAAGAAAAATAAAGTATATGCTCTGTATCACAAACAAAAAGCAAGCAGTGCTCCTCACTGCAAGTCTCACCCCTTGTTAGGATTGTGCTTGTCTTTAGGAATCCTCAAATGGGCTATTTTAGGGTGTCAACACAAACATTTTTGTGAGGATCCATGAAGAAGGGGAGCTGGGTCATTCAAATTGTCAGATCACCCACATCCACAGAGGGAAGCAGCACATCTAAGGAATGTCCACAGCGATGACACAGGCCAGATTTATTCAGGGACAGCCCCATGGAGGCCATGCTTTCCAAGAAGTCTGAGCAGTCCCTTGTAAGATCATGTCAGCATGCATGTTAGAATTCTCTTGGACCTCCAGATGAGGTGTTTCCAGAAGAACATCTGGCACAACCTGAAGCATCTCAAGTAGGGAGTCCTTGGTGCAGCAGGGAGGCTGGTACACCAACAGGAATCCTGCACTGCCCCTATTGCCAGAGTTCCAGAACATGCACTCAGAAAACTGTGTCCCTCTAATAGGTCGCTTGGTGAAAACTAAAGACTTCCTAAAAACTCACTGCAACCCCACTCCCCACCAACATGACCTGAGTTGCTGTGCATAAGAGAAACCTGCTGGACAAGCAGTGGCAAGAACAGGGCAAGCTGCTGTGTCCAACCAAACCTGGGTTACTCATGCCAGGTCAATTCCCCCATCCATGATCAAGTCACAGATGGCACTGGTTTTATTGGTCATTGACCTGGCAGTTAAAAGTTAATTTATTAATTTAAGTTGCCACTAGTTATATTCTAAGAGCAATTCACTGAAGTCTTATGCAGCAGGAACACAGAGCATAAAGCAGTTACACTTTCAGTATTGGACCATGACACAGATGTCCAGGGAGGCCTTTTCGGGTTGCCATTGTCGGGATCTCCGCTCGGCCAAGCTGATTAAGCTCATCTTCCGGAATCGCCCTCCCGACGACCTGAGCCTTTGATGAGGCTCCTAGGCACATTCCCCCCTTCAGCAGAGTTTCCAGCACAGGAAAGAGACGAGAGGTTTGGACTACATTGCAAAGACTTTTATTTCTAAGCTACACAGACAGCAAAGAAATCTACATCCTCTCTCTATGAAAGCAGAGAGCAACTCAAACAAAGGAACAAAGGAAACATGAAACCAGTAAACATCACATCCGTCTCCTGCCTCCGTGAGACTTCCAACAGCCTGGAAGGTCTCTGGAATGTAAACAGAGTCCTGTGACTCCAAGCAGCTGCTCAGTGGCAAACAGAAACTAGCAGCCATAGGTCCTCTTTTTCCAGAGCATGTCCACTTTTAAAAAATGAGAGTTGTCATAGCGATAAAAGTAGAAGTTGGCAAATGTCCCCTCTATTTTGCTCTTCAATCTATGGCAGAGGGGAGAACTAGATCTAAGGAAAACTTTGAAAAATATTGGGTTTGACTCATTCCCTAGCTAAAAGAGCCCCAGTGGAGTAACTGCAGCTTTTGCAAAGTGTGGGAAACATAGGTTGTTGGACTTTTAAACACCCTGGCATTAAGCACCAAAAATGTGCTCCCCATGTCTCTACCCCTCTGGCAGTGAATAGACCACAAACTGAAGTAAGAGCACCAGCAGCGGACCTCCCTTGTTGGGTTGTGGTGGCAGTGCTGCGGAGCCATACAAGCGACTCAGCATCTTTGGATGATCTCTTTGGATTTTTTTTAAAAAGTATCATCTTATAACTCAAGGATCGTCTCCATCGCCTTCATTCAGCCTGGACACTGAGGTTCAGCTCCAAGGGTCTTCTGGCGGTTCCATCACTGCAAGAAGTGAGGTTAAAGGGAACCAGGCAGAGGGCCTTCTCGGTTGTGGCGCCCGCCCTCTAAATTATTACAGTTATACCTTGAGTTATAGACGCTTCGGGTTGCGCGATTTCGGGTGCAAACCCAGAAATACTGGAACAGGTTACTTCTGGGTTTTGGTGCTTGCGCATGCTCAGAAGCACTAAATCCCTCTTCGCATGCGCAGAAGCACCAAATCACAACCCACGTGTGCAGGCGTGAGTTTATTTTAAAGAAAATAAAGCGACATAAACCAATGAGATGTAACTTTCAAAAACTTATTGATGATAGTCACACTGCTTTAATAATGTATTCATGTTTCAAAGGTGAAAGTCACTTCAGGTTTAGCTCAAGTGTTACTTTTCATCAGAAAATCCTCATGGAAGAAAAACCTGATAAAAGCTTGAACTCTGAAAAGAGCATTTGGTGGAACCCACACTTTGCATCCCACCAATGAATGTTTATTGGGAAAGAAACAGGAAAATATCACGACATGTTAGAAGTACTTATATTACTTCAAGCCTTGCTGCCCTTTTAATAATCCAGAAAGGATAAAATAGTGTCCCTCTTTTATATTGCAATAAAGCTCAGAAGTTTCTCCTCCTTGGGTAGCCACATTGCATCTTGACTCATCCAAGAATCTAAGCTCTCAAAAGCCACCAGGGAAGCATCTTCAGGCAGCTCAAGCAACATCAAAGCATCATCACTAACTTTTAGCAAGTAAAGAAGCTTTAATATATATATATATATATATAGTGAACCTTCTCCTGGCAAAAAAGAAGAGGATAAAGGCTATGTAAAAGTATGTACCGGTAAGTACCTATTGTAGAATAATAACAGGGAACCTGAAGCTGACTACATGTCCCAAGGTCCTATATCACACCTGAATTAAGTTCACACCCAGGTCGGAGTGAAACGATACAAACTGAAAGCTTTTGCAGATGACTTGGTTTTAACACTACAGGAGCCAGAACCCAGTACAAAGAGAGTTTTAGAACTGATTCATGAGTTTGGTCGGGTGGCGGGATTTAAGTTGAATAAGCAAAAAACTAAAGTTTTGGGGGAAAACTTGACACCTTTAGAAACAGATGGGTTTCAGAAGGAAACAGAATTAAATGTGGTTAAAAAAGTGAAATACCTAGGGGTTAATTTGTCTTCCAAAAACTTGAATTTATTTAAGGATAATTACGAAAAATGTTGGTCAGAAGTTAAAAAGGATTTAGAAACTTGGTCAAGATTGAAACTTTCCTTGTTGGGTCGAATTGCAGCTATAAAGATGAATGTATTGCCAAAGATGTTGTTTTTGTTTCAAACCCTACAGATTGTGGACAGAGTGGAATGTTTTGGTAAATGGCAGAAGGATATTTCTAAGTTTGTTTGGCAGGGCAAAAAGCCCCGAATAAAATTTAAAATACTAACTGATGCAAAAGAAAGAGGGGGGTTTGCCCTGCCAGACTTAAGGTTATATTACGAAGCTGCAGCCTTCTGCTGGATGAAGGATTGGCTACTCTTAGAGAACACTGATGTCCTAGATCTGGAAGGGTTTAATAATTCTTTAGGATGGCATGCATATTTGTGGTACGACAAGGTAAAGACTCATAAAATGTTCAAAAACCATATTGTCAGAAAAGCAATATTTATGGTCTGGACAAAATACAAAGACTTATTAGAAGGTAAGACCCCGAGGTGGTTATCACCAGTGGAGGCCAAGGCTCGAAAAAAACCCAATATGGAGGCCGGCTGGCCGAAATATGGGGAAATAATAGAAAAAATTGGAGACAATTGGAGGTTGCAGAGCTATAAAAAACTAAAGAATAAGGTGCAAGATTGGTTTCATTATGCCCAAATTCAAGAGGTTTTTAAGTTGGACAAAAAAACAGGATTCCAGGCGGAAAAATCGAAACTAGAGACAGAACTGTTAGAACCAAAGATTAAGGTACTTTCGAGAATGTATAACCTGCTGCTTAAATGGAATACTCAGGACGAGACAGTCAAATCAGCCATGATAAAATGGGCTCAGGACATTGGGTACAACATTATGTTTGAAGACTGGGAAAGGTTATGGACCACTGGTATGAAATTCACGGCATGTAATGCCTTGAAAGAAAATATTATGAAAATGATATACAGGTGGTACATGACCCCAGTCAAGCTTGCTAAGATATATCATCTGTCTGATAATAAATGTTGGAAATGTAAGGAGGCTGAAGGGACATTCTTTCACCTCTGGTGGACCTGTCCAAAAGTGAAGGCCTTCTGGGAAATGATCTATAATGAGTTAAAAAAGGTGTTTAAGTACACCTTCCCTAAGAAACCAGAGGCCTTCCTCCTGGGCATTGTCGGCCAGAAGGTGTCAAAAAAGGATAGAACTTTTTTTATGTATGCAACTACAGCAGCAAGAATTCTCATCGCAAAATACTGGAAGACACAAGATTTACCCATACTGGAAGAGGGGCAGACGCAATTGATGGACTATATGGAACTGGCTGAAATGACTGGCAGAATCCGAGATTTGGGAGAAGAAACAACGGAGGAGGATTGGAAAAAATTTAAGGACTATTTACAAAAATTTTATAAGTTATATGAATGTTAAGAATTTGCATGATTTGGAAAATTTAGCTTCAGCAATAAGATTTGATGGTATGGGAAATTAAGTTATATTAATGAAAGGACTAATGTTTAAAACAACACT
The DNA here is from genome assembly GCF_964188305.1 of Podarcis bocagei. Classification (NCBI taxonomy): domain Eukaryota; kingdom Metazoa; phylum Chordata; class Lepidosauria; order Squamata; family Lacertidae; genus Podarcis; species Podarcis bocagei. Next base: position 6,587,677 of record NC_138126.1, read on the forward strand.
ACATTTGTTTTAGAGCAAAAGTAAATTGATAATAAGTATTTTAAACCTAAAATATAATTATTTGAAAGAACAAAAGAACGCACGAAACAAGGTGATAATTTGCTGATATATTTATTGTAAAGAATGCAGGGTGAGGGAGACGTGGGGAAGTCCGGTTGGTTATGGAAAAATGTTTTTGGAAGGATGACTTTCTTTTTCTTTCTTCTTTTCTTTTTCTATTACCTCTTTATATATCTGACTTAGTATCTGTATTTGGAAAAAAATGCAATAAAAATATTTTTTTAAAAAAAAGTTCACACCAACTGTTTCTGATTAATATTCTGTTTTAAGCAGAACCAATCCCTTTATATAGCCTGGAGAATCAGATGCCATCTTTAGGTTTTTGCTGTCAAGTGCTCCTTTGTGTTCAGATCAGGTCTCAGTATAATGATGTAGCACTTTGGGATGAAGATGCAGCCCAGGAGACCAGCACTGGAGGCCAACATAGAAAAGACCTGCACGGCTACCATGTATTTCCCCTTGGTGCTCAGGTAGGTGGGAACAAAGGACACCCAAACACTGCAGAAGACCAGCATGCTGAAGGTGATCAGCTTGGCCTCATTGAAGGCCCCAGGCAGCTTTCTGGCTAGGAAAGCCACCACGAAGCAGATAGCAGCCAGGAAGCCCATGTAGCCCAGGGCACCATAGAACATGGCCACAGACCCTTCATTGCATTGCATGATAATCTCTGCAGGCTGGGAATGCATGTCAGAGTCTGGGAATGGGGGAGATGCACTCAGCCAGATGGTGCAGATGACAACTTGGATACTGGAACAGGAAATGACAACAGCGTTGGCCAGACTCTTCCCCAGCCATCTCCTCACCTTGTTCCCTGGCTTGGTGGCCATGAAGGCCAGCACCACAGTGATGGTTTTAGCCAGCAAAGAAGAGACGGCAACTGAGAAGATGATGCTGAAGACCATTTGTTGGAGAAGGCAAGTCTCTTTCCTTGGCCGGCCAATGAATAGGAAGGAGGACGAAAAAGAGAGCAGGAGGGAGACAAGGAGGATGTAGGAGAGGTCCCGGTTATTGGCTTTGACTATGGACGTTTCTTTGTATTTAAGGAAGATTCCTAAAACAATGCTTGTCATTAATAGCAGCAAGATAGTAATGGAAACTAGAACGCTCCCCAAAGTTTCTTCATAGGTCAGGAAGGCGATACGTTTGGGAACACATTGAACTTGACCCTTGTTTGGATGGTGATCTTCTAGACATTTGGTGCAATGTTTTGCATCTAAGGAGGAAAAAGGAGTGCTTTAGCATCATTTAAATCCATAACCATCTATGTTCTATTACATTTTAGGGGGAACGGTGTCCATATAAGGGAGTGTCAGGAAAAAAGAATGTCTAAAAAGGGAGTGGACAAAATTGGTTATTTCATTTGCTTATTTAATATTTCTGCTTATACTGTTGCCTTCCTCCATGATGATAGAAGTGGTTTTCAAAAGTTTCTCAGTTTTATCACCCAAACAACCTTGTGATATAGGTAAAGCTGAGAGGCAGTGACCTCCCACAGAGGTGCTGAGGATGCCCTCACAGTTATCGTTGATTTGTAGTCCACAAATTGCTTCCTTTTCATTCTTTGTTTCAACCCACTTCCTAGAATTAAAGTAGGTGAATAAAAATAGAGAAGCCAAAAAAGGAGACACAATCAAAAATGTATTTTGACTCTTCACAGAAAGTGTCTCTAAGTGAATGTTTCCACAAAGGGCTCCCGTTTATATTCACCCACCTTCCTGAGCAGAGATGGTCCCTTCTGCACATGGGGCACAAGCATAGCAGCAAACGGGCTTTCCTTCTTGAACCACTTTGGCATATCCAGGTTGACAGCTCTTGGTACACCTAGAGCTAGGTACAGTCTAAACATAGAGAATATGCATCAAACAGAATCAGGACTATTTGTGTCTCTGTAATTCACTTATGGAGTTTGGAATGGACCTAACAAGGGTCCCTATTCCCACTGACCCCAGGCACTTTTCCAGGGAAGCATTTGGATGCAGGACAACATGGCAGGGAAACCTCTTTGGTGTGTTTCTTTTCTTATTCAGCCAATTACATCTGCATATTCTATACAAAAGTATTCAAAAAGCAAATGACAAATCCTAGAATGACAGTGATAACAAAACAGCAGCAATAAAACATACTCATGAAGTTAAAATCAAAGGACCCCTAGATGGTTAAGTCCAGTGAAATTTGACTATGGGATGTGGCGCTCATCTCCACTTTCAGGCCAAGGGAGCCGGCATTCGTTCTCAGGCAGCTTTCTGGGTCATGTGGCAGCATGACTAAACCGCTTCTGGAGCAATAGGACACTGTGATGAGTGCCAGAGTGCACAGAAACACTATTTACATTCCCACTGCAATGGTACTTATTAATCTACTTGCACTCATATGCTTTTGAACTGCTAGGTTGGCAGCAGCTGGGACAGAGCCATGGGAAAAGCAGTTAAACATACCACCACCTGAAGACTCCAACTTCAAAAACTGCCTCCTAAATTATGGTTACTTTATTATTCTTTTTCCAAAGCTAACACCATGCTTGTTAACTGTCCAAGCACTGAGGTCAGGAGATGCCATCAATATCCAGGGAGCAAAAGCTCTCCTTTCCACTCTTTACTTCCTGAAGTCTGGACGTGATTCTCAATCACCCCCTGGGCTGACTTTTGTAAACCTTGCATTACACTAATTAGGGCTTATCCACACTTCCTTTTGGGCCATCTTTCTAGTCACAGGTCCATGCTTTAAAGCTCCATGTCAAAGCAGTCCTTCCTTCCTTCCTTCCTTCCTTCCTTCCTTCCTTCCTTCCTTCCTTCCTTCCTTCCTGTCTGTCTCAGTGCTTCCCCTAAGAAAGCCCACATTTTAGCAGTGAATCAAAGCAAATGGCACCACAGGAAAGTGCTGGCAGAAAAAAACACCATAAGACAAAAATCCTGCTCAGACACAGATCAGGACTTGTAAGTCGCATTGTGGCACAAATGGAAGTGTCAATGAGCCCTTACTCCCCAGCAGGTGTGCAAGGGGCTGTAGTCAAAGTGCCCTTGGAATTATTCAGTAAGTGATTAGACCATTACAGATGTAATGTGGGATAAAGTAGCATGCCATACCTTCTCAGACCACTTGGGCCACACAATGGCTTGTGAGTTGATTGTGAAATTCATGTCAGTGGATCCATCTCTCCTTATACTCCCAACCAGCACTCTTACACGAGACTTATTGGGAAACATCACCCAGTTCTCAATGTCATAGTAGAATGGAATCTCCCCATTCTCATCCAATCTGAGGCTGCCCATGGAAGTATTCAAAAACTGGAGTCCTCCTAAGAAAGGGTGGAGCTGGAAGAGCAGTTAAAGAACACCAGCATTTATAAAATAGAAAAGTTGAATATCAGACCTCTACACTTTGAGCTCTAATCTCCTAGGAATTGGGGTCTGTGCATATTTCATCTGGACTTGTGAGCCTTTTGCAGCCATTCCTTTTTCTTTATTAGAACATTTGTAGGCAACTCATTGTATAAAATAACAAGGTTTCTGGAGAATAAGATAAATACAAAAGACAATAAAAATACTTCTTAAAAAAATAAAAATAGCACAAATACCAAACTTTTAAAGCATAGATGGTCCTACAAATAGATGCCAACTCCCTGTGGCCGTGGGTGCCCAAGCACCCACAAAATTCCCCATGAAGGGGTCGGGCATCCAGAAATTTTGGTGCCAGAGTGATGCACGCTGCATGACACCTACAGGCCCAGGCATAGGGGCCATATTGGCACTCCTAGTGCACAGTTAGACCCTTATGAATAGAACACCATTTCCTCAGCTGCTCACTGTATCACCAGGGAAGGTTATTTGTCAATAGGGGCCACTCAGGTCTGCTCACAGCCAAGAGCATATGTGTGGGATGTGTGGCTGTTCAGAGTAGTCCCCCTGCCTGGTAAAATTATCTGAAAGTAGGGGGAATTTGCACATACATACTCCCATGAGACTGAAACTTTTGTTGCTCAGTATTCTAGATAATGTGGAAGCCTGCAAACTGAAGACTTCTTTCCATTGAAAGTGTAGCCGCTTTCAAGTAGAATTTGCACAATGCCACAAAGGAGGACATCATCTCCCATTATCATTTGGTTGTGCTAATTTATTGGCATAGAGGTAAATTTCTTAACAGTTAATATAATTTAAATATAAATAATTTTTAAAAAAATCTGTTTCTTTGAACAGCTTTTCCAACAAGCTGAGAAGCTCTTTGCTTTTCATGTTCTTTCTGTAGTTTTACAGTGTGTTTCATACTATCCAAGTTGTTAAACCGCCCTGCACTCTTTTGACAAAGGCCAATTTTATCATGTAAAAGTTTAGATATTAATATATTAAAAATTCCTTCTGTTTTACACTTGATGGGCAATTTCAAGTCCCAGCAGAGACACAGTGGAAGATGAGGAGGAACCAACTTCTGCTATGATGGCTGCATCTCTCGCCAGAGAGGAAGGACTAGATGGTGGGGGACTGTTCTGACATAACCAGAATAGGCAGAAAGGTCTGCTTCTGCCACAAGACTCACTAATGAGATTTTCCGCCAAAAGGAGCAAAAAGAAATAAAAATCTCAGTCCTAAATCTGATTCCAGTGGTGGGGAAATGATAGCAACTTGCAACAAGGAAAAGGAAATACCTGCCATGGCTGTAGCCTTTGACGTTCCAGCCTGTCTCCTCCACTCGCCATCAGCATGACCTTTGATCTGGATGAATATGCAGCTTTTAAAGCCTGAGCCACAGCTTGGACACTGAAATAAGTGACGTAGCTGTCTTGAGACAGGGTTCTCTCCAGCTCCTCTTCAGGCAGCAACTCCAGTTTCTCATTCTCTGTGCATCTTGTCCGACCTTTCACAGCCAATGTGTCCTTTCTATATAAACAGTGAAATGCTTTATCCCAAAACTGTTCAAGAATTTCGGAAACTGGCACATAGGATTGGTATTTTTTCCTTAGTTGGGGCTTCATTATGAAGGACAAAGATCCATGGATGTACTGGAAGAGATCAGGAGCACTATGAAAACCAAAATTAATGTCTAGAAGACCTGTTGAGATCCAGACTTTCCTCCCAATTTGTTTCTCAAGAAATTGTTGTATTATCATGAGTTCAGTCCATGCCCCTTGACTGCTTTTATAGTAAACAAATATTTTGACTTTGTCCCATATGGTAAATGGTTCACTTGGGATGAGATATGGATCTGGGTTATATTCTGGTATTCTTTTTAATAAGGCAATGCAAATTCCATTGTTGGTCATCAGAGGTGTCAAGGCACTCAAGAACCTTTCTCCGTTATCATTGTCTGAAACCAAGAGGCCAGTCCATGTCCATCCAAAATTCAGGAGCAACTTGACAATCCCCCAATACTGAGTTTCCCTCTTGGACACCATATGGTAGACAAAGGGGACTTCAATTTTCTCATCCAGTGTCTGAGTCATAATGCCATAACTGATCTAGTGAAAGGAAGAGATTAGTGATTTGTTTGATTTTCAGGAAAAGGAATAGATACTGTATTTATTGTCTGTTGTTACTTATTATCTGTTATTGTCTGAAAAAAATGTGCTTGCTGCGGTTGATTGCAGTTTTAGTCTGAAATATTTGGAGAGTGCCAGATTGGTGGATGCTGGAAGAAAGATCTACTATCACTAAGGGTTTTCTCACTTTTTCATTTCCCATATTGACTCTCCTGGAAAGAAAGTGGAATTTATTTCTTGTCCCTTCCCTTCATACCTGTGGGATTTTGTAGATGCCAGACATGGCTGAAATCTCTTTCGAGATGGCAGAATTGCCCCCTTCAAAAACAGACAGCAGGTTATTCCATTCTCCACAGTTATAGTTTGGAGTATTGCTTTGCCCTCCTGCAAGCAGGTCTAGCATGGCAGCAGAAGTCATCCTTCCATCAAAAAAGTTCTCAAAGAGGTTGTAGGCCAAGGAGATGTTGGGTAAGAACCTGGAATTCTGGTTGATCTCCTGAATGGAGAACAAGAAGGACAAGATGTGCCAGTAGAACCTAGGTGTAAAACTGCAATGAAACATCAAATAAAAAATGTCAGAAACCTATTCACCATGTAAAGAAAGCAAATGTTATTTCTAGGCATTCTCAAAGTAGCTCATCACCAAACAATGATATGTATGTTTGCAGTCTGGGCTGAGACAAGGAATATATTTTTATTATTATTTATGTAATAAATTTATATACTGCTCTTCATCTGAGGATCACCCAGTTACAAGGTGTAAATCTATTTACCACTTAAAAATAAAAACTAGGAGATTGCAAATTCCATTGCAAAGAATGAAAGAAAACACACAGCCTTCAAAGTGGAAAATTGCCTTTATTATTTTGAATTAAGTAGAAACTGTTGGAGTGGTGTTGGAGAAGCATGACATCCAGTGGCATCTAATTACTCACCATGCAAGTCTCTTTGAGGGAATCTGGGAAAAAATGTATGGTTCTTCTACAGTCAACATACTTGGAGATATGATCCCAGCAATCATGAAGTCTCCGGGCCGGTAGTAATTCTGTGTTACACTTTCTTCCCAGATCAGATTCAAGGGACATACTTTTCCTTGATATTCGCAGTCCCCATGTGTCATTAGCAGGAACAGCAGGAGGGAAATCATTTTGCCTGTACCTCCTACATGCGGGTGGTGCTGTGGTCTAAACCACAGAGCCTAGGGCTTGCCTATCAAAAGGTTGGCGGTTCGAATCCCCGTGACGGTGTAAGTTCCGTTGCTCAGTTCCTGCTACTGCCAACCTAGCAGTTTGAAAGCATATCAAAGTGCAAGTAGATAAATAGGTACTGCTCCAGCAGGAAGGTAAACTGCGTTTCCGTGCACTGCTCTGGTTCGCCAGAAGTGGCTTAGTCCTGCGGACATATTCCGACTCCCTCGGCCAATAAAGCGAGATGAGCACCGCAACCCCAGAGTTGTTTGTGACCGGACCTAATGGTCAGGGGTCCCTTTACCTTTACCTACACTTCTCTTGTGGCTGCTCCTTTCTCTTGCCCAGCCAGGTAATCAGAAGTCAAAAACGCTTGCCAGAGGAATGCTGCAGTGACTTTCCCAGGATGGGTAACATTCAGGTTTGCCTCAGCTGTTCATTCAGACTGTCTCTGACATATCAGCTATTCTCTGCATCAGCCTTTCTCCCCAGGCACTGAGCTAGATATAACCTCCTGCTGTCCTTGATTGCGCTGTCTTGGCAACCTCCAGAAATATATCTTCATCTTGGCAGGAATAAATAGCTATGATTTTGATAATTATAAGGAGAATAAATTTGACACTGCAACAAACTTTAGTCATTGCGAAGTTTGGGTGGCAGGTGCAGAGCTGGGAAAAACCATGTTTATAAGAAATCACAGGTGAATTGCCAAAGTTTGATGTGTCTGTATGTGTCTGTGTGTGCAAGTTTGGCCTCAACAGCATTAGGAAAGCTCTGCAGCCAGATGAGACGAAGTCCCATCTAGTCCAGGATCCCATATATTGAAGTGTCTGATCATACACCTTTGGGAAGCTCACAAGCAGGGCATGGGGATAAGAGCCCTTTGGTGGTCTTGCTCTGCAACAAATGGTATTCAGAGACAGTGCCGGATTTACGTATAAGCTAAACAAGCCATAGCTTAGGGCCCACTCTCTTAGGGTCCCCCAAAAAAGGTTAAAGGGGAAAAAACTGCACGTACATTTCCAAAATATAGGATAAAAAACAAATAATATAAACATACAGCAACAGTGTTTTGTGTGTTGGAATCAAGCCTTTATCAAGAGAAAACTGGCCACTCTCCAGGCACCTGGCTTGATCTCTGGTTGACCTTCCTGTCTGCACCTATTAGGTCCATAAATTACAGTATAGCCTATATTCAACACAAAATCCAGTGACAATTTGTTGTTGACAAAGGACAGGTGGACATATAAAGGGCCCCATTATCTTCAGTCGCTCGGGGCCTCATCAAACCTAAATTCAGCCCTGTTCAGAGACATGCAAGCCTCTGATCCCCACAAAAACCAACCCACAGTTAGATCATTAAGAATTATCAACTGCTTGTTTCTTTAAGGCATATGCCCCATGGGGCTTACTCCCAGGTAAATAAGTCCAGGTTCTGTGTGTCCCATTGAACTTAATGGGAATTCTGGCTAACAAGGCATAGGGTACTGCAGGAAAATAGATCTTTCTTATGGAGTTGAGAGATGCCTTCTTGGCTCAGCATCAAATTGTGCAGGTTCATAGAAACAGATTCCCAGCACACAGGTATTAACTGATCTTTAGAAAAAAGAAATAAAAGAAACTGCAAAAAGAAAGCGAAGAAGAAATACAATAAATGCTGGCGTGTATAAAAGGTTGAATAGATTGGTTTAAAGTGTATCAATGGGACAAAAACATTACAAATCTGCATATAAATCAAAGAGTAGCATCAGCCACCCAGACACTTCATTCAGGCTCCAGCAATACACAAAGATCCTTCAACCAGGAGCTTAGTGGAGCTTGGTAGATGCCAAATTAGCACTCCAACTAAGAAGGAGGAAGTGTTAGGGGGAGCCTCTGCAACACCACCCTCCCTGTTCATGAGTGAGAGGTGAGCAGGTCTTACTTGAAATGGGCCACTATAGACAAAACAGGGTTAGGCTAGTGATGGTGGTTGTTAGTAGAGGTGCTGTGTTCTCTGAGATCAATATTAGGCAGCAGAACCAGCTTAGAAGTAAGTTGGAATGGCAGCCATTTGACTAAATGAAGAAGTTTGACTGGATCTTTTAACATTATCTGTAAGTTTACAACCATGGCTCACATGAACAGTAGTGCCATTTTGCCCGCACAATAGGAGGTGCCCGGTGCCATGGGTGCCACGCAGCATGCAGGGCCCTGGCACCAAAATTTGTGGGTGCTCGGCCACCGACCTTCCTTGGGCTCTAGGGATGCTAAAAGAACTGTGTTGTACATCGTTGTTCTACTACGTGCCAGTACAATATACTATTGCTGACCTTAGTTAACTGTCTGACATATTTTCTTCTACAATGCTGTGGCTTCAGTTACGCGAGCTGACTGCACACTGCACACACCCCAACGTTACAAATATATTTTCTTTTCTTTTTTATAATAATTTTTATGAAGTTTTCCATTTAACAAACCAATCATATCACATTAATTATTCCAAATTATACCAATGCATATCATAAAGTCCAAATATTTTGCCGAATTATAAATTTTTGTTGGGGGTTCCCATGCTTCGAGTTCAGTAGGGTCTAGTCATCTCATATTTCTGCTGCTTTTAGTGTTCACCAGTCCCATCTTTCAATCTTCTTGTTTTTATCCTTTTTCTTCTTAATAACCTCTGAGTTGTTTCCACAGGCAAGTTAAAGTAAGCAATAATATGTTTCTGTGTGCACTTTGTAAGGCTCTCCCTTTTTTTTAAAGCTGGTAAATCTTTTGTTTGCAATAAATCACACGCTGATCCAAAAGTCCTCCTCGAGCGGCAGACACCATCTTTCTCAGTTCCAATGAAATAAAATCTAGGCGTTTGCTCATTAATTTTCCCAGACAAGTTGCTCCATAAATTAGCCTTTCCAGAGAAGATTTGCCAAGTCAAACTTAGAATACAAACATGATAACAGAGTAATGGCTCGCCTCCCCCTATGAACATTAATCTCGCAACATAGTCTGTCTCATAATGGCGGATCCCGATTAAAAACTGCGTCACAAGAGAGCCTTTTATTTTCATTCCAGATATTTCAAAAAACAAAAGGTTTAGTTGATATTTTTATTTCCACACAGTTTATTTTCCAATCTCACTTGCTATAGGTCGTATTGACGGTTCTTCGGGGGGTGGGTGGGTTGTTAGATAATATCGTAATAAGAAAAGAAAAAGTCTTTCCATTCCATTTCAACATACCGGCATACCGGTTATTCTTTGATGTTATCTTCTTTCCAGTCCAATCCATCACTTTTAACTTCTCAGTAGCAGGCTTAATTAGCAGCTAACGTACCCTTTTCTTCGCTCGAAGCATGTGCAATAACTTATATCAATTTTTTTATCTTAAGAAATGCAACCAGGGTCGCTCTCAGAGACAGCGTCTGAGAGATCTGAGCTCGCTCGAGGGCTTTCTGTCCAGTGCCCTCACCCCCTCCTTCTTTCGAACTTGGGGATGATTTATGGGCAACTGCGGATGAGGCTGCATCTTCCCTTACACCGGGAAGAAAAATGGGAGGCTGATTTACTCCTATCTCAGCCCCTTAAGTATCTTGTGTGAGCTGGAGAGATGGTATTGTCGGCCATCTTCCAAGGCGCCCCTAGCGGAGCCCCAACATTACAAATACAGTGGTGCCTCGCAAGACGAAAATAATCCATTCCGCGAGTCTCTTCGTCTAGCGGTTTTTTCGGCTTGCGAAGCAACCCTATTAGCGGCTTAGCGGATTAGCGCTATTAGCGGTTTAGCAGTTTAGCGGCTATTAAAGGCTTAGCGGCTTAGCGGCTAAAAGGCTATTAGCGGCTTAGAAAAAGGGGGAAGAAAGCGAAAAAATTTGCAAGACTCGCAAGACATTTTAGTATTGCGAAGCAAGCCCGTAGGGAAATTCGTCTTGCGAAGCGCATCAAAAAACGGAAAACCCTTTCGTTTAGCGGGTTTTTCGTCTTGTGAGGCATTCGTCTTGTGGGGCACCACTGTACATTTTCATCATTCTTATTTATGGGAAAGGAAGCGAAAAAACTTTTTGAAAAATACATTGAATTTTGCATAGCTCGCTGTTGTCATCTGCTGTCACATTTGTAAATTGAACTTCAAAACACATTTAAAATGTTTTATTTGCAGCTATTTAGCTGAGTCTTTAGGGAATCACATGACATATTTAATTTTTGTGGTTAGGTGCTCCTTTGTATTCAGATCAGGCCTCAGTACAATAATGTAGCACGGATTGGCGTAACAAGGTACAAGAATTTGCTGAAATGGCGCAGTTGACAAATAGCCTGAGAGGCAACTCAAAACAAAAATTTATGCAAAACTGGGATAGATATAAGATATATGTTCAAAAATACAGTAAAGGGTCACTATCTATGCTAGCGTTCAATTGACGTTGGAGACGTTGAGAAATAAGACCAATATTGGAATGTATTAGATAAAATAGGAATGTATTAGATAAAATGTAAAGAAATATACAATAAAAGAGTACAATCATTTGTAAAAAAAAAGAATATACAACAGGATAGACAGGAAGTCCAATGTGTTGGTACATATATGATTTTGGAAAAAAATGTTGTTTTTCCTTCTTCTTCTAGTATATAAACTTTTAGTATATAAACTTTGTATACATGTTGCAAATTATAGTACAATAGTATAATAATTGTGATGTAATATGATTATGTTTACCGATGAAACATAAGAACTTTAATAAATAAATAAAATTCAAAAATAAATAAATAAAATGTTTTATTTGCAGCTGTGTAGCTGAGAATCATATGGCATCTTTAATTTGAGTTGTTAGGTGCTCCTTTGTATTCAGATCAGGCCTTAGTACAATAATGTAGCACTTAGGGAGAAAGATACAACCGAGAAGCCCAGCACTGTATGCTAAAGTAGAGAAGACCTGCACGGCTACCATGTATTTCCCCTTGCTGCTCAGGTAGGTGGGCACAAAGGACACCCAAACACTGCAGAAGACCAGCATGCTGAAGGTGATCAGCTTGGCCTCATTGAAGGCCCCAGGCAGCTTCCTGGCTAAGAAAGCCACCACGAAGCAGATGGCAGCCAGGAAGCCCATGTAGCCAAGGGCACCATAAAACATAGCAACAGACCCTTCATTACATTGCACAATGATCTGTCCAGCCTGGGAGTGCATGTCAGACTCTGGGAATGGAGAAGAGATCCCTAGCCAGATGGTGCAGATAACCACTTGGACACTGGAACAGGAAATGACAATGGAGTTCATCAGACTTTTCCCCAGCCATCTCCTGACTCTGTTTCCTGGCTTAGTAGCAAGAAAGGCCAGCACCACAGCGATGGTTTTTGCCAACACAGAAGAAACTGCAGTGGAGAAGATGATGCTGAAAGCTGTTTGCCGGAGAAGGCAAGTCGCTTTCTTTGGCTCCCCAATGAACAGCAAGGAAGACAAAAAGGAAAGCAGAAGAGAAATGAGGAGGATGTAAGAGAGGTCCCTGTTGTTGGCTTTGACTATGGGTGTTTCCTTGTATTTAATGAAGATTCCTAAGGCAAAGCCTGTTGTTAAAGACAGGAATAGGGAAAGGAAAGCTAAAACGATTCCCAAGTAGTCTTCATAAGCCAGGAAGGTGATAATCTTGTGGATACATTGATCTCGGTCTTTATTTGGATGTTGATCTTCTGGACATTTGATGCAATGATCTGCATCTAAGGAGAAGGAGAAAAGAGTGTCCAAACATCATCCATATGAATTACCATCTGTATTCTATAATACCAGGAAGAATAATTCTGATGCAAGGGTGATCAGGGAAGGAGGCATTGTAGGGAGGGAGAGGCAAAAGTTTGTTTATTTCCTTTTTCAATGTTTACCATAGCATCCTGACTTTCCTTCAAGGAGAGAGAGGGTTTCCTTGCTTTTTATCACCCAAACAACCTTGGGATATAGGAATAGCTTAGAAACTCTCACCTCCATAGACATGTGTCTGGTGTCGACATTGTACAGCTTTCACCACATACCAAAGACATGCCTCTTTACCTTGAGCTTTTACCGTTCATATTTTGTCTTCTGGGGCCCATATCATTTGGGGTTTCCCCCCCTTTTACACTTCTGACCTATTTGCAGTTATTTACTTTTATATAAGTAATATTTATCCAACATCTTCAGCAACATTTCAGTTAGCTGCATTAGAGAAAATTTGTTAGAAGGATAATTGCTCACTATTAAGTTTGTACATATGTCTTTAAATAGGTAGCACAAACATTTTTGTATTTCTTGTATTTCTTCCATGTAATAATTTTAATATGATTTATTTTATTTTGTATTGTGCTTTCACTAAGTGAACATTTACTATTGTATTTTTAATATATATATTTTTAAAAAACCTCATTTTTTACTCACTGAGTGCACCGTTTAATATCCCAAATAAATGCATTGTGGGCAGTGCATCCAAAGTTCTCCACTTCGCTCTCCACTTTTTGGCCAGAGATTCCTATTCCTATTCTCCTTCTAACTTGGAGTCACCCACCTTCACAAGTAGAGATTGTCCCTTCTGCACATGGAGCACAAGAATAGCAGCAAATCGGCTTTCCTTCTTGAACCACTTTGGTGTATCCAGGTAGACAGATTTTGGTACACCTGGAGAAAGGCACAGTCTAGCCATAAAGAGAAAAAGGAACATCAAGGGGGAATTGTTAGGAGTTTTGGGGTCTATAGAGGTTATTCATAGAGTTAGAAACAAACCATCTGGATCTCTGGTTCCACTGGCTCTGAATCCTTTGTTCACAAGAGCGCTTCTGTTGCAGATCAACATGGCAGGGAAATCTCTTTGGTGTGTTTCCTTCAACATTCATATCCCAGATAAGTATATTTAAGGCAAAAGATACAGGAACAATCTCTGAACAGCATCAACAACAAAACAAAAGCAATTAAACAGGCAATAAAACATACCAGCTACTGAAGATGCTAGCTTAAAAAAAATGATTCTAGATTCAGGTAGGTAGCTGTGTTGGTCTGACGCACTCGAAATAAATAAATAAAATCAAAAAAATGTCCAGTAGCACCTTAGAGACAAACTAAGTTTGTTCTGGGTATAAGCTGAAGTGTGCATGCACACAAAAGCTTATACCCAGAGCAAACTTAATTGGTCTCTAAGGTGCTACTGGATAATTTTTTAATTTTATTATTTTTTTAAAAATGCTTCCTGATTTGTTTTTGTTTTTTGCCCAATCATGGAATCAAGTGTCCCTTACCTGGTTAAACCGTTTTGGCCACACAATGGCTTCTGGGCTAATGGTGAAGTTGATATCAGCAGATGCCTTTCTCTGTATATTCCCTATTTTCACTCTGACACGAGACTTATTGGGAAACATCACCCAGTTCTCAATATCAAACTCAGCTGGCAGCTTCCCATTTTCATCCAAATGCAGTCCATCGATGGAGCCATTTGAAAACTGGATTTCTCTTAAGAAAGGGTGAAGCTGCAGTGACAGGGAAACATCAGATATCCTGCCTGTATTCTGTATGGTGTTTTATACTATATTCAGTTCTTTTGTGTCATTTTTAAAAACTGTTTTGTTTTGTTTTACTGTATTGTAAGCTGGCCTGGCAGCTTTTGAGAAATGGCAGTATATAAATGCTGAGATAAAAATGAAAAGAGAGCCCATCTCAACCAAGTGTAGAATCCTATGGCCAGGAGACCTTGTGGCTGTGCAGTCTGCTTTCTAGGTGCTGCTAACTGTTGATGGGCATCTTCAAGACTCAGCAGGGACAGAGGAAGAGGTGAGAAGGGTCCAACTCCAGCTGAGAAGGCTGGATCTCTCCAAGGAGGAACCACCAGAAAGTGTGGGGGTCTTCTGACAAAACATTGACCTCTGCCAGAAGCCTCACAAAATTGGATTTGCTTCAGTAACGGACAGACATTTTGTCTCACTACTCAATTTGATTCCAGTTGGTTTTGGGGGTTTTCCCAGTTGCTTTTGGGGGATGTCATAAAGTTGGAATGCTGCATTTAAGAGACAGTCAATGTTAGGGACAGTATGTACACAAATTGTATAAGGGTAGAATGCACAGGGATGTATGGGGTGTTAGGGAAGGTATTTTGTCCACCTTTGATCCTCAGCTCTCCCTCGTGGCTCCTAGAAGCTGTCACCATGTGACAGAAGCCACACTCTGAGACATGGCTTTGACTAAACCAGGTGAGGGGGGCTGATGGGTCTCAAGCTCTTGGTGAGTTAGGGACTTCCTCTGCATACAAAAAACCAGGCTCTGGAGGATTGAGCAGGTGAGACCAAGAGGGGGTCCTATGGTCAAGAAGGTGGTTACTGCCTGTGCTATAGAGGGAAATGAAAGCTGGATGGGGTTTTTGCAAGCTGAGAAACTAGCCAGGGCCGTCTTAAGTATATCTGGCGCCGTGGTGCAAAGATCCCTCTGGCGCCCCCATCACCCCATATCCCAGAGTTGCTGACCTTTTTACGGCGCTGCCAGTAGCTTTGTGGGGCTGGGGGGAAGGGGGCAGCGGCTGGAGGGGGCTCCTCCGGCGGGGAAGAGATGGAGGCTTTGGGCGCGGCGCTGCTTCAGCGAGACAGGTGAGGGGAGCAAGGTGATGCCGGGAGGCCCAAAGAACCTCCACCTCTTCCTTGACGCCCTGGTGCCCCACACCACTTTCCTCTATGGGCAAGACGCCCCTGAAGCCAGCCCTTCTAGGAGAAGGGAAGCTTGGATGCAGCCTTGCAGCCATGCACATTGGTGAGAAATGTTTCAGGAGTAAACCCCGAGGAACAACCCATAACTGCTGCCCTGTAAGGCATCTTCAGGAGAAGGAAAGGCTAAGGAGTAAACCCTACACAAATCTGGAGTCCCAAAGCAGGTTAGGGGGCATCTTGTGTTCCTCCTTCCGCCAACTCCTGCATCCATCCTAGTGCCCAACATATTGTTTTCCTTTCCTTTGGACCATACCAATGAGGCTGAGGGGGGTTTTCTTGTGCTCTAGGCGTCCTAGGACCTCCCAACACACTGTCCAGGCTTGCATAATAGAAGTCAACCAGGAACTCCTACTGATAAAGGGTGTAAGTAAGCAGAAACAATGCTTTCCATTCATTTGGCTTTTGTTTTCTATGTATGTTGAGATGGGGAACTTGTGCAGGTGGAATTTATTATTGTAGTTATTAGTAGTATTTCATTATTTCATTTCATTTCATTTCATTGTACCTTGCCCATCAGACTGGGTTGCCACAACTTCCAATATACAAAAACACAACAGAACATCACACATTTTGTAAAAAAACAAAAACCTGGCTGAGACAATGAAGTTCGGTGTGAAAAAATGGGGAAAGAATTACCTGCCATGGCTGCAGCCTTTGATGTTCCAACCTGTCTCTTCCACCTCCCATCACCATCCACTTTGATTTAGATGAATAGGCAGCATTTAAGGCATGTGCAACAACTTGGACATTGAAGTAAGTGTTGTAGCTATCTTGAGACAGGGCTGTCTCCATCTCTTCTTTAGGCAGTATCTCCAGTTTCTCCTCCTCTGTGCATCTTGTCTCACCTTTTGCAGCCAACACATGCTTTGAATATGAACAATGAAATGCTGTGTTCCAAAATTGTTGTATAGCAGATGAGTATGGACTATTGTAGCCACAGCTGATCCTTCTTTGAGCCTTCATTACAAAGGATAATGAACCATGGATGTACTGGAACAGAACAGGAGGAGAGGACATATAGGTATTGGTGTCCTGAAAAGCTGCCGCAATCCAGATTTTTGCCCCAATTTCTTTCCCAAATGTCCCTTGTAGTGTCATGATTGGAATCCATCCCATTCGATTTATTTCGTGGTAAACAATGACACTGACTTGTGTCCAGGTAATGAATGGTTCAATTAGACCAAGCATTTGATGACCATTCTTTTCTGGAAATCTTTTTGATAATGCAATGCAAATTCCTTTCTTGATCATTAAAGACCTCAAGGCACTTGTGAACCTTTCTCCATTGTCATTGTCTGGAGCAATGAGGCCAACCCACGTCCATCCAAAACGCAGGAGCAACTCAACAATCCCATGGTACTGAGTTTCTTCTTTGGGGACGATCCGGTAGACAAAAGGGAAATGAACTTCTTCAAGTGCCTGAGCAATAAAGCCATAACTGATCTAGTGGGGAATGGAAGAGTTGGGTGTTTTACTTTGCTTTCAGAAGAAAAGACCAGATACTAACCTGGAATGATCAATATCTAACAAAATGTGTGCTGGCTGAAGCTGAGAGTTTTATTCTGAAGCATTGGGAGTGTGTGAGGTGGTGGGGGCTTGGTTTTATTAAATCAATCAATCAATCAATCAATCAATCAAGCTTTGAAGAAAAACCCATGGAGCCACGGCTCAGGATTTTCTTGCTCCTGTTATATTGCTGAACTTCTCCACTATCCCTCCATTCCAGCACCCCACCCCTGCAAATACCTGAGGGATTTTGTAGATGCCTGACAAGACTGAAATCTCTTTCGAGATGACAGAATTTGCTCCTTCAAGAACAGCCAGGAGTTTGCTTTGTTTTCCACAGTGATAGTTGGGAATATTGCCTTCCCGGCCAGCAAGCAGGTCTAGCATGGCCTCAGATGTCCTCCGGGCATCAAAATAGTTCTCATAGAGGTTGTAGCCCAGGGTGATGTTGGGTAAGAGCCTAGGATCCTGGTTGATCTCTTGAATGGTGAACAAGAAGGACAAGGCATACCAGTAGGAAACAGGGGTGAACCTGCAATTCAATAATAATCATTAATCATCAAACTGCTGTTCAGCATTTAATAAAACTAAACACTATTTGAACCCCAAATAATGGTCTGTATGCTTGTGTGAGACATATCCTTGTTGCAAATGTGAAAACCCATTTGCTGCTTAAGAATAAAAATGGGCAAATTCACACTTCATTGCAGAATAGAAGCACACAGCCTTCAAATAACTAAACACAACACACACACACACCCAAAGGCTGTGATTGCTGCAGTAGTCTTGGCCTGCTTCAAAGGGAGTAGGGAAATACCCCTTTCCAGAAACAGAGAACTCTTGTCTGTGGAATAGGGGATATAAGGCTGCAATCCCCACCCTGCTTATCTACTGCATCCTTAGCATTTTCTTTTCAGCAGGCATGGATTGCGCTGTCAACAAAAGTCACTTTTAGCCCCACCAGTGATGGGCAGGGCAGCTCTTTTCTGAAGCAAGCCGTCAAGATGCACTTCTTGTTCCCGTTCTCTGAGACTGTCTTGGGTCCATGAGATTACGGGGCAGACACAGCAGTGAGGAAGGATCCTTAGGAATATGGGTCCATGCCCAGAGCCAAATTGAGCCCCAAGATGCATTGCACTTGACTGCATACATTACTTTGTATCGGGGATTGGGGGGGTTGTGTCATTCCAATGGGGGGGGGGTTCTTTTAGATTTGATAATGCTTTAAGAGCACATTTCTAGTAGCTGTGTAACCAGCAGATTCCTGCAGCAGAACTTCAACAATCATTACTCTTTACCATTCCCGGCCATTTCTGGGTTGACAATGAAGAAAATTCCTTTCCCATACAGTTCTATTTACATGGTTTTTTTTATTGCCTCAGGTGATAATTCCTGCATTGCAGGGGATTGGACCAGATGACGCTTGGGGTCCCTTCTAACTCTACAATCCGATGTTTCTATGATTCTAAGAAGACAACTATTAACAGTATATGCATACAGTTAGAAGCTACTGGCGTATCATGAGCTACACACTATAAACTAACTAAGTAAAGTAGATTAAAACTTGTCTCAGTCTGTATCAGAGTCTGCAATCAATGAGGTTGTTGTAGTCAAACTGGCAGCTTGACTCAGTCTGAAGGCTGAAAGGCTAATGGATGCAGAAGACTATAAATTAGCCAACACACACACACACACAGAGAGAGAGAGAGAGAGAGAGAGAGAGAGAGAGAGAGAGAGAGAGAGAGAGTTTTCTCCTTCAGCGAGAAAAAACTGGGGGGGGACGGACCCTTTCATAACGAGTCATGACAGATGTCTATAGCCTTGACCTGTTTTCAGGAGGTCCACCTCAGCTGGCCTTCTAACCCTGAACAGAAATCAGAGGATAGGCAAGAGACAGGCCCAAGCACGATTAATGCAATTAACACCCATATTTAAATGACACTAACACGACTAACATTGCTTTCAGCTATAAAGCAGAGACCCACAGAAGGAGAGTTGCCTTGTCATTCATTTTTTTATCCCTGAGGAAACTGCTCTCTTCTCAATCTCATTATACTTTGACACCAATTATGCCAACATCTTCCAGGAGTAAGCTCCAGAAGGCGGAAGGGGAAAAGAATGACAAAGAATCTAATTTTCACCTAAATATCAGGAGGAAATATTTGTAACTGTCACCCAAGTTCTTACACCTACCAACGCTGTCTGGGTACCTGAGGGAACTTGATCTATTTTGTTTCCACCTATATTCCTATTAAACTTGGGGGTACATTTGCCAAAAATGGTCACCTTTGATTTTGCGTAATTAATTCTGAGTTGCTCTGATTGGCAAAATTCGTATCGTTTGTTCAAGTTTGTTACAATACTATTAATATAGAGGTTGAATAGGGGTGATTCTAGCAGACAACCTTGTCTGACTCCTTTATTAGTCCTGATTTGCTTCGTCAGACCTCCTTCTGTACTGATCCTTACCCTTATGAACGTATTACTGTGTAACTCTTGCACATGTTACTTTTATATTCAGCACTTTTCCTGAAGACAGAAGGGAAACTTCGCAGTATAATTTTTGGAAGGCCACAGGCTCTTCAGCCCTGAAATAGGGGCTATTTCCCTAGTAAATAGGAAGCAATGGTGTGGAGACGCAGAAACATGAGATCCACCAGCAAATACTTACTTACCCCTCAAGTCTGGTTAGCGGGGTGTCGGAAAAGACATATGGAAGTTGCCTATGATAATTTCTTGGGGATATGATTCCGCTGATGAGGAAGTCTCCAGGCCGGTAATAATTGTGTGCTTTATTTTCATCCTTGATCAGATTCAAGGGGCATTTTGCCTTTGGGTTCTCACAGACTCGAAAGGGCATCAGCAGAAGAAGCAGCAGCAGCAGAAGTAGCAGCAGGACTCTCATTTTGGCTCTGCCTCCTAGACCTCCCTTGTGAGTGGCTCCTCTCTCCTCTAGAGCTAGCCAATCAGCAAAAGAGAAAAGGAGTTCTTACACCACCCAATCTGCTGTGGTTTCACCAATGCGCTTCTCAATCAGAACCATTAAAGTACATGCATATCTATCTTGACTCAATCACACTCTTATTCTGGGCACTAATCTTCCCACTCCCACCGGTTCAGTGCAATAAATAACCTTGTGCTACCTTGCTCCTGATGTTTGTGCAATCCCTAGAAATATCTCTTGAGCTTTGGCAAGAATAAGGATAAATTACCATGATTTTGATAATTATAAAGGTGGAAGTTCACTTCTGCAACATCTTGGAGTAGTTGTGTGACTCAAGGGGCTGGGGCAGAGCTGGGAGGTGGGGGGAAACATGTTTGTGAGAAATCAGAGGTGTAGCTCCCAAGTTTAACAAGAGTCAATTGGAGTGGGGTGACTTTGGGCTGACTTTAGTGTGGGAATGTTCAGGGTGGAAGAAGAGGACATACTGTTTATTAATATCCTTCCTAACTTGTACTGACAAGTTCCTTTACTTATCAGAGTTTACATTCCCATTCTCAGGCATAGCAAAAATCTGGTTGCAGGCTCGTTAGAACCTCTTACTATTATGCAATTCAATCTCCTTCAGATTGAATTGTATGTTACTGGTAAGATCTCTTTTCAAATCCTTCCCAAAAAAATAAAGACACCACGGATGTCAGGGAACTGCTTCAGCTCAGAGGCGAGAGGTGGAAGGGCAGTTGGGTTACAGGGAGCCTCCAAAGATCGTGAGAAGCTGCACTTCCTCCGCAGAGGGAAGCCACGACTCCAGTGGGGAAGGGGTGCAGGGCTCGGAAGATGCAAGGGAGAGCCAGAGCATGAACAAAGCGGGGGGGGGGCAGGTCCCTCTCTGCCCACGCCCTCTCTGCACAGTCGGTTTACATTCAGAGACGGGAGGTGTAGGATGGGGGTCAAGAGGCTACTCTGCTGGGGAAAGTTTAAGGACCGCCCACTCCCAGATTCTGCTAGTGAGTGAGCAGACATGGAATTGAGTCGATCTGCATTGTGAACGTTTTGGACAGACAATAAAGCCTTGAAAAGACCACGGGGAGTCTTGCCTGTTTGCTCTCGAGCAACCACGCCAGCACACATAACAACAGTCTTATTCGTAAGCAATAAAAAGAAAGTTTATTTTATTTTTATTTTTTTAATAAATATTTTATTCAATTTTCAAACATAGAATAAGAGATCACATAGTAAACACACAGAGTCCCTTCACCAAAGAAATAACCAACAGAAAAAGACAAATACAATTACATCAATGAACGATATAAAAGAGAAAAAAAGAAAAAACGAAAACAAATCACAACTATTCATAACATTCCTTATATAACTAACTGGACTTCCTCACATCTCCCTTACCCTGCATTCTCTGTAATAAAAATACCAGCAAATTATTACCTTGTTTCATTTCTTATTTTATGCTTCTCAAATATTATATTTCTAAACTTAAAGTAATTTTTGTCAATTAATTGTAACTTAGATTAAACATATTATTGCTTTAAGTTTCGACCTTTTCTTACATATCACTTAATTTTCTATATCTCACAGTCGAGTTACTGGAACCATACTTTTCTAGATCGTGCAATTTCTTAGCATTCATACAGTTTGTACTGTTTTTGTAGATAGTCCTTGAACTTTTTCCAATCCTCTTCCATTGTCTCTTCTCCCAAGTCTCGGATTCTGCCAGTCATTTCAGCCAGTTCCATATAGTCCATCAATTGCGTCTGCCACTCTTCCAGCGTGGGCAAATCTTGCGTCTTCCAATATTTTGCAATGAGTATTCTTGCTGTTGTAGTCGCATACATAAAAAAAGTTCTGTCCTTCTTTAACACTTTCTGGCCGACAATGCCCAAGAGGAAGGCTTCTGGTTTCTTAGTAAAGGTATATTTAAATACCTTTTTTAGCTCATTGTAGATCATTTCCCAGAAAGCCTTCACCTTTGGACAAGTCCACCAGAGGTGAAAGAATGTCCCTTCAGCCTCCTTACATTTCCAACATTTATTATCAGACAGGTGATATATTTTTGCAAGCTTGACTGGGGTCATGTACCACCTATATATCATTTTCATAATATTTTCCTTCAAGGCATTACATGCCGTGAATTTCATTCCGGTGGTCCATAACTTTTCCCAGTCTTCAAACATGATGTGGTAGCCAATATCCTGAGCCCATTTTATCATGGCTGATTTAACTGTCTCATCCTGAGTGTTCCATTTAAGCAGCAAGTTATACATTCTTGAAAGTACCTTAGTCTTTGGTTCTAACAATTCTGTTTCTAATTTCTATTTTTCCTCCTGGAATCCTTTCTTTTTGTCCAAATTAAAAACCTCTTTAATTTGAGCGTAATGTAACCAGTCTCGCACCTTATTCTTTAGTTTCTCCAAGCTTTGCAACCTCCAATTGTCTCCTGTTTTTTCTATTATTTCCCAATATTTCAGCCAACCAGCCTCCATATTGAGTCTTTTCCGGGCCTTAGCCTCCATTGGTGATAACCATCTTGGGGTCTTATTTTCTAATAAGTCTTTGTACTTTGTCCAGACAATAAATATTGCTTTCCTGACAACATGGTTTTTAAACACTTTATGAACCTTTACCTTGTCGTACCACAAATATGCATGCCATCCAAAGGCATTATTGAACCCTTCCAGATCTAGGACATCAGTGTTCTGTAAAAGTAACCAATCCTTCATCCAACAGAAAGCTGCAGCTTCATAATATAATCTTAAGTCCGGCAGGGCAAATCCCCCTCTTTCCTTTGCATCAGTTAGAATTTTAAATTTTATTCTGGGCTTTTTGCCCTGCCAGACAAATTTAGAGATATCTTTCTGCCACTTTCCAAAACATTCCACTCTGTCCACAATCTGTAGGGTTTGGAACAAGAACAACATCTTCGGCAATACATTCATCTTTATAGATGCAATTCGACCCAACAAGGAAAGTTTCAATCTTGACCAAATTTCTAAATCCTTTTTAATCTCTGACCAACACTTTTCATAGTTGTCTTTGAATAAATTCAGATTTTTCGCAGTCAGGTTAACCCCTAGGTATTTCACTTTTTTAACCACATTTAAGTCTGTCTCTTTCTGAAACCTTTCTGATTCCAAAGGTGTCAAATTTTTCTCCAAAACCTTAGTTTTTTGCTTGTTCAATTTAAATCCCGCCACCCGACCAAACTCATAAATCAATTCTAAAACTCTTTTCGTACTAGATTCCGGCTCCTGTAATGTTAAAACCAAATCATCTGCAAAAGCTTTAAGTTTATACTGTTTCGCTCCAACCTGTATTCCTTCCACCAACCGGTCCTTCCTAATCATATTCAAAAGCACCTCCAGGACTGAAATAAATAACAAAGGGGATATAGGGCAACCTTGTCGTGTTCCTTTTTCAATTTTAAACTCTTCTGTCACCACATTGTTAACTATCAATTTAGCTTTTTGTTCTGAATAGATTGCCTCTATCCCATTTTCGAACCCCTGTCCCACTCCCATCCCTTCAAGATTTTTCTTCATAAACTTCCAAGATATGTTGTCAAAGGCCTTCTCCGCATCTATAAAAATTAACACTGCTTTAGTATTAATATTTGTTTGCAAAAGCTCCAAAATGTCAATAATGTTCCTAGTATTGTCAGATAAATGTCTACCTGGGAGAAAGCCTGCCTGATCCTTATGAATTACTTCATTCAACACTTTTTTAAGTCTACCTGCCAAAATATCTGCAAAAATTTTGTAATCCACATTTAGGAGTGAGATGGGACGGTAGTTCTTGAGTTGAGTCTTTTCAGTTTCCAGTTTAGGTATCAATGTGATGAATGCTTCTTTCCACGATTCCGGTGCCTTCTTCCCCTCCATGATCTGATTACAAACCTCCATTAATGGTTGTATCAAAAATTCTTTCAATATCTTGTAGTACTTGGAGGTAAGTCCGTCAGGCCCTGGAGATTTGCCTAGTTGCATGTTCTGAATGGCACCTTCTATTTCTTGTTGTGTTATTTTATAATTCAGGGTTGCTCTCTTTTCCTGGGATAATTTAGGTAATCCATTAATTTTTAAAAATCGGTCTATCTCAGTCTCTTTTTGCGGCCCTTGCGTGTAAAGTTGTTTAAAGTATCTCTGGAAGCATTTTCTAATTTCCTCGGGGTTCTGGATGTTTCTCCCTTCAATCTCTAAGTTTGTAACTGTATTTAATTTTTGTCTCTTTTTCAACTGCCATGCTAGCAGTTTCCCACATTTGTTTGCTGATTCAAATGATCTTTGTTTCATTAATTTAATTTTCCACTCAACTTCTTGGTTTATCAATTTAGCATATTGTGCTTGGTGAAATTTAATTTCTCTCAGGATCTCCTGTTGTCAGGGAACTGACATCAGAGCAGAGGGGAGAGGCGGTGCTTCCCGATTCTGTGGAAGAAGGAACGAGTAAGGGTAGAGAGAGAAGGTCATCTGGGGAAGAATGTTCCGGTGACACCAGGAAGAAGGAAGAGGGAGGAAGCACCTCGGAGGAGAGGCTCCGAGATGCTGGCACTGAAGGTAGTGAAGAGAGTGGAGGGGCACCTCTGGGCACGCCCACTCTGCGCAGAAGGGTTACGCGCAGAGAGGCGAGGCGAAGGGTGTCAGTCAAGGAGCTTTTAAGTTGGAGGAAATTTAGGAAACACCCACTCACGGATTCGTCCAGCGACTGAGCAGCAGCAGCACCCAGGCTGCTCAGTCAGGGAAAGACACCACCAACTTCTAAGCAGTTTGGAACAGCTGGAGGTTTACACACAAGCAACCCCATTTCCCGTGACACCTGTGATTTTGGTTTTGATCTTAATTTTTTCTCACCATCTCTTATCTTCTCCAAGATTTTATCCTTTCTCTCATTCCAAAGTTTTTTCTTTATCGTATTCTGTTGTATCAGAAACCCCCTCATAACAGCTTTACTCGCGTCCCAGATTACTCTTTTTTCCACAGTAGTATTCAAATTTATTTCAAAATAATCTTTTAAAGTCTTTTGGGCCTTCTTCACAATCTCCTGATCTCTTAACAAGGTGTCATTCATTTTCCATCTGAAGGAGCCGATTGGAGTTAGTCTCATTTCCACTTTCATAGCGTTATGGTCGGAGCAGGTTTTGGGGCAGATTTCCACTTTTCTAGTCTTAGGTGCCAGTCCTCTAGTTATCCATATTTGGTCGATTCTTGTCCATGTCAGATGGGCTTCAGAAAAGAATGTTCCTTCTTTTCCTAGGGGGTTCTTTGTCCTCCAAATATCAACCAAGTCCATGTTGTCAGTTAGTTCAAAGAAAGTTTTAGGTAGTCTGCTGTCTTTTGTTAAATTCTGATTTTGTGACTTATCCATGTTTGTGGAGACCACCCCATTCATATCTCCCATCATAATGATGTTACTATAGTCCAGATAGTCCAGCATAGTCTCATGCAGTTTCTTGTAAAATTCTGATTTCCCCTCATTCGGTGCATATATTCCTAATATCAAAAACTTTTCTCCTTGAGTCTGAATCTCAATTGCCAAAATTCTTCCTTGCTCATCTTTAAATAAAAACTTTGGTGACAGGCTCTCCTTTGCATAGATTACCACTCCTCTTTTTTTAACTCTGTCCGATGAAATGAATTCTTGGCCTAATCTTTTGTTAATTAACACCTTTCTGTGGAGCCTAGTCACATGGGTTTCCTGCAAGCAAATAATGTCCAATTGTTCTTTCTTCAATATGTGAAATATTCTTTTCCTTTTTTCCGGGGAGTTTCCTCCATTTATATTCCAACTAAGAAGCTGCAGAGACATCCTGGATCAGTCTGTTAGTCTTGTGGTGGCGTCTCCTTCTTTTGGTCTTCTGGACCCAAGGGTGTAGGTATAGGCTGTGGTGGTGGCCAAGACCCAGGTCCTGCAATCCCTTTCTGAAGGTCCTCTCCGTGGTCGTTCACAAACTTTTGTTGATCTTCTGCTGTTTTAATTTTGACTTTCTTTCCTTTGAAGTTGAAGGATAGTCCTTGAGGAAATTCCCACCTAAAGGGAATTGAGTTGCCTTTCAGTAACCTTGTTAAATCTGTATATATAGATCTAAGGTCCAAAAGTTGCTTCGGTATATGTTTGTAAATTTCTGCTCTGATGCCTTGAATAACAAGTGATTTTTCAAAGTGAAGGCTTAGTATTTTGTCTCTCTCTTGCTTGGATCTCAAAATGATCAAACAATCTCTGGATCTGTCTTTCCTCAGCACTCTTCCCAATCTAAAAGCACTTACAATTTTAAAGTCCTTGTCTTCTTCAATAGCCCAGAACTTTGAAAATTCTGATGTCAGATAGCCAGTCAAGTCCCCCTGTTCAAGTTCTGGAATGGCTCTCAATCTAAGGTTATTTCCCCTATTTCTCAGTTCAATCATAGACAGGTAGGCCTGCTGTTCACTTATCTGTTTGTGCAAAGGTTTTACCTCCACCTGTATTGCTTCTGCCTTTCGGTTGGCTTCCGCGGCTTTTTGATTGGCTTCCTCAGCCAATTTGTGGTTTTCTGCAGTTACTTCCTGAAGATTCCCAATTGTTTGTGTATGTTGAGCAACTTGTTCAGTCAATTTACTAATACTGGCTGTAGCTTGGTCAATTTTAGCTGAGTGCTCGTCTGCTTTTTTATTTAAGCTTTCCAATTGTCCCAAAATTTGTTCTAAAACTGCTGCAATTCTTCCTGTGGCCATATCCTCTAATGATGTCTGCTCAGTTTCTCCTTCCTGTATCTCTAAAACAGCTGGGACAGATGATCTGCGTGGCTGAGAGGTCAAAGTTGTTTGTACCAGTTGTTTAGCTTTCGCTTTAGCCAATCTTGTTTTCCCCGTACCACTCATTCCAATCCTGCCTACGGGCCAAGGTCAGGCTGTGTAAAGTCCCATGGGAAAGACAATTCCAGAGAGTAAACAACAAGGCAGCAGAGAATTAAAACAAAAGGCAAGTCCCGGATAGTTGTAAATCCAAAGTCCTCTAGGGGGAGTGTAGTGATGCCTCAGAAGAAAGAATAAAGTTGTTCCGCCATTAAAATCCCAGCAGCTTAAAACGCATTGAAAGGATCCTTCAGCTCCCTTTTGACGTGCAGAACTTTCCCAAAGTTGAAACAAAGTCTCTAGAGAGGTGCGAGAAACAGTTTCCCCATTTATATCCAAACTATAGCGCTCCAATGTAACGCTTTCAGTAGTTAAACAGTCTCAGCAATTTGACAGTTCTTTTTTAACTTGGCAGCCTGTGACTTTGGGCTTCTCCGTCTTTACTAAATCCACAAAGAAGGGGGAAAGTCCAGTCCAAAACGAACGAAAGTAGAACGGAATTGTCTCTCTTAGTCTCTTAAAGGCAAATTCAATTGTTACACAAAAATCCAAACTTCCAGAACAACTTTAAAACGATTCCAGCTTGTCACAGTCTTTACTTTAATTCTTTAAGCACAGCCGGGAGACGGACTTCCTGGTTACGTCTCCCGCTTTCACCAAATTTAATAACTTTAGTCCCAAAATTCTTAAATTCCCTTACTCACGGGTTTGTAGTTTTAAATCCAATGTTCCAGGAAAAAAGGTCGGCGCTCATCGGCAGCAGCTGCGCGGCTTCACTTCCGCAGAAAGAGCGATCGACTCACAGTACCGCGCCAGCCCTTCCACGTTCCGGAGCCCCTTACGGGGTTCCTTCTTCGTTTCGGGGGCGCTTCTGGTACCCGCCGAGTCCCACGGCCACAGGCTCACTCTACCTGTGGTTTTCCGATGTGGGTCTCCGCTTCGCCGTAGTGGACGACCCGTTTCTGCGGAGCTCCCCTTCACAGCGCAAAGGGGACCGCCATTACCATTTTGCGCCGCCTCCGGAAGTCCATAAAAAAGAAAGTTTACTCACGATCAGGCAGAGCACAGTGTGCTTCCTGAAGGCAGGGTTGAAGCTTAATGTTACAAGCCTATACAAACAGGTTTACCCCATATGTGGGTTGACCTAGTGACTGCAGTTAGCAGTCCGGGAAGTTTGCAGGACAAAAGGAAGATCAAAAAGAGAGTGGCAGCATTCCTTGGCCTTTTACCAGGTCTGGAAAGGTCATGCCCACCCACTAGTCACATACAAGGAAGAATGCTCCAGGTGAGGAGGAACAGGAAGTTTTGACTGGCTGGACCAATCATTCCCTTGCATGTCCACTCTAGCAAAACAAGGAATGTTGTATTTGACTGCTCCCAGTAGATTTCTTTATTTTATCCTGGGAAGTTTTGATATTTTTATGTGAAGTTCTGTCCTGCATTGAAGTGTCCACTCCATTCCTGACTTCCACGAGGGACCAATTTTCACATGCAAAATCCGTCCACCTTTCCATAAGTCCCTTATAAAATATTGGTTTGTCTTCCTTGGGGGCATATACGCCTACAACCAAACTTTGTAGAATATCCATTTGGGGCAGAACTGGGAATGTGTATATAAAGAACAACTCCATTTACCCCCTTCAGTCCTGCAAAGATAAATTCCTCACCTAATCTATTTTAATCAAATATCTGATACCCTTTTTCCTAAAATGTGTTTCTTGTAAACAAATTTGATCCAATTTCAGTGTTTTCCCCCCAATAACGAAATATCTCTTTTCTCTTTTGAGGAGCATTTGCATCATTTATATTCCATGTTGAGTATTGGTAATCCATAGTTGAGCAGATTATTTTGTCACACCTGTACCTGCACCCCCCATTTTTGATTGGCTAGTGAAATCTGTTCATCCAGTAATGGAGGTGTAATTGAGGAGGTCAGCTATGGGAGAGAAGTTGGGGAAAATCCTTCTCAGCTTGAGATCTCAGGTACCTCCTGTTGGTCAGAGCAGACAATATTGATTCTTGAGGGTTCCATGTTCTGACTTGAGAAAGCAGGGCTGTGGAACCACTGGCCAAGGTGGTCCTCTGTATCTGCTCCTCTGTAGGCCACAAACCCCTCCCTAGCCATGCCCCTTACTGGTCCTGCTTTGTGACATTCTTGTGTGTTTTTGCATGACTGAAGTGCTGCCTTGAACTCTTATATTGCTCCTTGCTTGTCTGGATAGAGGATAGAGAGGGGTGTGCATATGTATGTAGGAACTAGGCAGCAGCAGAAAAGGGCAAATGTGGGGGTGTATTCATTGTGCTTTCCACTTTTACCTCTAGCAATACCTGCCATTGGCAGATCCCCCCCCAATAAGGTTGCCCAGAAGGGACTGTGGCCTGGTTTCATGAGCTCAAAGTAGCTACTTCATGTTGTGTGTGTCTGTGTGTTCACTTACATCCTAAAGGAATATCTTGGTCCTGGCGCTTATGAAGGTACTTGGTTAGTTAAAGACCAAGCTGACCTTTCACCCACACTGACCCATGTCAAAACCAGGGAGCAACTTCTGTGAATTCTCATAAACATGTTTTCCTTCACCTCTGCACCTGCGCCTCAAGCCACATAGAAAATCAATGGTGTTGCCAAGGTGACGTTTCTTCTCATATAATTATCCTTACTCTAAGCAAAGCTCTAGGGACTGAGCCAAAGATTGCCTGTGAGACAAATCAGCCCAATATCAGAATCAAAGGCAAGGTAAGATAATTCATTGTAATAATAATAATAATAATAATAATAATAATAATAATAATAATAATTTATTATTTATACCCCACCCATCTGGCTGGGCCTCCCCAGCCACTCTGGGCGGCTTCCATAAAAACCCAAAATACAATAAAATATCACACGTTAAAAACTTCCCTGAACAGGGCTGCCTTAAGATGTCTCCTGAATGTCAGGTAGTTGTTTATCGCTTTGACATCTGCTGGAAGGGCGTTCCACAGGGCGGGCGCCACTACCGAGAAGGCCCTCTGCCTGGTTCCCTGTAGCTTTGCTTCTCGCAATGAGGGAACCGCCAGAAGGCCCTTGGCGCTGGACCTCAGCGTCCGGGCAGAATGATGGGGGTGGAGACGCTCCTTCAGGTATACTGGACCAAGGCCGTTTAGGGCTTTAAAGGTCAGCACCAACACTTTGAATTGTGCTCGGAAACGTACTGGGAGCCAATGCAGGTCTTTCAAGACCGGTGTTATATGGTCTCGGCGGCCGCTCCCAGTCACCAGTCTAGCTGCCGCATTCTGGATTAGTTGTAGTTTCCGAGTCACCTTCAAAGGTAGCCCCACGTAGAGTGCATTGCAGTAGTCCAAGCGGGAGATAACCAGAGCATGCACCACTCTGGCGAGACAGTCCGCAGGCAGATAGGGTCTCAGCCTACGTACCAGATGGAGCTGGTAAACAGCTGCCCTGGACACAGATTTGACCTGTGCCTCCATGGACAGCTGTGAGTCCAAAATGACTCCCAGGCTGCGCACCTGGTCCTTCAGGGGCACAGTTACCCCATTCAGGACCAGGGAATCCTCCACACCTGCCCGCCTCCTGTCCCCCAAAAACAGTACTTCTGTCTTGTCAGGATTCAACCTCAATCTGTTAGCCGCCATCCATCCTCCAACCACCTCCAGACACTCACACAGGACCGTCACCGCCTTCACTGGTTCTGATTTAAAAGAGAGGTAGAGCTGGGTATCATCCGCATACTGATGAACACCCAGCCCAAACCTCCTGATGATCTCTCCCAGCGGCCGCATGTAGATGTTGAAAAGCATGGGGGAGAGGACAGAACCCTGAGGCACCCCACAAGTGAGAGCCCAGGGGTCTGAACACTCATCCCCCACCACCACTTTCTGAACACGGCCCAGGAGGAAGGAGCGGAACCACTGTATGACAGTGCCCCCAGCCCCCAGCCCCTCAAGATGGTCCAGAAGGATGCTATGGTCGATGGTATCGAACGCCGCTGAGAGATCCAGCAGAACTAGGAAACAGCTCTCACCTTTGTCCCTAGCCCGCCGGAGATCATCAACCAGTGCGACCAAGGCAGTTTCAGTCCCATGATGAGGCCTGAATCCCGACTGGAAGGGATCCAAATGATCCAATTGTATTGTGTCTGAATTTCCTGGTGTGTTAAATAGCCCCTATGCTGCTGAGAGTCTGTCTTGTCCATTCCCCAGTGCCATGAATGATCATGTTTGAGCGTCTGAGGTCTAGACTTTGAGCTTTGATATTTCTTTTCAGATGCATTGGGATGAGAAGTTTTCTTTATGTCCGAATTTTGTCCCATCATATCCTAAGTAGTTTTGCTAGTAAGAAAAATAAAGTATATGCTCTGTATCACAAACAAAAAGCAAGCAGTGCTCCTCACTGCAAGTCTCACCCCTTGTTAGGATTGTGCTTGTCTTTAGGAATCCTCAAATGGGCTATTTTAGGGTGTCAACACAAACATTTTGTGAGGTTCCATTAAGAAGGGGAGCTGGGTCATTCGAATTGTCAGATCACCCACATCCACAGAGGGAAGCACCACATCTAAGGAATGTCCACAGCTATGACACAGGCCAGATTTATTCAGGGACAGGCTCATGGAGGCCATGTTTTCCGCGAAGTCCAGAGCAGTCCCTTGTAAGATCGTGTCGGCATGCATGTTAAAATTCCTTTGGACCTCCAGATGAGGTGTTTCCAGGAGAACATCTGGCACAACCTGAAGCAGCTGAAGCAGGGAGTCCTTGGTGCAGCAGGGAGGCGGGTACACCAACAGGAATCCTGCACTGCCCCTATTGCCAGAGTTCCAGAACATGCACTCAGAAAACTGTGTCCTCCTAATAGGTGGCTTGGTGAAAACTAAAGACTTCCTAAAATATCTCTGCAACCCCACTCCCTGCCAACATGGCCTGAGTTGCTGAGCGTAAGAGAAACCTGCCGGACAAGCAGTGACAAGAACAGGACAAGCTGCTGTGTCCAACCAAACCTGGGTTACTCATGCCAGGTCATTTCCCCCATCCATGATCAAGTCATAGATAGCACCGGTCTTATTGGAGGAGAAAAGGTTAACCTGCAGAAGAAGTCTTAACTGAGGGTGGGTAGGCTGGGAGAAGCTCTGGAGCCAACTGATGATTCCCAGATAAGATCCTCCCCCTATTGTGTGGGCAGGTAGTCCCTCCCCCTACATGGCCTGATCACCTTGGCAACGCCTCCCCAGGTGGGATTGGGCAACTGACTGAGGTAGGTGGAGACCTCTAGGTATCCCATCTGGGGGGAGGCGAAGCCAGGCCT
The DNA here is from genome assembly GCF_964188305.1 of Podarcis bocagei. Taxonomy (NCBI): domain Eukaryota; kingdom Metazoa; phylum Chordata; class Lepidosauria; order Squamata; family Lacertidae; genus Podarcis; species Podarcis bocagei. The sequence continues at coordinate 6,619,654 of NC_138126.1, forward strand.
GTGCTAATGGTGCCATATAGGGTCCAGGGGGCTACATGTGACCACCCAAAGGGCGCCCCCCCATTTAATGTGGGGAGCGGTCATTGGGGTTTTCACAAACCCTGTAGCCCTAACACATGTACTTTTATTCAGGTTTATTTCCCAAATCGTTCCCTAAATATATAAGTTAAGCAGGACAATCAGCCTCTATAAATTTCAGATAGGCTAACTTTTGTCACCTTGCCGATAAAGACCCATATAGTTAAAGCTATGGTTTTCCCAGTAGTGATGTATGGAGATGTATGGTAGTGATGTATGGAGTAATGAGAGCTGGACCATAAAGAAGGCTGATCGCCAAAGAATTGATGCTTTTGAATTATGGTGCTGGAGGAGACTCTTGAGAGTCCCATGAACTGCAAGAAGATCAAACCTATCCATTCTTAAGGAAATCAGCCCTGAGTGCTCACTGGAAGGACAGATCCTGAAGCTGAGACTCCAATACTTTGGCCACCTCATGAGAAGAGAAGACTCCCTGGAAAAGACCCTGATGTTGGGAAAGATTGAGGGCACAAGGAGAAGGGGACGACAGAGGACGAGATGGTTGGACAGTGTTCTCGAAGCTACCAGCATGAGTTTGACCAAACAGTGGGAGGCAGTGGAAGACAGGAGTGCCTGGTGTGCTCTGGTCCAGGGGGTCACGAAGAGTCAGACACAACTAAACAACTAAACAACAACAAACTTTTGTCACAGAGCATCTGGTTGTTCTTTGACAATTATCTCACAGGATCTGAAAGATTCCCCACCAGAGATTCATAATAATGATGATGGTGATCATAACTGCGAGTCTCTGTTTTCCCCACAAATGTTTGGATATGACCAGCTTCCTGCTCCAGTGCCCTGCTCAAAATTTAAAGCCACAGCTGGGAGCTTTTTGCAAAGATGTTTTTCTCCAGCCCTGCACCTGTGCATGAAGAGTTCAGGATGCTGTGAAGGCAATGCGTCTTTCCCTTATAATTTTCAAAATCACAGTTATCATTTTCATCTTCTCAACTAAACTCCAGGTGTTTGTCCAAAGAGCACCTTTGAGTCCATTAAAATGAACCTCAAAATTGAGAGCAATAATTGCATCTGAGCTGGAAATGCCTTCTGCACCTCTGGGATTTTGGGCTGAGATTTAGGTAGGTTGGACTACGTGGGTGTGAGGCTTCAGATGTGAAGTCTTGGTTGGGCTCCATCCACATTAAGAATGCTACTGATCATTGAAGAAAGAGTTTGGCTTCATCTAATGATTCTTTGAGAGGAGCAGTCACAAGGGAAGGGGCTGTTCCAGGAAGACACAGAATGGCACTGCTCCTGCGGCTGCTGCTGCTGCTGCCTTTTGCAGATTGTGGGATGGAGATGAAATGCCCCTTAACTTTGGAGAGAGATTGCCTAGACACATTCAATTATTACAGGCCAGGAGACCACCTCATCGGTGGGGTCATCTCTGCCACAAGGGCTTTATTCAATCCACACAAATTCAATGAGCCTCCCTCAACCAGCTTTTACCAGTAAGTCATTTTATAGGCATGGGTTTACTGCTGCTCCACTAGCCACCAATTTCATGAGCCCCAAATACCAGGCTCTCTCCAGCTTCTCTTAAATCCCTGTACTTCTTTGGTGGATGCTACGACACCATCAGCCGCCAGCCTTTTCAGAAACTGCTGCTAGTAAAGTCCCTTTTCAACTGTAAAGCATAGTAGCATAGGACAATGACATAAATTTCATCTGCAGAACAAACACCCAATTCATTGTTTTTCAGCCCAGTGAGACAGAGCCATGTGTCTAAATCCATTTTATATTGCTTTTGAGAGTAGAAAAATTCAGGGCACCCTAGCCTTTACTGCTGTCCCTTCCTCCCCCAAATGCAATCCTTCCATGTACCACCTATGTAAACAGTAAACTTTGCTCAATTCCAGCTTTTCTGTAGTAAAATAGGATCAGATTCACTATGAACCTCAGCAACCTAACAGCTGCTGGTACATTTTCAAAGAAACTCTTGTAAGTCACTTTTAGATTACATATTTATTGCATGTGCATTCTGTTTTGTTTCCACAGAGCTTGAAGGGAAGGTATGTGATACCTGCTGTTTATTGAGCATTCTTACCTGTACTTATCTGTTTGCCTTATATGACATCGCACAACTAACAAACAATACAAGCAACACGCAGACCAGTATATTAGATAGCACTGTAATTCTTATTGTATAATATACATGATTTAGTAACAAAAACAAAATGTGTGCACTTGTAAATTCTCTAATATATTTGAAATCAATTGAGCACACATCTGTCAATCTTTGAAAGTCCGCAGAAGTATAATAAGTCTATGGTTGAAACAAAGTAATAGATGCTACCCTGTGGGCTAAGGGGTAAAACTTTTTTTAGGCGTTCATGGTGCCGAAGTAGTAGGTGAATAACAACAGACAGTGATCCCAGTTAATCTGACTGTTTCACTGGAATCTTCTTCAGCACAACCCATAGATTAGAAAAATGACCACTGAATAACCGGGATCACTGCCTGTTGTTATTCACCTACTACTTCAGCACCGTGAACGCCTAAAAAAAGTTTACCCCTTAGCCCACAGGGTAGCATCTATTACTTTGTTTCAACCATAGACTTATTATACTTCTGTGGACTTTCAAAGATTGGCAGACGTGTGTTCAATTGATTTCAAATATATTAGAGAATTTACAAGTGCACACATTTTGTTTTTGTTACTAAACCATGTATATTATGCAATAAGAATTACAGTGCTGTCTAGTATACTGGTCTGCGTGTTGCTTGTATTGTTTGTTGTGTCAAGTTTGCAACACGGGTTTGTTGCTCTGTATGATATGACATTGCATCAAGCAATTGGGGAGTGATCCTTTCCTTCTGGAGGCATCACTAGCTTGATTTTTTTTAAAAAGCAACACACCTGTACCTGGTCAACTCCTTAGACATGTAAAAAGGATGCTTAAGAGGCTGGGCTAGGATTACCAACTTAACCAAGCTACTGTTTTGACATCTTCAGCACTGTCCTCTGCTACAGTTTCCCATCTTACAGAAAAGAAACACAGGCTTGGAAGCAGCCCTGTTTAGAAAAGTTTTTAAGGTTTGATGTTTTATCGTGTTTTATTCTGTTGGGAGCCACCCAGAATGGCTGGGGAAACCCAGCCAGATGGGTGGGGTATTAATAATAATAATAATAATAATAATAATAATAATAATGACCAAAATTTATTTTACGAACCAACTAACCTCCTGTCCCTGCCATCTCATGACATTGCAAAATAAAAATATAAAATAATTAAAAATAGGAAAACTAGAGAAATACTAGCCAGAACGATCATCTGCCTTAGCTTTGTTTTCCGATGGATAATGACTATTGATTAGAAAAGGCTATCTGATCTCCCAAACATTAAGTGAGGATTGGCTTTCACGTTTACAGCTTTGTCTCTGGATCAGTAATATTCTTGAACTTGAATCCAGAAATTTATATTATCCGTAAAAGCTTGTAAAAAAAGAAAGAAAAAAGCCAGAGTAGAAACTTATCTGTTCACTGAATGTTGGATGCTTAATATGTTGGAATATGTATGCTTTTGCAGGAAAGCATCCACAAAATATTGGCAACTCCTGTCCTTCTTGTTTGCTATTCAAGATATCAACCAGAACCCCAGGCTTTTACCCAACATCACTCTGGGGTACAGCATCCATGAGAACTTCTTTGATGGGAGGGTAACGTGCGAATCTTTGCTAGACCTGCTCTCCACTGGGCAGGCAAATGTTCCAAACTACAACTTTGGAGGGCAGAATAACCTGCTTGCTGTTCTTGAAGGGGCTGACACTCAAAACTCCATCCAGATTTCGAACATGTTGGGCACCTATAAAATCCCTCAGGTAGGGACGGAGAGGGTGAGACATCTTCTGGCTGAGTGTGTGGTGTGGATGTTAAATGAAAATGGAGACAGACACTTGCTTCTAAAACAGTATTGCAAAAGTAAATAAATTTATTTACTTATTTGTATTGCAAAAGTGATTTGAGAGAGCTTTCACTGCTCCTGGAGGACAGCATACATCTTCCTTTTATCACATACTCATCATTACTCAAATGGGATACTCAGAATTTGAAAACAACACAAGGGAGCCTTCCACGTACCAGTTTACTGTGGACTTGATGCTTCTTATGCGTGAAAGATTTGTGTGCTCTTGTCGTCCGGTTGTCCTCATCAAAATGATGAAGACCTGGGATGTCAAGGCTCTGAATAACACCAGGTGGTTATGAGAATCAAAGGAAACTTATGAAACAACTATTATGAATATTGTAATGAAATAATCTGTGTTCCATTTCAGATAGAATCTGGAATAATAATAATAATAATAATAATAATAATAATAATAATAATAATAATAATAATAATTCTCAAGCAAAGACAGACATTGACAGTTTTATTTTCGTCCCATTTCTTAATGATCCCTAGCATGGAATTTGCTTTTTTGCAGTTGCCATATGTTGAGTCAATATGAGCTACCTGCTAGGACCTCATGGTCTCATTCTGTCAATGCTAGTTCAGACCCCATGAGTGTATATAGCAGATATTGGGTTTGGGATTGCAGCCTTGAGCCACATTGGCTTTTTTCACTGAATAAGAAAGGGAATGGTGAGCAATGCTGACGAAAGGCCAGCAGGGCTGTTCCCTTTGGGCAAAACAGCAGAATGGGAATGGTGATGGCTCTAGGTATGCTGTGTGTTTGTCAAAGAGTAGAGGAGACCAGCCATAGTCCTGGTGGTTGTATCCCTAATATTGGGGGAAACTGATACATTAAGTGAAACACAGAAAGTTTTGTTTTATTAATAAAATAATAATAATAATAATAATAATAATAATAATAATAATACACTAGATATTTTAGAAATCTCTGAATTATGTACAACATTAAAATAGTAACAAAATCATAAAAACAAAGGTACAATATAAATCCAGTGAAACAGTAGTATAAAAGTATGCAAAAATAAGTAAGAATAGGGATTTGAGGAACATGGTCCTGCTGAAGAAATGCCTAGGCAAAAGAATTTGTTATTTTGGGCTATGAAATCAGCTTTGATTCGAAATGTAACAAGCCAACAATCTTCCTTTCCTTGCTAGGTCAGTTATGCTTTTGTCTCTCATGTTCTGAATGATAAGAGGCAGTTTCCTTTTTTCTACCGGATGGTCCCCAAAGAAGAAGCCCTGTACCCAGGGATTGTCAAGCTGCTCCATCACTTCCGATGGACCTTCATTGGCCTCCTTGCACCAGACACCGACAACGGAGTGAGGTTCATGAAGACCTTGACGCCTGTGCTCATTGAGAGTGGGATTTGTGTTGCCATCTCACAAATCGTCAAAGGAGGACTGAATTTTGCACCAATAAATTTTCTTTCATTCTCTAAGTGGAAACAAGTTAATCTATTTGTTTACTACGTAGACAATATTTATGTCTTAAATGGAATTTTTTTTATAGAACTGATGTACAAGTTGATAAAACCCATTGAGGGGAAAGTCTTGATCACAACAGCAATGTGGGACATCTCATTGGAGTTGATGTATGGAGGCTTATCTTTCAAACCTATCCATGGTATTTTTTCTTTCTTAATTGAGACAAATAAACAGACAAACTATGGTGATTTCCCAGCCCTATTGTTTGCTATTGATGAGTTTGTGGAGGAAGGTTTCAATTGTTCATATTTAAAGCATGCATTGGCAGTGAAAGGCTGGACAAGATGCAGAGAGAGAGACAATCTGGAGATGCTGTCACAAGATGATCGGGCGGGAATCCTCTCTCTCGACAACCACAGGATCTACAACACGGTCCAAGCTGTGGCACACGCCTTAAATGCTGCAGATTCATCAAGATCTAGGCAAAGAGTGATGGACAGTCTGAAAATTCAAAAGCTACAGCCATGGCAGGTATTTCCTTTCTCATCTCAGATATCTCTACCAAATATGGAGATGGACTGTAAAGTCAATTGACTGTGGGGAGGTGAAATTTTGGAAACCCCTTTGTGAAGTGTCCTGAATTGGTCCCTCTTTATGCCCCCTTACACTGCCGTCTAAGGATGTGACCCCTCTGGTAACAATGCCAAACATTGGCCTAACCACCTGCTTTGTCTTCTGTGACTCATTTTAATTAAGACCCTTGCCTTTTACATATATGTTCCTTTGTGAATGGAATATCATACCCTCCAACATTTCTCTGAGGAAAATAGGGAGCCCTAAATAATAATAATAATAATAATAGTAATAGTAATAATAATAATAATAATAATAATAATAATAATAATAATAATAATAATAATACTCTGCCCATCTAACTGGGTTCCCCCAGCAGCTCTGAACAATTTCCAACATATATGAAAACATAATAAAACATTAAATATTAAAAAGCTCCCCTATACTTGGGTTCATTCATATGTCTTCTAAAGGTTGTGTAGTTGTGTAGTTGCTTAGCTCCTTGGCTCCAGGGTCACATTCATCCATACCCTCCAACATTTCTCTGATGAAAACAAGTACGTTCTAAGGGAAAGCAGGACATGCGGGGATCAAATAAAAAACCCAGGACAGCTTCTGTAAATCCAGGACTGTGCCTGGAAAATAGGGACACTTGGAGGGTCTGGGATATGTCATTTCACAGGCTCTCCCTGAGCGATCTTCCCTCCTGACTGATGTGCTACTTAGGCACCTACCAAGCTCCACTAAGCTCCATCCTTTCTCCTAATGGGCTGTGTGTTGCTGGAGCCTGAATCAAGCAAGTGTCTGGTTAGCTTAGGGTCTCATTAGCTAAAGTGGTGCTCCAGGTTAAGAACGGACCTCCAGAACGAATTAAGTTCTTAACCTGAGGTACCACTGTAATATTTCTGGTGTCTTTACATTGTTGACCCATTAATATGCATTGAACTAACCTATCCCTCCTTTTATATATCAAAATTTATTGTATTTGGTTTCATACAAAGCAGATAATAACTATGTGCAGGGAATATGTTTCGATCAAGGAGCACAAATTAATGTTGAAGCAAGAATGTCTGTTCCAACTATATAATGAGGACATCATATTTTACAGTGCTACCCTAAGACTTGCTCTCCAGAAGTCCCATTAAGTTCAATGGGTTATATTCTCAGATAAGCATGCACAGGATGGGAGCCTAGGCTTTTTGACTTGGGTGTAAGACCCATTGGGCGAAAACAGTAAAAAAGACACAGAGCTACTTGAGTCTGCACAGTGTTGTTTCACATATTCTAAGCATTGCCTTTTTCTTGGCTATTCTAGTTCCACCCTTTCCTGGGAAACGGTCAGTTTTACAATTCTTCCAAGGAGGGAGTGTATTTGGATGAGAATGGGGAATTGGCAGCCGATTTGGACATTGTGAATTGGGTGAGGTTTCCCAATAAGTCCGTGCTCGGAGTCAAGTTTGGGAATATCAAGAGACAGGGATCCCCACTCCTACAGTTGACCATCGACCAGGATGCCATTATGTGGCCCAAATTGTTCAACCAGGTGGGTGAAATAATCTCTTTCATTTTATTGCATCTCCCAGCTCATAAGCTTTTATAATGACGCCATTTTTTTGTGGGGCTACCTTCAAAGGCTTGTCAACATCAAAATGCCATATTTCTTAATTATCTAAAGGTGGGTCCCTGTGAAACTCTATATAATTTGGGGTGCAATTTTATGCGGGTTGTTTAATTTGGTAACTAGATGAGGTTTCCCAAAGCTTCCGCACACCCTCTTCTATTTATACTGTAAAGAAAATATCACACACACACACACACACACACACACACACACACACACACAAAAAAAAACCCAACCCTTTCCTCAAACACAGGTTGTGGGGGAAGTGGAACCACTTCACTTTATACTATTTATTCTTTTTAAGCGTGGCTAGCCCAATACCCTCATCCAGACTTTTAGAAAGTTTCATGTGGCTCCCAAGAGGCCCCTCCTCCTTTTTAAAATAACATTTATTGAAAAGGTCTTTATTGACTTCTCCAGTAGAACTACTGTTGCTATACTGCCCAAATGTTTTGTGATCCACGCCCAGCAAATAAAATTCCCTGGGTGAGTGATAAGGAAAGTAGAAAAAATAATTCCCATATTGGTGCCAATGCAACAGAGAAGGCCCTTCTCCATGTTTCAAGAGAAAATGCTATCCTATCCTACGTAGCTCAAAGTTCATCTTTGCAGATATTGGGGAGGTCCTCCTCTAAGAATTGCGTTCTGGGCCACTGAGATCTTTATACACACATGCCAACATGCTAAACTAGACCGCAAACATACAGTCTTTATTTCTCACTGGGTTCAGTTCTCCCCATTTCTCCATCAGCTTTACGTTTTTTGTTTGCTGACTTGTTTGCCTGTTTGTTTTTAGAAAACTTGTCTTCACCATAATTTTGGCACAACTTCCTCCTAACTTGCATGTTTTTATGGGCAATCCTAAAATCTCTTGGAGGATTGGTGAGACGTAATCCCATTTGGCTGCTTCCTCATTGAACAGCCCAGCAGCTGCATTTTGTACCAGCTGCATTTTCCAAACTGTCTTCAAAGGTATCCTGATTATGGGACAGCCAGACAGTTGTCAGAGCTTGGATAACAGAGACTGGACCTATCCTGTCCTGGAACAGCCATGGCAAGAGAATCTGCCAGGCCCGGAAAGAGCCACTGTTTCCCTCTGATACCATCTGGGTCTCAAGCAACTATGCAGCATAGGTACCATTTCACGCCAAAGATTGTGGGTGCCCATAACAAAGGGCTTCAGCTTTGCCCATTGACTTTGTGGTGGCCCAGCCCCACAAATATATTATTGTGGTTGCTGAAGTGTCAGGAATGAGCCAGCTCCTAGTGGAACTTTACAGCCAGCTGCAGAACAGAGAGGATTAGTTTTGATGCAGGCTGAACAGTGGTCAGTGCCCAGTGCTACTCAACTGCCCCTTGGAATTCCAGTTGCCGAGGGAACTACTGAGAGCATCAAAGCTCTCAGGAAGCTCAAACAGGTGGGAACAGACACAGAGATAGTCTGTCAGAACAGGAAGAGGTTGGAGCTAATCCAATAAGTCCAAAGAGCCGGCAAATGGGAGGGCTGCTATATAGGAAGCAAAACAAGAGACACAAGGGGTGACGGTTCAATATATTCTGCAGACACCGGAAGGAGTCTTCACAAGGGTCATCTTGAGTGATAATTCCGGCGGCTGCGTTAGAGCTGTCCGGAGCTATTTGTTTCTTTTTGTAATAACACCTCCTTTTTAATTACCTATGCTTACTGTGTGATCAAGCTGGGAACCTGGACTCCTGACACGAAGCACCAATGGCCCCCTGGAGTTGGCTCCAGTGCTATGCAGTTGTAGTTTTTAGTAACAAGCTTCAAATTAAAATTGTGCCCTTCCCAACCCTGTGCCTCATTTCCATAGAAAAATTAGGCCTAACACATTTTCCTCGACATTCCTTGTTCTTATGTTCAGACCCTGCCTCCTTCCAGGTGTGTGGAAAGTTGTCGCCCTGGATTTGTCAAGATGGTTCAGGAAGGAAAGCCACTCTGCTGCTACGACTGCAATCCCTGCCCAGAAGGAACCATCTCCTCTCAAGAAGGTGGGTGACTCCAGTGGCTTTTTATAGGGGAAATTTAGAACTGGCTATAATCCGTGCACAGAGTGTGACCCTCTACAACACACCTGTGCATTTTCCACCTGTGTGTGCATACATGCTTTCTTATTTAGAGTCACATTCCATGACCTTTAGAAATCTACACAGAGTTGGAGAGAATAATCAGAACTGGGAAATCGACAGCAAGGATGCAGAAGACTGTTCATCAAGCTTTTCACAGGAGGCATCATGCACTCCGACATGTGGTGTTATTTTCAGGCACAAATGTTTCATGGAATTCTGCCCCTTCCAGAGTGTCATATTGGATATTTTTGGGATCAGGAGCCTATTCATGATATGGACATATTCTCAAGAAAGTTGTCTTGGTGTTATATAATCATATCTCTCATATTAGAAACATTGGTGAATGCTGTGTGGAGAGTGGCAGTGGAGTCCACAGAAACTCAAGTTTTGATCTTCAACTTGGGAAAGCTGAGTTCTGCCCAAAGTTTCACGAGTTTCATAACTGTTCCATATTTTAAATTGCTGTCCTGATGATGATTTATGGTATTTCTTTGAAAATTGCTTGGAATGACAAGATAGAAATACATCAATATATAAATACCTGCTAAGCAAGGAACAGGGATGACTAGAAGACTTTAAGCTCGTCCATTTTCCTTCCCTGAAACCACATGACAGTGTTATTGTGACTTTAAAGGAGGGCCTTCCACATTGTGGTGCCTAGCGGGTGGAATGTCCTCCCTGTTGACCTCAAAACTAATGCAAGACACACCTGTGGTCTGAGGTTTTACCTGACACGTAATATTCGTAATATTGTTTCCTGATCCCATTCATCACATACGATTGTATTGGATTTTTTTAATGTTTTCTAATAGTGTGAATAAGTTTGGCATTACTTTCTGAAAATGGAAGGCAATTTAGGAGGATCTAAGTTTGATAATACTCTTGTTTTTGCAGATGCAGAGCATTGTATCAAGTGTCCAGAGAATCAATGTCAAAACAATGACAAAGATCAATGTGACCCTAAGGTTATCACCTTCCTGACTTATGAAGAACACATGGGGATTGTCCTATCTTCCTTTGCCCTCTTCTTATCCATAACCACAGGTTTTGTGTTAGGGATCTTCATTACATACAAGAAAACTCCGATAGTCAAAGCCAACAACCGGGACCTCTCCTACATCCTCCTTTTCTCACTCCTGCTTTCATTTTTGTCTTCCTTCCTCTTCATTGGCCGGCCAAGGAAATTGAACTGCCTTCTCCAGCAAACTGCCTTCAGCATCATTTTCTCGGTTGCTGTCTCTTCTGTGTTGGCCAAAACCATCACTGTGGTGTTGGCCTTCCTGGCCACAAAGCCAGGGAACAGTGTGAGGAGATGGCTGGGGAAGACTCTCACCAACTCCATTGTCATTGCCTGCTCCAGTGTCCAAGTTGTCATCTGCACCATCTGGCTAGGCATGTCTCCCCCTTTTCCGGAGTCTGACATGCACTCCCAGCCCCGAGAGATCATCCTGCAATGTAATGAAGGATCTGTCACCATGTTTTACGGTTCCCTTGGCTACATGGGCTTCTTGGCGGCCATCTGCTTCACAGTGGCTTTCCTAGCCAGGAAGCTCCCAGGGTCCTTCAATGAAGCCAAGCTGATCACCTTCAGCATGCTGGTCTTCTGCAGTGTTTGGGTGTCCTTTGTGCCTACCTACCTGAGCACCAAGGGGAAGTACATGGTAGCCGTGCAGGTCTTCTCCATCTTGACCTCTAGTGCTGGGCTTCTGGGCTGCATCTTCCTTCCTAAGTGCTACATTATTTTATTGCGGTCTGATCTGAATACAAAGGCATATATAACAACTACTAAATTAGAAATCTGATTACTCGAAGACTTTTTCCCCCAAAGGTGTCATTTCGTAAATTTAATGCCAAACCTCAGTGTTGTTGTTGCTGTTGTTTTACGTTAGAGAAATATCCTCCATCTTACCACTGTGTTCATACACTGTTCAAGGGCCTTTCCAGGAATTCATGGTTATGCCGAGAAATAAGAGCTGAGTATCTTCAGCATGCTGATGGCACCTTGTTCCAAAATTCTTTTTCTTTTTTTGCACAAATCTTTTATTAAATCTTTTTTATAATACAACAAAATAAAAAACAAAGTTATATAAAAACAAAAGTAGAAAAAGAAATGGAAAGAGAAAGATGTACATGTTTAGGGAGAGAAGGGGAGAAGGAAAAAGAGAGAGAGAGAAGTAAAGCAAGATAATTTCTGATTCTCCACCTGCCAGTTACATAAAAATAATTATTCAAACCATTTGCTTCACAATAACATCCCACTACAAACCATAGAATCATAGAGTTGGAAGAGACCACAAGGGCCATCGAGTCCAACCCCCTGCCAAGCAGGAAACACCATCAGAGCACTCCTGACATATGGTTGTCAAGCCTCTGCTTAAAGACCTCCAAAGTAGGAGACTCCACCACACTCCTTGGCAACAAATTCCACTGTCAAACAGCTCTTACTGTGAGGAAGTTCTTCCTAATGTTTAGGTGGAATCTTCTTTCTTGTAGTTTGGATCCATTGCTCCGTGTCCACTTCTCTGGAGCAGCAGAAAACAACCTTTCTCCCTCCTCTATGTGACATCCTTTTATATATTTGAACATGGCTATCATATCACCCCTTAACCTCCTCTTCTCCAGGCTAAACATGCCCAGCTCCCTTAGCCGTTCCTCATAAGGCATCGTTTCCAGGCCTTTGACCATTTTGGTTGCCCTCCTCTGGACACGTTCCAGTATTGTTCAAACCTAAATCCCAAATACCACAAGTTCATTTTCCAGGCCTTTGACCATTTTGGTTGCCCTCCTCTGGACACGTTCCAGTATTGTTCAAACCTAAATCCCAAATACCACAAGTTCATTTTCCTTTTCACACAAAAAGTCCAAAAGGTGGTTTCTTTTAACAAATGTCAGCAATAGTTTTTCCCTGATTGAATGCATCAACTTTGTCTCCAATGATTTTAGCAACCATGCCTCAATATTAAATAATGGTGATTCTTTCCCTCTTTGGACATAAGAGTCTCTCCGCTGTGATCATATATTGAGACAATATTCCATAATCCTTTTCTTCTTATGTATCTATTGGTCCTCACCCAGAAAGCATCTTCAGTTTCCACTTCCTGTTGTATTTGTGTGGTAAAAAACTACCATTCTGTATCCAAGCCTTTTTGTATAAATACTGGTCTCTGATCTGGGCCTAATAGCCCCTATTTGAATGAAGTATCATGCATCACAAGAACCAAATGTGTCTGGCTGCAGCTCACTGGTTCACTGTCCGTGACTCTAACAATTGGTTTTAGGGTGGGGCATGCTATTCTTTACACCGTTAACTTTCCTTGACTGTCTTTTATTGGTGAAAGATTCTTATTCTATGCCGCAATCTCCTTAATAAAGCGTTGCATGTATTCCTTGTGCAGTTTCTTTAAATACAATTGGCTTTGAATTTGGTTCCTGAATACAGTGGTACCTCGGGTTAAGTACTTAATTTGTTCCGGAGGTCCGTACTTAACCTGAAACTGTTCTTAACCTGAAGCACCACTTTAGCTAATGGGGCCTCCTGCTGCCAGAGCCCGATTTCTGTTCTCATCCTGAAGCAAAGTTCTTAACCTGAAGCACTATTCTGGGTTAGCAGAGTCTGTAACCTGAAGCGTATGTAAGCTGAAGCGTATGTAACCTGAGGTACCACTGTACTTGGAAATATGCCACTAAGTAATCCAGGCATAGGCAAACTTGGCCCTCCAGCTGTTTTGGGATGACAACTCCCATCATCTCTAGCTAACAGGACCAGTGGTCAGGAATGGTGGGAGTTGTAGTCCCAAAAAAGCTGGCCGGCCGAATTTGCCTATGCCTGAAGTAATGTATGAACTTGGGACTTGAAAAGCAGGGAGTGGGCTGTTTTGCTCTTGTCTTTGCCAATTCCAAGGATGTCAGGAAAAAATCTGAAATTCTCCCTCCTCAGGACTCAGGGACAATAGAGGTGGTAGCAGTATTACTGGGCAGAGTTGATTTTTCTTGGTTCATTTTAAGACATCTGCAGGAAAAGGAAATTCTTCACATTCTGGCAGTGGTGAGATGAAAAAATCAACCACAACTTCTTTACAAAGTGGCAGTGTAGAATGACAAACTTTTAATGCTGCATAATTGGGATATAGGGGACGCGGGTGGCGCTGTGGGTAAAATCTCAGTGCCTAGGGCTTGCCGATCACATGGTCGGCGGTTGGAATCCCCGCTGCGGGGTGAGCTCCCGTCTTTCGGTCCCAGCTCCTGCCCACCTAGCAGTTCGAAAGCACTCTTAAGTGCAAGTAGATAAATAGGTACCGCTTTATAGCGGGAAGGTAAACGGCGTTTCCGTGTGCTGCGCTGGTGCTGGCTCGCCAGAGCAGCTTCCTCATGCTGGCCACGTGACCCGGAAGTGTCTCCGGACAGCGCTGGCCCCCGGCCTCTTAAGTGAGATGGGCGCACAACCCTAGAGTCGGACATGACTGGCCCGTACAGGCAGGGGTACCTTTACCTTTAATTGGGATATAACAGATATCAGTTCTATTATACCAGGCACGTCCAACTTCAAGTAGGCTCTAGATTCAGGTAGGTAGCCATGTTGGTCTGACACAGTCGAAATAAATAAATAAAATTTTAAAAATGTCGAGTAGCACCTTAGAAACTAACTAATTTTTTTTCTGCGTGTGCATGCTTTCGTGTGCATGCACACTTCTTCAGATACCTACTTGAATCTTAAATATTAACTGTAAGAGCTCAAGGTAAAGAGGCTTGTGGAGGTTTTAGGCAGATGCAATTTGGGGCTTAGGAATGCCCATGTTTTATTTGGTACTGTTGAGCAATTGTTTTTATATGCCAATCTAATACAGTTTTCTATTTATAAATGGCTCTCTTATACAGTGGTGCCTCGCAAGACGAAATCAATCCGTTCCGTGAGTCTCTTCATCTTGCGGTTTTTTCATCTTACGAAGCATGGCTATTAGCGGCTTAGCGGCTATTAACGGCTTAGCGGCTTTAAGAAAAAGGAAACAAACTCGCAAGAACTCGCAAGACTTTTCGTCTTGCGAAGCAAGCCCATAGGGAAATTCGTCTTGCGGAATGACTAAAAAAACACAAAACCCTTTCGTCTAGCGAGTTTTTCGTCTTGCGAGGCATTCGTCTTGCGGGGCACCACTGTATATCTTCAGATATCTCAAGGGCTGTCACATGGAAGAGGGAACAAGCTGGTTTTCTCCTGCTCTAGAAGGTAGGACTCAAACCAATGGCTTCAAGTTACAGGAGGGGAGATTCCAGCTGTCAGAAAAAGCTTTCTGACAGTAAGAGCTGTTCAGCAGTGTAACAGATTCCTACAAGAGGTGTAGGAGGTTTTTCAGCAAAGGTTGGATGGCCATCTGTCATGGATGCATTGCAGGGGTTTGGTTTATACCATCGGGTCCCTTCCAACTCTATGATTCTATGATGAGCACACTCTTACATTTCAATTATTTCCAAGTTCATCCAGTTCATAATGTCCAGGTCAGCTGCCAACTCTCCATTCTCATCCAAGTACACTCTGTCCATGGAAGAATTGTAGAACTGGGAGTTTCCCATGAAAGGGTGGAGCTAGAATGGCAAAGAGAACAGCAGCATTTGGAAGGCAGGAACCCACCATGGCTACTCCATTTTGCCCATTTCTTGCTTGGCTCTCCTTTGAACAGTGGCTGAGAGTTGTGTGTTCTAATGGAAATTTGTTTAAGGATAATTATGAAAAATGTTGGACGGAAGTTAAAAAAGATCTAGAAATTTGGTCAAATTTGAAGCTTTCCTTGTTAGGCCGAATTGTTGTTATAAAGATGAATGTATTGCCAAGAATGTTATTTTTGTTTCAATCATTGCAAATTTTGGACAAAATAGACTGTTTCAAGAAGTGGCAGAGAGACATTTCTAGATTTGTCTGGCAGGGCAAGAAGCCCAGAATAAAACTTAAAATATTAACTGATGCAAAGGATAGAGGTGGATTCGCCCTGCCAGACCTTAAACTCTATTATGAATCCGTGGCATTTTGCTGGCTGAAAAAATGGCTGCTTCTTGAGAATACAGATATTTTGGATTTAGAAGGTTTTAATAACGTTTTTGGGTGGCATGCATATTTGTGGTATGACAAGTTTAAAGCTCATAAAGCATTTAAAAATCATATTGTCAGAAGAGCATTGTTTAATGTCTGGATGAGATATAAGGATTTATTGGAAAACAAAACCCCAAGGTGGCTGTCACCGATGGAAGCAAAGGCCCAGAAAAAGCTCAATATGGAGGTCAAATGGCCAAAGTATTGGGAAATCTTGGAACAAGAAGGAGATAAATTGAAATTGCAGAGTTTTGAGAAATTAAAAAATAAAGTGAGGGATTGGCTCCATTATTACCAGATAATGGAGGCTTACAACCAGGATAAAAGAATTGGCTTCCAAGTTGAAAAATCTAAATTGGAAACAGAACTGTTAGAACCTAAAGCTAAGATTTTGTCAAAAATGTATAACTTGCTGTTGAAATGGAATACTCAGGATGAAACGGTTAAATCAGTCATGATTAAATGGGCACAAGATGTTGGTTACAATATTATGTTTGCTGACTGGGAACAGTTGTGGACCACCGGAATGAAATTTACGGCATGTAATGCCTTGAGAGAAAATATTATGAAAATGATATATAGGTGGTACATGACTCCAGTCAAGCTTGCAAAAATCTATCATTTGCCCAATAATAAGTGTTGGAAATGTAAAGAAATTGAAGGTACTTTTTTTCACCTTTGGTGGGCGTGCCCAAGGATTAAGGCTTTCTGGGAGATGATTTATAATGAAATGAAAAGGGTATTTAAATATACCTTTCTTAAGAAACCAGAGGCCTTTCTCCTGGGCATGGTCGGCCAAATGGTGCTAAAGAAGGACAGAACTTTCTTTATGTATGCCACAACAGCAGCAAGAATACTTATTGCAAAGTATTGGAAGACACAAGATCTACCCACTCTGGTGGAATGGCAGATGAGGGTGATGGACTACATGGAATTGGCGGAAATGACTGGCAGAATCCGAGACCAGGGAGAAGAGTCGATGGGAGAAGATTGGAAGAAATTTAAAGACTATTTACAGAAATACTGTAAAATTAATGAATGTTAGAATGATGTCAGAATGAAGTTAAGTGGTTTTAGCAGCAATTTTATAAAGGTGCATGTAAAAATGGATTGTTAACAGGTGAGACCCTAAAGCTATAATATATTAAGTTAAAGGATTAAGATAAAAACAAAGAGGGAAAGGAATTGCTGAATTAATTAACTGAACTGGAATACAAAAAAGGGAGGCGTGAGGAGGTCAGTGAAACAAGTAAATGAAATGTAAGGCATGGAAAGATTGATTTGTTTTTTAAGTCTCTTTTATTTTTTCTGTATTTTGTATTTTGTATTTTTTCTATTTTTTTTTCTTATATATGTAACTCCCCCCCCCCTTGGAAACCTTAATAAATATCATTTTTTAAAAAAATGAAATATACAGCATGCTGGACTAGATGGGACTTGGTCTGACCTGCCTGTAGAGCTTTCCTAATGCTGTTGAGGCCAAACTTGCTGTTGAGACGCACACACACGTCAAACTTTGGCACTGCACCTGTGATTTCTTGTAAACATGTTTTTGTTCATCTCTGCACCTGCCACCCAAGTTGCGCAAGGACTTCAGGTTGTTACAGTGGTCAATTTTCTTCTCCTTATAATTGTCAAAATCATAGCTATTCTTGCCAAGATCAGGATATATTTCTAGACATCACAATCAAGGGCAGCATGAGGTTATTCCTAGCTCTGTGCCTCGGGAGAAAAGTGGATGCACAAAATAGCTGATATGTCAGACACAGTCTGAATGAACAGCTGAGGGATACCTGAACGCTACCCATACTGGGAAAGTCACTGCAGTTTTGCTCTTGGAAGAGCTGTTGACTTCTGATTATCTGGCTGGGGAGGAGAGAGGAGCAGCCACAAGAGAAGTGTAGGAGGTACAGGCAAAATGATTTCCCTCCTGCTTCTCCTGCTCATGCCACATGGAGACTGCGAAAATCAAGGGAAAAGATGTCCCAAGAATCTGATCTGGGAAGAAAGTCAAACACTCAATTACTACCGGCCTGGAGACTTCTTAATTGCTGGGATCATATCTCCAAGTTTATTGACTGACGAAGACCCATACATTTTTTCCAATACTCCCTCAAAGAGACTTGCATGGTAAGTAATTAGATGCCACTGGATGTCATGCTTCTCCAACACCACTCCAATAGTTTCTGTTTAATTAATCATAATAAACAATTTTCCACTTTGAAGGCTGTGTGTCTCTCTGCTTTCTTTCTTTTTTTGCTATGGAATTTGCAGTCTCCCAGTTTTTATTTTTAAATGGCCAATAAATTTTCACCTTGTAACAAAGTGATCCTCAGATGAAGAGCGGTATATAATCTTATTAAATAAAAAATAAAATAAAATATGTCTTGTCCCAGCCCAAACTACAAACATACATATCATTGTTTGTGGATGAGATACTTTGATATTGATATTGATTAGAAATAACATTCATTTTCTTTACATGGTGAGTAGGTTTCTGACATTTTTTATTTGATGTTTCATTGCAGTTTTATGCCTAGGTTCTACTGGCACATCTTGTCCTTCTTGTTCTCCATTCAGGAGATCAACCAGAATTCCAGGTTCTTACCCAACCTCTCCTTGGGCTACAACCTCTTTGAGAACTTTTTGGATGCAAGGATGACTTCTGATGCCATGCTAGACCTGCTTGCAGGTGGTGAAAACAATATTCCAAACTATAGCTGTGGAGAATGGAATAATCTTCTGGCTGTTCTTGAACGGGCCAATTCTGCCATCTCACAAGTGATTTCAGTCATGTCAGGTATCTACAAAATTCCACAGGTATGCAGGGAAGGGACAAGAAGGGTCTATGAAAAAGTGAGAAAATCCTTAGCTGTAATAGATCTTTCTTCCACCATCCACCAATCTGGCACTCTCCAAATGTTTCAGACTAAAACTGCAATCAACTCCTGCCAGCACTCTCCCCCCCCCAGATAATAACAGATAATAAGTACAGTGGTACCTCGGGTTACATACGCTTCAGGTTACAGATTCTGCTAACCCAGAAAAAGTACCTTGGGTTAAGAACCTTGCTTCAGGATGAGAACAGAAATCGTGCAGCAGCAGGAGGCCCCATTAGCTAAAGTGGTGCTTCAGGTTAAGAACAGTTTCAGGTTAGGAATGGACCTCTGGAACGAATTAAGTACTTAACCCGAGGTACTACATTAATAACAGACAATAAATACAGTATCTATTCCTTTTCCTGAAAGTCAAACAAATCACTAATCTCTTCCTTTCTGCACTAGATGAGTTATGGCGTTATGACTCAGACACTGGATGAGAAAACTGAAGTCCCCTTTGTCTACCAAATGGTCCCCAAGGGGGAAAGTCAGTATTGGGGGATTGTCAAGTTGCTGCTGAATTTTGGATGGACATGGATTGGCCTCTTGGTTTCAGACAATGATAATGGAGAAAGGTTCTTGAGTACCTTGACACCTCTGATGATCAACAATGGAATTTGCATTGCCTTATTAAAAAGAATGCCAGACCATAACCTAAATCCATATCTCATCCCAAGTGAACCATTTATCATATGGGACAAAGTCAAAATATTTGTTTACTATAGAAGCAGTCAAGCGGCATGGATTGATCTCATGATAATACAACAATTTCTTGAGAAACAAATTGGGGGGAAAGTCTGGATCTCAACAGGTCTTCTAGACATTAATGTGAAATTGAATAGTGATTCTGATCTTCTCCAGTACATCCATGGATCTTTGTCCTTCATAATGAAGCCCCAACTAAGGAAAAGATACAAACCCTATGATCCATCTTCCAAACTTCTTATGCAGTTTTGGTATAAAGCATTTCATTGTTTATATAGAAAGAACTCATTGGCTGGAAAAAGTCGGACAAGATGCACAGAGAATGAGAAACTGGAGATGGTGCCTGAAGAGGAGCTGGAGAGAGTCCTGTCTCAAGACAGCTACATCCCTTACTTCAGTGTCCAAGCTGTGGCTCAGGCTTTGAATGCTGCCTATTCATCCAGATCAAAGGTCATGCTGATGGCGAGTGGAGGAGACAGGCTGGAACGTCAAAGGCTACAGCCATGGCAGGTATTTCCTTTTTCTTGTTGCAAATTGCAACTCATTTTCCCACCACTGGAATCAAATTTAGGGCTGAGGATTCCACCCCCGACCTTTTCCTCCTTTTGGTGGAAAATCTCCTTAGTGAGTCTTGTGGCAGAATCAGACCTTTCTGCCTATTGTGGTTATGTCAGAACAGTCCCCCACCATCTAGCTCTTCCTCTCTGGTGCCCTGAGAGAGATGCAGCCACCATAGCAGAAGTTGGTTCCTCCTCATCTCCCATTGTGTCTCATGGGACTTGAAATTGCCCATCAACTGTAAAAAAGAAGGAATTTTTAATTCTATATTAATATCTAAACTTTTACATGATAAAATTGGAGTTTGTCAAAAGCTGTTGAAATAAACGTATTTTTTAAAAATGATTTATATTTAAATTATAGAATCATAGAATCATAGAATCAAAGAGTTGGAAGAGACCACAAGGGCCATCGAGTCCAACCCCCTGCCAAGCAGGAAACACCATCAGAGCACTCCTGACATATGGTTGTCAAGCCTCTGCTTAAAGACCTCCAAAGAAGGAGACTCCACCACACTCCTTGGCAGCAAATTCCAGCATTTCTCATAATTGTCTTTGATCAAGTTCACATTTTTAGCTGTCATATTAATCCTCAAGCATTTCACCTTCTTAACCACAGTTAAACCCGTTTCATTCTGGAACCTCTCCCTTTCAGTAGCTGTTAAGTTTTTCTCTAGTACCTTAGTCTTTAATTTATTCAATTGAATCCTGCAACTTGACCAAACTCTTGAATTAATTCTAAAACTCTTTTAGTACTAGTGTCTGGCTCTTGTAATGTAAGTACCAAGTCATCTGCAAATGCTCTAAGTTTGTACTGTTTAACTCCAACCTGTACCCCTTTAACCAGCTGGTCCCTTCTAATCATGTTCAGCAAAACCTTCAGGACCGATATAAAAAGCAAAGGGGAAATTGGGCACCCCTGTCGTGTCCCTTTTTCTATTTTAAATTCTTCTGTAACCACATTGTTTACAATTAGCTTAGCCTTTTGTTCAGAATATATTGCACCCATACCATTCTCAAATCCTTGGCCTACCCCCATCCCATGTAGATTCTTCTTCATAAAACTCCAAGAAATATTGTCAAAGGCTTTCTCCGCATCCACAAATATCAGTACTGCTTTAGTATTTATATTCACTTCTAGTTTCTCCAAAATATCTATTATATTCCTCACATTGTCTGACAAATGTCTTCCTGGGAGAAAGCCTGCTTGGTCCTTATGAATCTCTTCCATCAATACTTTCTTCATCCTTTTAGCCAAAATGTCAGCAAAAATTTTGTAATCCACATTAAGTAACGATATAGGGCGGTAGTTCCTCAGGAGAGACTTCAATTTGCAGGCTTCAGCATTATCTAGAATTCTGAGAAACCAAAGTTTCAATCTCATGGGAGTATGTATGTGCAAATTCCCCCTACATTCAGATAATTTTACCAGGCAGGGGGACTACTCTGAACAGCCACACATCCCACACATATGCTCTTGGCTGTGAGCAGACCTGAGTGACCCCTATTGACAAATAACCTTCCCTGGTGATACAGTGAGCAGCTGAGGAAATGGTGTTCTGTTCATAAGGTAAGGGTCTAACTGTGCACTAGGAGTGCCTGTTGTTGGGATACTGCCAGGGAGACAAAATCCATCATGCCCCCCCGCCGATGCCGGATTATCCTTCGATCTCCCGTAGATCAGTCAATTAGCGACACAAAGCCTCAGATATAGCTTGCCACATTCCAGAGCTCGTGCACGCTCTATCAGCAGAGTTCGCACAGCGAAAGATGCACTCAGGAGAGCATATTTATAACTTTATTCAGCGTTGGTCAGAACAAAGAAAAAAACATGACTGCCTGCTTCGATGTCTCAGGCACAGAGAGAGAAACGAAAGCAATAGACAAACAGAAACTTCCTGTGAGCAGGAAATACGTAGGCTGTGACTCACAACAGCCTGTCCCCTTTTTAAGGTGGAACGGAAATATCCTAACACCAATATGGCCCCTATGCCTGGGCCTGTAGGTGTCATGAAGCATGCATGGCTTTGGCACCAAAATTTGTGGATGCCCGACCCCTTCATGGGGAATTTGGTCGGTCCTTGGGCACCCAGGGCCCCATGGAGTTGGCATCTATGCTGTGCACTGATTTGTAGGACCATCTATGTTTAAAAAGTTTTGTATTTGTGCTTTTTTATTTTTTAAGAAGTATTTTATTGTCTTTTGTATTTATCTTATTCTCTGGAAACCTTGTTATTTTATACAATGAGTTGCCTACAAATGTTCTAATAAAGAAAAAAGGAATGGCTGCAAGATTATGACTCTGGATGAAATGTGCACAGACCCCAATTCCTAGGAGATTAGAGCTCAAAGTGTAGATGGCTTATATTCAACTTTTCATTTTCATAAATGCTGGTGTTTTTTCCTGCTGTTCCAGCTTCACCCTTTCTTAAGAGGACTCCAGTTTTTGAATACTTCCATGGGCAGCCTCAGATTGGATGAGAATGGGAAGATACCAGCCTACTATGACATTGAGAACTGGGTGATGTTTCCCAATAAGTCTCGTACAAGAGTGCCGGTTGGGAGTATAGGAAGAGACGGATCCACTGACATGAAGTTCACAATCAACTCACAAGCCATTGTGTGGCCCAAGTGGTCTGAGAAGGTATGGCAATCTACTTTATCCCACATGACATCTGTAAAGCTCTAATCACTAACTGAATAATTCCAAGGGCACTTTGACTACCGCCCTTTGCACGCCTCCTGCGAATAAGGGCTCATTGACACTTCCATTTGTGCCACAATGCGACTTACAGGTCCTGATCTGTGGTCAGAGCAGGGTTTTGTTGAAGGAAGGAAGGAAGGAAGGAAGGAAGGAAGGAAGGAAGGAAGGAAGGAAGGAAGGAAGGGACTGCTTTGACATGGAGCTTTAATGCATGGACCTGTGACTAGAAAGATGACCCAAAAGGAAGTGTGGATAAGCCCTAATCAGTGGAGTGCAGGATTTCCAAAGTCAGCCCAGGGGGTGAATGAGATTCATGTCCAGATTTCAGGAAGCAACGAGTGGAAAGGAGAGCTCTTGCTACCTGGAATTTTGATGGCATCTCCTGGCCTGTGTTAACAACATGGTGGCAGCATATTACTGTGCGGGGAGGGGATGATTGGAAACTGAATGCCACACTCTTAACAGCAAGGATTCCACCTTAAGCAATTAGCATTATTATTAGCAGCAACGGCATTAATAGAGGGATGGGAGACAGAAGGTCTAAGTGGAAGAAGCTGTCGCAAGAGGCTCATCTCCCCATTCTTTGCCAAGACTCAAAACACTTTGGAAATAGAATAATAATGTAACCATAATTCAGGAGGCACTTTTTGAAACTGGAGTCTTCAGGTGGTGGAATGTTTAACTACTGCTCCCGTTGCTGTGTCCCAGCTGCTGCCAACCTAGCAGTTCAAAAGCATACCAGTGTGAGAAGATAAATCAGTACTGCTACAGCAGGAAGGTAAACAGAGTTTCTGTGCACTCTGGCACTCATCACAATGTCCCATTGCACCAGAAGGGGTTTGGTCATGCTGGACACATGACCCGGAAAGCTGTCTGAGGATGAACGCCAGCTCCCTTGGCCTGAAAGTGGGGATGAGCACTGCATGCCACAGTCAAGTTTCACTGGATTTAACCATCTAGGGTTCCTTTGCCTTTACCTTCATGTATGTTTTATTGCTGCTGTTTTGTTATCACTGTCATTCTAGGGTTTTAAAATTGCTTTTTTAATATATACTTTTGCGTAGAATAAAGGTAAAGGTAAAGGAAACCCTGACCATTAGGTCCAGTCATGACTGACTCTGGAGTTGCGGCGCTCATCTCGCTTTATTGGCCGAGGGAGCCAGCGTACAGCTTCCGGGTCACGTGGCCAGCATGACTAAGCCATTTCTGGCGAATCAGAGCAGTGCACGGAAATGCCCTTTACCTTTACGCTGGAGCGGTACCTATTTATCTACTTGCACTTTGACGTGCTTTCGAACTGCTAGGTTGGCAGGAGCAGGGACTGAGCAATGGGAGCTCACCCCGTTGTGGGGATTCGAACTGTCAACCTTCTGATCGGCAAGTCCTAGGTTCTGTGGTTTAAGCCACAGAGCCACCCGCGTCCCAACTTGCTTAGAATAGTCAGATATAATTCTCCGAACAAAAAATGAAACACACCAAAGACGTCTCCCTGCCATGTTGTCCTGCATCAAAATGCTTCCATGGAAAAGTGCCTGGGGTCACTGGGAATAGGGACCCTGTTAGGTCCATTCTAAACTCCATAAATGAATGACATAGACACAGATAGTCCTGA
This sequence comes from Podarcis bocagei, assembly GCF_964188305.1. Lineage (NCBI taxonomy): Eukaryota > Metazoa > Chordata > Lepidosauria > Squamata > Lacertidae > Podarcis > Podarcis bocagei. The sequence continues at coordinate 6,643,889 of NC_138126.1, forward strand.
CACTTTCTGTTTGATGCATGTTCTCTATGTTTAGACTGTACCTAGCTCCAGGTGTACCAAAAGCTGTCAACCTGGATACGCCAAAGTGGTTCAGGAAGGAAAGCCCATTTGCTGCTATGCTTGTGCCCCATGTGCAGAAGGGACCATCTCTGCTCAGGAAGGTGGGTGAATATAAACGGGAGCCCTTTTGAGAATATAAATTGTGTAAATTCAGGAACACTTTCTTTGAGGAGTCAAAAGACATTTTTGATTGTGTCTCCTTTTTTGGCTTCTCTATTTTTCTAAATAAAGCAGTTGGTGGACTACAAATCAATGATCATTGTGAGGGCATCCTCAGTAATCAGATATATTATTTATATAAGGTAAAACAATTTCACATGGGACAGGACAGTATAAATTCAGCAAAAGCTGTACAAGAAGCACCTCTGAGGAGGTCACTACCTCTCAGCTTTAGCTATATCCCGAGTTTGTTTTGGTGATAAAATTGAGAAACTTTTCAAAACCACCTCCATTGTCATGGAGGAAGGCAACAGTATAAACATAAATAAGCAAATGAAATAACCAATTTTGTCCACTCCTTTTTTAGACATTTTTTCCCTGACCCTCCCTTATATGGACACCTTTCCCCCTAAAACATAATAGAACATAGATTGTTATGGATTTAAATGACGCTTAAGCACTCCTTTTCCCTCCTTAGATGCAAAGCATTGCACCAAATGTCCCGAAGATCAGCATCCAAACAAGGGTCAAGTTCAATGTGTTCCCAAAAGTATCTCCTTCCTGACCTATGAAGAAACTTTGGGGAGTGTTCTAGTTTCCATTACTATCTTGCTGCTATTAATGACAAGCATTATTTTAGGAATCTTCCTTAAGTACAAAGAAACGTCCATAGTCAAAGCCAATAACCGGGACCTCTCCTACATCCTCCTTGTCTCCCTCCTGCTCTCTTTTTCGTCCTCCTTCCTATTCATTGGCTGGCCAAGGAAGGAGACCTGCCTTCTCCGACAAATGGTCTTCAGCATCATCTTCTCTGTTGCCGTCTCTTCTTTGCTGGCTAAAACCATCACTGTGGTGCTGGCCTTCATGGCCACCAAGCCAGGGAACAGAGTGAGGAGATGGCTGGGGAAAAGTCTGGCCAACGCTGTTGTCATTTTCTGTTCCAGTGTCCAAGTTCTCATCTGCACCACCTGGCTGAGTACCTCTCCCCCATTCCCAGAGTCTGACATGCACTCCCAGCCTGCAGAGATTATCCTGCAATGCAATGAAGGGTCTGTGGCCATGTTTTATGGTGCCCTGGGCTACATGGGCTTCCTGGCTGCTATCTGCTTTGTGGTGGCTTTCTTAGCGAGGAAACTGCCTGGGGCCTTCAATGAGGCCAAGCTGATCACCTTCAGCATGCTGGTCTTCTGCAGTGTTTGGGTGTCCTTTGTACCCACTTACCTGAGCACCAAGGGGAAATACATGGTAGCCGTGCAGGTCTTCTCTATCTTGGCCTCCAGTGCTGGGCTTCTGGGCTGCATCTTCATCCCAAAGTGCTACATCATTATACTGAGACCTGATCTGAACACAAAGGAGCACTTGACAGCAAAATCCTAAAGATGGCATCTGATTCTCCAGGCTTTATAAAGGGATGGGTTCTGCTTAAAACAGAATATTAATCAGAAACAGTTGGTGTGAACTTAATTCAGGTGTGATGTAGGACCTTGGGACATGTAGTCGGCTTCAGGTTCCCTGTTATTATTCTACAATAGGTACTTACCGGTACATACTTTTACATAGCCTTTATCCTTTTTCTTTTTTGCCAGGAGAAGGTTCACTATATATATATATATATATATATATATATATATATATATATATATATATATATATGTTAAAGCTTGTTTACTTGCTAAAAGCTAGTGATGATGCTTTGATGTTGCTCGAGCTGCCTGAAGATGCTTCCCTGGTGGCTTTTGAGGGCTTAGATTCTTGGATGAGTCAAGATGCAATGTAGCCACCCAAGGAGGAGAAACTTCTGAGCTTTATTGCAATATAAAAGATGGACACTATTTTATCCTTTCTGGATTATTAAAAGGGCAGCAAGGCTTGAAGTAATATAAATACTTGTAACATGGTGTGATATTTTCCTCTTTCTTTCAATAAACATTCATTGGTGGGATGCAAAGTGTGGGTTCCACCAAATGCTCTTTTCAGATTTGAAGCATTTATCAGGTTTTTCTTCCATGAGGCTTTTCTGATGAAAAGTAACACTTGAGCTAAACCTGAAGTGACTTTCACCTTTGAAACGTGAATACATTATTAAAGCAGTGTGACTATAATCAATAAGTTTTTGAAAGTTACATCTCATTGGTTTATGTCGCTTTATTTTCTTTAAAATAAACCCACGCCTGCACACGTGGGTTGCGATTTGGTGCTTCTGCGCATGCGAAAAGAGTGATTTAGCGCTTCTGCGCATGCGCAAGCATCAAAACCCAGAAGTAACCTGTTCCAGTATTTCTGGGTTTGCACGGTGCGCAACCTGAAATCGTGCAACCCGAAGTGTCTGTAACCCAAGGTATGACTGTAATAATTTAGAGGGCGGGCTGTACTGAATAGGCCCTCTGCCTGGTTCCCTTTAACCTCACTTCTTGCAGTGATGGAACTGCCAGAAGACCCTTGGAGCTGAACCTCAGTGTCCAGGCTGAATGAAGGGGATGGAGACAATCTTTCACTTATAAGATGATACTTTTAAAAAAAAATCCAAAGAGATCACCCAAAGTTGTTGAGTCGCTTGTATGGCTCCGCAGCACTGCCACCACAACCCAACAAGGGAAGTCCGCTGCTGGTGCTCTTACTTCAGTTTGTGGTCTATTCACTGCCAGAGGGGTAGAGGCATGGGGAGCACATTGTTGGTGCTTAATGCCAGGGTGTTTAAAAGTTCATCAACCTATGTTTCCCACACTTTGCAAAAGCTGCAGTTACTCCACTGGGGCTCTTCTAGCTAGGGAATGAGTCAAACCCAATACTTTTCAAAGTTTTCCTTGGATCTATTTCCCCCCTCTGCCATATTTTGGAGAGCAAAATAGAGGACACATTTGCCGACTTCTACTTTTATCGCTATGACAACTGTCATTTTTTAAAAGTGGACATGCTCTGGAAAAAGAGGACATGTGACAACCCTAACAGGGCTCCCTGGACATCTGCACCATGGTCCAATCCTGAAGGTGTAACTGCTTTATGTTCTGTGTTCCTGCTGCATAGGGCTTCAGTGAATTGGTCTTAGAACACAACTAGTGGTAACTTAAATTAATAAATTAACTTTTAACTGCCATGTCAATCACCAATAAAACCAGTGCCATCTATGACTTGATCATGGACAGGGCATGAGTAACCCAGGTTTGGTTGGACACAGCAGCTTGCCCTGTTCTTGCCACTGCTTGTCCGGCAGGTTTCTCAAATGCACAGCAACTCAGGTCATGTTGGTGGGGAGTGGTGTTGCAGTGATTTTTTTAGGAAGTCTTTAGTTTTCACCAAGCGACCTATTAGGAGGACACAGTTTTCTGAGTGCATGTTCTGGAACTCTGGCAATAGGGGCAGTGCAAGATTCCTGTTGGTGTACCAGCCTCCCTGCTGCACCAAGGACTCCCTGCTTGAGATGCTTCAGGTTGTGCCAGATGTTCTCCTGGAAACACTTCATCTAGAGGTCCAAGGGAATTTTAACATGCATGCCGACACGATCTTACAAGGGACTGCTCAGGACTTCGTGGAAAGCATGGCCCCCATGAGGCTGTCCCTGAATAAATCTGGCCTGTGTCATCGCTGTGGACATTGCTTAGATGTGGTGTTTCCCTCTGTGGATGTGGGTGAGCTGACAATTCGAATGACCCAGCTCCCCTTCTTCATGGATCCCCACAAAAATGTTGGTGTTGACACCCTAAAATAGCCCATTTGAGGCTTCCTAAAGACAAGCACAATCCTAACAAGGGGTGAGACTTGCAGTGAGGAGCACTGCTTGCTTTTTGTGATACAGAGCATGTACTTTATTTTTCTTACTAGCAAAACTACTTAGGATATGATGGGACAAAATTCAGAAAGAAAGAAAACTTCTCATCCCAATGTATCTGAAAAGAAATATTAAAACTCAAAGTCTAGACCCCAGGTGTTCAAACATGATTATTCATGGCACTGGGAAATGGACAAGAAAGACTCTCAGCAGCATAGGACACCAGGAGTTTCAGACACAATGCAATGAATTACCGGTATCTTACCTTGCCTTTGATTCTGATATTGGGCTGGTTTGTCTCACAGGAAATCTCTGGCTCAATCCCTAGAGCTTTGGTTAGAGTGAGGATAATTATACAAGAGAAAACATCACCTTGGCAACACCATAGATTTTCTATGTGGCTTGAGGCGCAGGTGCAAAGGTGAAGGAAAACATGTTTATGAGAATTCACAGAGGTAGCTCCCTGGTTTTGACTTTGGTCAGTGTGAGGAAAAGGTCAGCTTGGCCTTTAACTCACCAAGTACCTTCATAAGCGCCAGGACCAAGATATTCCTTTAGGATGTAAGTGAACACACAGACACACACAACATGGAGTAGAATCATATAGTTGGAAAAGACCACAAGGGCCATCGAGTCCAACGCCCTGCCAAGCAGGAAACACCATCAGAGCACTCCTGACATATGGTTGTCAAGCCTCTGCTTAAAGACCTCCAAAGTAGGAGACTCCACCACACTCCTTGGCAGCAAATTCCACTGTCGAACAGCTCTTACTGTCAGGAAGTTCTTCCTAATGTTTAGGTGGAATCTTCTTTCTTGTAGTTTGGATCCATTGCTCCGTGTCCGCTTCTCTGGAGCAGCAGAAAACAACCTTTCTCCCTCCTCTATGTGACATCCTTTTATATATTTGAACATGGCTATCATATCACCCCTTAACCTCCTCTTCTCCAGGCTAAACATGCCCAGCTCCCTTAGCTGTTCCTCATAAGGCATCGTTTCCATGCCTTTGACCATTTTGGTTGCCCTCCTCTGTTTTTTTTTTAAAAAAACATTTTTATTGCTTTTTTTCCAGATATCAACAAAAGATAAACAACGAAAGAAAAAAGAAGAAAAGAAAAACAAAAGAAATCCAACTTTCAATTACATTTTTCCATAACTTACTGGACTTCCCCACGTCTCCCTCACCCTGCTTTCTTAACAATAAAATATCAGCAAATTAATGGCTTGTTTCGTGTGTTATTAATACTTTCAAGTATTTCTCTTTTAGGTTCAAAATGCTTATTATCAATTTACTTTTACTTTAAACTAAACACAATATTATTTTAAACTTTAGTCCTTTCCTAATCATGTCTTAGTTTCCAATATACAAAATCTTATTGCTGGAGCTTAATTTTTCAGTTCATGCAAATTATTGACATTCATATAACTTATAATGTTTTTGTAAATAGTCCTTGAATTTTTTCCAGTCCTCCTCCGTTGTCTCTTCTCCCAAATCCCGGATTCTGCCAGTCATTTCGTCCAGTTCCATATAGTCCATCAATTGCATATGCCATTCTTCCAGTGTGGGCAAATCTTGTGTCTTCCAATGCTTTGCGATAAGTATTCTTGCTGCTGTTGTTGCATACATAAAAAAGGTTCTATCCTTCTTTGACACTTTCTGGCCGACAATGCCCAAAAGGAAGGCCTCTGGTTTCTTGGGAAAGGTATACTTAAATACCTTTTTTAACTCATTGTAAATCATTTCCCAGAAAGCCTTTACCCTTGGACAGGTCCACCAGAGGTGAAAGAATGTCCCTTCCGCCTCCTTACATTTCCAACATTTATTGTCAGACAAATGGTATATTTTAGCAAGCTTGACTGGGGTCATGTACCACCTATATATCATTTTCAAAATATTTTCTTTCAGGGCACTACATGCCGTGAATTTCATACCGGTGGTCCATAACCTTTCCCAGTCTTCAAACATGATGTTGTACCCAATGTCTTGAGCCCATTTTATCATGGCGGATTTAACTGTCTCATCCTGAGTGTTCCATTTAAGCAGCAAGTTATACATTCTCGAAAGTACCTTTGTCTTTGGTTCTAACAGTTCTGTCTCTAGTTTCGATTTTTCCACCTGGAATCCTGTTTTTTTGTCCAACTTAAAAATCTCTTGAATTTGAGCATAATGAAACCAGTCTTGCACCATATGCTTTACTTTTTCATAGCTCTGTAACCTCCAATTGTCGCCTATTTTTTCTAACATTTCCCCATATTTCAACCAACCAGTCTCCATATTGGGTTTTTTCCGGGCCTTGGCCTCCACTGGTGATAGCCACCTCGGGGTCTTACTTTCTAATAAGTCTTTGTATTTTATCCAGACCATAAATATTGCTTTTCTGACAATATGGTTTTTGAATGTTTTGTGGATCTTAACCTTGTCGTACCACAGATATGCATGCCACCCAAAAGCGTTGTCAAACCCTTCCAGATCTAGGACATCGGTATTTTCTAATAAAAACCAATCTTTCATCCAGCAGAAGGCTGCAGCTTCATAGTATAACCTTAAATATGGCAGGGCAAACCCCCCTCTTTCTTTTGCATCAGTTAGTATTTTAAATTTTATTCGGGGCTTTTTGCCCTGCCAAACAAACTTCGAAATATCCTTCTGCCATTTACCAAAACATTCCGCTCTGTCCACAATCTGAAGGGTTTGAAACAAAAACAGCATCTTTGGCAATACATTCATTTTTACTGCTGCAATTCTACCCAACAAGGAAAGTTTCAGTCTTGACCAAATTTCTAAATCCTTTTTAACTTCTAACCAACATTTTTCATAATTGTCTTTAAACAAATTCAGATTTCTGGAAGACAAATTGACCCCCAGGTATTTCACTTTTTTAACCACAGTTAATTCTGTTTCCTTCTGGAACTCATCTGTTTCTAAGCGTGTCAAGTTTTTAACCAGAACCTTGGTCTTTTGCTTATTCAACTTGAATCCCGCCACCCGACCAAACTCATAAATCAGTTCTAAAACTCTTTTTGTACTAGATTCTGGCTCCTGTAATGTTAAAACCAAATCATCTGCAAAGGCTTTCAGTTTATATTGTTTCGCTCCGACCTGTATTCCTTGTATCAACCGGTCCTCCCTTATCATGCTCAAAAGCACCTCCAGGACTGAAATAAATAAAAGAGGGGATAAGGGACACCCCTGTCGTGTTCCTTTTTCAATTTTAAACTCATCTGTCACCACATTGTTTACTATCAGTTTAGCTTTTTGTTCTGAGTAAATTGCTTCTATACCATTCTCGAACCCCTGTCCCACTCCCATCCCTTCCAAATTTTTCTTCATAAACTTCCAAGAAATGTTGTCAAAGGCTTTCTCCGCGTCAATAAAAATTAACACTGCTTTTGTATTGATATTTGTTTGCAAAAGTTCCAAAATATCAATAATATTCCTAGTGTTATCAAACAAATGTCTGCCTGGGAGAAAGCCTGCCTGGTCCTTGTGAATTACTTCATTTAGCACTCTTTTAAACCTGCTTGCCAAAATGTCTGCAAAAATTTTGTAATCCACATTTAGGAGTGAGATGGGACGGTAGTTCTTTAGTTGAGTCTTTTCAGTTTCCAGTTTAGGAATCAATGTGATGAAAGCTTCTTTCCACGTTTCCGGTGTCTTCTTCCCCTCCATAATCTGGTTGCAAACCTCCATTAATGGTTGTATCAAGTAGTCTTTTAAAGTCTTATAATACTTGGAGGTAAGTCCATCTGGGCCTGGAGATTTGCCAAGTTGCATATTCTGAATGGCACTCTCAATTTCCTGTTGTGTTATTCGATAGTTCAAGATTGTTCTCTTTTCTTGAGAAAGTTTTGGTAATCCATTTGCTTTTAAAAATTGGTCTATCTCAGTCACTTCCTGAGGCCCTTGCGTATAAAGTTTTTTGAAATATTTCTGGAAACACTTTCTTATTTCTTCCGGTTTCTGTATATTTTTCCCTTCAACCTCCAGATTGGTAACAAAGTTCAATTTTTGTCTCCTTTTCAACTGCCATGCTAGCAGTTTTCCACATTTATTCGCCGATTCAAAGGATCTTTGTTTCATTTGTTTAATTTTCCATTCCACTTCTTGATTTATTAATTTCGCATATTGTGCTTGATAAAACTTAATTTCTCTCAGAGTCTCTTTAGATTTTGGTTTTAATCTCAGTTTTTTCTCTCCATCTCTTATCTTCTCTAATATCTTATCCTTTTTTCCATTCCAGAGTTTTTTCTTGATCGTATTCTGTTGTATCAGAAACCCTCTCATTACTGCTTTACTTGCGTCCCAGATTATTCTCTTTTCCACCGAAGTGTTCAAGTTTATTTTAAAGTAGTCTTTTAAAGTTTTTTGGGCCTTTTTCACAATCTCTTGATCTCTTAGCAGTGTGTCATTCATTCTCCATCTGAAGGAACCGGCTGGAGTAAGTCTCAATTTCACTTTCAAAGCGTTATGGTCGGAGCAGGTTTTTGGGCAGATTTCCACTTTAATAGTCTTAGGTGCCAGTCCTCTAGATGTCCAAATTTGGTCTATTCTTGTCCATGACAAGTGAGCCTCAGAAAAGAATGTTCCTTCTTTACCTAGGGGGTTCTTTGTCCTCCAAATGTCAATCAAATCCATACTGTCAGTCAGTTCAAAGAAAGTCTTAGGTAGCCTGCCGTCTCTGGTTAGATTTTGGTTTTGCGACTTATCCATGTAGGTAGAGACCACCCCATTCATATCTCCCATCAAAATGATGTTAGAATAGTCCAAATAGTCCAGCAATATCTCATGCAGCTTCTTGTAAAATTCTGACTTCCCTTCATTTGGTGCATAAATTCCTACTATCAAAAACTTTTCTCCTTGTGTTTGTATCTCGATTGCCAAAATTCTTCCATGTTCATCTTTAAATAGAAATTTCGGTGACAGGTTCTCCTTTGCATAAATCACAACGCCTCTTTTCTTAACTTTGTCTGATGAAATAAATTCTTGGCCTAATCTTTTATTGATTAGTACTTTCCTATGGAGCCTAGTCACATGGGTTTCCTGCAAACAGATAATGTCCAATTTTTCTTTTTTCAATATGTGAAAGATCCTCCTTCTTTTTTCCGGAGAATTCCCGCCATTTATGTTCCAACTTAGGAGCTGCAGAGACATCCCGGATCAATTTAAGAGTCCTCTTGAGGTGTGTCTTCTTCGTCCAAGCCCGAAGGTAGGACAGGTGTTGGTTCAGGTAGAGGTGCTGGCCCGGCTCCTGCTACTCCCTTCCGAAGGTCCTCTCCGTAGTCGTTCAAGAATTTTAGTTGGTCTTCTGCTGTTCTAATTTTTACTTTTTTCCCTTTGATAGTAAAAGATAGTCCTTGAGGGAATTCCCACCTATAAGGAATTGTGTTATTTCTCAGTAATCCTGTTAGGTCCTTGTATGTAGTTCTTAAGTCCAATAGTTGTTTCGGGATATCTCTGTAGATTTCTGCTTTTTTACCTTGAATCACCAGTGCTTTTTTGAAGTGTAGGCCAAGTATTTTGTCACTTTCTTGCCTAGATCTCAAAATGATCAGGCAATCTCTAGCTCTATCCTTCCTCACCACTCTTCCCAATCTGAAAGCGGTGACAATTTTAAAGTCCTTATCTTCTTCTATATCCCAGAACTTTGATAATTCTGATGTCAGAAAGCCAATCAAATTGTCTTGTTCAAGTTCTGGTATTGATCGTAGCCTAAGATTATTTTCCCGATTTTTCAGTTCCACCATAGACAGATTGGCCTGCTGTTCACTGATTTGCCTGCAAAGTGGCCTTACTTCCCTTCTTACTTCCTCTGCTTTCTTATTGGCTTCCTCTGCTTTCTGATTTGCTTGTTCAGCCAGTTTCCGATTTTCTAGAGTTGTTGTTTGGAGGTTCCCAATTACTTGTGTATTTTGGGAGACTTGGTCAGTCAGCTTGTTGATAGTAGTTGTGACTTGATCAAACTTTGTGTTTAAAGCAGCAAGCTGATCCAAAATTTTCTGAGAAACTGGGTCAACCCCTCCTGAAGCCATATCTTTTGAAACTGGCTCTTGTGCTGGTTGAGCACCTTGTCCTTCTTTCAGTGTTAGAACCGTAGGGACAGATGATCTACGTGACTGTACGGGTTGTACAGGCAATGTTGTTTGTAGCAGTAGCTGTTCTGCTTTTGTTTTAGCTGCCCTTTTCCTTGTGCCACTCATTCCACAGCTGTCTATGCGTCAAGGTCAAATTGTAAGTCCCATGGGAAAAATAATCCAGGAAAAAGAAAACAACCACCAAGAAGATAGTCCAAATAGTAAGCAGTTCCCAGAGATTAGTTAGTCCTAAATCCACTAGAGGGAGCTTCCCTGTAGTTCAGTGAGAAAATAAACTTTTCCCACCCTTAAGCAGAAGCCCAAAATGAGAAAATTAAAGAGGTACCTTCAGTGTCCCTTTATACTTGAAGAGCTTTCCCAAAGTACCAACAAAGTTTCAATCATAGGTGCAAGAAACAGTTTCTTTCTTATTTGTATCCAATCATGCTTAGCAATAGCACATCCACTTTTAGTTACAGTTTCTGCAATTTGACAGTTCCTAATGTCCTGGCAACCCCAGCATTTGGTTATTTTGTAATCCACTTAAAAAAGAAGAGGAAAGGTTTCCGTTCAAATCAGTCACTTCCCAACCTCTTGATCTTTTCCCCCTTCAAATAAATAAGTTCCAATTCGCACAGTTCTGACAGCTTCCTTTTAAAATCCTTTCCGCAGCGCTCTCAGCTTGCGAAGATTTTTTGCTTTGATCTTAGCAAAGTCGGAAGGCGGACTTCCTGTTTTCACCTCCCGTTTTCAGCCGAATTTTCTTTTAAAATTTAGACTCAAATGGGTACTTGTAAATCCTTACTCACGAGTATAAAGTTCTGTAGCCAAATGTTCCAGGAAGAAAGGACAGCGCTCAGCAGCAGCAGCCGCGCGGCTTCACTTCCGCAGAAAGAGCGATGAACTCACAGCACCTTACGAGGCTCCTTCCCCGCTTCTGGGGTCGCTCCTGGTGCCCGCCGAGTCCCACGGCCACGGGCTCACTCTACCCGTGGTTTTTCTTGATGGGTCGTCGCTGTGCCGCAGCAGACGTCCCTTTTCCGCGGAGCCCCTCTTCAGAGACCGAAGAGGACCGCCATTGCTGTTTCGCGCCGCCTCCGGAAGCCCGTTTTGGTTGCCCTCCTCTGGACACGTTCCAGTTTGTCAGAGTAGCTACTTTGAGCTTATGAAACCAGGCCACAGTCCCTTCTGGGCAATGTTATGGGGGGCATATACCAATGGTGGGTATTGCTACAGGCAAAAGTGGAAAGCACAGTGAATAATCCCCCTTTGACCTTTTCTGCTGCAGCCTAGTTCCTACATAAATATGCACACCCCTCTCTATCCTCTATCCAGACAAGCAAGGAGCAGTATAAGAGTTGAAGGCAACACTTCAGTCATGCAATAACACACAAGAATGTCACAAAACAGGACCAGTAAGGGGCATGGCTAGGGAGGGGTATGCTTGCACACTTCAGCTTATACCCAGAACAAACTTAGTTGGTCTCTAAGGTGCTACTGGACAATTTTTTGATTTTATTTATTTATTTTGACTGCGTCAGACCAACACAGCTGAATCTAGAATCATTTTTTTACGCTAGCATCTTCAGTAGCTGGTATGTTTTATTGCCTGTTTAATTGCTGTTGTTTTGTTGTTGCTGTTGTTCAGAGATTGTTACTATATCTTTTGCCTTAAATACACTTATCTGGGATATGAATGTTGAAGGAAACACACCAAAGAGATTTCCCTGCCATGTTGTTCTGCAACAGAAGCGCTCTTGTGAACAAAGGGTTTGTAGCCAGTGGAAACAGAGATCCAGTTGGTTTGTTTCCAAACTCTATGAATAACCTCTATAGACCCCAAAACTCCTAACAATTCCCCCTTGATGTTCCCTTTTCTCTTTATGGCTAGACTGTGCCTTTCTCCAGGTGTACCAAAATCTGTCTACCTGGATACACCAAAGTGGTTCAAGAAGGGGGACTTCCGGAGGCGGCACGTTCAGCAATGGCGGTCCTCTTCAGCTGCTGAAGAGGGGCTCCGCGGAAAAGGGTCGTGCGCTGCGGCACAGCGACGACCCATTCAGATAAACCACGGGTAGAGTGAGCTCGTGGCCGTGGGATACGGCGGGCACCAGAAGCGACCTCGGAAACGCAGAAGAGACCCCGTAAGGGGTATCGGAACGTGGAGGGGGTAGCGGTGCTGTGAATCCATCGCTCTTTCCGCGGAAGCGAAGCCGCGCGGCTGCTGCTGATCAGCGCTGACCTTTCTTCCTTCAACAACTGAATTGAAACAACTTACTCGTGAGTAAGAAACCTAAGGCTCTATTTGAACTAAATTTGGCGAAATTTGGCTGAAAGCGGGAGACGCTAAAAAGGAAGTCAGTCTTCCGGCTCTGCTTAAAGTGTCAAGCAAAGACTCTTCTAAAGCGGAAGCATCGAAAGGAGCTTAAAAGAAGTTGGAATTTACTTTGCAAACTCGATCTAGACTGTCTAAATTTTAAAAAGAGTTATAACAGCTTTGTAAGTGGATTAAGACTGTGGTTCCCCTCTCTATTTACCTGTGGATTACAAAGTTACGAAACCTGGCTCCCGATCTGCCTGGATACAAGTTGTATCGGACTGCGGTAATTGTATATAAAATATAAAGTTATATTGGGCTACTTTGTATTTGGAAAAAAGGAAGGAACTGTTGCATGCATCTTTGTTAAGAACTTTTACTCTCTGCAGTTAAAATTGAATGGAGGATTCCCCTGTTTTGGACGTTATTTAACTTAATGGTAGGAACTTTTTATCCTTCCTTTCCAAATTTTTCTTTTTGGGGAGCTCCCCCTACTGGATTGCAGGATTATTAGTCTCTGAGAACTGCCGGGTTTTTGTTTTTTTTTAATCTGGATGTTTACTTTTTCTGGATTGTTTCCCATGGGATTTACAATTTGACCTTGATCCTGGGACAGCTGTGGAATGAGTGGAGCACCAAAAACAAGGGCTCGAAAGAAAGCAAAACAATCTGAACTTGTGCAAACAACTTTGCCTGGGCAGCTACGCAGATCGTCTGTTCCAATTGTGACAGGTCTGCAAGAAGGACAAATTATACAGCCACCTCTGGGGGAGATGGCTGCTGGAGGGATAGACCCTGTCTCTAAAGAAATATTGGACCAACTGGCAGCATTGAATAAGAAAGCTGACGAACAAGCAGCTAGATTTGATGAACAATCTGCTAAATTTGACCAGGTGACAGCTTCTATTAATAAATTGACAGACCAGGTCACTAAGAATACACAGGCAATAGGTGATATTGAAAAGACTACAACAGAAAACCGAAAATTAGTTGAAGAAGTAAATACAAAAACAGACGAAAACAAAAAGAGGATAGAGGAATTAAGAGGGGAGGTGAGACCACTGAGTAGACAGGTAACCGAACAGCAAGCGTACCTGTCCCTGGCAGAATTGAAAAACAGGGAAAATAATCTCAGATTGAGAAATATCCCAGAATCAGAAAAAGAGGACTTGATTGGCTTTCTGACAACAGAAATATCTAAATTCTGGGGATTGGCAGAAGAGAAGGACTTCAAAATTGTCACCGCCTTCAGACTAGGAAGAGTGGTCAAGAAGGACAAACCAAGAGATTGCTTGATCATTTTGAGATCTAAGCAAGAAAAAGACAACATACTCGGCCTACATTTTAAAAATTCATTGGTGATTCAGGGAAAGACGGCAGAAATCTTCAAAGATATACCAAAACAGCTTTTGGATTTAAGAACTACGTATAAAGACCTAGCAAGCTTATTGAGAAACAATAAAATCCCTTATAGGTGGGAATTCCCTCAAGGACTATCCTTTACCTTGAAAGAGAGGAAGGTAAGAATCAGAACAGCAGAGGAGCAAGAAAAGTTCCTAAACGATCACGGGGAGGACCTTCGGAAAGGAGTAGCAGGAGCCTGGCCACCTCCTTCGTTTGGCTTCAACCCGGTTCCACCTCCAGGTGAAGAAGATAAAGGAGACACCCCCACTGACAAATAAACTGACCCAGGATGTCTCTGCAGCTTCTCAGCTGGAATATTAATGGCGCGAATTCCCCCGAAAAAAGGAAGAAGATTTTTCATATTTTAAGAAAAGAATTGGACGTCATCTGTCTTCAAGAAACGCATGTGACTAGGCTCCACAGGAGAGTGTTAATTAACAAGAAACTAGGCCAAGAGTTTATTTCATCAGACAAGGTAAAAAAAAGAGGAGTAGTGATTTATGCAAAGGAGAGCCTGGCACCAAAATTGGTATTTAAAGATGAACAAGGAAGAATTTTGGCGATTGAAATACAATCACAAGGAGAAAAATTTTTGATAGTTGGAATATATGCACCAAACGATGGGAAATCGGAATTTTATAAGAGGCTGCATGAGACAATGCTGGATCATATTGACTATACTAACATCATTTTGATGGGAGATATGAATGGGGTAGCTTCTACTTACATGGATAAGTCACAAAATCAAAACCTGAACAAGGATGGCAGACTTCCAAAGACTTTTTTTGAACTTACAGACAATATGGATTTGATTGACATTTGGAGGACAAAGAACCCTCTAGGTATGGAGGGAACTTTCTTTTCTGAGGCCCACCTATCATGGACAAGAATCGACCAAATCTGGATATCAAGAGGACTGGCACCTAAGACAAAAAAAATAGAGATCTGCCCTAAAACTTGCTCCGACCATAATGCTTTGAAAATGGACTTGAGACTTACACCAGCTGGATCCTTCAGATGGAGAATGAATGACTACTTGTTTAGAGATCAGGAGATTGTGAAGAAGGCCCAAAAAACGTTGAAAGACTATTTTGAAATAAACCTGAACACCTTGGTGGAAAAGAAGACAATCTGGGATGCGAGCAAAGCCGTTATGAGAGGGTTTCTGATACAACAGAACACTATTAAAAAGAAACTCTGGAATGGTAAAAAGGATAAGATTCTGGATAAAATAAGAGATGGAGAAAGAAAATTGAGACTAAATCCAAAATCAAAAGAAGTCTTAAGAGAAATAAAATTTTACCAAGTACAATATACAAAATTGATAAACCAAGAAATTGAATGGAAAATTAAACAGATGAAACAAAGATCATTTGAATCGGAGAATAAATGTGGGAAGCTGCTGGCATGGCAGCTGAAGAAGAGACAAAAATTGAACTTTGTTACCAATCTGGAGGTTGAAGGAGAATGTATCCAGAAACCAGAAGAAATTAGAAAGTGCTTCCAGAGATACTTTAAAAAGTTGTACACACAAGGACCACAAGCAGAGACTGAAATAAATAATTTCTTAAAAAGTCACGGCCTGCAAAAGTTAACACAAGACAAACAAACAACCCTGAACTGTAGAATAACACAACAGGAAATTGAAAGAGCCATTCAGAATATGCAAATAGGCAAATACCCAGGCCCAGACGGGCTTACCTCCAAATATTACAAGACATTGATGGAATATTTGACACAGCCATTAATGGAGGTATGCAATCAGATTATGGAAGGGAAGGGGGCACCAGAATCGTGGAAAGAAGCATTCATTACTCTGATACCAAAATTGGAATCTGAAAAGACTCAACTTAAAAATTATCGTCCCATCTCACTCCTAAATGTGGATTACAAAATTTTTGCTGATATTTTAGCAAACAGACTGAAAAAAGTTTTGAATGAAGTAATTCATAAGGACCAAGCAGGCTTTCTCCCTGGTAGGCATTTGTCTGATAATACCAGGAACATTATTGATGTTTTGGAGTTACTACAGACAAACATGAATACGAAAGCAGTCTTGATTTTTATAGACGCGGAGAAGGCCTTTGATAATATATCCTGGAAATTTATGAAGAAAAATTTGGAAGGGATGGGAGTGGGAAGGGCGTTTCAAAATAGTATTGAAGCAATCTATTCAGAACAAAAGGCCAAATTGATAGTAAACAGTGTGGTGACAGAG
Organism: Podarcis bocagei; assembly: GCF_964188305.1. Taxonomy (NCBI): domain Eukaryota; kingdom Metazoa; phylum Chordata; class Lepidosauria; order Squamata; family Lacertidae; genus Podarcis; species Podarcis bocagei. The sequence continues at coordinate 6,659,882 of NC_138126.1, forward strand.
GAGTTTAAGATTGAAAAAGGGACACGACAGGGGTGCCCCCTATCACCCTTGCTATTTATTTCTGTCCTGGAGGTGTTGCTGAACTTGATTAGGAGGGATCAACTGGTGGAGGGAATACAGGTCGGAGAAAAGCAATATAAACTTAAGGCCTTCGCAGACGATTTGGTTCTGACACTACAGGAGCCAGAAACCAGTACAAAAAGAGCTCTTGAACTAATTTCTGAGTTTGGTCGGGTGGCGGGATTCAAGTTGAACAAACAAAAAACTAAGGTTTTGGCAAAAAATCTGATATCTTCAGAAATAGATGGGTTCCAGAAGGAAACAGAATTAAATGTGGTCACAAAAGTGAAATACCTGGGGGTTAACTTGACTGGTAGAAATTTGAATTTATTTAAGGATAATTATGAAAAATGTTGGTCAGAAATTAAAAAGGATTTGGAAACTTGGTCAAGATTGAAACTCTCCTTGTCGGGAAGAATTGCAGCAGTAAAGATGAATGTATTGCCAAGAATGTTGTTCTTGTTTCAAACCCTTCAGATCGTGGACAGAGTGGAATGTTTTGGAAAGTGGCAGAGAGATATTGCGAAGTTTGTCTGGCAGGGCAAAAAGCCCCGAATAAAATTTAAGATATTAACAGATGCAAAGGAAAGAGGGGGGTTTGCCCTGCCGGACTTAAGATTGTACTATGAAGCTGCATCTCTCTGCTGGATGAAAGATTGGTTTCTGTTGGAAAACACTGATGTCCTAGATCTAGAAGGGCATAGTAACGCTTTTGGGTGGCATGCATATTTGTGGTACGACAAGGCAAAGTCTCATAAATTGTTTAAAAACCATATTGTCAGGAAAGCTTTATTCATCGTCTGGACTAAATACAAGGACTTACTTGAAAGCAAGACCCCGAGGTGGCTATCACCGACGGAGGCCAAGGCCATAAAATTACGTAATATGGAGAGTGGCTGGTTGAGATATTGTGAGATAATTGAGAGAGATGGTGACACTTGGAGGTTGCAGAGTTTTGAAAAATTGAAAGGAAAGGTGCGAGACTGGTTTCATTATGCCCAAATCTTAGAGACTTTTAAAAAGGACAAAAAAATGGTTTCCAGATGGAAAAATCAAAATTAGAGACAGAATTACTCGAACCTAAGACGAAAGTGCTTTCAAGAATGTATAACTTGCTGCTTAAATGGAATACTCAAGATGAGATAGTTAAATCAGCTATGATAAAATGGGCACAAGACATTGGGTACAACATTATGTCTGAAGACTGGGAAAGGTTGTGGACCACCGGTATGAAATTTACGGCATGTAGTGCCTTAAAGGAAAACATTATGAAAATGGTATACAGGTGGTACATGACCCCAGTCAAACTTGCAAAGATATATCATTTGTCTGATAATAAATGTTGGAAATGTAAGGAGGCTGAAGGAACTTTTTTTCACCTCTGGTGGACATGCCCGAGGGTGAAGGCTTTTTGGGAAATGATTTATAATGAGTTGAAAAAGGTGTTTAAATACACCTTTCACAAGAAACCAGAGGCCTTCCTCCTGGGCATTGTGGGCCAGAGAGTGTTAAAAAAAGATAGAACTTTCTTTTTATATGCAACTACAGCAGCAAGAATTCTTATAGCCAAATACTGGAAGGCACAAGAATTACCCACGCTGGAAGAATAGCATTCGCAGCTGATCGATTACATGGAATTAGCCGAAATGACAGGCAGAATCCGAGATCTGGGAGAAGATGCAGTGGAAGAGGATTGGAAAAAATTTAAGGACTATTTACAAAAACATTATAAGTTATATGAATGCTGAGAGTTTGCTAAGTGCTCTGGAAAAACATGCTTCAGTATTGAAATTGGTAAATGACGGAAATTAAGTTTAAGATTTAGAAATGCATAAATTAGGGATTACATAACTAAATGAAAACACAAAAACAACTGAAATAAGGTATCAATTTGCTGTTCATTTATATTGTAAAGAAAGCAGGGGATGGAGGACGTGGGGAAGTCTGGTTGATTATGAAAATTGATTTGAAAAAGTGAACTTCTTTTTTCTTCTTATAATTTCTTTTCCTTTCTGTAAAATCGCTTTTGTTGTGTCATTGATGATGTATTTTTACCCTGGAAAAAAGCAAATAAAAAAACTATTATAAAAACAAAACAAAACAAAGTGGTTCAAGAAGGAAAGCCAATTTGCTGCTATGCTTGTGCTCCATGTGCAGAAGGGACAATCTCTACTTATGAAGGTGGGTGACTCCAAGTTAGAAGGAGAATAGGAATAGGAATCTCTGGCCAAAAAGTGGAGAGCGAAGTGGAGAACTTTGGATGCACTGCCCACAATGCATTTATTTAGGGATATTAAAGGGTGCCCTCAGTGAGCAAAGAACCAAAACCACACCAAAAAGAAAATGAGTTTATTTAAATATATATATATTAAAAATACAATAGTAAATGTTCACTTAGTGAAAGCACAATACAAAATAAAATAAATCATATTAAAATTATTACATGGAAGAAATACAAGAAATACAAAAATGTTTGTGCTACCTATTTAAAGACATATGTACAAACTTAAGAGTGAACAATTATCCTTCTAACAAATTTTCTCCAATCCAGCTAACTGAAATGTTGCTGGAGATGTTGGATAAATATATAAAAGTAAATAATTGCAAATAGACCAGAAGAATAAAAGAAAAAAACACACCCAAATGATATGGGCCCCAGAAGACAAAATATGAACGGTAAAAGCTCAAGGTAAAGAGGCATGTCGTTGGTATTTGGTGAAAGCTGTACAATGTTGACACCAGACACGTGTCTGTGGAGGTGAGAGTTTCTCAGCTATTCCTATATCCCAAGGTTGTTTGGGTGATGAAAGGCAAGGAAACCCTCTCTGTCCTTGAAAGAAAGTCAGGATGCTATGGTAAACATTGAAAAAGGAAATAAACAAACTTTTGCCTCTCCCTCCCTACAATGCCTCCTTCCCTGATCACCCTTGCATCAGCATTATTCTTCCTGGTATTATAGAACACAGACGGTTATTCATATGGATGATGTTTGGACACTCTTTTCTCCTTCTCCTTAGATGCAGATCATTGCATCAAATGTCCAGAAGATCAACATCCAAATAAAGACCGAGATCAATGTATCCACAAGATTATCACCTTCCTGGCTTATGAAGACTACTTGGGAATCGTTTTAGCTTTCCTTTCCTTATTCCTGTCTTTAACAACAGGCTTTGCCTTAGGAATCTTCATTAAATACAAGGAAACACCCATAGTCAAAGCCAACAACAGGGACCTCTCTTACATCCTCCTCATTTCTCTCCTGCTTTCCTTTTTGTCTTCCTTCCTGTTCATTGGAGAGCCAAAGAAAGCGACTTGCCTTCTCTGGCAAACAGCTTTCAGCATCATCTTCTCCACTGCAGTTTCTTCTGTGTTGGCAAAAACCATCGCTGTGGTGCTGGCCTTTCTTGCTACTAAGCCAGGAAACAGAGTCAGGAGATGGCTGGGGAAAAGTCTGATGAACTCCATTGTCATTTCCTGTTCCAGTGTCCAAGTGGTTATCTGCACCATCTGGCTAGGAATCTCTTCTCCATTTCCAGAGTCTGACATGCACTCCCAGGCTGGACAGATCATTGTGCAATGTAATGAAGGGTCTGTTGCTATGTTTTACAGTGCCCTTGGCTACATGGGCTTCCTGGCTGCCATCTGCTTCATGGTGGCTTTCTTAGCCAGGAAGCTGCCTGGGGCCTTCAATGAGGCTAAGCTGGTCACCTTCAGCATGCTGGTCTTCTGCAGTGTTTGGGTGTCCTTTGTGCCCACCTACCTGAGCACCAAGGGAAAATACATGGTAGCCGTGCAGGTCTTCTCTATGTTGGCCTCCAGTGCTGGGCTTCTGGGCTGCATCTTCATCCCAAAGTGCTACATCATTATACTGAGACCTGATCTGAATACAAAGGAGCACCTAACCACAAAAATTAAATATGTCATGTGATTCCCTAATGACTCAGCTAAATAGCTGCAAATAAAACATTTTAAATGTGTTTTGAAGTGCAATTTCCAAATGTGACAGCAGATGACAACAGCGAGCTATGCAAAATTCAATGTATTTTTCAAAAAGTTTTTTCTCTTCCTTTCCCATAAATAAGAATGATGAAAATGTACAGTGGTGCCCCGCAAGACGAATGCCTCGCAAGACGAAAAACCCGCTAGACGAAAGGGTTTTCCGTTTTTTGATGTGCTTCGCAAGACGAATTTCCCTACGGGCTTGCTTCGCAAGACGAAAACGTCTTGCGAGTCTTGCAATTATTTCGCTATCTTCCCCCTTTTTCTAAGCCGCTAAGCCGCTAATAGCCTTTTAGCCGCTAAGCCTTTAATAGCCGCTAAACCGCTAATAGCGCTAATCCGCTAAGCCGCTAATAGGGTTGCTTCGCAAGACGAAAAAACCGCTAGACGAAGAGACTCGCGGAATGGATTATTTTCGTCTTGCGAGGCACCACTGTATTTGTAATGTTGGGGCTCCGCTAGGAGTGCCTTGGAAGATGGCCAACAATACCATCTCTCCAGCTCACACAAGATACTTAAGGGGCTGAGATAGGAGTAAATCAGCCTCCCATTTTTCTTCCCGGTGTGAGGGAAGATGCAGCCTCGTCCGCAGTTGCCCATAAATCATCCCCGAGTTCGAAAGAAGGAGGGGGTGAGGGCACTGGACAGAAAGCCCTCGAGCGAGCTCAGATCTCTCAGACGCTGTCTCTGAGAGCGACCCTGGTTGCATTTCTTAAGATAAAAAAATTGATATAAGTTATTGCACATGCTTCGAGCGAAGAAAAGGGTACATTAGCTGCTAATTAAGCCTGCTACTGAGAAGTTAAAAGTGATGGATTGGACTGGAAAGAAGATAACATGAAAGAATAACATCTATGCCGGTATGTTGAAAGTTGGAAAGACTTTTTCTTTTCTTTTCTTATTACGATATTATCTAACAACCCACCCACCCACGCCCCTGAAGAACCGTCAATACGACCTACAGCAAGTGAGATTGGAAAATAAACTGTGTGGAAATAAAAATATCAACTAAAGCTTTTGTTTTTTGAAATATCTGGAAAGAAAATAAAAGGCTCTCTTGTGACGCAGTATTTAATCGGGACCCGCCATTATGACTCAGATTATGTTGCGAGATTAATAGTCATAGGGGGAGGCGAGCCATTACTCTGTTATCATGTTTGTATTCTAAGTTTGACTTGGCAAATCTTCTCTGGAAAGGCTAATTTATGGAGCAACTTGTCTGGGAAAATTAATGAGCAAACGCCTAGATTTTATTTCATCAGAACTGAGAAAGATGGTGTCTGCCGCTCAAGGAGGACTTTTGGATCAGCGTGTGATTTATTGCAAACAAAAGATTTACCAGCTTTTAAAAAAGGGAGAGCCTTACAAAGTTCACACAGAAACATATTATTGCTTACTTTAACTTGCTTGTGGAAACAACTCAGAGGTTATTAAGAAGAAAAAGGATAAAAACAAGAAGATTGAAAGATGGGACTGGTGAACACTAAAAGCAGCAGAAATATGAGATGATTGGACCCTACTGAACTAGAAGCATGGGAACCCCAACAAAAATATATAATTCGGCAAAATATTTGGACTTTATGATATGTATTGGTATAATTTGAAATAATTAATGTGATATGATTGTTTTGTTAAATTATTATAAAAAAGAAAAGAAAATATATTTGTAACGTTGGGGTGTGTGCAGTGTGCAGTCAGCTCGCCAGTGGATTGCGTAACTGAAGCCACAGCATTGTAGAAGAAAATATGTCAGACAGTTAACTAAGGTCAGCAATAGTATATTGTACTGGCACGCAGTAGAACAACTATGTACAACACAGTTCTTTTAGCATCCCTAGCGCCCAAGGAAGGTCGGTGGCCGAGCACCCACAAATTTTGGTGCCAGGGCCATGCATGCTGCATCGCACCCATGGCACCGGGCACCCCCTATTGTGCAGGCAAAATGGCACTACTGTTCATGTGAGCCATGGTTGTAAACTTACAGATAATGTTAAAAGATGCCGTCAAACTTCTTCATTTAGTCAAATGGTTGCCATTCAAACTTCCTTCTAAGCTTGTTCTGCTGCCTAATATTGATCTCAAAGAACACAGCATCTCTACTAACAACCACCATCACTAGCCTAACCCTGTTTTGTCTATAGTGGCCCATTTCAAGTAAGACCTGCTCACCTCTCACTCATGAACAGGGAAGGTGGTGTTGCAGAGGCTCCCCCTAAGACTTCCTCCCTCTTACTTGGAGTGCTAATTTGGCATCTACCAAGCTCCACTAAGCTCCTGGTTGAAGGGTCTTTGTGTATTGCTGGAGCCTGAATGAAGTGTCTGGGTGGCTGATGTTACTCTTTGATTTATATGGGGATTTGTAATGTTTTTGTCCCATTGATACACTTTAAACCAATCTATTCAACCTTTTATACACGCCAGCATTTATTGTATTTCTTCTTCACTTTCTTTTTTCAGTTTCTTTTATTTCTTTTTTCTAAAGATCAGTTAATAGCTGTGTGCTGGGAATCTGTTTCTATGAACCTGCACAATTTGATGCTGAGCCAAGAAGGCATCTCTCAACTCCATAAGAAAGATCTATTTTCCTGCAGTACCCTATGCCTTGTTAGCCAGAATTCCCATTAAGTTCAATGGGACACACAGAACCTGGACTTATTTACCTGGGAGTAAGCCCCATGGAGCATATGCCTTAAAGAAACAAGCAGTTGATAATTCTTAATGATCTAACTGTGGGTTGGTTTCTGTGGGGATCAGAGGCTTGCATGTCTCTGAACAGGGCTGAATTTAGGTTTGATGAGGCCCCAAGCTACTGAAGATAATGGGGCCCTTTATATGTCCACCTGTCCTTTGTCAACAACAAATTGTCGCTGGATTTTGTGTTGAATATAGGCTATACTGTAATTTATGGACCTAGTAGGTCCATGCACAACACAAAACACTGTTGCTGTATGTTTATATTATTTGTTTTTTATCCTATATTTTGGAAATGTACATACAGTTTTTTCCCCTTTAACCTTTTTGGGGGGACCCTAAGAGAGTGGGCCGTAAGCTATGGCTTGTTTAGCTTATACGTAAATCTGGCACTGTTTCTGAATACCATTTGTTGCAGAACAAGACCACCAAAGGGCTCTTATCCCCATGCCCTGCTTGTGAGCTTCCCAAAGGTGTATGATCAGACACTTCAATATATGGGATGCTGGACTAGATGGGACTTCATCTCATCTGGCTGCAGAGCTTTCCTAATGCTGTTGAGGCCAAACTTGCACATGCACACACACACATCAAACATTGGCAATTCACCTTATAAACATGTTTTTCCCCAGCTCTGCACCTGCCACCCAAACTTCGCAATGACCAAAGTTTGTTGCAGTGTCAAATTTATTCTCCTTATAATTATCAAAATCATAACTATTAATTCCTGCCAAGATCAAGATCTATTTCTGGAGGTTGCCAAGACAGCGCAATCAAGGACAGCAGGAGGTTATATCTAGCTCAGTGCCTGGGGAGAAAGGCTGATGCAGAGAATAGCTGATATGTCAGAGACAGTCTGAATGAACAGCTGAGGCAAACCTGAATGTTACCCATACTGGGAAAGTCACTGCAGCATTCCTCTTGCAAGTGTTTTTGACTTCTGATTACCTGGCTGGGCAAGAGAAAGGAGCAGCCACAAGAGAAGTGTAGGTAAAGGTAAAGGGACCCCTGACCATTAGGTCCAGTCACAAACAACTCTGGGGTTGCGGTGCTCATCTCGCTTTATTGGCCGAGGGAGTCGGAATATGTCCGCAGGACTAAGCCACTTCTGGCGAACCAGAGCAGTGCACGGAAACGCAGTTTACCTTCCTGTTGGAGCGGTACCTATTTATCTACTTGCACTCTGATATGCTTTCGAACTGCTAGGTTGGCAGTAGCAGGAAATGAGCAACGGAACTTACACCGTCACGGGGATTCGAACCGCCGACCTTTTGATAGGCAAGCCCTAGGCTCTGTGGTTTAGAGCACAGCACCACCCGCATGTAGGAGGTACAGGCAAAATGATTTCCCTCCTGCTTTTCCTGCTAATGACACATGGAGACTGTGAAAATCAAGGAAATGTATGTCCCTTGAATCTGATCTGGGAAGAAAGTGAAACACAGAATTACTACCGGCCCGGAGACTTCATAATTGCTGGGATCATATCTCCAAGTATGTTGACTATAGAAGAACCATACATTTTTTCCCAGATTCCCTCAAAAAGGCTTGGATGGTAAGTAATTAGATGCCACTGGATGTCATGCTTCTCCAACACCATCCAACAGTTTCTACTTAATTCAAAATAATAAAGGCAATTTTCCACTTCGAAGGCTGTGTGTTTTCTTTCTTTCTTTGCAATGGAATTTGCAATCTCCTAGTTTTTATTTTTAAGTGGTAAATAGATTTACACCTTGTAACTAGATGATCCTCAGATGAAGAGTGGTATATAAATTTATTACATAAATAATAATAAAAATATATTCCTTGTCTCAGCCCAAACTGCAAACATACATATCATTGTTTGGTGATGAGCTACTTTGAGAATGCCTAGAAATAACATTTGCTTTCTTTACATGGTGAATAGGTTTCTGACATTTTTTATTTGATGTTTCATTGCAGTTTTACACCTAGGTTCTACTGGCACATCTTGTCCTTCTTGTTCTCCATTCAGGAGATCAACCAGAATTCCAGGTTCTTACCCAACATCTCCTTGGCCTACAACCTCTTTGAGAACTTTTTTGATGGAAGGATGACTTCTGCTGCCATGCTAGACCTGCTTGCAGGAGGGCAAAGCAATACTCCAAACTATAACTGTGGAGAATGGAATAACCTGCTGTCTGTTCTTGAAGGGGGCAATTCTGCCATCTCGAAAGAGATTTCAGCCATGTCTGGCATCTACAAAATCCCACAGGTATGAAGGATAGGGACAAGAAATAAATTCCACTTTCTTTCCAGGAGAGTCAATATGGGAAATGAAAAAGTGAGAAAACCCTTAGTGATAGTAGATCTTTCTTCCAGCATCCACCAATCTGGCACTCTCCAAATATTTCAGACTAAAACTGCAATCAACCGCAGCAAGCACATTTTTTTTCAGACAATAACAGATAATAAGTAATAACAGACAATAAATACAGTATCTATTCCTTTTCCTGAAAATCAAACAAATCACTAATCTCTTCCTTTCCTCACTAGATCAGTTATGGCGTTATGACTCAGACACTGGATGAGAAAACTGAAGTCCCCTTTGTCTACCAAATGGTGTCCAAGAGGGAAACTCAGTATTGGGGGATTGTCAAGTTGCTCCTGAATTTTGGATGGACATGGACTGGCCTCTTGGTTTCAGACAATGATAACGGAGAAAGGTTCTTGAGTGCCTTGAAACCTCTGATGACCAACAATGGAATTTGCATTGCCTTATTAAAAAGAATACCAGAATATAACCCAGATCCATTTCTCATCCCAAGTGAACCATTTACCATATGGGACAAAGTCAAAATATTTGTTTACTATAAAAGCAGTCAAGGGGCATGGACTGAACTCATGATAATACAACAATTTCTTGAGAAACAAATTGGGAGGAAAGTCTGGATCTCAACAGGTCTTCTAGACATTAATTTTGGTTTTCATAGTGCTCCTGATCTCTTCCAGTACATCCATGGATCTTTGTCCTTCATAATGAAGCCCCAACTAAGGAAAAAATACCAATCCTATGTGCCAGTTTCCGAAATTCTTGAACAGTTTTGGGATAAAGCATTTCATTGTTTATATAGAAAGGACACATTTGCTGTGAAAGGTCGGACAAGATGCACAGAGAATGAGAAACTGGAGTTGCTGCCTGAAGAGGAGCTGGAGAGAGTCCTGTCTCAAGACAGCTACGTCACTTACTTCAGTGTCCAAGCTGTGGCTCAGGCTTTAAAAGCTGCATATTCATCCAGATCAAGGGTCATGCTGATGGCGAGTGTTGGAGACAGCCTGGAACGTCAAAGACTACAGCCATGGCAGGTATTTCCTTTTCCTTGTTGCAAGTTGCTACTCATTTCCCCACCACTGGAATCAGACTTAGGACTGAGATTTTTATTTCTTTTTGCTCCTTTTGGCGGATAATCTCATTAGTGAGTCTTGTGGCAGAAGCAGACCTTTCTGCCTATTCTGGTTATGTCAGAACAGTCCCCCACCATCTAGTCCTTCCTCTATGGCGAGAGATGCAGCCATCATAGCAGAAGTTGGTTCCTCCTCATCTTCCACTGTGTCTCTGCTGGGACTTGAAATTGCCCATCAACTGTAAAACAGAAGGAATTTTTAATTATATATTAATATCTAAACTTTTACATGATAAAATTGGCCTTTGTCAAAAGAGTGCAGGGCGGTTTAACAACTTGGATAGTATGAAACACACTGTAAAACTACAGAAAGAACATGAAAAGCAAAGAGCTTCTCAGATTGTTGGAAAAGCTGTTGAAAGAAACAGATTTTTTTAAAAAAGGATTTATATTTAAATTATATTAACTGTTAAGAAATTTATGTCTATGCCAATAAATTAGCACAACCAAATGATAATGGGAGATGATGTCCTCCTTTGTGGCATTGTGCAAGTTCTACTGAGAGCGGCTACACTTTGAATGGAAAGGAGAAGTCTTCAATTTGCAGGCTTCCACATTATCTAGAGTCCTGAGGAACCAAGGTTTCAATCTCATGGGAGTATGTATGTGCAAATTCCCCCTACTTTCAGATAATTTTACCAGGCAGGGGGACTACTCTGAACAGCCACACATCCCACTCCTACACTCTTGACTGTGAGCAGACCTGAGCAGCCCCTATTGACAAATAACCTTCCCTGGTGATACAGTGAGCAGCTGAGGAAATGGTGTTCTATTCATAAGGGTCTAACTGTGCACTAGGAGTGCCTGTTGTTGGGATACTGCCAGGGAGACAAAGTCCATCATGCCCCCACGCCGATGCCGGATGATCCATCGATCTCCCGTAGATACAGTATCAGTCAATTAGCGACACGAAGCCTCAGAAATAGCTTGCCACATTCCAGAGCTCATGCACGCTCTATCAGCAGAGTTCGCACAGCGAAAGATGCACTCAGGAGAGCATATTTATAACTTTATTCAGCGTTGGTCAGAACAAAGAAAAAAACATGACTGCCTGCTTCGATGTCTCAGGCATAGAGAGAGAAACGAAAGCAATAGACAAACAGAAACTTCCTGTGAGCAGGAAATACGTAGGCTGTGACTCACAACAGCCTGTCCCCTTTTTAAGGTGGAACGGAAATATCCTAACACCAATATGGCCCCTATGCCTGGGCCTGTAGGTGTCATGAAGCATGCATGGCTTTGGCACCAAAATTTGTGGATGCCTGACCCCTTCATGGGGAATTTGGTCGGTCCTTGGGCACCCAGGGCCCCATGGAGTTGGCATCTATGCTGTGCACTGATTTGTAGGACCATCTATGTTTAAAAAGTTTTGTATTTGTGCTTTTTTATTTTTTTTAAGAAGTATTTTATTGTCTTTTGTATTTATCTTATTCTCTGGAAACCTTGTTATTTTATACAATGACTTGCCTACAAATGTTCTAATAAAGAAAAAGGAATGGCTGCAAGGTTATGACTCCAGATGAAATTCGCACAGACCCCAATTCCTAGGAGATTAGAGCTCAAAGTGTAGAGGGCTTATATTCAACTTTTCTGTTTCATAAATGCTGGTGTTTTTTCCTGCTGTTCCAGCTTCACCCTTTCTTAAGAGGACTCCAGTTTTTGAATACTTCCATGTGCAGCCTCAGATTGGATGAGAATGGGGAGATTCCATTCTACTATGACATTGAGAACTGGGTGATGTTTCCCAATAAGACTCGTGTAAGAGTGCCGGTTGGGAGTATAGGGAGAGACGGATCCACTGGCATGAAGTTCACAATCAACTCACAAGCCATTGTGTGGCCCAAGTGGTCTGAGAAGGTATGGCATACTACTTTATCCCACATTACATCTGTAATGGTCTAATCACTTACTGAATAATTCCAAGGGCACTTTGACTACAGCCCCTTGCACACCTGCTGGGGAGTAACGGCTCATTGACACTTCCATTTGTGCCGCAATGCGACTTACAAGTCCTGATCTGTGTCTGAGCAGGATTTTTGTTTTATGGTGTGTTTTTTTCTGCCAGCACTTTGCTGTGGTGCCATTTGCTTTGATTCACTGCTAAAATGTGGCTGTTCTTAGGGGGAGCACTGAGACAGACAGGAAGGAAGGAAGGAAGGAAGGAAGGAAGGAAGGAAGGAAGGAAGGAAGGAAGGACTGCTTTGACATGGAGCTTTAAAGCATGGACCTGTGACTAGAAAGATGGCCCAAAAGGAAGTGTGGATAAGCCCTAATCAGTGTAATGCAAGGTTTACAAAAGTCAGCCCAGGGGATGAATGAGAATCACGTCCAGACTTCAGGAAGTAAAGAGTGGAAAGGAGAGCTTTTGCTCCCTGGATATTGATGGCATCTCCTGACCTCAGTGCTTGGACAGTTAACAAGCATGGTATTAGCTTTGGGAAAAGAATAATAAAGTAACCATAATTTAGGAGGCAGTTTTTGAAGTTGGAGTCTTCAGGTGGTGGTATGTTTAACTGCTTTTCCCATTGCTCTGTCCCAGCTGCTGCCAACCTAGCAGTTCAAAAGCATATGAGTGCAAGTAGATTAATAAGTACCATTGCAGTGGGAATGTAAATAGTGTTTCTGTGCACTCTGGCACTCATCACAGTGTCCTATTGCTCCAGAAGCGGTTTAGTCATGCTGCCACATGACCCAGAAAGCTGCCTGAGAACGAATGCCGGCTCCCTTGGCCTGAAAGTGGAGATGAGCGCCACATCCCATAGTCAAATTTCACTGGACTTAACCATCTAGGGGTCCTTTGAATTTAACTTCATGAGTATGTTTTATTGCTGCTGTTTTGTTATCACTGTCATTCTAGGATTTGTCATTTGTTTTTTGAATACTTTTGTATAGAATATGCAGATATAATTCTCCAAACAAAAAAGGAAATACACCAAAGAGGTTTCCCTGCCATGTTGTCCTGCATCAAAATGCTTCCATGGAAAAGTGCCTGGGGTCACTGGGAATAGGGACCCTGTTAGGTCCATTCTAAACTCCATAAATGAATGACATAGACACAGGTAGTCCTGACACTTTCTGTTTGATGCATGTTCTCTATGTTTAGACTGTACCTAGCTCCAGGTGTACCAAAAGCTGTCAACCTGGATACGCCAAAGTGGTTCAAGAAGGAAAGCCCGTTTGCTGCTATGCTTGTGCCCCATGTGCAGAAGGGACCATCTCTGCTCAGGAAGGTGGGTGAATATAAATGGGAGCCCTTTTGAGAATATAAATTGTGTAAACATTCACTTAGGAACACTTTCTTTGAAGAGTCAAAAGACATTTTTGATTGTGTCTCCTTTTTTGGCTTCTCTATTTTTCTAAATGAAGCAGTTGGTGGACTACAAATCAACGATCATTGTGAGGGCATCCTCAGTAATCAGATATATTATTTATATAAGGTAAAACCATTTCACATAGAACAGGACAGTATGAATTCAGCAAAAACTGCACAAGAAGCACCTCTGTGGGAGATCACTACCTCTCAGCTTTAGCTATATCCCAAGTTTGTTTTGGTGATAAAATTGAGAAACTTTTCAAAACCACCTTTATTGTCATGGAGGAAGGCAACAGTATAAACATAAATAAGCAAATGAAATAACCAGTTTTGTCCACTCCTTTTTTAGACATTTCCCCCCCCTGACCCTCCCTTATATGGACACCTTTCCCCCTAAAATGTAATAGAACATAGATTGTTATGGATTTACATGATGCTAAAGCACTCCTTTTCCCTCCATAGATGCAAAGCATTGCACCAAATGTCCAGAAGATCAGCATCCAAACAAGGGTCAAGTTCAATGTGTTCCCAAAAGTATAACCTTCCTGACCTATGCAGAAACTTTGGGGAGCGTTCTAGCTTCCATTGCTATCTTCCTGCTATTAATGACAAGCATTGTTTTAGGAACCTTCCTTAAATACAAACAAACGTCCATAGTCAAAGCCAATAACCGGGACCTCTCCTACATCCTCCTTGTATCCCTCCTGCTCTCTTTTTCGTCCTCCTTCCTATTCATTAGCCGGCCAAGGAAGGAGACCTGCCTTCTCCGACAAATGGTCTTCAGCATCATCTTCTCAGTTGCTGTCTCTTCTTTGTTGGCTAAAACCATCACTGTGGTGCTGGCCTTCACGGCCACCAAGCCAGGGAACAGAGTGAGGAGATGGCTGGGGAAAAGTCTGGCCAACGCTGTTGTCATTTCCTGTTCCAGTGTCCAAGTTCTCATTTGCACCACCTGGCTGAGTACCTCTCCCCCATTCCCAGAGTCTGACATGCACTCCCAGCCTGCAGAGATTATCCTGCAATGCAATGAAGGGTCTGTGGCCATGTTTTATGGTGCCCTGGGTTACATGGGCTTCCTGGCTGCTATCTGCTTCGTGGTGGCTTTCTTAGCCAGGAAGCTGCCTGGGGCCTTCAATGAGGCCAAGCTGATCACCTTCAGCATGCTGGTCTTCTGCAGTGTTTGGGTGTCCTTTGTGCCCACCTACCTGAGCACCAAGGGGAAATACATGGTAGCCGTGCAGGTCTTCTCTATCTTGGCCTCCAGTGCTGGGCTTCTGGGCTGCATCTTCATCCCAAAGTGCTACATCATTATACTGAGACCTGATCTGAACACAAAGGAGCACTTGACAACAAAAACCTAAAGATGGCATCTGATTCTCCAGGCTATATAAAGGGATGGGTTCTGCTTAAAACAGAATATTAATCAGAAACAGTTGGTGTGAACTTAATTCAGGTGTGATACAGGACCTTGGGACATGTAGTGGGCTTCAGGGTCCCTGTTATTATTCTACAATAGGTACTTACATATTTTACATAGCCTTTATCCTTTTGTTTTTTGCCAGGACTAGGCTCACTATATATATATTTTAAAGCTTGTTTACTAGCTAAAAATTGGTCATGATCCGTTGCTGTTGCTTGAGCTGCCTGAAGATGCTTCCCTGGTGAGTTTTGAGGGCTTAGATTCTTGGGTGAGTTAAGATGCAATGTGGCCACCTAAGGAGGAGAAACATCTGAGCTTTATTGCAATATATAAGAGGGACACTATTTTATCCTTTCTGGATTCTTAAAAGGGCCGCAAGGCTTGAAATAATATAAATACTTCTAACATGGTGTGGTATTTTCCTGTTTCTTTCCCATTAAACATTCATTGGTGGGATGCAAAGTGTGGGTTCCACCAAATGCTCTTTTCAGAGTTCAAGCATTTATCAGGTTTTCTTCCATGAGGATTTTCTGATGAAAAGTAACACTTGCGCTAAACCTGAAGGGACTTTCACCTTTGAAACATGAATACATTATTAAAGCAGTGTGACTATCATGAATAATTTTTTGCAATTTACATCTCATTGGTTTATGTTGCTTTATTTCCTTTAACTGTACCATATTTTTGTTAGGATATTTCCGTTCAACCTTAAAAAGGGAGTAGGTTGTTGTGTCACAGCCTGTGTATTTCCTGTTCACAGGAAGTTTATGTTTTGTATATGCTTTCGTTTTCTCTCTGTGCCTGAGACATCGAAGCAGGAGTCATGTTTTTTCTTTGTTCTGACCAACGCTGAATAAAGTTGTAAATAATGCTCTCCTGAGTGCATCTTTCACTGTGCGAACTCTGCTGATAGAGCGTGCATCAGTTCTTGGAATGTGGAAAGCTATTTCCGAGGCTTTTGTCGCTAATTGATTGATACTGCGTTTCTACGGGAGGTCGATGGATCGTCCGGCATCGGCGTGGGGCCATGATGGCTTTTGTCTCCCTGGCAGTATCCCAACAATTTTCTCATGTATAAGATGCTCCCATGTAGTAGTAGTAGTAGTAGTAGTAGTAGTAGTAGTAGTAATTTTATTATTTATACCCCACCCATCTGGCTGGGTTTCCCCTGCTACTCTGGGTAGCTTAAAGCACTTAATAAATTGTAAAACACCAAACGTTAAAAACGTTCCTGTCTTCAAAAAGTCAGGTAGTTGGATCACTGAAATATGTGTGGCCTTTTCTCATTGTAAAGACATCAGTCATATCAATAGGACTGCTCATGAATTCTTTAGGAACAGTGTGGAAATATGTGGAAAGTCACGCTCCATATTTGCACTCTGGAAAGGGAGTTTGTAAACCTGCACAAACAACTTTCCCCTTTTGTTCTATTTTGATTATGTATTTTGAGGTTTTATATCTGATTTTATTCTGAGGACGCCCTGACACCTGGGTGTGTAGGACGGTATATAACTTCAAATATAATACCACAATAGTAATAACTTCTTGTTAATAACTTATAATAAGTTATTAATTTTCATTACCCGTGTGGGAATGAACCTCTGTTCTCCAGCACATGGTTTCTCTGTTTATTATTTTTCAATACTGCCTTTTATCCAAGGCACCCAAAATATTAACACCAATAGTACTGGAACTCAGCGGGTCTCAATTAGCACCCTCCCACCAAATTTGGGATGATAACATGGGATCAAGGAGAGGTTACGGTCTGTGCCTTTACTGAATTTATTTTAGCACTCCTAATCATTTTTCACAATGAAAAAAAAATATTATATTTTAAAAAATGGCACAGCCATCAGTATAGGCAATAAAGTAGCCTAACAAATCCAAGCATCAAAAAAGAGAGCAGGAGGGAGATAATCATAGAATCATAGAGTTGGAAGAGACCACAAGGGCCATCGAGTCCAACCCCCTGCCAAGCAGGAAATCCTCAGAATAGAGGAGAGGTTCTTTTTGTTGGCTTTGACTATGGGAATGTCAAGGTATTAGAAGAAGATTCCTAACACAATCTCTGTGGTTAAGGACAACAAGAGCGCAAAGGACATCAGGAGGATCCCTAAATACTCTCCATAAGTGAGGAAGCTGATTACCTTGGGTATATATTTATACTGAGCCTTGTTTGGATGCTAATTTTCTAGACACTTGGTGCAATGCCCTGCATCTGCAACGAACAGGAGTAATGTTTAATAGAGTTTTCCAGCTTTTTTAGCCAGGCAGCTGCCTGGGGCCTTCAATGAAGCCAAGCTGATCACCTTCAGCATGCTAGTCTTCTGCAGTGTTTGGGTGTCCTTTGTGCCCACCTACCTGAGCACCAAGGGGAAGTACATGGTAGCCGTGCAGATCTTCTCTATTTTAGCATCCAGTGCTGGGCTTTTTGGTTGTATCTTCCTACCTGAGTGCTACATTGTTGTACTGAGGCCTGATCTGAATACAAAGGAGCACCTAACAACAAAAATTAAATATGTCACGTGATTCTCTAAGGACTCAGCTAAACAGCTGCAAATAAAATGTTATAAATGTGTTGTAAAGTGCAATATACAAATGTGACACTAGAAAGCAACAGTGATCTATACTAAATTCAATGTATTTGTAAAAAAGGTTTTTTTATTTTAAAAAGGCATTTTCACAGCATTTTTTATTTGTTTAGATTTCACCTATGGATTCTTTTCAGTTTTGATGTCCAGCACAACAGTTATGAAAACTACATACTTGTCATGTGACTGCAGCTTTTTCAATGTAATTTTCTCTTCCACTCAAGTAAATAATAATAATAATAATAAATAAACAAATAAATAAACAAACAAACAAATAAAAAAAAATTATTTATACCCTGCCCTCCCTGGCCAGAGCCAGACTCAGGGTGGCTAACACCAGTAAAATAAAAACAAAATGGGGGGGGGCAATTTAAAATAGAGGTTAAAATGCAATTTAAAATGCAGTCTCATTTTAAAAGTAGCCCATAGATCAAAACCATAAGGGGAGGGAAACAAAAGGGTCAGACTGAGTCCAAACCAAAGGCAAGGTGGAACAGCTCCATCCTGCAGGCCCTGCGGAAAGATGTCAAGCCCCGCAGGGCCCTTGTCTCTTGTGAGAGAGCGTTCCACCAAGTCAGGGCCTGTACTGAAAAAGCCCTGGCCCTAGTTAAGACCAATCTAACCACTGTGCAACTTGGGGCCTCCAAAATGTTGTCAGGAATGATGGAAATGTATTTATAATTTTGGGGTGATTTTGATAGCCATAAGGGAGATAAGCACTGGCTCTGCAACATCCTGCAATCTTTACATAGCTCCATGCTCAGGTGCAGGGCTGGAGAAAAACATGTTTTGCAACAGCCCTCAGATGTCACTCTAGACTCTGAGATGGTGAAGGGAAGGGGCAGCTGAACATATCTCAACTTTGTGGAAAAGCACATTCACATGAGTCATGGTCAACATTCGGTTTTCAGACAGTGGGGAGGAAATTCTGCTCTATAGGCCAGATTAGACCCAGCAGATCGCCCTCCCCTTTTGATCTGCATGGCTGTTATGGTCAACCTGTGTCGCTCCAACAACCCTTCACTTGACATTTCTTTTCAAGGGGTGCTCAAGGAAGTAATGAAGGTGAATCTTACTCAGTATGTCTTCTGAGAAGACCTACCAAGGCTTTCTACCATATATACCTTGGTCAAGAAACCAGTCCTAAAGCTCACCCAAGTTCTGGTTGGTGCCAGGAGTGCCCAGAGGTTCTGCTGTCAATGTGAGCAGCAAAGATTGGCAATGCTGCTTGAAGCTCCTCTTTGCCAAAGAAGAGTCTTCTGGGACTGGCCAGAGATTCATCTAGTCCAGCATCCTGTTCCCACGTTGGCCAAGCAGACACATCTGGGATGTCCACAGACAGGTCCTGAGCACAACAGTGCTGTCCCTTCCTACAGTTTCCATCAAAGGGAATTCAGAAGCATGCTGCCCGCAACAGTGGAAAAGCAGGGAAGTGGGGAGGAAGTTTCATACCTGCACAGGGGTCTTGCCCAGCCCTATAGGACACACTACTCTAGGTCCCAGATTTTTCACTTTTGGTCCCTTTGATTTCCCTCTGAACTTCAATGTTGGTTTTGAACCCCCTTATTATGGAAGTGAGAGCTGGACCATAAAGAAGGCTTATAGCCGAAGAATGGATGATTTTGAATTACTGTGCTGGAGGAGACTCTTGAGAGTCCCATGGACTGCAAGAAGATCAAACCTACCCATTCTGAAGAAAATCAGCCCTGAGGGCTCACTGGAAGGACAGATCCTGAAGCTGAGGCTCCAATACTTTGCAAGCAAGTACTCTGAATTAACCCTGCCTTGGCTTTTTATCTGCAAGGATAAACTGACACACTCTGGCACATTCTGACTCTGCAGTGGCCACAGGTCCCCTGTGCATAATGTACTGCTTTCTCAGAGACAAGTCACAGAAAATACCTGATCAACCAAACCATTGCTACTAATGCTCCTCTGGGGTCACCTTGACTTGTCTTATTTGCTAGCAGATGATAAACTGAGGGACAGTTTTGCCATTGCAATATTCAGTCACATAGATGCACCCAAAATATGTTAGGATATACTTCCATTCCACCTTAAAAGGGTACAGGCATGATGTGTGTGTATCACATGCCTGTTTACTCCCAGCACTGTCTCCTGGGAACTTCCGTTGTATGTTGCTTTTGTATTTCGGCTGTTTTTCCTGGAGACGAAGGGATGCAGTCATGTTTTCCTTTGTTCCTGACAAAAATTGATCAAAATACCACTAGTATTAACAATTTGGGACAGAAGGTAAATACTAATACAGAAGCTATTGAGAAATTGCTACAGGAATCTACTTTGACCCGAAAGACAGCTGATGAAGCAAAGGAAATAGCAGTTGCTGTAGAAGAGAAGATACCACCGATACACAGGCAACTTGAAGACCACAGGTCAATATTGTCTATGATTGAATTGAAGGAGAAACAAACGAATTTGAGGATCAGGACCGTACCTGAACTTGAGAAAGACAACCTGACTGACTTTCTTATGCAAGAATTTGCAGACTTTTGGAACCCAGACTTGGAGAAGGAAGATTTTAAGATAGTGAGTGCTTTCAGGCTTGGAAGAGGAGGGAAGAAGAACAGGGTGAGAGACTGTTTGATCACCCTCTGAACAAAAGAGGAGAGAGACAAAATCTTGAGTCTGCACTTCCAGAAGACTTTGGAAATACATCAATCGAAAGTGGAGATATTTAAAGACATTCCGAAATATCTTTTGGACCTTAGGTCCAATTATAGAGATTTGGTTGCCCTGTTGAGAAGCAACAGAATTATCCTTAGGTGGGAATTTCCTCAAGGCCTATCCTTGGAGCCAGTGTGGTGTAGTGGTTAAGAGCGGTAGTCTCGTAATCTGTGGAACCGGGTTCGCGTCTCCACTCCTCCACATGCAGCTGCTGGGTGACCTTGGGCCAGTCACACTTCTTTGAAGTCTCTCAGCCCCACTCACCTCACAGAGTGTTTGTTGTGGGGGAGGAAGGGAAAGGAGAATGTTAGCCGCTTTGAGACTCATGAAGGGGAGTGAAAGGCGGGATATCAAATCAAAACTCTTCTTCTTCTTCTTCTTCTTCTTCTTCTTCTTCTTCTTCTTCTTCTTCTTTAGCTTTAAAGGAAGAAAGATAAAAATAAGATCAGTGGACAACAAAGAAAGATTTTTGAAAGACCACGGAGAAGACCTGCAGAAAGAATCTGGAGAAGAGTCAAGAGCACTAGAAGTAATAATAGACATAGCAAAACTACCTTTTGGATTAAAAGACTGCCCAGAGAAGGTGATACCACCGACAGAGCAGGAACAGGCACTTGGTGCAGTTGGAGGAAAGTAAAGTAACTACATCATGGCTCTGCAACTATTAAGTTGGAATTGTAATGGTCTCAACTCCCCCCAGAAAAGGAAAACAGTGTTTCATTTATTAAAAAAGGAAAATTGGATTTGATTTGTCTACAGGAAACACATGTGACAAGACTACATAGAAAAGTATTGATCAATAAAAGACTGGGCCAGGAGTTTATTTCATTGGATAAAGTTAAAAAAAGAGGAGTAGTGATTTATGCAAAGGAGAGACTATCACCAAAATTTATCTTTAAAGATGACCAAGGAAGATTTGTGGCAATTGAAATTCAAATACAATCCCCCCCAATAAATATCATTAAACAAAAATATTCAAATACAAGGAGAGAAATTCTTAATAGTAGGAGTTTACACACCAAATGAGGGGAAATCCGAATTCTTTAAAAAGTTGCATGAGACCTTGATGGACTATTTGGACTATAATGTGATTTTGATGGGAGATATGAATGGAGTGGTATCTACACTTATGGACAAGGCACAAAGACAGGTAGTCACTAAGGATAGTAGACTACCGAAAACCTTTTTTTGAGATGACAGACAACCTGGACTTAGTTGATATCTGGAGAACAAAGAATCCCTTGGCTAGAGGGGGAACCTTCTTCTCTGAAGCCAAAATGACTTGGACAAGAATTGACCAAATATGGGTAAGTAGAGGAATGTGGGAAAATGATTGCTTGTATATGAGAGCATGAGCAAAGTTCTTATTGTTGCAGGGTGATCTCATAGCTAGAAGCATCCTTGGAGCATGAATAGCGCGTGAACAGCTCGTGCTGTCCTATATGATTGGCTAACGTAGCATGGCCTGATCGCTCGCACGGTCTAGTGCGAATGTTCTTTATCTGCTGGCTAGAACAAATTGCTTGGCTTGTATTTTGTATCTTTCCTTGGCTTGTATCTTTCTGATTTCACACAATAAAAGCTGTGCTGCATTAGCCCTAGAGAGCTGCCATATTAGCCCTAGGAGCAGCCATATTTCGGAACCCCTCATGGTGTGAGACTGATTTTTCCCTGGATGCCGAGCTGCAACTCGACATTTGGTGCCCCGTGTGACTGCCTTCGGACTTCACGTTGTTTTTCCTTATTCA
The DNA here is from genome assembly GCF_964188305.1 of Podarcis bocagei. Classification (NCBI taxonomy): domain Eukaryota; kingdom Metazoa; phylum Chordata; class Lepidosauria; order Squamata; family Lacertidae; genus Podarcis; species Podarcis bocagei. Next base: position 6,681,808 of record NC_138126.1, read on the forward strand.
GCACTCACCAACACGTCGTTCATCCACGCAGTGGATCCCTGGTGAGTGCTCCCGTGTGACTGCCTGTTTTTCATTATTCAGCACTCACCAACACGTCGTTCATCCATGTAGTGGATCCCTGGTGAGTGCTCCCGTGTGATTTCTTTCGGATTTCATGCTGTTTTACAACGTTCAGCTCTCACCTCGCCCCGCAAGGGCTGCAGACGCGTCGTTCATCCACGTAGTGGATCCCTGGTGAGAGCTCCCGTGTGAATGTGATTCTGGACTACGTTACGGACTTATCAGCACTTATCTCCGCCCGGACAGGGCAAATAGGCGCCTTCCTCATCCTCCTACGGATCTCTCGGTAAGTGCTCCCTGCTCTTTTTGCAACTTTGCAATCATGGGAAAATCTCTCTCTGCACCACAGAAAAAATTTTATAAAGACCTTAAATTCCTTTTGGCCAGTAACAACCTTGCTGTTCGGAAAGCTGACCTTAAGTCCCTTATAATAGCCTTGGACACTCACTGTCCGTGGTTCCCCCAGGACGGAACTTGGGGGTTAGATGATTGGAAAAAAATTGGACATTTCTTTCAAAATCATCCACAAATTGATGTCAAGGTTTTGCATGCCTGGAGTAACGTCTACAAAGCTATGTCGTGTTTAACTCCTTCAAACATTCTTCTGGCTGCTGCGACAGCTTCTTCGCCCGCCCTTCAGGTACCTGTTTTGCCTGCCTCAAACCTACCTCCTAAACCGCCGGACATTTTCCCTTCGGCTCCTCCTGTCACTCCCCTGCATTCTTCGCATTCAGCACCCCCCATTTCCACTCCTCTCCAAGAAGAGACTCTTTGTATTGCTGCTCCGTTGCTGCCTTTTGATTCTGATACTCCAAATCTCTTCCCTGTGATTGCTCCTGCCGCGCCAGGGGGAGGCCCAGCCCGGCACGAACAGTTTGATTTGAGATTCATAAAGGAACTGCATTCCTCTGTCAAGGACAATGGTTTACAATCTCCTTACACCCTGGGCTTGTTTGGCACTATTTTTCAACAAAATTTGATACCAGAGGATGTTAAGCTGTTGGCCCGCACTGTAATGCAGCCTCATCAAATGATTTTGTTTATACAAGCTTGGCACTGGGCCTGCCAACGTCGTGTTGATGGGATTCGGAATAATCTTAATAATGTTGCATTGGCTAATCATCAGGCTGCTTTGGCTGCTGCCGCTGCTGGTGCCGCCCCACCCCCAGCCCCCGTCATGTTAACCCAAGCTGATGTCTTCGATGGGTTGACGGGAGGAGGCAATTTTCTTACTATTGCCCAACAGCTAACTCTCGATCCTCAATATTGGGAGGCCACCACGGCCGCTGCCCAAGAGGCTCTGGCCTCTGTCCCTGATGACAAGAATGAGCGCGATGGCCTATTGGGAAGCATCAGACAGGACCCTGCAAAGCCCTATGGACAATTTGTTGATCGCTTGTACAATACCTTCAAGCGGCAAGTTCAGGACCTGGCAGCACAAGAACTGACTGTACGCCAGCTTGCAAATGAGGACTGTAAGCAAGCGCTGCGCCTTCTAATGGCAACATCAAATATAGCCATTGCTGATATGCTTAAAGCCTGCCAGTCAGTGGGCACTGCTAGCCACGGCCTGCTAGCCACGGCCTTGTCCTCCGCCGTGTCCCAAAATCCTGCAAAGGCTACAACCTGTTGGCTTGACAGTGGCTAAGGAAAAAATCCAGCGGACTTTACCTATTACGTACCTGGGACACAAGCTGACAGCATCTGCAGCCATTCCAGTTACGCCTCAACTACAGTTTCCTGGTTATCTTAGATTGGTGGATTTACAACAAATCCTTGGACAGCTGAATCGGATAAAGAGTTATTTGGACCTGCCCACCTCTACTTTGTCTCCACTATTTTCTGCCCTTAAAGAACACAAGAATCCAGCGGACAAAATCACAATCACCTCTGCAATGGAAGAGGCTCTTCCACAGCTGTTCCAGTGTTTCCTGGCACGCTGAAAGGCCATCTTCATTCACCCCTACTGCATTGGCCCCCCTTTTCCCTGGGAAGCCACTTCAACCACCAAACATCATTACAGTTTTGCTGCCTCTTGTTTGGGAAGTGAGCCTGGCTTTGAAGGATGCCCTCGCTGGATTGGCATCGCTTGGATTTTACCCCCCCAGATCTCTTCTTTTTTTTCTCCTCCCTCAGGAGTCCTGCCCTATGATGTGTTCCCCTGAGCATGTACAGAGGGCTGTCTTGGAACTATTGTGGACTCTTGGCAAGGGAGGGGGTGAGGGGATTTTAGTGTGTTCCAGTTGTTTCATTTTTGTGCTTTGGCATGGTTCCCGGACAGAGAGCGGGTTGCAATGTGGTTCTTTAACAGGGCCTGGGAAGACAATGGGCTCTGTTCTCGACCTTGTTGCAATTTTTTTAGTTACAGCAAGTGGAATATGCTTGAAGCGAAAAAAATATGCTTGGCTCCTGCCTTTTTGCTGCTGAGAAAAATGATTTTAAAAAGCTTCTCAAAGCTTTGAGTTTTTTTTGGTGATGGTATTCTAGCATTCCAGTAAATGCTTTATATAAGATTAGCAATAATATGAAGGACAATCGTATAAGTTTATCATCTGTGTTTTGTTGCTTGCAAAAATAGTGCCTTATTGTTTTCGTTTTAATCATAATAGCAAAAAAAAAAAAAAAAAAAAAAAATTTAGGTCATTATCCATATTGTAATTGGACCTATGAGTATGTTAATGGATCTTCTTTTTTTTAATATTACCACTGTGAGTGATAAGCCTACAAAGAAATAACCTTTGCCTTTTCTGGAACCTACACTCTAGGAATATTGGTACCCTTGGTGTATAAAATAGATAAGCTCCCAGCGGTCCGTTTGCGTAACAGAAGGGAAGCACAATCACCTATTTCTCAATATACAGGGACAGCTATCTCTAGGTCTCTTCTGCCTTCTTTAGGTGCAGCCATGAATTACCGTGATTTGCATAAATTGGCAAACTGGACAGAAAATTTGTTCAATTCCACCATCTTGGCTTTAAAAATGATTAACAAAGAAATGTCAGAAATAAGAAATGTAGTTCTTCAACATCGTTATGCTTTAGATGTGATCCTTGCTTCTAAAGGTGGAATTTGTGCCTTAATTCATTCTCATTGCTGCATGTATATAACTGATCAATCGACCAATATCTCTGCTACTATTGATTATATGGAACAAATGATAGCTCATAATCCTTTGAATCCACCTGAAGGTTTTGATCCATGGGAGTGGTTGTCTTCTTGGTTGCCTAATGGATTATGGTTAAGAAAAATATTATTGATTGTAATTGCATGTATTGTTGGCTTCATTATGGTGTGTTGTTGCATTCAATGCATACCCTCTTTGATTTCCCAATGCACTGCATGGTGGTACCGACCACGGCCCACCACAGGGGTTACAAGAGGAATTTATGTTGCAAAGTGTAGACGCTTAGGCAGTGAAGTGTACTAATGGTCCCTCTTTTTTCCTCTAACAATATAATAAGAAAAGAGGACATGTGGGAAAATGATTGCTTGTATATGAGAGCATGAGCAAAGTTCTTATTGTTGCAGGGTGATCTCATAGCTAGAAGCATCCTTGGAGCATGAATAGCGCGTGAACAGCTCGTGCTGTCCTATATGATTGGCTAACGTAGCATGGCCTGATCGCTCGCACGGTCTAGTGCGAATGTTCTTTATCTGCTGGCTAGAACAAATTGCTTGGCTTGTATTTTGTATCTTTCCTTGGCTTGTATCTTTCTGATTTCACACAATAAAAGCTGTGCTGCATTAGCCCTAGAGAGCTGCCATATTAGCCCTAGGAGCAGCCATATTTCGGAACCCCTCATGGTGTGAGACTGATTTTTCCCTGGATGCCGAGCTGCAACTCGACAGAGGAATGGCACCAAAGACAAGAAAAGTGGAAATTTGCCCAAAAACCTGCTCCGACCACAATGCTGTGAAGATGAAGATGAAACTAACATCAACTGGCTCCTTCAGATGGAGGATGAATGACACCTTATTTAGAGATGAAGAAGTGACTAAGAAGGCCCAAAAAACCTTCAGAGACTATTTTGAGATAAATATGAACACCAATGTTGAAAAAAGAGTAATCTGGGACGCAAGCAAAGCTGTTATGAGAGGGTTCTTGATACAACAGAATGCAATAAAGAAGAGAATTCAAAATGAGAAGAAAGATAAAATATTGGAGAAAATAAAGGAAAGTGAAAAGAAATTGAGAGCAAAACCAAAGTCGCAAGAGATCTTGAGAGAAATAAAGTTATATCAAGTACAATATATGAAAATAATGAATCGGGAGATAGAATGGAAAATTAAACAAATGAGACAAAAGACATTTGAGTCGGCTAATAAATGTGGAAAATTGTTGGCTTGGCAAATGAAAAAAAGACAAAAACTAAATACTATTATAAATTTAGAAGTGGAAGGAAAGAACATACAGAACCCAGTTGAGATTAGAAACTGTTTCCGGAGGTATTTTAAACAACTATATACACAAGGGCCACAGAAAGAAATCGATGTATTCTGATTTTTGAAAATAAATGGATTACAAAAAATCTCTCAAGAAAATAAATTAATGCTGAACTATAAAATAACTGAACAGGAGGTAGAAGGTGCCATCCAGAATATGCAATTAGGTAAATCTCCAGGACCGGATGGACTGACTTCTAGATACTACAGATCTTTAAGAGAATGGTTAGTACAACCTTTAAAGGAAGTCTGCAACGAAATAATGGATGGGAAAAGGGCACCAGAGTCATGGAAAGAAGCGTATATTACAGTGTGGTGTAGTGGTTAAGAGCGGTAGTCTCGTAATCTGTGGAACCGGGTTCGCGTCTCCACTCCTCCACATGCAGCTGCTGGGTGACCTTGGGCCAGTCACACTTCTTTGAAGTCTCTCAGCCCCACTCACCTCACAGAGTGTTTGTTGTGGGGGAGGAAGGGAAAGGAGAATGTTAGCCGCTTTGAGACTCCTGAAGGGGAGTGAAAGGCAGGATATCAAATCCAAACTCTTCTTCTTCTTCTACTTGTACCGAAGACAGAGACTGAAAAGACGCAGCTTAAGAACTCCCGCCCCATATCACTGCTTAATGTGGATTATAAAATCTTTGCAGACATTTTGGCTAAAAGACTAAAAAAAGTGTTAGTGGAAGAGATTCATAAAGATCAAGCAGGCTTTCTCCCAGGTAGACACTTGTCCGATAATATGAGAAACATAATCAATATTTTAGAAAAATTACAAGTGAATATTAACACCAAGGCAGTTTTGATATTTGTGGACACGGAGAAAGCTTTTGACAACATTTCTTGGAGTTTCATGAAGAAGAATCTACAGGGGATGGGGGTAGGCCAAGGCTTTGGAAATGGTATAAGTGCAATTTATTCAGAACAAAAGGCTAAATTAATTGTTAATAACGTGGTGACAGAAGAATTTAAGATAGAAAAAGGGACATGACAAGGTTGCCCAATCTCCCCATTGCTTTTTATATCGGTCCTGGAGGTCCTGCTGAACATGATTAGAAGGGACCAATTGGTTAAAGGTATACAAGTCGGAGCTTTCCAGGTGGAAAAATCAAAATTGGAAACAGAACTGTTAGAACCCAAAACCAAGATTTTGTCAAAGATGTATAAATTGCTGTTGAAATGGAATACTCAGGATGAAACGGTGAACTCTGCTATGATTAAATGGGCACAAGATGTTGGACATAACATAATGATGGCTGACTGGGAACAGTTATGGACCACAGGTATGAAGTAATGCCTTAAGAGAGAATATTATGAAAATGATATACAGGTGGTACATGACCCCAGTCAAGCTTGCAAAAATCTACCATTTGTCCGATAACAAATGTTGGAAATGTAAAGAAACTGAAGGTACATTCTTTCACCTTTGGTTGACGTGCCCAAGGATTAAGGCTTTCTGGGAGATGATTTATAATGAAATGAAAAGGGTATTTAAATATACCTTTCTTAAGAAACCAGAGGCCTTTCTCCTGGGCATGGTCGGCCAAATGGTGCTAAAGAAGGACAGAACTTTCTTTATGTATGCCACAACAGCAGCAGGAATACTTATTGCAAAGTATTGGAAGACACAAGATCTACCCACTCTGGAAAAATGGCAGATGAGGGTGATGGACTACATGGAATTGGCGGAAAAGACTGGCAGAATCCGAGACCAGGGAGAAGAGTCGGTGGAAGAAGATTGGAAGAAATTTAAAGACTATTTACAGAAATACTGTAAAATTAATGAATGTTAGAATGATGTCAGAATGAAGTTAAGTGGTTTTAGCAGCAATGTTATAAAGGTGTATGTAAAAATGGATTGTTAACAGGTGAGACCCTAAAGCTATAATATATTAAGTTAAAGGATTAAGATAAAAACAAAGAGGGAAAGGAATTGCTGAATTAATTAACTGAACTGGAATACAAAAAAGGGAGGCGTGAGGAGGTCAGGGAAACAAGTAAATGAAATGTAAAGCATGGAAAGATTGATTTGTTTTTTAAGTCTCTTTTATTTTTTCTGTATTTTGTATTTTGTATTTTTTCTATTTTTCTTTTTCTTACATATGTAACTCCCCCCCCCCCTTGGAAACCTTAATAAATATCATTTTTTTAAAAAAAGAAATATACAGCATGCTGGACTAGATGGGACTTGGTCTGACCTGCCTGTAGAGCTTTCCTAATGCTGTTGAGGCCAAACTTGATGTTGAGACGCACAAACACGTCAAACTTTGGCACTGCACCTGTGATTTCTTGTAAACATGTTTTTGTTCATCTCTGCACCTGCCACCCAAGTTGCGCAAGGACTTCAGGTTGTTACAGTGGTCAATTTTCTTATAATTGTCAAAATCATAGCTATTCATTCTTGCCACGATCAGGATATATTTTTAGACATCACAATCAAGGGCAGGATGGCGTTATTCCTAGCTCTGTGCCTGGGGAGAAAAGTGGATGCACAAAATAGCTGACACAGTCTGAATGAACAGCTGAGGGATACCTGAACGCTATCCATACTGGGAAAGTCACTGCAGTTTTGCTCTTAGAAGAGCTGTTGACTTCTGATTATCTAGTTGGGGAGGAGAAAGGAGCAGCCACAAGAGAAGTGTAGGAGGTACAGGCAAAATGATTTCCCTCCTGCTTCTCCTGCTCATGCCGCATGGAGACTGCAAAAATCAAGGGAGAAGATGTCCCACGAATCTGATCTGGGATGAAAGTCAAACACTCAATTACTACCGGCCCGGAGACTTCCTAATTGCTGGGATCATATCTCCACGTTCCTTCAGTGAAGAAGACCCATACACTTTTTCCCAGACTCCCTCAAAGAGGCTCACATGGTAAGTAATTAGAGGCTACTGAATGTCATGCTTCTCCAACACCACTCCAATAGTTTCTACTTACCGGTAATTTATAATAATAAATGGCCAATAAATTTTTACCTTGTAACAAAGTGATCCTCAGATGTAGAGCGGTATATAACTTTATTAAATAAGAAATAAAATAAAATATGTCTTGTCTCAGCCGAAACTACAAACATACATATCATTGTTTGGGGATGAGATACTTTGAGATTGATATCGATTAGAAATAACATTTGTTTTCTTTACATGGTGAATAGGTTTCTGACATTTTTTATTTGATGTTTCATTGCAGTCTTACACCTAGGTTCTACTGGCACATCTTGTCCTTCTTGTTCTCTGTTCAGGAGGTCAACCAGAATTCCAGGTTCTTACCCAACATTTCCTTGGGCTACAACCTCTTTGAGAACTTTTTGGATGCAAGAATGACTTCTGATGGCATGATAGACTTGATTGCAGGTGGTGAAAGCAATATTCCAAACTATAGCTGTGGAAGATGGAATAATCTTCTGGCTGTTCTTGAACGGGCCAATTCTGCCATCTCAAAAGTGATTTCAGTCATGTCAGGTATCTACAAAATTGCACAGGTATGAAGGGAAGGGACAAGAAGGGTCTATGAAAAAGTGAGAAAAACCTTAGCCATAGAAGAAGACTGGATCCAGAGATGTTTCTTCCAACATCCACCAATCTGGCACTCTCCAATTTTTTCAGACTAAAACTCCAATCAACTCCAACCATAACAGACAATAAGTACAGTGGTACCTCGGGTTACATACGCTTCAGGTTACATACGCTTCAGGCTACAGACTCTGCTAACCCAGAAATAGTACCTCGGGTTAAAAACTTTGCTTCAGGATGGGAACAGAAATCGTGCTCGAGCGGTGCGGCAGCAGCAGGAGGCCCCATTAGCTAAAGTGGTGCTTCAGGTTAAGAACAGACCTCTGGAACGAATTAAGTACTTAACCCGAGGTACCACAGTAATAACAGACAATAAATACAGTATCTATTCCTTTTATTCAAAGTCAAACAAATCACTAATCCATTCCTTTTCTCACCAGATCAGTTATGGCTTTATGACTCAGACACTGGATAAGAAAACTGAAGTCCCCTTTGTCTACCAAATGGTCCCCAAGAGGGAAATCCAGTATTGGGGGATTGTCAAGTTGCTCCTGAATTTTGGATGGACATGGATTGGCCTCTTGGTTTCAGACAATGATAATGGAGAAAGGTTCTTGAGTGCCTTGACACCTCTGATGATCAACAATGGAATTTGCATTGCCTTATTAAAAAGAATGCCAGAACATAACTTAAATCCATTTCTCATTCCAAGTGAACCATTTATCATATGGGACAAAGTCAAAATATTTGTTTACTATAGAAGCAGTCAAGCGGCATGGATTGATCTCATGATAATACAACAATTTCTTGAGAAACAAATTGGGGGGAAAGTCTGGATCTCAACAGGTCTTCAAGACATTAATGTTAATTTGAATAGTGATTCTGATCTTCTCCAGTACATCCATGGATCTTTGTCCTTCATAATGAAGCCCCAACTAAGGAAAAGATACCAACCCTATGATCCACTTTCCAAACTCCTTATACAGTTTTGGGATAAAGTATTTCATTGTTTATATAGAAAGGACACATTGGCTGGAAAAAGTCGGATAAGATGCACAGAGAATGAAAAACTGGAGATGGTGCCAGAAGAGGAGCTGGAGAGAGTCCTGTCTCAAGACAACTACATCACTTACTTCAGTGTCCAAGTTGTGGCTCAGGCTTTGAATGCTGCATATTCATCCAGATCAAAGTTCATGATGATGGCAAATGGTGGAGACAGGCTGGAACGTCAAAGGCTACAGCCATGGCAGGTATTTCCTTTTCCTTGTTGCAAATGGCAACCCCTTTCCCCACCACTGGAATCAAATTTATGGCTGAGGATTCCCCCACCCCCCTTTTTGCTCATTTTGGCGGAAAATCTCATTAGTGAGTCTTGTGACGGAAGAAAACGTTTGTGCCTATTCTGGTTATGTCAGAACAGTCCCCCACCATCTAGTTCTTCCTCTCTGGCGCCCTGAGAGAGATGCAGCCATCATAGCAGAAGTTGTTTCCTCCTCATCTCCCATTGTGTCTCTGCTGGGACTTGAAATTGCCCATCAAGTGTAAAACAGAAGGAATTTTTAATTCTATATTAATATCTAAACTTTTACATGATAAAATTGGCCTTTGTCAAAAGAGTGCAGGGCGGTTTAACAACTTGGATAGTATGAAACACATTGTGCAAGTTCTACTGAAAGCGGCTACACTTTGAAGGGAAAGGAGAGAGTTCAATTTGCAGGCTTCCACATTATCTAGAATTCTGAGCAACCAAAGTTTCAATCACATGGGAGTATGTATGTGCAAATTCCCCCTACTTTCAGATAATTTTACCAGGCAGGGGGACTACTCTGAACAGCCACACATCCCTCTCCTATGCTCTTGGCTGTGAGCAGACCTGAGTTTCCCCTATTGACAAATAACCTTCCCTGGTGATACAGTGAGCAGCTGAGGAAATGGTGTTCTATTCATAAGGGTCTAACTGTGCACTAGGAGTGCCAATATGGCCCCTATGCCTGGGCCTGTAGGTGTCATGCCGCGTGCATCACTCTGGCACCAAAATTTGTGGATGCCTGACCCCTTCATGGGGAATTTTGTCAGTGCTTGGGCACCCACGGCCACAGGGTGTTGGCATCCTATGCTGTGCACTGATTTGTAGGACCATCTCTACTTAAAAACTTTGGTATTTGACTATTTTCATTTTTTAAGAAGGTTTTTTTATTGTCTTATATATTTATCTTATTCTCCAGAAACCTTGTTATTTTATACAATGAGTTGCCTACAAATGTTCTGATAAAGAAAAAAGAATGTCTGCAAAAGGCTCATGAGTCCAGATGAACTGTGCACAGACCCCAATTCCTTGGAGAATTAGAGCTCAAAGTGTAGAGGGCTTATATTCAACTTTTCTATTTCATAAATGCCGGTGTTTTTTCCTGCCGTTCCAGCTCCACCCTTTCTTAAGAGGACTCCAGTTTTTGAATACTTCCATGGGCAGCCTCAGATTGGATGAGAACGGGGAGATTCCATTCTACTATGACATTGAGAACTGGGTGATGTTTCCCAATAAGACTCGAGAAAGAGTGCCGGTTGGGAGTATAAGGAGAGACGGATCCACTGGCATGAAGTTCACAATCAACTCACAAGCCATTGTGTGGCCCAAGTGGTCTGAGAAGGTATGGCAATCTACTTTATCCCACATGACATCTGTAAAGCTCTAATCACTAACTGAATAATTCCAAGGGCACTTTGACTACAGCCCTTTGCACACCTCCTGCGAATAAGGGCTCATTGACACTTCCATTTGTGCCACAATGCGATTTACAGGTCCTGATCTGTGTCGGAGCAGGGTTTTGTTTTTGGAAGGAAGGGAGGGAGGGAGGGAGGGAGGAAGGAAGGAAGGAAGGAAGGAAGGAAGGAAGGAAGGAAGGAAGGAAGGAGGGAGGGAGGGAGGGAGGGAGGGAGGGAAGGAAGGAAGGAAGGAAGGAAGGAAGGAAGGAAGGAAGGAAGGAAGGAAGGAAGGAAGGAAGGGACTGCTTTGACATGGAGCTTTAATGCATGGACCTGTGACTAGAAAGTGTGGATAAGCCCTAATCAGTGGAGTGCAGGATTTCCAAAGTCAGCCCAGGGGGTGAATGAGATTCATGTCCAGATTTCAGGAAGCAACGAGTGGAAAGGAGACCTCTTGCTACCTGGAATTTTGATGGCATCTCCTGGCCTGTTTTAACAACATGGTGCCAGCATACTACCGTGCGGGCAGGGGTTGATTGGAAACTGAATGCCACACTCTTGACACCAAGGATTCCACTTTATGCAATTAGCATTATTAGCAGCAGCAATGGCAGTAATAGAGGGATGGGAGACAGAAGGTCTAAGTGGAAGAAGCGGTCGCAAGAGACTCATCTCTCCATTCTTTGCCAAGACTCAAAACACTTTGGAAAAAGAATAATAATGTAACCATAATTCAGGAGGCACTTTTTGAAATTGGAGTCTTCAGGTGGTGGTATGTTTAACTGCTGCTCCCGTTGCTGTGTCCCAGCTGCTGCCAACCTAGCAGTTCAAAAGCATACCAGTGCGAGTAGATAAATAAGTACCGCTGCAGCAGGAGGGTAAACAGAGTTTCTGTGCACTCTGGCACTCATCACAGTGTCCCATTGCACCAGAAGGGGTTTGGTCATGCTGCACACATGACCCGGAAAGCTGTCTGAGGATGAACGCCGGCTCCCTTGGCCTGGAAGTGGGGATGAGCACTGCATGCCACAGTCAAGTTTCACTGGATTTAACTATCTAGGGATCCTTTGCCTTTACCTTCATGTATGTTTTATTGCTGCTGTTTTGTTATCACTGTCACTCCAGGGTTTTAAAATTGCTTTTTTAATATATACTTTTGCTTAGAATGAAGGTAAAGGTAAACGAACCCCTGACCATTAGGTCCAGTCGTGACTGACTCTGGAGTTGCGGCGCTCATCTTGCTTTATTGGCCGAGGGAGCCAGTGTACAGCTTCCGGGTCATGTGGCCACCATGACTAAGCCGCTTCTGGCGAACCAGAGCAGTGCACGGAAACGCCGTTTACCTTCCCGCCAGAGCGGTACCTATTTATCTACTTGCACTTTGACGTGCTTCCTTTTTTTAAAAAAAATGATATTTATTGAAACAATTTTTTAAAAAAAAATTACACAGAAAAAAGACAAAATTACAAAAAAGAAAAAAAGAAGCATAAGAAGAAAAATAAAAAATAAAACCATCAGTTTCAAATTCTCCAATTTCCGTTACCTTCTTTCCATGACTTCCTCCTCCTACCATCTCTTGTATCTTAATTAATAATTGTCACAGCAAATCCTTTCCATAATTCATAATATTTTATCTTTACGTTACCTTACTCTGTTATCATCTTGTCTTATAAAAACGACCTCAAAGCTTAAAACTTAAATCTTTTTTACCAACTTCTCATAACCATTACCTTTTTGCCAAATTCTTTAAACATTTTTACAAGAACCAAGTTATTTCATTTCAACATTTTCCCAACATTCATAAAACATTTCTAGTAAACATAATATAAAAAAAAATACAGTAAAATAAAAACAATCCAATCTTCTTCCAGCGTCCCCTCCCCCCGGTCCCGGGATTGTCAGTCTTTTTTTTTTTTTTGTCCCATTAGTCTGGTCCATTAACCTGGTGCTCTTATATCCGAGGCCTTCAAATCTCTTCCATGTCCCTTCCGCAGCTCTTCTTCATATTTTTCTTTCACTCGCGGGAACTCCAGCTTAATAGTGTTTTTGACCCTTTTCAGCAAATCAGCCCTTTTCTCACAGTCCAGACTAAGCTCCATGTGATGTTTAAAAACATATTTCAAATTCCCTCCAACATTGAAAGTCCCAACAGCTCCAAACCTCTGACGGCCCATTACCAGACTCGGAAAGTCCAAACATCCCTGCAAAGGGGGGTCAGTCCAACCCCCATTTCCAGCTCCATCCAAACTTTATCTTTCCAAATCTGGTTTTTTCCAAGTTCAATTATCAGATCCAAAGGCTCATTTTCCTGCTGGGCCAAAAGTCCATCCATGCCTGGCGTCCCAGATTCAGCAAAATCCTCTTCTTTCTGTTGTTCTATCATGGCACGCTCCTGTTTTAGTTCCTGAATGGGCTCCATGTACTTTTTCACTACTTGATCAAAGGTTCTGACAGCATTAGTCATAAAAACCATCTTCTGACTTAACTGATCCAATAGGGCGTTTATTTTACAGAAAGCACCCAACAGTGCTTCTGAAGGCATTGTCCTGCAAGGTCACAAAACTCTTTCCCACAGTTGTAATCAGTAACAGCCGCAAGTTCCCAGGATTTAGTTACAGTTTCATAGTTCCCCTCTAGGGGGAAAAACTTCTGATTGTTCTTTTCCTTGAAAACAATAGCAACAGAGTTTCTTCTTTAGGATATTTTGTCCATATTTGTTCTTTTAAGAGACAAAAGGAAACAATGGAATCACAATATTTCCCTCCTTTTAACTATCTGGCAAAGCATTTATTTCTGGTCAATGAGCTTCAGTCGTCAAATCTGACACCCCGCTCCAGGGTCAGGACAGTGGAAAATTATTTTACTTTAACTTTATTTCCGCAGGTTTGAACAACTCAATAAAGGTCCCCCTTCTTCCCCTGCTTCCGAAGGTGGGTTCCGCAACTTTGAATGATGAAAGACTATCCTTTAAAAGTGATTTTTAAGGCTCTAGATTACGTTGTCTTTGCTTTGTTATAAATACAAGAAAATGGAAGGGTGACTTCCTGTTTAGCCCTTTCCGTTTCAGTACCAAATTAGGGTAAATTTTAGAGACCAAGTTCCTTTTATTTTGCCAATTCTTGTTTAAAATCCAGGTATTTAGCGTTCCAGTACTCACGGTTAGTTATTTTCGATGCCAAATTGTCCCAGGAAAAAGGCAGCACTCTCCGGGAATGGCTGTGTGGCTTCGCTCCGCAGAAAAAGCAATTGACTCACAGCACCGCACCACTTCCCCCTCTTCACTTCGGAGCCCGTTTCTGGGTTCCTTAGTGGGTTGGGGGGGCACTAAAGGTGCCCGCCGAGTCCCACGGTCACAGGCTTCATCCGCCTGTGATTTTCAGAAGGGTCCCCGCTACGCCGCAGCGGGAAAGACCTGTTTTGTGCGGAGCTTGTCCCTCCAGTTCAGAGGGAGTCTGCCATCACCAGAGGCGCTACCCCACCCCTTTGAAGTGTTTTCGAACTGCTAGGTTGGCAGGAGCAGGGACAGAGCAATGGGAGCTCACCCTGTTGTGGGGATTCGAACCGTCAGCCTTCTGATCGACAAGTCCTAGGCTCTGTGGTTTAACCCACATGCCACCCGTGTCCCAACTTGCTTAGAATAGTCAGATATAATTGTCCGAACAAAAAATGAAACACACCAAAGAGGTTTCCCTGCCATGTTGTCCTGCATCAAAATGCTTCCATGGAAAAGTGCCTGGGGTCACTGGGAATAGGGACCCTGTTAGGTCCATTCTAAACTCTATAAATGAATGACATAGACACAGATAGTCCTGACACTTTCTGTTTGATGCATGTTCTCAATGTTTAGACTGTACCTAGCTCCAAGTGTACCAAAAGCTGTCAACCTGGATACGCCAAAGTGGTTCAAGAAGAAAAGCCCGTTTGCTGCTATGCTTGTGCCCCATGTGCAGAAGGGACCATCTCTGCTCAGGAAGGTGGGTGAATATAAACGGGAGCCCTTTTGAGAATATAAATTGTGTAAACATTCACTTAGGGACACTTTCTGTGAAGAGTCAAAAGACATTTTTGATTGTGTCTCCTTTTTGGCTTCTCTATTTTTCTAAATGAAGCAGTTGGTGGACTACAAATCAACGATCATTGTGAGGGCATCCTCAGTAATCAGATATATTATTTATATAAGGTAAAACAATTTCACATGGGACAGGACAGTATAAATTCAGCAAAAGCTGTACAAGAAGCACCTCTGAGGAGGTCACTACCTCTCAGCTTTAGCTATATCCCAAGTTTGTTTTGGTGATAAAACTGAGAAACTTTTCAAAACCACCTTTATTGTCATGGAGGAAGGCAGCAGTATAAACATAAATAAGCAAATGAAATAACCAATTTTGTCCACTGCTTTTTAGACATTCCCCCCCCTGAACCTCCCTTATATGGACACCTTTCCCCCTAAAATGGAATAGAACATAGATTGTTATGGATTTAAATGACGCTTAAGCACTCCTTTTCCCTCCTTAGATGCAAAACATTGCACCAAATGTCCAGAAGATCAGCATCCAAACAAGGGTCAAGTTCAGTGTGTTCCCAAAAGTATCTCCTTCCTGACCTATGAAGAAACTTTGGGAAGCGTTCTAGCTTCCATTGCTATCTTCCTGCTATTAATGACAAGCATTGTTTTAGAAATCTTCCTTAAGTACAAAGAAACTTCCATAGTCAAAGCCAATAACCGGGACCTCTCCTACATCCTCCTTGTCTCCCTCCTGCTCTCTTTTTCGTCCTCCTTCCTATTCATTGGCCGGCCAAGGAAGGAGACCTGCCTTCTCCGACAAATGGTCTTCAGCATCATCTTCTCAGTTGCCGTCTCTTCTTTGCTGGCTAAAACCATCACTGTGGTGCTGGCCTTCATGGCCTCAAAGCCAGGGAACAGAGTGAGGAGATGGCTGGGGAAGAGTCTGGCCAACGCTGTTGTCATTTCCTGTTCCAGTATCCAAGTTGTCATCTGCACCATCTGGCTGAGTGCCTCTCCCCCATTCCCAGACTCTGACATGCACTCCCAGCCCCGAGAGATTATCCTGCAATGCAATGAAGGGTCTGTGGCCATGTTTTATGGTGCCCTGGGCTACATGGGCTTCCTGGCTGCTATCTGCTTCGTGGTGGCTTTCCTAGCCAGAAAGCTGCCTGGGGCCTTCAATGAGGCCAAGCTGATCACCTTCAGCATGCTGGTCTTCTGCAGTGTTTGGGTGTCCTTTGTTCCCACCTACCTGAGCACCAAAGGGAAATACATGGTAGCCGTGCAGGTCTTCTCTATCTTGGCCTCCAGTGCTGGGCTTCTGGGCTGCATCTTCCTTCCCAAAGTGCTACATTATTGTGCTGAGACCTGATCTGAACACAAAAGAGCACTTGACAACAAAATCCTAAAGATGGCATCTGATTCTCCAGGCTTTATAAAGGGATGGGTTCTGATTACAACAGACTCTCAATCAGAAACATTTAGTGTGAACTTAATTCAAGTGTGACACAGGACCGTGGGACATGTATTGGGCTTCAGGGTCCCTGTTATTATTCTACAATAGGTACTTACAGGTACATACTTTTACATAGCCTTTATCCTTTTTCTTTTTTGCCAGGAGAAGGATTGTTGTAACCAATCCTAGTATCTTATGGTGAAGGGCAGGTGGGGGGGGGGAATGAGGATGTGAGGATATCAGTGCTTCCTTTTATCCATTTTTTCCCAACATGTGGTGATGATTTCTAGTTTTTCTCCAAACAGTTCAAAATATCTAACAAAAATTCAGAATTCAGGTTGCAACAAAGGAGATTCCGACGACACATATGGAAAAGCTTTCTGCTAGTAAGAGCTGTTTGACAGTGGAGGTGGTGAACTCTCCTTCCTTGGAGGTTTTCAAGGAGAGTTTGGATGGCCAAATATCAAGGATGCTTTAGCTGAGATTCCTGCATTGCTGGTGGTTGGACTAGATGACCCTCAGGGTCCCTTCCAGCTCTACAGTTCTATGTGAACTTCTAGGTTCCCTATCCTCCTGGCCCTAACTCAAAGACCACAAGCGCTTCAGCCTCTCTCCACAGTGAACATGCTCCAGCCACAAACATGCTTCGGACTCTTTACAATTCTTTCTTGACCTCATAAAATCTTCTTTGAGAAGTGACCAGAATGACAAAGAGGATTCTAAGTGTTTCTGCAGCAGTCTCTCTCTCTCTCTCTCTCTCTCTCTCTCTCTCTCTCTGTGTGTGTGTGTGTGTAGAGTGCCAGGGCTGTTAGCTATATATTTTAAAGCTTGTTTACTTCTTGGTATGAGCTTTCGTGTGCATGCACACTTCTTCAGATGCACACGAAAGCTCATAACAAGAACTAACTTAGTTGGTCTTTAAGGTGCTACTGGAAGGAATTTTTTTATTTTGACTATGACAGACCAACACGGCTACCTATCTGTACTTGCTAAAAGTTAGTGATGATCCTTTGCTGTTGCTTGAGCTGCCTGAAGATGCTTCCCTGGTGGCTTTTGAGGGCGAAGATTCTTGGATGAATCAAGATGCAATGAGGCCACCCAGGGAGGGGAAACCTCTGAGCTTTATTGCAATATAAAAGAGGGAGGCTTGAAGTAATATAACTACTTCTAACATGGTGTGATATTTTCCTGTTTCTTTCCCAATAAACATTCATTGGTGGGATGCAAAGTTTGGGTTCCACCAAATGCTCTTTTCAGAGTTGAAGCATTTATCAGGTTTTTCTTCCATGTGGATTTTCTGATGAAAAATCACACTTGAGCTAAACCTGAAGTGACTTTCACATTTGAAACATGAATACATTATTACAGGAGTGCGACTATCATCAATAAGTTTTTGCAAGTTACATCTCATTGGTTTATGTCGCTTTATTTTCTTTAAATGTACCATATTTTCTCATGTATAAGATCCTCCCATGTAGTAGTAGTAGTAGTAGTAGTAATAATAATAATAATAATAATAATAATAATAATAATAATAGTTTTTTTATTTATACCCCACCCATCTGGCTGGGTTTCCCCAGCCACTCTGGGCGCCTTACAACACTTAAAAAATGGTAAAACATCAAACATTAAAAACTTCCGTAAACAGGATTACCATCAGATGTCTTCTAAAAGTCAGATAGTTGTTTATTTCCTTGACATCTGTGTGGGAGTCATAAAGCCAAGGCAAAGGCTTGTAATATTGCAGGGTGCCCCCTGACCTCAGCTGACCAGCACTCTGAGCTTTACAATGTATTGGAATGTATTGACCTTAAATGGAGTTGTGTTTCCTCTGGGCAGTGATGACCCTATAAGGCGATGGGTGGGTTAAAGCCATGACCGGATGTAGGTAACGTGAGACATTGGAATGCAGCCATGCGGCTGGGGTGAACAAAGGGTAATAATAAAAGTACTGGAGAGGAGAGAAGAAGCTGGAAAGGAGCTGCCCTCCATCCATGAAAATATTGCTGGCTCTTTGTGTCTTTATTTTATGCTAAACTGCACCATTTTGTAACGGCTGGCTCCGACACATCTGGTGGGAGGGAGTTCAACAGGGAGGGTGCCACTACTGAGAAGGCCCACTGCCTGGTTCCCTGTAACCTCATTTCTAGCAGTGCGGGAAATGTGAGAAGGCCCTTGGAGCTGGACCTCAGTTTCTGGGCTGAACAGTGGGTGGAGGAGACACTCCTTCAGGTATAAAACAACCCCTATTTTTCAGAACTCAAAAAGATCACCAAAAGTTGTTGAGGTTCTTGCATGGCTACGCAGCACTGCCGCCACCACCCAACAAGGGAAGCTCAATGCTGGTGCTGTTACTGCTTCCAACATCGCTCCCTTCGTATTAACATCGGCTTCAACCCAGCCCATTGTTTTATGTTGTTGTCGTTTAGTCGTTTAGTCGTGTCCGACTCTTCGTGACCCCATGGACCAGAGCACACCAGGCACTCCTGTCTTCCACTGCCTCCCGCAGTTTGGTCAGGCTCAAGCTGGTAGCTTCGAGAACACTGTCCAACCATCTTGTCCTCTGTCGTCCCCTTCTCCTTGTGCCCTCCTTCTTTCCCAACATCAGGGTCTTTTCCAGAGAGTCTTCTCTTCTCATGAGGTGGTCAAAGTATTGGAGCCTCAGCTTCACGATCTGTCCTTCCAGTGAGCACTCAGGGCTGATTTCCTTAAGAATGGATGCGTTTGATCTTCTTGCAGTCCATGGGACTCTCAAAAGTCTCCTCCAGCACCAGAATTCAAAAGCATCAATTCTTCAGCAATCAGCCTTTTTTATGGTCCAGCTCTCACTTCCATACATCACTACTGGGAAAACCACAGCTTTAACTATATGGACCTCTGTTGACAAGGCGATGTCTCTGCTTTTTAAGATGCTGTCTAGGTTTGTCATTGCTTTTTCTCCCAAGAAGCAGGCGCCTTTTAATTTCGTGACTGCTGTCACCATCTGCAGCAATCGTGGAGCCCAGGAAAGTAAAATCTCTCACTGCCTCCATTTCTTCCCCTTCTATTTGCCAGGAGCATTGTCTTAACATGGCAAAATTTGGTAATGATTTGTAACATTCTGCAGACTGCTTTATTTCATCCAAATGTTATACAGTGGAACCTTGTGTTATGGCGGGGATCAATTTTAGAGGCCCCACCACAACCCAAAAATGATGTGACCGAAAGCATCACATCTGTGCATGCGTGAACGGCGCGAATCCAGAAGTAACTCATTCCGGTACTTCCAGATTTGCACCGGTCGCAAGCCAAGGGTGATGTAAGCCAGAGGCAATGTTACCCAAGGCTCCACTGCAATATCATTAAACTTCGTGGGTTTTTTTTTTAAAAAAATAATATTTATTAAAAGTTTAAGAATTGAAAGAAAAAAAGAAACAAAAAAGGTAAAAAAGAAAGAGAAAAAATAAACAGTACAAATCAATACATTACAATACATATAAAAAAGCAAAAGACACAATACATCAAAACAAAAACAAAAGCAAAAACAGTTAAAAACACATCCATTGTTTCCATATCTTTATCTTTCATTAACTTGTTTCATCGACCTCCTCACACCTCCCTTCTTGTGTTCTAGTTATTAATTATTTCAGCACATCCTTTCCATCTTTCACTGTTTCCTATCATTTAATTATCTTAATTTATTTTAACCTTATCTTACCATTAAAACCCTAAAACTTATTTATACTTAACTTCTTATAACATTTCTACTAAAGCCATATAATTTCATTCCAACATTTTTCTATCACTCATTAATCTTGCAACATTTCTCTAAATAAATGTTTTTAAACTTTTTTTCAATCTTCCTCCACCGTCTCTTCTCCCTGGTCTCGGATTCTGTCAGTCCTTTCTATCAATACCATATAGTCCATCAGCCTGGTGACCTTCTGTCCGAGGCTCTTAACTCTCTTCCATGTCCCTTCTGCAGATCTTCTTCATATTTATACATACACTTTACTTTATCTCCTGCTGATCTTGTTCTTAATTTCCTTCCTTTGGCACTGAGGAGTAGATCTCGGGGAAACTCCAACCTAACAATGTCTTTATTCCTTCTCGACAGGTCAGCCCATTCTCCATAGTCAGAACTAAAGTCCAAAAGATATTTCAGAGTGCCACTCTCCCCCTGACCCAAATCCAGATCCCAAAGGCCAGAGCATCCCTGCATAGGAGGATCTATCCAACTTTCCTTCTTCAATCCAAGCAGGGCTCCATCCCACCAAGTCTGGCTTTCTCTAGATTCAATCATAAAGGGCAACAGCTTATGTTCATCAAATTGCCTCTGTGAGGCTGGGGCTCTCTTCACTTGAGTTACTTGAAGTTCAACAACTTTCTCCTTCGTCTTCTCCACAGCTTGCCATGTCAAAACAGATTCCTGGGTATATTCCTGAGTAATTTCTGTATAGGTATTCCATTTTTGTCCCAACTCAAATTGATTCCCTCTTTCTTTTTCCTTTTTCCTTTCTCCTCCTGTGATGAGGCTGCATTTTAATATTTTAACGTTTCAATATTTTAATTGTTGTATTTTAATATTGTTTTTAAGTTGTATTCATTCAACTTGTTTTTATTATTGCTAGTTAGCCACCCTGAGCCCGGCCTTGGCTGAGGAGGGCGGGGTATAAATAAAAAATGATGATGATGATGATGATTATTATTATTAAGACTGTGTTTATGGCAGACAATCTTACTCGGCTACAAGGGATCGCCAAAGAAGAAGAAGATCATTCAACAAATTTGAACCTGGAGTGAAGGACCCAGTTAGCGGTGGTGCATTTGCCAGGATTTGGCCTGTTACGTGCTAGCATGAGTTGGACCCCCCAATATAACCATGATGACATTATATTTTGTACAGAAAGACTAAAAAATGTAACAGTGATCTAGGCAGAGGAGTGTTGGGGTGAGGAATTGGATGACTGAAATGTGTGTGGCCTTGACTCCGTCATATCAGTAGGACTGTTCGTGAATTTTTCAGGAACAGTGTGGAAACATGTGGAAAGCCACGCTCCATATTTGCACTCTGGAAAGGGAGTTTGGAAACCAGCACAAACAACTTTTGGTTGTTGTTTTTATTTTGATTATGTATATTGAGGTTTTATATTCTGATTTTATTCTGTGAACTGCCCTGAGACCTGAGAGTATAGAATGCTATATAAATTCAATAAATAATAATACTAATAACTTTTTGTGAAACAACTTGTTAACTTTCATTACGCGTGAGTGAATGCACCTCTGTTCTCCTGCACATGGTTTCTCTGTTTATTATTTTTCAATACCGCCTTTTATCCAAGGCACCCGAGGAAGTTTATACAGTGGTACCTCGGCTTACATACGCTTCGGGTTACATACGCTTCAGGTTACAGACTCCGCTAACCCAGAAATAGTGCTTCAGGTTAAGAACTTTGCTTCAGGATGAGAACAGAAATCGTGCTCCAGCAGCGCGGCAGCAGCAGGAGGCCCCATTAGCTAAAGTGGTGCTTCAGGTTAAGAACAGTTTCAGGTTAAGAACGGACCTCTGGAACGAATTAAGTACTTAACCTGAGGTACCACTGTAATCTTAAAATATTAACACCCATAGTACTAAAACTCAGAGGGTCTCAATTAACACCCTCCCACCAAATTTGGGATGATAACATGGGATCATGGAGAGGTTACATGATACCAAAGAGGTCTGTGCCTTTACTGAATTTATTTTAGCACTCCTAATCAATTTTCACAATGAAAAAGAAAAATTATACTTTAAAAAATGGCCCAGCCATCAGTATAGACAATAAAGTAACCTAACAAATCCAAGCATCAGGCTGCTATAGAAATGAAATGAATTAGAAAATAAAACTGTGCAAAATGAGTCTGGGTGACCCCAGATGAAAACTGCATAAAGACTAGTGTTGTTGAACAGATACATACTGGGATCAGTTACAGATAGGTAGCCGTGTTGGTCTGCCATAGTCAAAATAAAAAAATTCCTTCCAGTAGCACCTTAAAGACCAACTAAGTTAGTTCTTGGTATGAGCTTTCGTGTGTATCTGAAGAAGTGTGCATGCACACGAAAGCTCATACCAAGAACTAACTTAGTTGGTCTTTAAGGTGCTACCGGAAGGAATTTTTTTATTTTGATACTGGGATCAGGCAGTGGTACAACAGCATATGTCAAACATTATGCCCAAATGAACATTATGAATTCTTTTTCATCATTCAGGATTTAGGTGAAAGGAAAAAAACATTTCTGTATGTGGGGTTCCTGACTTTTGTGCTGGACATTAATTGTTATAATGTAAAAGTATGTTAAAAATCAGATGCCTTCTTTAGTTTTCGTTGCTCCTTTGTATTCAGATCAGGCCTGTGTAGAATAATGTAGCACTTGGGAAAGAAGATGCAGCCCAGAAGCCCAGCACTGGAGGCCAAGATGGAGAAGACCTGAACAGCTACCATGTATTTCCCCTTTGTGCTCAGGTAGGTGGGCACAAAGGACACCCAAACACTGCAGAAGACCAGCATGCTGAAGGTGATCAGCTTGGCTTCATTGAAGGCCCCAGGCAGCTTCCTGGCTAGGAAAGCCACCACGAAGCAGATAGCAGCCAGGAAGCCCATGTAGCAGAGGGAACTATAGAACAGGGCAATGGATCCTTCATTGCATTGCAAGACAATCTCTCCAGCGTGGGAGTGCAGGTCAGACTCTGGGAACGGTGGAGAAAGTCCCAACCAAAAGGTGCAGATAGCAACTTGGACAGTGGAACAAGAAATGACAATGGAGTTGGCCAAACTCTTTCCCAGCCATCTCCTCACCCTGTTCCCTGGCTTAGTGGCTAGGAAGGCCAGCACTACAGTGATGGTTTTAGCCAACACAGAAGAGACGGCAACTGAGAAGATGATGCTGAAGACTGTTTGTCGGAGAAAGCAGGTCATTTTCCTTGGCTGGCCTATGAAGAGGAAGGAGGACAGAAAGGAAAGCAGGAGGGAGACAAGGAGGATGTAGGAGATGTCCCTGTTGTTGGCTTTGACTATGGGAGTGTCAAAGTATTTGATGAAGATTCCTAGCACTATCACTGTGGTTAAGGACAATAAGAGGGCAAAGGAAGTTAGGAGGATCCCTAAATAGTCTCCATAAGCGAGGAAGACGGTTATCTTGGGTACACATTTATACTGGGCCTTGTTTGGATGGTGATCTTCTAGACACTTGGTGCAATGCTCTGCATCTGCAAAGAAGAAGAGTAATGTTTAATAGAGCTTTTCAGTGGATTCAGCCAAGGCCCTGAGCCATATCCACCCTATTTGACGGGATTATGTTGGCATTCAGGTTGTGTTGAGACAGTCACATATCAATGTGGGTCAGGTTGGGTGGCCCAGAGTAATCTGGCTGTTTCTGTGGAGAAAGCCACTTTGCAAAGCAACGTTGGTCCAATCTATGACTCCTCTCAACAGCTGTTGAACATATGCATCAATTGTATGGTGTATAGGGGCTCATTCCAATTGGCGTCCCTGCAGAAAAGTCGCATATGAAGGGGAACCCTACAAAACAGACCCTGCTGCTTTTGGTTGGGTAGGACAGAAGGAGGCAAACTGTCTATTTCCTTGCCTCCAACCATCCGTATACTGTTTTTAATTAGAATGGGGGGCTTTTATTCTAAAAAGTTCTCCCGGTATGCCCCACAGAGAGCCTCAAGGTCCATAAATAGCAACATCCTAGAGGTCCCGGGCCCTAAGGAAGTCAGATTAGCCTCAACCAGAGCCAGGGCCTTTTCAGCACTGGCTCCGGCCTGGTGGAACGCTCTGCCTCATGAGACCAGGGCCCTGCAGGATCTGATTTCTTTCCGCAGGGCCTGTAAGACAGAGTTGTTCCGCCTGGCCTTTGGCTTGGAGCCAATTTGATTCCCTCCCCCTCTTTCTTTTTTCTTTCTCTTCCTGTGATGAGGCTGCATTTTAATATTTTAATGTTTCAATTTTTTAATGTTGTATTTTAATCTTGTTTTTAAGTTGTATTCATTCAACTTGTTTTTATTATTGCTTGTTAGCCGCCCTGAGCCCGGCCTTGGCAGGGGAGGGTGGGATATAAATAAAAATTATTATTATTATTATTAAATATTAACTAATCTGTGAACTAATTCAAGATTGGATCTAAGGTGGGTGTGGGTGGGTTCATCAGGTTGGCCTCTAGCTTATCAGACCAATGGGGGGGGCTGTTTTGAGGCCATGGGGTGTATCAGGGAACTATGCTGAGGCCTAATAATCTACCATAGTTCCATAACAGACTTCTGTAAAACATGCACATCTGGATTCAGAATTTATACCAAAGAGCCTGAAAAGGCAAGTGGCTGTGAGATGACAACATGTAGTAAGGCTGAGGAGCAGGGGTGGCTGGCAGGCATTTAGTGATTTAGATATTTCTATCAGACTTTTCAAAGAAGCTTAATTCACACACACACACACACACACAAATGTGCGAGAGAAATACAGTGAGACCTTAGTCCTTGAACTTAATCCATTTCAGAAATCCATCCGACTCCTGAAATGTTTGAAAACCAAGGCATGGCTTCTGATTGGCACAGGCGCCCCAGAAACAATAGCCGACAACCGCATTTGGCTTCTGAAAAACGTTCTAAAACCGGAACACTTACTTCCGGGTTTTTGGCGTTTGGGAGCCAATTTGTTCGTCAACTAAGCCGTTCGAGAACCAAGGTTCCACTGTACAAGTATATAGAGGCACCACCTTCTCCAGAGGATTGAGGGGACCCGATGCAACATCTTAAATATTGGGGGGGTGGCCCCCTCAAAAAAAGATTGGGCCCCCACAGTGTTTCAGCTCCCCGGAGCCTTGAAAGTATACATCAAAACAATAGCATGAACACAATTAAAAATACAAAATTCCAATGAAATATATGAAACTTAGGAAACAGGAAGCCCAACACTGAAGCTCCCAGTCAAAAGTGACTTCATGGGTCATCCATTTCACCTCCTGCCTAAATCAAGAATTCTACTGCACTTGAAGCATACTAGCCCATCCTACCTTGAAATGCTTTTGGAAGATGCCTGACTGGGTTCTTCCCCAAGGGCTTCCCTTTCTGCTGGTGTCACCCACCTTCCTGAGTGGAGACCGTCCCTTTTGCACAGGGAATGCAGTCATAGCAGCAGATTGGCTTTCCTTCCTGAATCACTTTGATAAATCCAGGTGCACAACTTCCCACACACCGGGAAGTAGGAAGTGTCTAAGCATAAAGACAAGGCGGGTCAATGAAAACGTGTTCAGGGTAATGTAACAGTGTAAATAAGACGTAGGGTTGGGAAGGGCCTAACTGGACCTTTAGCCCCAGGTTCAACTTGAGCCTTGCATTTTTAAAGTATAGTAAGTTTAATGCGAATTTTGCAATTAAATCAAACCCTGCAAGGCTGAAACAACCACCACGTTGCTTGAGACACAATATGTTGCATGGTAACATAAAACTGGGTCTTCTCTGTTGCACACCCCAGCTGTAAGAATAGATCAGGGGTCAGCAAAATTTTTCAGCAGGGGGCCGGTCCACTGTCCCTCAGACCTTGTGGGGGGCTGGACTATTTTTTTTGGGGGGGGGAGAGAACAAATTCCTATGCCCCACAAATAACCCAGAGATGCATTTTAAATGAAAGGACACATTCTACTCATGTAAAAAACACGCTGATTCCTGGACTGTCTGTGGGCTGGATTTAGAAGGCGATTGGGCCGGATCCAGCCCCTGGGCCTTAGTTTACCAACCCATGGAATAGATGTTTCTGTCAGTTTGCATTTCTTAGTACGGAAAGTATTGATCTGATGTGTAGAGATCTTTCCTATTCTAATTAATTCAAGAGGGTTCTGGGTGAAAGAAACAAGCAGAAGGTTCGTGATGTTTGGGTTATTCCTTCAGAGAAGCTGAGTACAGCTGGCTTAAACTGGTTCTGTTATCTCTTTCAGTCAAGGTAATGCTGACTATAAAAGTAGGGCCAGAAGGAGCCCAGGTTTCACTTTCTCTTTCCATCTCTTTTTCTTCTGGTGTGGTGTTCTGTATACAGTGGTACCTCGGGTTAAGAACTGAATTCGTTCCAGAGGTCCGTTCTTAACCTGAAACTGTTCTTAACCTAAGATAGCACTTTAGCGAGTGGGGCCTCCCGCTGCCTCCTTGCTGCCGCTGCCACACAATTTCTGTTCTCACTCTGTAGCAAAGTTCTTAACCCAAGGTACTATTTCTGGGTTAGCGGAGTCTGTAACCTGAAGCGTCTGTAACCTGAAGCGTCTGTAACCCGAGGTACCACTGTATCGTACACTTATAAAAGCTTAAGGAACATACAATGAAAAGAAATATATGATTGCCCCCCCCCCACCTGATTGAACCACTTTGGCCACACAATGGCCTCCTGGTCGATGGAACACTTCAGGTCTGGCGATCCCTGTCTGTCAATACTCCCAAACTTCACTCTGAGGACGGACCTATTGGGGAACACCACCCAGTTCACTATGTCCAGGTCAGCTACCAGCTCCCCGTTCTCGTCCAAATACACTAAGTCCATGGAAGCATTGTAGAACTGGGAATTTCCTAGGAAAGGATGGAGCTAGAATGGTAGAGAAAAGAGCAGCATTTAGAACATGGGAAAGGACACGGACTATCCATTTCTGCCCATTTCATGCTTGGAGCAGCTCTGATTTGGGGCTGGTTGCAGACTCAAGTAGCTCAGTCAATTATGGTTCTCTCGGTTTCTCATTTTTTCCAATCTTGAATTCCGTTCATATGCACTTCATCCAGCTTCACCAGCATTTTAGTGCCCATTTCTTCTAATGGACACTTCTTTGTATGTGGGTTTGGCTAATATATACACACTATGATATGTATTTTCTCTAGTATATTCATTTTTTATGCACACCTGCCCCAATATAAGCGTTTTTCTAAGCACTGGTTGGAGAACTGCGTCAAACAAAAAACTAATAAAAGTGGGAATTTCAAAGGATGGCTGTGCTTCCCTTCTTGAATTGTTTCTGAAAGTATGGATTAGGTAGGTTCCCCCCTTTTAAATCAAACTGAAACAAGTTTCTAATATGGACTCACAGCACACATTCTCCCTCAAAGCTGTGTGCTTGGTGGAGAGAGTGGGGTGCCAGAACATAGCCAGGTGGGTATTGCCTGGTCTGGAGAAGGAAGGAAGGCTTAGAGAGAGCCTGAGGAATGTTATCTCCCCTGCCCAAAAGAACTCCAGGTAACAGGAGTGATTGGGACTTGTTACCAGAAGGGTTGTGTCCTCTGAGGCCAGTGTAACGGAGCAAAAATTGGAACAGAAACTGGGTTTGCAATTTTTCACTTTACCACTCCACATTCTCTAGTGATGAGGAGCTCTCTATGTCCTAAACCAGGGATTCGCAAACTTTTTCAGACTGTCTATGATGGAAAAGAAAATACCGTACCTGCCATGGCTGTAGCCTTTGAGTTTCCAGTCTCCCCCTCACCCTTTGCTTAGATCTAGATGAATATGCAGCATTTAAGGCATGTGCCATGGTTTGGACAGCATTGTAGATTCTGTGGCAGTCCAGAGAAAGGCTTCTTTGCAGATCATCTTGGGGCAGCAGCAGTTCCGGTTTCTCTCTCTCTCTGCATCTTGTCCAGCCTTTCACTGACAATGCATCCTTTAAATAGGAACAATGAAAAGCTTTGTCCCAAAACTGCTTGATAGCAATGAAAAAGGGCTCAAAGTCATCATATTTGGTCCTTTCATTTGTCTCAATAAAGAAGGAAAAAATACCACGGATTTGTTGGAAAGATAAGCCACTGTACATCAACTCCAAGGAGACATCCCACATAGCTGTTGTGATCCAGATTTTCCCAACGAGGGATTTCATCTTAAGAGCATTTTGTACAATTAGTATTCCATCTAAGAAATAAGTCATCTCTGCATAGTAAACAAATACATGGACTTGTCTCCACTTGAGGAATGGAAGCAAATCCGTCCGTATTGTATTTGTATTCAGTCCTTGGATGGTTAGTGAGATGACAACACAAACATCACTTCGGGTGAGCACAGGTGTCAATGTCTTCATGAACCTCTCTCCATCGTCCGTGTCTGGAGCAATGAGACCAATCAATGTCCATCTGAAGTGATGGAGCAGCTTGACAATCCCTGGGTACTGGGCTTCTTCTTTGGGGACCATCCGGTAGAAAAAAGGATACTGCTTCTTATCATTTAGAACATTAGAGACAAAAGCATAACTGACCTGGGAAGGAATGGAAGATTTGTGACTCATTTGAGTTCAAATCAAGGCCCAAATATTTCCAACCCCTGCACTGGAATAATATTAGAAACATAGAATTGTAGAATTGGATGGGACCTTGAGGGTCATCTAGTCCAACCCCTGCAATGAAGGAATCTCAACTAATGCATCCTTGACAGATGGCCAGCCAACCTCTGCTAAAAAACCTCCAAAGAAGGAGAGCCCACTGTCTTCCAAGGGAGTCCATTCTACTGTCAAACAGCTCCTACTTTCAGAAAGTTATTCCTAATGTTCAGCTGGAATCTCCCTCATTGGTTCGGGTTCTACTACCTGGAGCAGCAGAAAGCAAGTTTGATCCATCTTCTATATCCTTTAGATATTGGAGGATGGCTATCATATTGAAATAATCATACATAAACATCATATTGAAATGTCTAAAAGAGCTTGCACATGTAATCCCAGAGCCTCTGTCTATAATCTTTGAGAATTCTTGGAGAACAGGTGAGGTCCATGCAAACTGGAGGTGGGCAAATGTTGTCCCCATCTTCAAAAAGGAGGTAACTACCAACCAGTAGGCATGACATCGATACCAGGGAAGGTCCTGAAACAGATAATTCAACAATCTGTCTGTGAGCATTTAAAAAAGGATGCTGTGATTACTGAGGTAACTGTTAGGGTGAATTTGTAACTGGTTTACTATCCAAACCCAAAGAGTGCTCATTTATAGTTCTTCATCATCTTGGAAAAAAGTAACAAGCAGGGTGCTGCAGGGTTCTGTCCTGGGCCTGTTGTTGTTCAATATCTTTATAAATGACTTGGATGAAGGAATTGATGGAGTGCTCATCCAATCTGTAGATAGGAGAACTAGGCCCAAACTAACAAAATGAATTTCAATAGCAACAAATGTAAGGCTCTGCACTTAAGCAAGAAGAATCAGCTGCACAAATATAAGTTGGGGGACACCTGACTTGCTAGTAGTACATGTGGAAAGGATCTGGGGTAGCTTGTGATCTTAGTAGACCACAAGCTTAACACGTAACAACAGTAGGATGCAGCAGCAAAAAAGCTCATGCTATTCTCGGCTGCATCAACAGAAGTATAGTGTCCAGATCAAGGAAAGTAATAGTACCACTCTATTCTGCCTTGGTCAAGCCACACCTGGAATACTGTGTCCAATTCTGGGCACCACAAATTAAGAAGGATGTTGACAAGCTGGAACATGGGCAGAGGAGGGTGGCTAAGACGACCAAGGGTCTGGAAACCAATACTTATGAGAAATGGTTGAAGGAGCTGCATATGTTAAGTCTGGAAAAGAAGAGACTGAGAGGAGATATGATAGCCACCTTCAAATATCTCAAGGGCTGTCACATGGATAATGGAATGAGCTTGGCTCTTTACTTAATGTCCGTCCCCCCACCAAACACTAAAGCTGGTATAAATGGAATAATAATGTCTGATGACATTTTGATGAGGATAATGCCATGTGGATGTTGAAAAACATGTATGAGGAACATCAAGTCCATCATAAAATGTTGTATGGAAGCATCCATAGTCTTGTTTTGAAATTGTGCGAAAATATATATGAGTAGAGATGACTATGTGAGAGAAGAAAGATATGTTTCTGTCCTCCAAGAGCAGTGAAATCTATTTCAATTCACAAACAATTCTCTGTTTTAAAAAGTATCTCTTTCCAGCATCACTTTGAATATACATCCCACCCATTTGTTGCATCCCCTAGATTTAGGCTCAGCCAGCAAATGCCCCACCTGTCTCCATTCCTACCTGTGGAATTTTATATGTGCCCAGCAAGCTTGAAATCCAGATGGAGTTTTGAGAGCCAGCCCCTTCCAAAACAGTGAATACATTAGTCTGTCTACCACAGTTGTAGTTTGGAATATTTGCCTGCCCAGGAGACAGCAGGTCCAGCAAGGCATCATAGGTCACCCTTCCATCAAAAAAGTTCTCATGGATGCTATAGCCCAGGGTGATGTTGGGTAAGAGCTTGGGATTCCGATTGATCTCTTGGATGGAAAACACAAAGGACGAGAGCTGCCAGTATTTTGTGGTTCCTTTCCTACAAAAATGTACATATCAGATCATCCTTGAGCATTCAGTGAACATATCAGATTTAACTCTGGCTGTTTTACAAGCTTTTACAGATAAGAGGAGTTTGGATTTGATATCCTGCTTTATCACTACCCAAAGAAGTCTCAAAGTGGCTAACATTCTCCTTTCCCTTCCTCCCCCACAACAAACACTCTGTGAGGTCAGTGGGGCTGAGAGACTTCAGAGAGATGTGACTAGCCCGAGGTCACCCAGCAGTTGCATGTGAAGGAGCGGAGACGCAAACCCAGTTCACCAGATTACGAGTCTACCACTCCTAACCACTACACCACACTGGCTCCCTCTTGATGATTCACCCTCTTGCCAACATTTTATTTTCTTAACTTTCCATTTCCCTGACCATTGTCTCCTCCATTTGTTCTCATTATATGGGACGCATGCAATGGAGTCTAGTGTACTCTATAGTGCAGATCAAGCGAAATCATAGCAACTGCACGCTCATGCGCACACATGAGCTTACTTGCCCCTCCCCCAATATTTTATTCAAGTTGGCACCCCTGCTTACAATGTGAAAAATGAATAACTGCAACGTAACAAAACGACGAAGAAAAACAAAAAAAAATTGCAACCATACGGAACCATTTCTGCATAAATCGCAATATCTAAAATCAAGATGTAAAAAACCCCAACAGCAACATCCCCTGCTCCCACGACAACCCTGCCAAACAACACTGCAGCCCAAGTCTGTTCAGCATCCTCAGCTTTTGTAGCTGGTATCAGTCAGCACCCAACCACCTGGCCAGGTGCGAAGAAGAAGAAGAAGAAGAAGAAGAAGAAGAAGAAGAAGAAGAAGAAGAAGAAGAAGAAGAGTTTGGATTTGATATCCCGCCTTTCACTCCCCCTTCAGGAGTCTCAAAGCGGCTAACATTCTCCTTTCCCTTCCTCCCCCACAACAAACACTCTGTGAGGTGAGTGGGGCTGAGAGACTTCAGAGAAGTGTGACTGGCCCAAGGTCACCCAGCAGCTGCATGTGGAGGAGCGGAGACGCGAACCCAGTTACCCAGATTACGTGACTACCGCTCTTAATCACTACACCACACTGGATAGGAAGGAAGGAAGGGAGCAAACAGGAAGCAAAGCACCCATAATTCCATGGCTTACCAAAGAAAGCTGGTAGAGGGAGTGCTGTTGAAGCTATGAGCTCGAAATAAAGTATTTGTGGCAGAGATGACCCCGCTGATGAACTGGTCTCCTGGCCTGTAATAATTAGCTGAGTCTATTCCATCCCTTTTCAAAGTAAGAGGGCACCTTGTATTTTGTATCACGCAGCCTGCGTAAGGCAGTAGCAGCAGCAGAACCAGGGCCATGCTGGGTCTTCCTGGAAGTGCTGCCTCCTTTATGGCAGCTCTCCTACGATGAATTAGAAGAATCGTTGGAAGAAGCCAAAGCTTTTGTTGCAGTGATTATGGCGGTTCAGTAGCTTTCTTGATGGAGCCCAGCCAAGGAATCACAAAGGGCAGAGTTATTATGTCCTCCATCTCAGCCCAGGCTTTCGGTGGCACAGGAGATGTTTGTGTGGCTCAGATGCAAGACATCACCTCGTATTGTTCTAATTTCCAACGTGTCTTTTAGCAGACTCGAAGTTGATCTGGACAAATCTCTTGGGCTTTAGTGCAAAGTATCAGCACCCCTCTCCCCATGAATCACTATTATTTTGATAATTATAAAGGGAAGAAGTATCACTTCTGTGACACTCTGAACTCCTTATGCAGCTCCACCTGCAGGTGTGGCGCTGGAGGAAAAACATGTTTGTAAAAAAGGTTGACATCTGGCTCCAAATTCTGACATGATCATGCCCAACTTTGGTGAAATAAGACATTCATAGGAGTCAACGTTCAATGTTTCCTTTTAGGATTTACCTGAACTATCATGGGCAACTGCATGACATCTGGCAGAGGCCTGTTGCCTACTTATGTTGGTATATTACTTCTTTTAAAGCAACTCTCTCCCCCTCCCCCAAGGAAAAAGGATCGAGAGAGGAGGTTTGATATAGAAAAACAGGATTTCCTTTTCCTCACTTAGAGCAAAGCTTCCTGGTTTAGCACAATGGGCTTGGGGAATTTCCATACAGCTGTTTATTGTGCCTTCAGCACGGCATATACTTTTGTGTCTTCACAATGTGAAGTAACGGTTAGAGTGCTGGAATAGGGCCTGGGAGGCTAGGGTTCAAATCCTCTCTCAGCAAGGAAGCTCCCTCTTGTGTTTCTGCCTCCCTACGGCTTGTATGACTTGTTTGTTGCAGCAGCCCATGCTACAAGATCTCCACCGAATGCAGTGTTTGGGTGTCTTTTCTGCCCACCTACCAGAGCACCAAGGTTAAATACATGGTAGCCGTGCAGGTCTTCTCTATCTTGGCCTCCAGTGCTGGGCTTCTGGGCTGCATCTTCCTCCCCAAGTGCTACATCATGATACTGAGATCTGATCTGAATAAAAAGGAGCACTTGACAACAAAAACTAAAGATAGCACCTGACTCTGAAAATATTATTTTATAGCTGGACGGCAGGGTTGCAGTAATGGAACTGCAATACTTCTAATTTAAATGTAGCTTCACACATGGTAAATCACCCCTGATGAAATTTATTTAAATTATTTATTTCATAAAATTCACATTCCGCTTCATTGTAGAAAAAATAATAATCTCAGAGCAATTTCCATAAGGGTAAAGCAATAAAATTACCATTTTATTTATTTTATTTTATTTATTTACAAAAAGGTAAAACCACAATAGAGTAAACCAGGCATAGGCAAACTCGGCCCTCCAGATGTTTTGGGACTACAATTCCCATCAACCCTGACCACTGGTCCTGTTAGCTAGGGATCATGGGAGTTGCACTTTTGTCCTTTTGGTGTACCGACCTCCCCGCTACACCAAGGATTCCCTGCCCAAGCTGCTTCAGGTTGTGGAAGATATGCTTCTGGAGACACTTAGTTTGGTTGCCCTAGGGGATTTTAACATCCATGCCGACACAACCTTACAAGGGGTCGCTCGGGACTTCGTGGAAAGCACCAAGGGGCTGTCCCTGAATAAGTTTGGCCCAACTCATAGCCGCGGACATGCCTTAGACCTGGTGTTCACCTCTAGTGATGTGGGTGATCTGACACTAAGTAAAAGTGAAACAAAAGAAGTGCTATGGTCAGATCACCTCCTGGTGCAACTGGACTTCTCCGCGACCCTTCCCATCTGCAGGGAGGGGGGACCAATTTGGATGGTCCGCCCCCGCCACTTAATGGGTCCAAATGGTTTCCAGAGAGTGGTAGGGGATGCTTTATCCCAAGTTGATAGCCTTTCAGCTGATTCCCTGGTGACCCATTGGAATACAGAGTTAACCAGGGCTATTGACTGTCTGACTCTGAAGCGCCCTCTCTTATTGCATGGAGCCCAGACAGCCCCATGGTTTCCCCCGGAGCTGAGGGCGATGAAACAATCGCTGAGATGGCTAGAGCGCCGGTGGCGGAAAGCTCATTCTGAATCGGACCAGACATGGTGGGGGATGAGTGTTCAGACCCCTGGGCTCTCACTTGTGGGGTGCCTCAGGGTTCTGTCCTCTCCCCCATGCTTTTCAACATCTACATGCAGCTGCTGGGAGAGATCATCAGGGGGTTTGGGCTGGGTGTTCATCAGTATGCGGATGATACCCAGCTCTACCTCTCTTTCAAATCAGAACCAGTGAAGGCGGTGATGGTCCTGTGTGAGTGTCTGGAGGCGGTTGGAGGATGGATGGCGGCAAACAGATTGAGATTGAATCCTGACAAGACAGTAGTACTGTTTTTGGGGGACAGGAGGCGGGCAGGTGTGGAGGATTCCCTGGTCCTGAATGGGGTAACTGTGCCCCTGAAGGACCAGGTGCACAGCCTGGGAGTCATTTTGGACTCACAGCTGTCCATGGAGGCACAGGTTAATTCTGTGTCCAGGGCAGCTGTCTACCAGCTCCATCTGGTACGTAGGCTGAGACCCTATCTGCCCACGGACTGTCTTGCCAGAGTGGTCTATGCTCTAGTAATCTCCCGCTTGGACTACTGCAATGCGGTCTACATGGGGCTACCTTTGAAGGTGACTCGGAAACTGCAATTAATCCAGAATGCGGCAGCTAGACTGGTGACTGGGAGTGGCCGCCGAGACCATATAACACCTGAAAGATCTGCATTGGCTCCCAGTACATTTCTGAGCACAATTCAAAGTGTTGGTGCTGACCTTTAAAGCCCTAAATGGCCTCGGTCCAGTATACCTGAAGGAGCGTCTCCACCTCCATCGTTCTACCTGGACACTGAGGTCCAGCACCGAGGCCTTCTGGCAGTTCCCTCACTGCGAGAAGAAAAGTTACAGGGAACCAGGCAGAGGGCCTTCTCGGTAGTGGCGCCCTCCCTGTGGAACGCCCTCCCACCAGATGTCAAAGAGAACAACAACTACCAGACTTTTAGAAGACATCTGAAGGCAGCCCTGTTTAGGGAAGCTTTTAATGTTTGATGTATTATAGTATTTTAATATTCTTTTGGAAGCCGCCCAGAGTGGCTGGGGAAACCCAGCCAGATGGGCGGGGTATAAATAATAAATTATATTATTATTATTATTATTATTTTGCAGATAAAGTCGCTCAGATTCAGAAGGAGGTAGACTCCACCGTGGGAGCAGGGCCGGGGCGGGAGAGTGCTGGAGTCCTGTCTAGTCATGGGATCAATTTCAATCTGTTACTTCCGAGGATGTGGACAGGCTGTTTAGACGAGTTAAACCAACCACCTGTCTTCTTGATCCTTCCTGGCTGATAAAAGCAAGCCGGGAAGGGCTGGGCGATGGGGTCTGTGGGGTAGTGAATGCTTCCCTCTGTGAGGGAGCCTTCCCAGGTCCCCTGAAAGAGGCAGTCATTAAACCGCTTCTTAAAAATACATCCTTAGACCTGGCCAATATGGCCAACTATCACCCAGTCTCAAATCTTCCATTCTTGGGCAAGGTGATTGAGCGGGTGGTTGCTGAACAACTCCAGGCACGCCTGGAGGATGCGGACCATTTGGATCCCTTCCAATCAGGATTCAGGCCTCACCATGGGACTGAAACTGCCTTGGTCGCACTGGTTGATGATCTCCGGCGGGCTAGGGACAAAGGTGAGAGCTATTTCCTAGTTCTGCTGGATCTCTCAGTGGCTTTTGATACCATTGACAATAACATCCTTCTGGACTGTCTTGAGGGGCTGGGAGCTGGGGGCACTGTTATACAGTGGTTTCACTCCTTCCTCCTGGGCCGTGTTCAGAAAGTGGTGGTGGGGGATGAATGTTCAGACCCCTGGGCTCTCACTTGTGGGGTGCCTCAGGGTTCTGTCCTCTCCCCCATGCTTTTTAACTTGAAGCTGCTGGAAGAGATTATCAGGGGTTTGGGGCTGAGTGTTCATCAATATGGGGATCATACCCAGCTCTACCTCTTTTTTAAATCAGAACCAGTGAAGGCAGTGAAGGTCCTGCGTGAGTGTCTGGAGGCAGTTGGAGAATGGATGGCAGCTAACAGATTGAGGTTGAATCCTGACAAGACAGAAGTACTGTTCTTGGGGGACAGGGGGTGGGCTGGTGCGGAGGACTCCCTAATGCTGAATGGGGTAACTGTGCCCCTGAAGGACCAGGTGCGCAGACTGGGAGTCATTTTGGACTCACAGCTGTCCATGGAGGAACAGGTTAATTCTGTGTCCAGGGCAGCTGTCTACCAGCTCCATCTGGTACGCAGGCTGAGACCCTCCCTGCCCACAGACTGTCTTGCCAGAGTGGTGTATGCTCTAGTAATCTCCCGCTTGGACTACTGCAATGCGGTCTACATGGGGCTACCTTTGAAGGTGACTCGGAAACTGCAATTAATCCAGAATGCGGCAGCTAGACTGGTGACTGGGAGTGGCCGCCGAGACCATATAACACCTGAGAGATCTGCATTGGCTCCCAGTACATTTCTGAGCACAATTCAAAGTGTTGGTGCTGACCTTTAAAGCCCTAAACGGCCTCGGTCCTGTATAACTGAAGAAGCGTCTCCACCCCCATCGTTCAGCCCAGTCACTGAGGACCAGTGCCGAGGGCCTTCTGGTGGTTCCCTCACTGCGAGAAGTGAGGTTACAGGGAACCAGGCAGAGGGCCTTCTAGGTGGTGGCACCTGCCCTGTGGAATGCCCTCAGAGCAGATGTCAAGGCAATACGCAACTATTTTACTTTTAAAAGACAACTGAAGGTGACCCTGTTTAGGGAAGTTTTTAATGTTTGATGCCGTTTTGTGTTTTTAATATTTGGTTGGAAGCCGTCGAGAGTGGCTGGGGAAACAAAGTCAGATGGGCGGGGTATAAATAATAAATTATTATTATATTATTATTTTTTAAAAGTGGGGGCAGAGAGAGTCGGAAAGAAAGAGGGAGGATTGACCAATGCAACTGGCGCTGGGAGGTTTCTGCTGTGTTTCGAAAGGCGTTTCAGGAGTGACTTTGGTTTGGATGCTTGAAAACTAGCCACGAGTATGTGGGAGAGGGAAAAGAGTCGGGGGGAATTGGCCAGGATTAGGCTGGGGAGTGTTGAGAGAGTGACAGGGCCTCCCCGCCTATCTCCCCCCACCCCTCCTCTTTCCTTTTGCCCATGGCCAGGCTGAACATCTGATAAGAACTGAATTAGGAAGGGCGGTGAGAGACAGACCAACAGCTGCTGCCACTGGGAGTATCTTGTGAGTCACATGTAAGAGGCTTGAGAATTGTTGGTTGTTTCTTTCTTTCAGTGCGACAGCCCCCACCCACCTCGTTAGACCCAACTCGGTGAGCCTGCCCTGTACAGAAACAACCGTTGCCAAGAAGGGAAGACCAGCAGCCGCCAATGGCCAGTTTGATGGATGACACTGCAATAAACCAGCACTTCTAAAACATGAAGTACAAAGGGTCTGTGACGAGTGGTGAGTTATTATGCATTGATTTTTATTGATACCAGGCAGACACATTTAAGGTACACATTTCTGTTGAAGACATTCTTATTTAGACAGGCTCACTAAGATGTTCATAAAACTTGTACGAGTTTTTAATTTGTTTTAGTTGATTCTATTGTGGTTTCACCTTTTTGTAAATAAAATGATAATTTTATTGCTTTATCCTTTTGGAAACTGCTTTGAGGTTTTTCTACAATGAAGTGGAATGTCAATTTTATGAAAAAAATAAATTTAATAAATTCCAACAAGTGTGATTTATCATGTGTGAAGTTACATTTAAATGAGAAGCACTGCAGTTCCATTACTGCTGCAGTGCAGTTCAGCTATAAAATAATATTTTCAGAGTCAGGTGCTGTCTTTAGCTTTTGTTGTGAGATGCTCCTTTGTATTCAGATTAGGCCTCAATATGATAATGTAGCACTTGGGAAGGAAGATGCAGCCCAGAAGCCCAGCACTGGAGGCCAGGATAGAGAAGACCTGCACAGCTACCATGTATTTCCCCTTGGTGCTCTGGTAGGTGGGCACAAAGGACACCCAAACGCTGCAGAAGACCAACATGCTGAAGGTGATCAGCTTGGCTTCATTGAAGGCCCCAGGCAGCTTCCTGGCCAGGAAAGCCACCGTGAAGCAGATGGCAGCCAGGAAGCCCATGTAGCCAAGGACAGTGTAAAACATGGCAACAGATCCTTCATTGCATTGCAGGATGATCTCTCCAGCCTGGGAGTGCATGTCAGAGTCTGGGAAAGGGGGAGAGATGCCCATCCAGATGGTCCAGATGACAACTTGAACACCAGAACAGGAAATGACAATGGAGTTGGCCAGACTCTTCCCCAGCCATCTCCTCACCTTGTTCCCGGGTTTTGTGGCCATGAAGGCCAGCACCACAGTGATGGTTTTAGCCAGTACAGAAGACACGGCAACTGAGAAGATGATGCTGAAGGCCGTTTGTCGGAGAAGGCAGGTTAATTTACATGGCCGGCCAATGAAGAGGAAGGAGGACAAAAAGGAGAGCAAGAGAGAGACGAGGAGGATGTAGGAGAGGTCACGATTGTTGGCTTTGACAATAGGAGTTTCCAGGAATTTAATGAAGATTCCTATCACAGAGACTGTGGTGACAGACAATAAGAGTGCCATGGAAGTCAAGAGGACCCCCAAAGTATCTTCATAGGCTAGGAAGCTGATAATTTTGGGGACACATTGATCTTGGTCCTTGCTCGGATGCTCATCTTCTGGACATTTGTTGCAATGCTCTGCATCTGCAATGAGCAAGAAAGACCACTGTCATGGCATCTCTGTTCCATCTATAATATTGATCTAGACTCTTCAAGATTGCTTGGAACATCATTCTGGGTGGCAGCTTAGACCCATAGCATAGAATTTTCCAAATTATGCAAATCAGACTCCAAGGTGCACATTGAGATTTCACCCTCCCTGTGTTTACTTCTACTGAAGATGCACCTTTTGGATCAGATGCCTATGGTTGGTGGGACATGCCAGCCACTGTCATGCCACACATTGCTTTTCATGCCCACCTCCTCCTCCAGGTTCATCCATCCAGCTCATTAACCGTGAAGTTAGCATTTGTTTTGCTAATCTCCAGAAATAATGTAGGAACACACTTCCCCATTTCTGGAAATTAAACAAACATACAGAAACATACCCCAAATTATGTCTGTGCTCTCCTGAAAGGGCTTCTTTTCTCCCTGGCATCCCTTACCTTCTCGAGTGGAGAAGGTCCCTTCCGCACATGGTGCACAACCATAACAGCACAATGGCTTTCCTTCCTGAATCACCTTGACGTATCCTGGGTGACAGCTTTTGGTGCACTGTGACTGTGGCAAGGTCTAACCATAAAGAGAAGGAAAAGTGGCAGAAATGTATCAATAAGCTACTGAACTGAGTCAAAGACATAGAAAAGGCATAGCCTTATTTCACTAGCAAATGACTCCAGTTTTTTAGGTTTGCCTGTCTCGATTCCCAGAATGGTCAGTTGTCCTTCAGAAGCTGCATTCACTAGTTTTCCACTTTTAGTTAGTGAATAAATTTTCTAAACTCATTTCTGCCTTTGGTCATATCTAATTAATTACCTAGTGTTGCCATCTGTCTGGGTTTCCCTACACATTTCCTCTTTTGGGGGCCCGGTGTGCATTTTACAAGAAATATTCGGGTTTGGATTTTTTATAAGAAATCATCATCATCATCATCATCATCATCATCGGGGTGGGGCACTGTGCTCTGGAAGTAAAACTGCTATATCAGAGCAAGGCTGTTGCAGTGAAGATCAGGTCGGAGCTGGGGTCCTGTTTCCGCTCAGACTGGCAGTGGCTTGGCCTTGGGAAGCTTGGGCATGGGTTTGGGGTGTAGCAGCTGCCAGCCCAAGCCAGGGAAAGAGGTGTGCAGGTGCACCTTTTGGATTTTATTGGTATTTGGCCTATGCTTAAAAACACTGCAATGGGTAAGAGGTCTTACTGAGTGATCAACATTCTTAAATTCTCCATCCATCCCCTTGAGCCACACAATGGCATCCCGGTCAATGTGGAACCTGGTTTCTGGGGATGCCTGCCGCTCTATAGCTATACAGTGGTACCTCAGGTTACATACGCTTCAGGTTACATACACTTCAGGTTACAGACTCCGCTAACCCAGAAATAGTACCTCGGGTTAAGAACTTTGCTTCAGGATAAGAACAGAAATCGTGCTCTGGCGGCGCGGCAGCAGCGGGAGGCCCCATTAGCTAAAGTGGTGCTTCAGGTTAAGAACAGTTTCAGGTTAATAACAGACCTCCGGAACGAATAAAGTTCTTAACACGGGGTACCACTGTAGAAGCTATAGAAGTGGTTTCTTAGGTTTGCCCATCTTGTTCTCAGAATGGCCAGTAGTCTTTCAGAAGCTGCATTCATCAGTTTTCCACGTTTCCTTATTGAATAAATTTTCTAAACTGATTTCTGCCTCTTGTCATATCTTATTAATTACTCAGTGTTGCCATAGGTCTGGGTTTCCCCTCATATGTCCTCTTTTTGGGGCCCAATGTGCATTTTACATGGTTTTTATAAGACATTATTATTATTATTATTATTAGTAGTAGTAGTAGTAGTAGTAGTAGTAGTAGATAGTAGTAGTAGTATATGCTTGGGAAGGCGATGTGCTCTGGAAATCGAAGTGCAGTATCAGAGCGAGGCTGTTGCAGTGAAGATCAGGTAAGAGCTGGGGTCATGTTTCTGCTCAGACCGGCATCAACTTGGGCTTGGGTTCAGCCTTGGGCAGTTTGGGCTTGGGTTTGGGCTACTCTGCATGCCTCAGCCACTGCCACCCCAAGCCAGGACAAGAGGTGTGTGTTCGTGGCAGTGCACCCACACGTGTGTGCCTCTTTACCAGGCTTGGGCTGGCAGCGGCTGTGGCTGTCCTCTCTCCCCCCCCATCACAATATGGTAACCCTAAATGACCTCTTTTACTACCCAACAAATTACTAGAGTGCATGGTTTTCCTTTCTCCCCCCTCAACTTGCCCTCATTTCCATTTCTTTATGAAGTGTTTCTATACCACCGTTTAACAACAGATCAGGACATTGTATAGAAACATAAAAACACTTATCCAACTATAAAGATGTGTACATGCTATATTCTCAAGACTAAATGTACTATAAACACATATACATGTCCTTTTATTTATGTCTTATATTCAAATAGCTTCCTATTTTGCTGATATATGTATATTCTTAAAAACATTGCAATGTGTGAGAGGTCATACATAGCAATCAATACTGATAAATTTTCCATCCATGGCTTTCCTCACCTGGGTAAATCCCTTGAGCCGCACAATGGCATCCTGGTCAATGCGAAACCAGGTTTCTCGGGATGGCTGCCGCTCTAGACTCCCAATTTTCACTGAAGCCACTGAAGTGTTGGGCCACACGATCCAGGTCAAAATATCAAGGCTGGCTGCAAGTTCCCCATCTTTGTTCAAATACACGCCATCCATGGAAGTATTGTAACACTCAAAGTTACTTAGGAAAGGGTGGAACTAGAATGGCACACAGAGAAAATGAAGGTTATTTCAGCACTGCCCATTTGGGGATAAATTTCCCTTCTTAATCCAGACAACACAGAGAACAGAGTAACCACAGCACAGACAGGAATCCTGTTGGGATACTGCCAGGGAGACAAAGTCCATCATGGCCCCAAGCCGTCTGCCGGACGATCCATCGATCTCCCATAGGCACGCAGTATCAGCAATTAGTGACATGAGTTTCCTGAAATATCTTGCCACATTCCAGAGCTCATGCACACTCTATCAGCAGATAATGCACAGAAAAAGTCACACTCAGGAGAGCATTATTTACAAGTTTTATTCAGCGTTGATCAGAACAAAGAAAGACATGACTGCCTGCGTCAGTGTCTCCAGCACACAGAGAGAAACGAAAGCAATAGAAACATAAACATCATGTGAACAGGAAATACGCAGACTCTGTGACTCACAGCCTGCTCCCTTTTAAGGTGGAACGGAAATATCCTAACAAATCCTTCACATCAGGAGTTCAATCTGGGGGCAGGAAATGGACCCCCTGAACCTTCCCTTGGCAATGGAGATACTATGTCATTGTCCTGGAACTTGGGGAACAGTAGACCCAAAGATGCCAAAGTGATGGTGATTTTTGCTTTGTGAAGATTTTTTTCTTGGAAAGCAAGTTGACGTCTAATGTCATTTTAAAATGTGTTGTGGAAAGAGGAGTTATTGATCCTTACATTCCCATCTTGCTCAGCAGAAGGTGAAGACAATTTATATACAGTTAAAGCTTTATATTCAGCAATGTGAATTCCCTTATTCATTCCTTTAAAAACAAACTTTGCCTCAGAACTAAAAAGATATATATATTTAAAAATCTGATAGGCTATGAGAAGGTATTGGGTATAGACGTAGAGATGTGGAAAAAATCTAATGGAACTTAAGTTCTGAGGCTCCCTGTGAAGTTCTCTCATTTTTCTAATCTTCCTCCAGGAAGGAGAATTGATACATAACCCCATTAGAGAAGGTACTAGTAGCCTCATTCCCAGCACTGCTCAGGTATTCCAAATATCAGTGCAGTTTTGAAAGCCTCAGCCCACTATATTGATTCAGAATGACACCTAATTACATTTGAATATACACACACAAAAGAAGAGGAAGAGGAGGAGGAAGAAGAGGAGGAGGAGTTTGGATTTGATATCCCGCCTTTCACTCCCCTTCAGGAGTCTCAAAGCGGCTAACATTCTCCTTTCCCTTCCTCCCCCACAACAAACACTCTGTGAGGTGAGAGGGGCTGAGAGACTTCAAAGAAGTGTGACCAGCCCAAGGTCACCCAGCAGCTGCATGTGGAGGAGCGGAGACGCGAACCCGGTTCCCCAGATTACGAGTCTACCGCTCTTAACCACTACACCACACTGGCTCACCACAAAACCTGCTCCCAGAGTTCAAGATCTAGGGGTCT
The DNA here is from genome assembly GCF_964188305.1 of Podarcis bocagei. Taxonomy (NCBI): domain Eukaryota; kingdom Metazoa; phylum Chordata; class Lepidosauria; order Squamata; family Lacertidae; genus Podarcis; species Podarcis bocagei. The sequence continues at coordinate 6,724,730 of NC_138126.1, forward strand.
CAATTTGGATCCAGGGTTTGTGTTCCCTTGGAAGGAGGCACTGTGGAGACTGGTATCTGCATGCATATAATATGTATATTTCAGTGGAGCTATCAGTGATGGAAAAAGGAATACCTGCCATGGCTGTAGCCTCTGAAGCCTCTGCCCGTCTCCTCCACCCATCATTGCCACCTGCTTGGATCTGGATGAGTAAGCAGCATTTAAGGCATGTGCCACAGCATACGCACTGCTATACATGTTGTAGTTGTCTGGAGAAAGACTCTGCACAAGGATATCCAAGGGCAATTCCCCTTTTTGGTCACATCTGAGACGTTCTTTCGCAGAAAACAAGTGCTTTGAAATGAAACAATCAAACACTTCCTTCCAGTAAGGAACTAAGCGACTGAAGTCAAAATTGTCGTGTTTTAGGGCAACCTCTGTCTGAATTAAGAAGGAAAAGAAACAGTGGCGGTGCTGGAGTTGTAATCTCCAGTCAGACAGTGTTGGGGTGATGTCCCACAAAGCTGTTGTGACCCAGACTTTCCCCTCAGTGGACTGTAGCCACAATGTGAGTATTTGATGTATAAAGAATATCCCGCTGAAGAAAGAACGAGTCTCTGCATAGTGAACAAATACATTGACTTGTCTCCATGTGAGAAATGAATCAACGTTAATTTTCACTTCATACCGAGTCATTTCTGGGATTCTGTATGAGACGGCAGCACAAATCCCATTCAAGGTGAGCATAGGGGTCAAGGACCTCACGAACCTTTCTCCGTTGTCATTGTTTGGAGCAAAGAGACCGATCCACGTCCATCTGAAATGCAGGAGCAACTTGACAATCCCTGTGTATTGGTGGTCATCTTTGGGGAGCATCCGGTAGAAAAAAGGGAACTGAGTTTTATCATTGATGTCATGGGAGACAAACCCATAACTAACCTGGATGGGAACAGAAAAGAAAAGTGTCTTGCTTGGCTTCCGTTGAAACACTTTGTATGCATGTCTCATCCCCATATCACAGAATTTCCATATGAAATATATATATATATTTATTAATAGAGAAATTGTGCCAGTAACAATCCTAACCAGGTCTGCTTAAAAAGAAGACATAGAATTTCTTGGGAATTAGCCCAAACCCTAGTCATACTAACATTATTTCAATAGACTCTCTGTTGTATTCATTCTGTGTGGATTGGAGCGAAATTCAACACCCTGTAACCTAGAAGGATTTAGAAAGAAAGAAGGCTGTTGAAAGGACAAATAAAACTCGAGACTGACAGTAACTTTGTCCCCGAGACAGAGAAAAAGGCCATTCAAAGCAAAGTGAAATTAAAGTGCACCCCATTTCACACCTGTGGGATTTTGTAGATGCCCAACATGTTCGAAATATGGAGAGAGATTTCAGAGTCTGCACCTTCTAGGACAGCCAGCAGGTTATTCTGCCTTCCACACCTGTAGTTTGGAATACTTGCATGACCAGTATAGAGCAGCTCTACCATGGCCTCGTATGTGATTCTTGCATTGTGATAGTTCTCAAAGATATTGTAGCCCAAGGTGATGTTGGGCAAGAGCCTGGGATTCTGGTTGATCTCGTGGATGGCGAGCAGGAAGGCCAGTTTGTGGAGTAAATCTATGTCTTTACTTCTGCAAGATATCATATATTCTGTATCATCACCCTCAATTTAACAACACATGTAACTTGCCTCACTCTGCAACATGAAGGGAATTTTGAAGCAATATAAATTTAGTTTTAGGGTGATACTCATGCTCAGTCATAAACAGGTTTTTAATAGCCAACCCACCTTGAAATGTTGGGACAATCCTCACCACAAAGGCAAGGCAGATGTGTCTATCCAATAATGTAGTGGTATATTCAGATGTGACAGTGTCTGTCATGACAGTAACAGCCATGCCACCGTCTAGGTTTGTACAACCTTACAAGAAAGACTTTTCATACTATGTCATGATACAATAATAAAATTGAAAATGCAACTTAAAACCAATAAACAGCAAGGCAAAAGGAAATAAGGCATTGATCCAGGGGATTTGGAGACATACACTAGGGTCCAATCTTATGGGTCAGGTAAAAGCTTTAATCTGTTATCAGAGTGTGCTATTCAAAATAAGATGGTGAAAATAGCTGGAGGGTTCATATTGCTCCCTTCCAGAATTGCATTGCAAAACAGAGACATATGAAGAGACTGGGATTTAGCAGGGAACGATGCAAGGAAATACCCACCATCTCTTTTAATGAGGTTTATAGCATTAGATTTATGGTTTCCTACCATTAAACTCATCCCCACATAATTTACTTACGGAGATATGTGGATAAAAGGATCCTGGGAGAAAGAGCCTGGTTGAGATATTCCACTTAGTGTGGGGATAATCCCACCGATGAGATGGTCTCCTGCTCTGTAAAAGTTAAAGGGATTATACTGATCTCTCACTAAATTCAAGGGACATTTTCCCTTCAGCTGCCCATAGACGTTGTAGAGCAGAAGTAGTATTATCATGGACATGTCTGAGGCTGTCACTCACTTCCCTCTCGCCCACTTGCTTCAAAGAAGCCAAAACTGAACAAAACTGCCTGCTATCAATGATTTTTCTAATACAGACAAGTCCCACCATGGCTTCTCATTCAAAGAGGGTGATATCACACTGACAGTATCCCTGCTATTTTGAAACCCCCAACCCAAGATCTCAGTGGAGTGCAACATATTTATACCTCAACCTTTTTCAGGCTTGATGCAATAAATTGCATCTTGTTGCTCCCAAATCTGGCAGTTTCTGCTAATGGTCTCAGATGTGATATTCATGGAAGTCCCTCGAGCTTTGGCAGAATTAGAGAACTAAATCACCATGATTTACACAATGATAAAGGGAAGAATTGCCTCTCCAATGGATCACAAACTCTCTATGTGGCTCCTTGCACAGGTGCTTGGGTGGAGCAAAACTTGTTTACAAAAACTCAACAATAATCCAACAAAATGAGGTTGGGATTAGAAAAAGCGGTCTGCGTTACAGTGGAGAAAAATCTACCATCCACAAAGACCTCCTGTGAAGGATTTTGGAAAAACAGAATAAACATGTTAGGATTACAAAAACAAACAAACATGAAACCAACACACCAATATTGGCACTTTATCGTTTGCTTGAATGAGAAGTAACTATTAGTCTCATGGTCAAGATTCCCAATCTCAAGGGACACTGATTCTTTGAGACCAAGCTGGTTTTGTTTGTTTGATGTATTACAGTATTTTAATATATTTTTTGGAAGCTGCCCAGAGTGGCTGGGGAAGCCCAGCCAGATGGACGGGGTATAAATAATAAATTATTGTTGTTGTTGTTGTTGTTGTTATTATTATTATTATTATTATTATTATTATTATTATTATTATTATTATTATTATTATTATTTTGGCTCCCACAATATCTGTTGACATAGGGCAGGGCCCCTCAGTGTTGAGGGGGTGTAGGAGGCCGAGTGTGGAGCCGAGTGTGGCTCAGTTTCAGTGGCCGGAAACACCCGGCTTGAACTCCGGTTGACTTCCCCGTCTGCATTTCCCAGCAGGATACAGGCTAGGTCGCGATCGGCGATCCTTCTCAGCGTGAGAAGGACACACCACTCTTCCCTGCTCCCCCCCCCCCCGGGAGGGGAAAGAGATAGACAGAAATGTATTTACATGAGTGTGGCTCAGTTTCAGCAGGAAACAAGAGGAGCCGCCGGCATTAAAGCTGCTGGGCTCCATCCTCGGTCTCCTCCTGACGAAACAGCTTTGCACCTGTGTGACATCACACCCGTGTGATGCGTGATGGTCCCCCTCAATCTTGGATACAATGTTTACCATACCTAATAGCCAAACACAATACCACTACCCTTCTGAGAAATACGATATAGAAGCTATGCGGCAGCGAGCTGCAGCTAGCTGGAAAGCAAAACATGATGGGAATGTTGGGACTGTTCCATGGGAAGCAGAGGGACAGTCTATACACAGTGTGAAGCACCGTAATTAGCTCAGAGTGTAATATGAGCTGTACAGGAAGTACAGAAGGAGGAGTTTTACTCTCTCGGCTGTTGGAGTTTGATGAGAGCAGACGTGTTTTCTGTAACGCTGCAAGGACAGAAATAAAGACATGTAAATACATTTCTGTCTATCTGTTTCCCCTCCCTGGGGGGGAGTAGGGAAGAGTGGTGTGTCCTTCTCACGCTGAGAAGGATCGCCGATCGCGACCTAGCCTGCATCCTGCCGGGAAATGCAGACGGGGAGGTCAACCGGAGTTCAAGCCGGGTGCCTGGAGAATGGCCAGTTTCTCCTAATAATGGCTTGAATCCCAACACTCCCCACCCTCTCATTATATAAGGGTCTGGTGACTTCTGTTTCAGAGTATCTGAAGCAGTGTGCATGCACACAAAAGCTTATACCCAGAACAAACTTAATTGGTCTCTAAGGTGCTACTGGACAATTTTTTAATTTTTTCAGAAGGATTCTTTTAAAGACTTTTTTTTTAGAAAAAAAAATTTTAGGACTTGATTCTTTTAAAGAAAATTTTTAGGGAAGAGTTTTTTAACCCTTTTCAAGATTTTTAATTTATTTATTTCAAAATCTTTATGAATGACTTGGATGAATGAATTGAAATGATACTAATCAATTTTGCAGATGAATCCAAACTGGGAAGGGTAACTAATGCTGCCAAAGGTGGACAGAATTAGGATTTAGGATGATCAAATGAGATTGGAAAACCAAGCCCATGTTGGGATACTGCCAGGGAGATAAAGTCCATCATGGCCCCCAAGCCGGCTGCCGGACGATCCATCGACCTCCCGTAGTCACACAGTATGAGCTATTAGCGACACGAGTTTCCTGGAAATACCTTGCCACATTCCAGGGCTCATGCACACTCTTATCAGCAGATAATGCACAGCAAAAGTCGCACCCAGGAGAGCATTATTTACAAGCTTTTATTCAGCGTTGATCAGAACAAAGAAAGACATGACTGTTCTGCGTCAGTGTCTTCGACAGAGAGAGAAACGAAAGCAATAGCTAACATAAACATCCTGTGAACAGGAAATACGCAGGTTGTGACACAAACATCCTGCTCCCTTTTAAGGTGGAACGGAAATATCCTAACAGCCCAAATAAAAAATCATTATTTCAATAGGGACAAGTCTGCTTACCTTAAACGGTTAGACGGCATTGCAGTCTGGCCACAGCCCCACGTCAGCGATCCAGTGGCTGGCTGGGGAGGACTACAAGCTTGCCTGTGGATTGGCCAATGACAGGCAAGCCTGAATCTGGGGATTCCCTAAGGGACAGGCCCAACCAGCCAATGCACATCACTTGCGTCTGCCCAAGGGGAATAAATTGAGGCCCGCCCAGCACACCTTGGTTTTCCCCTCCTATCTCCCATGCTCCGATTCCTTTTTCATTGGTTTTTTCTTTCATTTTAAAAATATTTTTTATTAATTTTTCAACAAAAATAAAGCAAACAATGACAACCACAAAGAAAATTACCCACCACATATGATAAAATGTACCCTCTGTTTCTCTACATTTCCAACAATTATTAGATCTTGTTCTACATATTTTTGCTAATTTAACTAAGTTTGATACCACCGATACATCATTTTCATATAGTTCTCTTTCAGTAGAGTATGTGACTTCCAAAGCCTTTCCCAATCCATCATTAGTATATTATGTCCCACATCTTTCACCCATTGTATCATAACACATATGACCTGTTCCTCTTTGGTGTCCCACTCCAAGAGCAGATTGTACATTTCTGACAGCAATTTTGTGCTACCTTCTACTATTTCCCTCTGAAATCTTGACATTTCATATCTAAATCATTTCTTTTTATCATTTTTAAAAGTTTCACTTAATTGAAAATATTGGAACCAGCCTATTACTTTTTCTCTAACTTCTTCAAAATCTTTTTATTTTAATTGGTTGTCTGTTTCTGTTAACAGCTCTCTATATGTCGGTCAATTTGTCCTCATATTCACTGTTTTCAAAGATCTTGCTTCTAATGGGGAAAGCCACCATGGTGTTTTCTGTTCTAACAGATCTTTATATTTCTCCCAGACTTTAAGAATCGAGTTTCTTTTTATATGATTATAGAATCCTTTGTGAACTTTTGCCTTATGATACCATAGATACCCATGCCAACCAACTCTATTATCATGACCTTCCAAATTAATAAATCAGCATTTGTTAAATTTATCCAATCCCAGATTCAGCAAACGCATGATGCTTTATAATATAATCTTAAATCCGGTAGAAAGAAACCTCTTCTATCTTTAACATCCATTAATAATTTATGTTTAATTCTTGGGTCCCCCCCCCCTCCAGATAAATCTTCTAATGTCTTTTTGCCATTCTTTGAAACAGCTCACACTGCTTACCACCAGGATTGACTGAAATAAAAACAACATTTTTGGCAATATGTTCATCTTAATTACTGAAATTCTTCCTAATAAAGACAAACTCATCCTTCCCCAAATTTCTAAATTCCTTTTTATTTATTTCCATAATTTTTCATGATTATCTTCAAATATATTAATATTATTGACTGTCAACCATATTCCCAAATATTTAACTTTTTTATACATACTTATCTCTTCTGCTGTATCTCCTTTTTAGCTTGCTCTGAAACATTCTTCACTAAAAGCTTAGTCTTATTTTTATTCAATTTAAAACCTGATACTTGTCCAAATTCCAGTATTTTTTTCTAATACTTTTGGTAATGAGATTATAGGGTCTTCAACTGTTATTACAAGGCCATCAGCGAATGCTTTAAATTTATATGCTTTATTTCCTACTTTTATTCCTCTGATGGTTTCTTCTGCTCTTATATTTCTCACCAGAACCTCTAATACTAAGATAAACAATAATGGTGACAAGGGGCATTCTTGTCTTGCCTCTTTCAAAATTTTGCATTTCTCAGTAATAACACTATCCACAATTAATCTTGCTTGTTGCTTTGAATAAATTGCATCTTTTCCTCTTCTGAACCTTTTCCCGAAATTCAACTCTTCTAAAACCTTATGCATAAATGACCAAGAAATATTATTTTCAGTGTCAATAAACATCAAGGCTCCTTCTTTGGAGGTCTTTAAGCAGAGGCTTGACAACCATATGTCAGGAGTACTCTGATGGTGTTTCCTGCTTGGCAGGGGGTTGGACTCGATGGCCCTTGTGGTCTCTTCCAACTCTATGATTCTATGATTCTAAGGCTGCTTGTTTTTCATTTCCTACCTCCACGTACTCTCTGACATCAATTACATTCTTTATATTTATATTATCTTTCATCTGACGACCTAGAAGAAATCCTGCTTGGTCATGATGTATTATATCTAACAATATTCCTTTCATTCTATTGGCTAATATGTTTGCAAATAATTTATAATCGTTACTTAATAACGAAATTGGCCTATAGTTTTAGATTAACAACAGCTCAGTCTCTTGTTCGGGAATCTCAGCTTTTCCGTCGTATATCCCACCCTCCAATTCTTTTTTCATATGTTTTTTCTTTCTTGCTAAAACCTTGCTATGGACTTTTTAGGACCAAGCTGGACTTTTTGCACTTGGCAAATTAGCACCAACCACTTGGTTTTCACCTACTTCACAGCAATCGTCATAACCTTGTTAGGTTAGGTATTGGGTAAGCCTTAGTCTTAGCTGGAGGGGAGGTTGAAGCCTCTGCCTGCCCCTCCTTAGTTGAGGGAAACCTGTTTAAGGGATCTGCAAGGAGTTGCTTCTGTTGGGATGCCATAGCACTCCTCCAAAGGGAACCCTCAAGGGGTACCCCTATTTGATGTAGGTCATAGTCCCCCCTTCCCATGGTGTCAGTTACCCTTAGATAAGCACCCTAGAAGATGGGCTGGATTTAGTTAAATGTCTTCACCCAATGCCTATGCCAAACCTTTTACATCTGTATCCGATAAAGTTGTGACCTCTTTGAACCCAAAATCTGTATGCTAATGTCTTATCAGGTGACTCAATACATAAGGAGTGACTTGGTCACGGGGCCTTGGCATGCAAATGTCAGGTTCGAAACTTAGGCAGGATGAACCAGCTGCACAACTTTAAGATGCGGGACACGTGGCTTGCCAGTAATACATGTGTAAAGGATCTAGGAGGCTTAGTAGACCACAAGCTTAACATGAGTCAACAGTATGATGTAGCAGTGGAAAAGCTAACATTATTCTAGGTTGCATCATCAGACGTATAGTGCCCAGAACAAGAGAAGCAATAGCATGGAACATGTGCAATGGAGGGCAACCAAGATGATCAAGGGTCTGGAAGCCTTATGATAAATGGTTGAGAGAGTTGGCTATGTTTAGCCTGGAGAAGAGGACAGTGAGAGGAGATGTGAGAGGCATATCTAAAGGGCTGTCCCATGGAAGATGGAGCGAGCTTGCTTTAGCCTGCCCTGGAGACTAGGACCTGAAGGAATGTGGGAATTGCACTAGATGACCCGCAGGATCCCTTCCAATTGTACAATTCGATGATGATGATGATGAAGAAGAAGAAGAAGAAGAAGAAGAAGAAGAAGAAGAAGAAGAGGAGGAGTTTGGGTTTGATATCCCACTTTATCACTACCCTAAGGAGTCTCAAAGTGGCTAACATTCTCCTTGCCTTCCTCCCCCACAACAAGCACTCTGTGAGGTGAGTGAGGCTGAAAGACTTCAAAGAAGTGTGACTAGCCCAAGGTCACCCAGCAGCTGCATGTGGAGGAGCAGAGACGTGAACCCAGTTCCCCAGATTACCAGTCTACCGCTCTTAACCACTACACCACACTGGCTCTCCAGTGAGTCTCCAGTGAGTCTATGTGTCTGTTGGATGTGTGTGTGGAGTTTGGCCTAAACTTTGCTAAGAGACAACTAAGAGACATGCTGGATCATACCTCAAACTCTGGAGCCACATCTGTGACTTTTTGCAAATATGTTTCTCTCCAGCTCTGCGTCTGCCTCTTGTCACCAAGAGACTCCAGAATATTGCAGAGATGAAACTTCTTTGCCTTATAATTATCCAAATCATAGTGATTTGTTCTTGCCAAAGGTGTTTCTGAAACTTTCCAAAGCATCAGAAAGAATAGAAGCAAGTGGTTATTTGCTGCACTGTGGTTTTTTTGGAAAGTGTCAGAGACAGATGGAGTCGAGATTTCCCATAGGGGAAGAGGGATATATTCCTGTCTGGGGTTTAATGGCTCTGAAGCCATAGCTGAACAGCATGCATACTGGTGAAACCACACCAGCTTTGGTCTTGCAAGAGTTTTTCGCTTCTTCTGCTTAACTGTCTCTGGAGGTAAAAGCAACCACAGAGGCAGAATGATATTCCTGCTGTTGCTACTGCTGCTGCTAATGCCCCATGAAGTATGCGGGAAACTGAAGGCAACATGCTCCTTGAATATGATCAAGGAAAAAAACGAAGCATTCAATTTCTACCGGCCTGGTGAATTCTTCATTAATGGGATTATATCTCCAAGAAATATTTATAAACAATGGCCATACAACTTTTCTCAGACCCCCTCACCAAAGCTTCTAGTGTAAGTAATTATAGGCAGATGAATGTCATCATCATTCCAAAGTTTTGCATATATCAGGGAAACGGCTATTATTTCAGGCCTGGGAGCCTGTGATCCCCTAGCAATTGCTGAATTATAGCTGCCAATCATTTGCCCTGCTGGCTGAGGCTGATGGGAGTTGGAGTCCAGCAGCAGGATCCTCCCCACATCTGTCCTATTTTCTTGTTCCCTGGCTTTTCCTGGCTAAAATGCTGCTCTAGCTAAGCTGCTGTGCTGCCTGTTGAAATGGCAACAGAAGAATGCAAATGACTTGCTGGAGATAAAAATAATGCATTGATTTAATGCACCTGTTTGAGGATTAAACTATCCCACCTGCATGAGGAGAGTGAGGGTGGCATGAAACATAGGGAATTTCTGAAAAGCCTGGATTTTTTCCCTTTCATTTTTTATCTGTAAAGCTGTTCTGAGTCCCATTGGGGTAAAGGTGGAGTATAAATATACACTACTATGAATAATACAGGTGTACTACTATGAACAATACAGTGGTGCTGTGGGTAAAACCTCAGTGCCTAGGACTTGCCGATCGTATGGTCGGCGGTTCGAATCCCCGCGGCGGGGTGAGCTCCCGTCGTTCGGTCCCAGCTCCTGCCCACCTAGCAGTTCGAAAGCACTCTTAAGTGCAAGTAGATAAATAGGTACCACTTTATAGCGGGAAGGTAAACGGCGTGACCCAGAAGTGTCTTCGGACGGTGCTGGCTCACGGCCTCTAGAGCGAGATGAGCACGTAACACTAGAGTCGGACACGACTGGCCCGTACGGGCAGGGGTACCTTTACCTTTATCTTACTATGAATAATAATACTGTTTGACATTTCTATTCCACCTTATTCCACCTTATTCTATTCCACCTCCCACAAACATAGGATTGTTACGTGTTACATGTCTGTTTACATTCCAGCACAGCTTCCTGGGAACTTCCATTTGTGTATAGTTTTCACTTTGGCTGTTCTCTCTGAGACGACGAGAGAGAGAGATGACATGTTTCTTTCTCCTGATTTATGATTAATAAATCTGTAGCTGTAGTATGCTTCCACAAGCCTCATGCCTATTCTGTGTGTGCAATTTGATCTGCTGGTAGTGTGCCCTGGCTCAGAAGCCCGGGTTGCTGATTTACGTCGGAGCAGAGGTGATGGTCTTCGCAGAGGGACAGCTGGAAGGGAACAACCTAGCCAGGACTAGCCAGCTGGCCTCCCGGCCCTCTGCATGCCAACACATACTGGATCTACAAACCATGATTTGAAGACAATGTTGGTTTTCATTAAATGGTGAATAGTGGTTTGACACCTTTTGATTTCTTTATTGCAGTTCAAAAAGTTACTACTACTGGTACATCTTTTTTCCCCAAATATTTTTTATTAAAGGTTTTTCCTTATAATCTCCAAACATTCAATCTGCACATCACATAGTTCACTTATTGGACCTCCCACAATTCCCCTAGTAATCTTCCGTGATTATTTCTCTACCTACGCATTTCTTAATTATTATATCACCTTTAAATAAATTTGCTATCTACATTTTCTTTCTTGCAATATTTCTGATTTGTTTCACAAAGCTTCTTTAAAACACACTAGCGTTGTATGATCCTCACATAGAGTTTCCAAATACTCCCTAAATTTTCCCCAGTCCTCCAAAAACTTATGGTCTTTTTGATATCTGATCTTTCCCGTTAATTTGTCCAGTTCCGCATAATCCGTTAACTTTGCTCTCCATTCCTCCAAAGTTGGTGTCTCTTCTTGTTTCCATCTTTGAGCCAGCAGGGTTCTCGCTGCCGTTATTGCATATTGGAAAAGTTTTTTGTCCCTCTTATTTATTGCATTTCTAGTTATTCCCAGCAAAAAAGACTCTGGTCTCTTTACAAAGTTATACTTCAATATTTTCTTTAACTCACTATATATTATTTCCCAAAACCCCTTTACCTTTTTGCATTCCCACCACATGTGCATAAATGTGCCCTCCTTCTCTTTGCACTTCCAACATTTATTACAAGTTTTGTACATTTTTGCAAGCCTCACCGGTGTCATATACCATCTGTATACCATCTTCATAGTGTTTTCTTTCAACGTGATACATGCCGTGAAGTTCAAATTTTCAACCCATATTTTTTGCCATTCCTCTAACTCTATACTATACCCCAGATCCCTTGCCCAGTGAATCATCACCTCTTTCACCTCTTCATCCATCGTTTGCCATTCCAGTAAAATTTTGTACATTTTAGATATTATCTTGTAATCATTATTAATAATTTCTATTTGAAATTTTGAGTCTTTTTCATTATATCTTCGATCTTTTATCTCCTTTTTAAACATATCACTTATCTGAAGATGTTGCCACCAAACATTGACGTGTTCTTTTACTTGCTCATATGGTTTTATTCTCCATTTATCGCCTTCTTTCATGACCAAATCCCCATACGTTGCCCAATTACTCTCCATATTGATTTTCTTAATTGCCATGGCCTCTACTGGAGAGAGCCAATGTGGGACCCCCCTTTCTAATATATTTTTATATCTATCCCATACTTCAATTAGCGATTTCCGGAAAATATGATTTCCAAATGATTTGTGGCCCTTTTTTTTCTCTTCCCATAAATACACGTGCCACCCGAATCTATTATCAAATCCTTCTAAGTCCAATAGTTTGGTGTCTTTTAGTTTTATCCATTCTTTCACCCAGCAAAGACATGATGCCTCGTAATACAACCTCAAGTCTGGCAGGGCAAATCCTCCTCTTTCCTTTACATCCGTCAACAATTTATATTTAATTCTTGGTTTTTTGCCCTGCCAGATGTATCTTGATATCAATCTTTGCCATTCCTTAAAGATCTTCACTCCTCTTAATACTGGGATCATCTGAAATAAGAATATCATTTTTGGCAACACGTTCATTTTGATCATTGCTATTCTGCCCCAGAAGGATAGTTTTAACCTTCCCCAACTCTCCAAGTCTTTCTTAATTCCATGCCATACCGGTACATAATTATTTTGAAATAGGTCGATATTTTTGGTTGTTATCCAAATACCCAAGTATTTAACCTTTTTAACAATTTCGATACCTGTTTGTTGTTGTAACCTCTCCCGCATTGTTGGATCCATATTTTTTGTTAAGCTCTTTGTCTTTCCCCTATTTAACATAAACCCAGCCACCTCACCAAATTTTTCAATTTCCTCTATCACCTCAGTTGCATTATCTATCGGGTCCTCCACCATTATAACCAAATCGTCCGCAAAGGCTCTGACTTTGTATTCATTACGGCCTAACCTCACCCCCCTTATCTTTTTATTTTCTCTAATTGAATTCAGGAGAATCTCCAGAACCATGATGAACAGCAATGGCGAGAGTGGGCATCCCTGTCTAGTGCCTTTTGATATTTTAATTTCTTCTGTTATCACATTGTTTACTAACAGTTTTGCCCTTTGTTCCGTATATATTGCCCTTATTCCATTAAAGAGCTCGTTCCCCATCTCCATGTATTCCATATTTTTTAACATAAAGTCCCATGATATATTGTCGAACGCCTTTTCGGCATCAACAAACATTAGCATTGCTCTTCTCTCATTACTAGCTGTCAGGTACTCCAAGATATTTATTATATTTCTCACATTATCTCTCATCTGTCTTCGTGGGAGAAAACCTGTTTGATCTTCATGAATAATTCCTTGCAAAACCTTTTTCAGTCTCTTTGCTATTATTCCTGAAAAAATTTTATAATCGGTATTTAGCAAAGAAATTGGTCTATAATTCTTTACTTGTGTTAAATCCACACCTTCTTTTGGAATGAAAGTTATATACGCTTCCTTCCAAGTCTCTGGGATCTCCCTCTCCTTTAAAATATTATTTATTGTTTCTTTCAACGGTGTTATCAAAGTTAATTTCAATTCTTTGTAGTACCTTGCTGTAAAGCCGTCCGGTCCTGGGGCCTTCCCATTTTTCAGCTCTGATATAACCACCTTAATTTCCTCTTCATCTATCGGGGCGTTCAGCCTATCTCTTGTTTCTATTGGAATCTTTTGCACCTTTTTCTCTTTTAGATATCTCTCTATTTTCCTAATATTATTCTTTTCTTTCTTCCTATACAATTGACTGTAAAAGTCCAAAAATCCTTTCCTAATACCTTTAGGGCTAGTTATCTCCTCATCCTTCACTCTAATTTTATTTATTATACTTTGTTCTTTCCTTTTCTTAGTCTGCCAAGCCAACCATTTTCCTGATTTATTTGCAAATTCAAAATCCTTTTGTCTTAATCTTTTAATGTTCCATTCCACCTCCTTGTTTATTATCATAGCAAACTGAGTTTGCAAGGCCTTGATACTTTGTCTAACTTTCATATTGTTCGGATTTTCAATTAATTTTTGCTCATATTCCATAATTTGTTTTAAGATTTCTTTCTTTCCTTTCTCTCTATTCTTCCTTTTAATTGAATTTTGTTGTATATAAAGTCCACGCATCACTGCCTTGCTTGCATCCCAAACTATGCTCATTTTTGTACCTTTGTTACAGTTATCCATAAAGTATTCCTTCATTTTCTTCTGTGCCTGTTGTACAAATTTATGATCATCAAAAAGGCTATCATTCATCCTCCATCTAAACGTTCTTTCTTCGAAGCCTTTAATCTCCAGTTTAATCGGGCTATGGTCTGAAATTACTCTTGGTTCTATTTCTACCTGGAGGATTCTTAAGGTTAGCTCGTTCGAAATCCAAATTTGATCAATTCTCGACATAGATTGGTTTGGTTCTGAATGATATGTAAATTGTTTCTCCTGTGGGTGTCTTAATCTCCATATATCTATCAAATTACAGTTTTGGATCATTTCGAAAAATGATTTAGGTAATTTACCTTCTTTTGATCCACTCTCCCTCAGTCTATCCATTTCAATTGAGACCACCCCATTCATGTCTCCCATCATAATTATTTTTGATCCACATATTCCATCAATTTTTCCTCCAGGTTCTTAAAAAAGTCAGCTTTATTCCCGTTAGGTGCATAGATTCCAACAATTATTATTTTTTCACCTTGCCAATTAATTTGAACAGCAATAATTCTTCCTTCTTCGTCCTTAAAGATTTGGTGGGCTTCTATTTTGTTTTTTATATATAGGATTACTCCTCTTTTCTTTCCTTTGTCTGAAGATATGAATTCGTTTCCAAGTCTTCTATTTATTAAAACTCTCCTATGTCTTTTTGCCACGTGTGTTTCTTGTAGGCATATAATATCTAAATTTTTTTTCCTTAGGAATTGTTCCACCTTATTCCTTTTTTTTTTTATCATTCAGCCCATTTATATTCCAATTCCATAATTTTAATGCCATATTGCTCTTTTTTTTTTTTAAATTTCTAGGAGTATCTTTTTCTTTGGTTAATTTTCTTTTAATTCTTCCTCTTCTTCCTCTCCTCCCTCCCCCTCCTCCTCTTCCCCCTCCTCCTCTAGTCCTCCCCCCACCTTCCTCCTCTCCTCCATATCTTTCAGTCCTTTTACCTCCACCCCTCCCACTGCCCCCCTGACCTCTTCTTCCTCTTCCGTTAACAACTCTTTATACTTCCTTTGAAATTTACCTATTTCTTCTGGGCTAGTTAATCTATGTCTCTTATTTTTATAAGTGAATGAAATTCCTTCCGGGGACTCCCATTTGAATTCTATATTGTTTTTTTTAAGGATTTGTGCCAGTGGCTTATAGGGGTCTCTCCGTTTCAACAGTCTAATTGGTATATCTTTAAAGATGACTATGTAGCTACCATCAATACATAATCTTTTCTCTCTATTTTTTTGAAGCACCATGCTCCTTATGTCTCTATCTTTGAAAGCTATAAGACAATCCCCTGGAAATTTCCTTGCCTTCGTCGTCTTCACTTTTAATCTAAAGGCATTCTGTATTGTACTCGCCATCTCCTCTACTTGAAACTCCAACCATTGTGCTAGTTCTATTATCAGTTTTTGCCTGATATTCTCACCTTGATGCTCTGGTACCCCCCTGAATCTTAAATTAACTTCCCGCTGTCGAAGTTCATTCATGGAGATCGCATCCCACATTTCCTCTTGTGTTTTGTTAGTTTCTAGAAGTCCTGCTCTAATTTTATCATCCTCACGCTTTAACTCCTTCATTTCCAATTTTGTCCTTTTCATTCCTTCTTCTAACACTTGAGTTCTTTTGGATACCTCTTTAATTTGTCCTTTCAGTTCACTAACGGTTTCATCTATTTTCTTATCCATTTTTCCAATCTTAGCATCTACCTGTTCAATTTTTGTTTCCAGATTTTTTTCACTTTGTCTAATCTCTGCGAACATCTTTAGTATTTCAGCTCTAAAATCTGTTTCTTGCTTGGACCCCTTCCTTTCCACTGGTGTCCCCCCGTTCCCGCCTTTCTTTGGTACATGAGACATTTTGTACAAATATATCTTGTTACGCCAACAACCTATTCCGATGTTTAAAATTAACCTTCCCCAGTCGAGGCGCAGCAATCAATTTTACAATTTTACAATATTTTTCAAAACTTAAAGCAATATCTGGCAGTAACAAGCCTATCAGTACCTTCCAATTCCTTAAAGATATACTAATAAGTTTATAGTAGCATGTATTGAGTAGTCTTAGATAGAATTAAATAAGGATTTGGTATTCTCCTTTTCTCCTCTTGTTATCACCAATTAGTCTACTTCACCAAATATAATAATCCACCAATCCAAACGAGGGACCTAGGGAGGTCAAGGGAGAGAGAAAAAAAGAAAAGAAAAAAGAAAAGAAAAAGGAAAATATATATATATAATTTATAGTCCTTCCAGAGACTTCATTATTTTAGCTCTAATAAGCAAGCGGCTCGGTTCTTCCTGCCCCCAAATGGGCTATTCCTTATGAAATTATCTATTCCATTAATTATTTTGGGTCCACTTCTTAATCTTCTTGCCCTCAATTGGGCTAAATCCCAAAAATTCCCAGCTGCCAAAAAAACAAAACAAAAAGAAGAGAGGAGAAGGCGTCTATTATAATTTCTCACCCGTCCACCAGGGGTCTAACAGCCAGTTAATGGAGGAGCGGCAAAAAGAAAGGAAACAGCAAAGGAACAGCTTCTCTTTTATTTTCTCCACAATTCCTTTTTTTAGTTTTTTAGTTTTATCCCCAACAGACAATGGCTTTTATAAAGTTATTAAACTTGACTGAAGTTCTCAAGGGTGGAGATTCAAACTTAACAAAGAAGATATCCCCTTTCTCCTTTCGCTGGTAATTCGTAGAACTTATAATGGAGACCAAACTCACGAAATGGAGACCAAACTTTCACGAAATGGAGACCTCTGTTGTGCAAAACTTCCCAAATGAGATTCAGTTCCAGCTCCTTTCCCCGTCCCCAGGAGGGCTGAGAAGTACTACTGGTACATCTTACTCTTCTTGTTCACCGTCCAGGAGATCAATCTGGATCCCAGGATCCTACCCAACATCACCCTGGGCTACAATCTCTATGAGAACTATTTTGATAGAAGGACGACTTCCAGTGCAATGTTGGACCTTGGCAAAAGCAATATTCCAAACTACAGCTGTGGAAAAAGGAATAAACTTCTGGCTGTTCTTGAAGGGGCTGATTCCGTCATCTCAAAAGAAATTTCGGACATGTCAGGCATCTACAAAATCCCACAGGTATGAAGTTGTGTGGGTAGAAAGACAGAGGGCAACTTTGGCAGCATAGAATTCCACTTTCTCTTCATGTGGGTCAAGAAAGGGCATCACAAAGTGGGAATTCCTTAGCTATAGCATAATATCTGATCCAGGGACCTTTCTTCTAGCCTCTGCCAACTTGGCACCCTCCAGGCAAATAAATATCTCTTCCCTATTTTGATTGGCAATCACACACTTTTTTCTTCATTTCCTCACAAGGTCAGTTGTGGCTTTTCACATCATCTTCATAATAATAAAGCCCAGTTCCCTTTTGTCTACCGGATGATGCCCAAAGAAGAAATTCAGTACCGGGGGATTGTCAAGTTGCTCCAGCATTTCAGATGGACTTGGATCGGCCTCATTTTTCCAGACAATGACAATGGAGAAAGGTTTGTGAGTGCCCTGACATCCCTGACTATCAAGAGTGGAATTTGCATTGCCTTAGAAAAAAGAATACCAGAAAACAATCAACTTGAAATGTTCAGACTGAGTAAACCAGTTGCCATATGGAAGCAAGTCAATGTATTTGTTTACTATGAAATCACTCGCTTGGGATGGAATCCGATCATGCAGTTTCAAGAAAAATTTGAGAAAGAAATTGGAGCAAAAGTCTGGATCTCAACAAGTTTTCAGGAAATTAATGTGCATTTGTCTGCTCCTCCAAATTACTTCCAGTACATCCATGGCTCTTTGTCCTTTATAATGAAGCCCCAAATAAGGAGAAAATACCGATACTATCTACCAGAATCCAATCTTCTTGGACAGTTTATCAATAAAGCATTCCGTTGCTCATATTCAAAGCACATGTTGGCTGTAAAAGGTCGGACAAGATGCAGAGAGAAGGAGAAACTGGAGACGCTGCCCCAAGAGGAGCTGGAGAGAGTCCTGTCTCAAGACAGCTACATCACGTACTTCAGTATCCAAGCTGTGGCTCAGGCCTTAAAAGCCACATATTCAGTCAGATCAAAATTCATGTTGATGGTGGGTGGAAGAGACAGGTTGGAGCATCAAAAGCTGCAGCCATGGCAGGTATTCCCTTTCCCTTTTTGCAAACTGCAAACCATTGGCCCAACTCTGGAATGAAACTTACCCATCTCCTCATCTCCATTTGGGAGGAAATTCTAATTAGTAAGGCCCATGGAGAAGGCAAACATTTCTGCCCTTTCTGCCAGGGGCGAAACTAGGCTTTATTTCACCTGGGTCAAAGACCCAGTTTGGCACACCCCCATGTGCATTGCATGCACATTTGCATGCACGCATGCACAGGCTGGGAGCCTAATGGCACCCCTCTGGAAGCTTCACCCAGGGCAAAAAATACAACACCTGGCTAGCCCCCAGCCCCATAGCTATGGCTCTAGAAAATGTTGTTTAGTCATTTAGTCGTGTCCGACTCTTTGTGACCCCATGGACCAGAGCACGCCAGGCACTTCTGTTTTCCACTGTCTCCAGCAGTTTAGTCAAACTCATGCTGGTAGCTTTGACAACACCGTCCAACCATTTCGTCCTTTGTCGTCCCCTTCTCCTTGTGCCCTCCACCTTTTCCAACATCAGGGTCTGTTCCAGAGAGTCTTCTCTTCTCATGAGGTGGCCAAAATATTGGAGCCTCAGCTTCAGGATCTGTCCTTCCAGTGAGCACTCAGGGCTGATTTCCTTAAGAATGGATATGTTTGATCTTCTTGCAGTCCATGGGACTCTCAAGAGTCTCCTCCAGCACCATAATTCACAAGTATCAATTATTCGGCAATCAGCCTTCTTTATGGTCCAGCTCTCACTTCCATACATCACTACTGGGAAAACCATAGCTTTAACTATACGGACCTTTGTTGGCAAAATAGAAAATAGCAAGTTTCTATTAAAAGCTTTATATAACACTCTTTGCTCCCCCCCCCCCCAAAAAGTCCTCAAGGTGGTTTAACATTACAAAACAGCTGTGGATAGAATAAAACACAATGCAAGAATGTAAAAATAGTATGAAAAGCAGAGGACTTTTCATCTTTCTATAACACCTTGTTTGAACAAAATTACCTTCAACCATTCCAGAATGCACACATAGCAATTGTTACTAAATTTACCTCTGTGCTCATAAATAAGCACAATGAAATATCATGCAAAACTGTGCCCTCCCTTGTGGAGTTGTGCAAGTTCTACCAAAAGCTGCTGCTGTCTGAAGGGAAGGGAGAGACTTCATATCTGAAGGCTTCCACATGATCTAGTGATCAATGTTCCATTTCACATGGAAGTTTGCAAGTGTAAAAGTTTCCCTTTCTTTCACATATTTGCATCAGGCAGTGGGGATGCTTAATACAACCACAGATCCCCCTCATAGGCTGCTCTTGACTGTGAGTAGACCTGCGAGGGTCTTCTCTGTAATGGCCCCCATACCATGGAATAACTTCTATAGAGATACAGAGGGTGTCAGGGTAATGGTGTCTCACCAGCTACTTCTAACAAAGCTGTTCAGAAAGGCTTCCCATTACACTGATGTGTAATACCGACTGTAGATCTACTATCCAAAGTCAATGCTAAATTGCATTGGAGTGCATTTTATAGTGTTTTTTAATAGCATTTTTTATATCTGTGTAGATCCGGCCATATTTTTTTGTATTGATCTTATTCTGTACAGCACCTTGTTATTCTATATAAAAGGTGGTCTTTGAATGGTTAAATAAATAAAATGGAATGCCTATAAGGGCTTATCAGAACAGATGAGATGCACACTGGCCCCAATTCATAGGAGCTCAAAATGTGTAGGGCTGAGATACTCAATATGGGTTTCATATTATTATTTTTGCACTGGGCCTTTCCTTGTCATTCCAGCTGCACTCTTTCCTAAGAGAGGTCCAGTTTCTGAATACTTCCATGGGGAGCCTGAATTTGGATGAGAATGGGGAGCTGCCAGCCAACTATGATATTGAGAACTGGGTGATGTTTCCTAATAAGTCTCGTGTTAGAGTGAAAATTGGGAGCATAGAGAGAGAGCCTTCTACTGGGATAAAGTTCACTATTAACTTGGAAGCCATAGTGTGGCCCACATGGTTTAACAAGGTAGAGGAAACTTTATTGATGTGACATCTGGTAAGCTCAAATCATTTGCTGGATAATTCCAAAAGCACAAGACCCTCCAAGTGTCCCTATTTTCCAGGGACAGTCCTGGATTTACAGAAACCATCCCAGCTTCTGATTTGATCTCGGAACGCCCCTCTTTTCCTTAGGACGTCCCTATTTTCATCAGAGAAATTCTGGATGGTATGGAGTTATGTGACTCCCCTGAGCCAAGGGGATAAGTAACTATACAACTTGTAGAAGACACCATAAGCCCTGTACAGTGGTACCTCGGGTTACAGACGCTTCAGGTTACAGACACTTCAGGTTACAGACTCCGCTAACCCAGAAACAGTACCTCGGGTTAAGAACTTTGCTTCAGGATGAGAACAGAAATCGCATGGCAGCAGCAGCGGGAGGCCCCATTAGCTAAAGTGGTACCTCAGGTTAAGAATGGTTTCAGGTTAAGAACGGACCTCCAGAACGAATTAAGTTCTTATTCCGAGGTACCACTGTATAGAGAAGTTTTTTTAATGTTTAATGCTTTATTATGTTTTTTATATATGTTTTGAATATAAATGTTGGAACAAACAAGAAGCACACCAAAGGAGTCTCCCAGTGATGCCTTTCTTCTGCAAATTGCTTTCCTGAAAAATAATAATGCCTAGGGTCAGTGAGAACTAAGATCCTGTTGAATCATTTGCAAACTCTAATTCCAAATTTCATATGAATCCCATAAACACAAATACTCCTAACACGTTTCCTTTAATGCACAATCTTCTCTTTATTATTAGACTGTGCCTTGCTCCAGGTGTACCAAGAGCTGTCAGCTTGGATTTGCCAAAGTGGTTCCAGAAGGAGAGCCGGTTTGCTGCTATGTATGTGCTCCATGTATCGAAGGGACAATATCCACTCAGGAAGGTGGGTGACTCCAAGGGTGAGGGCATTGCTTGAGAGAATGTCAACAGGGAAAACATTCACTTTCTATAAAGACTCTGAGGATTTATTCTGAATGTTAACCCTCTTTTGGCTTCTATATCTTTAATCAGCTTCATTAATTCAAGGAAGTTGGTTGAAACAAATGATCTCAGGGAAGCAATCTGTGGGCTACAAGCTGGTGATCATAGAGAGTCAAATATTTCTATAAAATATAACCCGCTCACATGGAACAGGACCATATAAATTCAGATGGGCCAAACAATAAAAAAAATCTTGAATATCCACAATTAAAGAGATGTGTCTTCACTATATGGCAAAAGCTGTACAGCGAAGACACAATCTCCGTGGAGCCTCTCTGCATTTCCTACATCACAATGCAGGATATTTTGAAGGTAAAAATGGGGGGGGGGGCTTTGTGCAACACCTCCATTTCCTTGGAGGCAAGGGATGGTACAATGTTAAACAGTAAACTGTTGTTCTTGTTTAGTCGTTTAGTCATGCCCAACTCTTTGTGACCCCATGGACCAGAGCATGCCAGGCACTTCTGTAAACTAGGTTTTGGGGAAAAAAATTTGTTCATTTCCTGTTATAAATTATTGCTGACATCAGCATCTTAAAAAATATATGTAATGCAGCACAGTAAGCTATGCAGATATCTAAACGATACTAAGGCACCTTTTTTCTCCTCCTCAGATGCAGAACATTGCACCAAATGTCCAGAAGATCAACACTCAAACACGTACCGAGATCAATGTGTTCCCAAAGTTATTACATTCCTGGCCTATGAAAACCCTTTGGGGAGCCTACTGGCTTCCATTGCTATATCCTTGTCTTTAATCACAGGATTCATTTTAGGAATCTTCATTAAATATAAAGAAACTCCAATAGTCAAAGCCAACAACAGGGACCTCTCATACATCCTCCTCATCTTCCTCCTGATTTCCTTTTCCTCCTCCCTCCTCTTCATTGGCGAGCCAGGGAAAGAGAACTGCCTTCTCCGGCAAATGGTCTTCAGCATCATCTTCTCAGCTGCTGTCTCTTCTGTTTTGGCAAAAACCATCACTGTGGTGCTGGCCTTCCTGGCCACTAAGCCAGGGAACAGGGTCAGGAAATGGCTGGGGAAGAGTCTGGCCAACTCCATTGTCATTTCCTGCTCCGGTGTCCAAGTTGTCATCTGCACCATCTGGCTGGGCATCTCTCCCCCATTCCCAGACTCTGACATGCGCTCTCAGCCTAAAGAGATCATCCTGCAGTGCAACGAAGGGTCTGTTGCCATGTTTTATATTGCCCTTGGCTACATGGGCTTCTTGGCTGCCATCTGCTTCACAGTGGCTTTCCTAGCCAGGAATCTTCCTGGGGCCTTCAATGAAGCCAAGCTGATCACCTTCAGCATGCTGGTCTTCTGCAGTGTTTGGGTGTCCTTTGTGCCCACCTACCTGAGCACCAAGGGGAAGTACATGGTAGCCGTGCAGGTTTTCTCTATCTTAGCCTCCAGTGCTGGGCTTCTGGGTTGCATCTTCATCCCAAAGTGCTACATTATTATACTAAGGCCCGATTTGAATACAAAGGGACAACTGACAGCAAAAGCTAAAAATGGCATCTAATTCTTCACATATTCAGTTTTGACACCCGTTTCCCACTACAGTTGTAATGAAAACCTAATAGTTGTTGTGGGAATATGTATACTTAAATATACATCTCTCTTTACCTTTATTAGTCACAAACAATGAAAAAGAAGCCCTGGATCACATCCCTACACAGTTTCAGATCAGACTTTAAGGGATATTGCTGTCTGTGACCACACTAGGGGATTCTTCTCCCATGGGTGGGGAACACTGCCAGAGCAACTGCATCCTTCTCAGACACCCTCCAGGTGGATGGTGGCTAAGGGGGATGCAGTGGGCATAGGCCAGCCCCACACTGTTTTTTCTTAGAATTCCTGCTTCATGATTGCAGTCATGGGATTTTTGTCTTTCACATGACGGAATATGTTTTGACTCCACAGAGTGGGAAGTGACGGAGACAGGGTGTTTGTGTTACTGTGTTCTGTGATGTGGGACTATTGTCCTTTGTTCTTTTTCTCTTTGCTGTCTGATGCTAGAGAGAGGGGGAGTCATATTGCAGTGCTCCGTGTGTGTTTACATGTAAATAAAGTAGATTAGCCAAAATGCTGAGTTGCTGAGGTCTGTCATGCGAAATGCGCAAACTCTGCAGATCCCTAAGTGTGCCGGTGTCGGTTGGCATCAGTTGCTGTGATGTTCAGGCTGAAGAAAGCTTATGAAGCTCCTGAACGATCGACCAGGAGGGAGGGAACATGCCAGTCAGGCATGTGTCTCTGCCAGGGTCCTACTCGAGTGTAGGCTGAATTCCTGGCACTTTTGTGGACAGTGATGACTGCAGGGCACCTCCAGCTTTACAGGTGCCCTCCAGCTTTACTCTGTTTGTGACCTGACCATATAACAACTAGATTTCTTGACTCCAGAGTGGCAGATTAAATTGGTAAACGATCTAGCTGTCCTCCGCAATGTTCCTGTTTATCAGTTACTCCAGGGATGAGTTTTAGTTCCATGCAAACACTTATGCACACATTTGCTTTATTTATGACACCTTGACATTTTGAAGAAAATGCTTGTTTCCCCAATTTTTTGTCATGTGGGCACAATAGTAATCCTAAGGAATAAATATTAAACTGTACATTTCAAAGGAAGCGTTTAATGTTCCTTTTCCATATGAGAATTCCCTCTGCCCTTTTACACAGGAATCAATGAGGTCCTAAATTTTATTTAAGGCATAGCCTTTTTTATGTGTAATTCAGCGTCCTCTTGCTCCAATGTTCTACACTACGATGTTCTCAATTGCAGTCTCCTAAGGGACCCCAGACTAAGGAAGGGTGAGAGATTGCTATTGTTTTGGACACATGATTGTTTTTAAGTGAAGAGCATAGCTCTCACGGACATAGACTCTTGATCCTGACTGAATCTTCAGTATAATGTATATTTGCTCCCATCCCTATTTTTTTGTGGGTCTTATATGCTCATGCCCTATATTTCTTGCCCTGAACGTGAGCTTCCCAGAGATTATTCACCACTGGGAGATACATGGGGCTGGACTAGATGGGACTTTGGTTTGATCCAGCTGCCAGGATCTTCTTAGGTTCCTGTGACCAAAATTCAGGACAAATCTCCGTCGCAACCACCCACCCTCATTGAGTCATGTCAGACTTTGGAGATGCATATTGCAAACATGTTTTTCTCCAGCTCTGCTTCTGCCATTGGAGTCTCAAGAAAGTTGTAGATGAGAAACTTGTAATTATCAAAATTACAGTGATGTATTTTTCTAAAAGCTCGAGATATTTTTGGAGGTTGCCTAAACACCGAGATCAACAACAGCGTAAGGCTATTAATTCTACTGTGCCTGAAAAATAAAGTGCATGCAGAGAACAATTTTCAAAAAGGGGAAAAGAGAGGACCCAAATAATTACCGCCCAGTCAGTCTGACATCAATAGCAGGGAAGATTCTGGAGCAGATCATTAAGCAAACAGTCTGTGAGCACCTAGAAAGGAATGCTGTGATCACCAATAGTCAGCATGGATTTCTGAAAAATAAGTCATGTCAGACTAACCTGATCTCATTTTTTGACAGAATTACAAGCCTGGTAGATGAAGGGAACTCAGTGGATATAGCCTACCTTGATTTCAGTAAGGCATTTGACAAGGTGCCCCATGATATTCTTGTAAAGAAGCTGGTAAAATGCGGTCTTGACTCTGCTACCACTCAGTGGATTTGTAACTGGCTGACTGACCGAACCCAAAGGGTGCTCATCGATGGTTCCTCTTCATCCTGGAGAAGAGTGACTAGTGGGGTGCCACAGGGTTCTGTCTTGGGCCCGGTCTTATTTAACATCTTTATCAACGACTTGGATGATGGACTCAAGGGCATCCTGATCAAATTTGCAGATGACACCAAACTGGGAGGGGTGGCTAACACCCCAGAGGACAGGATCACACTTCAAAACGACCTTGACAGATTAGAGAACTGGGCAAAAACAAACAAAATGAATTTTAACAGGGAGAAATGTAAAGTATTGCACTTGGGCAAAAAAAATGAGAGGCACAAATACAAGATGGGTGACACCTGGCTTGAGAGCAGTACATGTGAAAAGGATCTAGGAGTCTTGGTTGACCACAAACTTGACATGAGCCAACAGTGTGACGCGGCAGCTAAAAAAGCCAATGCAATTCTGGGCTGCATCAATAGGAGTATAGCATCTAGATCAAGGGAAGTAATAGTGCCACTGTATTCTGCTCTGGTCAGACCACACCTGGAGTACTGTGTCCAGTTCTGGGCACCACAATTCAAGAAGGACACTGACAAACTGGAACGTGTCCAGAGGAGGGCAACCAAAATGGTCAAAGGCCTGGAAACGATGCCTTATGAGGAACGGCTAAGGGAGCTGGGCATGTTTAGCCTGGAGAAGAGGAGGTTAAGGGGTGATATGATAGCCATGTTCAAATATATAAAAGGATGTCACATAGAGGAGGGAGAAAGGTTGTTTTCTGCTGCTCCAGAGAAGCGGACACGGAGCAATGGATCCAAACTACAAGAAAGAAGATTCCACCTAAACATTAGGAAGAACTTCCTGACAGTAAGAGCTGTTCGACAGTGGAATTTGCTGCCAAGGAGTGTGGTGGAGTCTCCTACTTTGGAGGTCTTTAAGCAGAGGCTTGACAACCATATGTCAGGAGTGCTCTGATGGTGTTTCCTGCTTGGCAGGGGGTTGGACTCGATGGCCCTTGTGGTCTCTTCCAACTCTATGATTCTATGATTCTATGATTCTAATTCCTGTCCCTAAGACAGATTGAGTCAAGATTTAGTGCAGTTGAGAGGCAATGTGTGATTGCTGTGTGACTTTTAATATCTCTGAAGCCCTTGTTGAATACCACCCAGACTGGGAAAACCACTGTAACTTTGGTGTTGCAAGAGTTTTCGGCTTCTTTGAATTAGCTGGCCCTGGATGTGAGCAGAACCACTGACAAAGGAGGTAGTGGTGGCATCGACAGAGGGAGATTCCTTCTGTTTCTGCTGCTGCTTCTGTTGCTAATTATGCCCCATGGAGTCTGTGAGAACCTGAAGGCAACATGTCCCTTGAATCTGATTAGAGATCAAAATGAGGCACTCAGTTACTACCGGCCTGGAGACTTCCTCATTAGCGGGATCATATCTCCTAAATATATTATTGAACAGCTTCCATATGTATTTTCCCAGATCCCCTTCACCAGGATTAAGGAGTAAGTAGCAGGAAGTGGGATGCCATATTTCTCTGCCACCATTCCAATGGTTCCTATTTCATAAGGAAAGAGCCCCATCTCAGGACCAGGGAGCCTGTGGCCTTCCAGACATTGTTGGACTAAAGCTCCCATCATCCCTGGATGCTTTAGTTGAGATTCCTGCATTGTAGGGAGTTGAAATTGATGACTCTTGGGTTACCTTCCAACTCTACAGTCCTGTGATTCTATGACTGTCGTAGCTGGCTTGGGTAGATTGGAGTTGGAGTACAGGAAAAGATTCCCCAATGTCCTATTTCTTTGTTCCCTAGGTCTTCCCTGGTGTAGCTCACTCCTAGTTATGCTGCTCTGCTGCCTTTGGAAGATGGCAACAGAATAATTCAAATGAATCTGAGCAGGATTAAAAGCATGCATGGAATTGTCTCGCCAGCAGGAGGGAGGTGAGGGTGGCACAGAACTCAGGCAATTTCCAAGCTGTCAATATTATATTTTTATTGGACAATTTATATATTGCCCAGTTACTATCATCTCTAAGAAATGCAACTGCAGCTCAACAGCAGACCATACAAAACTATTTCTTACCTGAATTTAAGCTTTCTGCCACCATCCCAAACTCTTTTCCTTTTGTGTTACGTATTTTTAAACTATATGCCTGTGAACAGAGACTGTCTTAAAAATGAAAATTTAGGGTGCTCTGGGTCACTTTTTTTGGCAGAAGAGCAGGGGGGAAATATGCTTTAAATAAAATGATACAGTCCAGGGACTCCCTCATCACTGAAGTCAGATCACCACAATATGAACAAGAACTATTCAGCTTTTTCACACACACCTGCGGCATGGTTCTATGCTTCTGCAATAGAGCATGCATCTCCATTTTTTTCTTGCATAATGGACATACAGACCACTATTTGCTTTCATTATTTGAAGTGGCAGTTAAGAGCTGGGATAGTGCAGTTGGTGGAGCATGAGACTCTTAATCTCAGGGTTGGGCAAAAGATCCATGCATTGCAGAGAGTTGGACCAGATGACCCTCGTGGTCCCTTGCAACTCTCAAATTCTAAGATTCTGTGACATCTCCTAACTGATCTATTTATTGCAGCACAAAAACATGGTACAACTGGCACGCCTTGTCCTTCATGTTCACCGTGCAAAAGGTCAACCAGCACCTCAAGCTCTTGCCCAACATCTCCTTGGCCTACAACCTCTATGAGAACTATTTCAATGCAAGGATGACTTCTGATGCCATGATAGACTTGCTTGCAGGTGGTGGAAGCAATATTCCAAACTATAGCTGTGGAAGATGGAATAACCTTCTGGCTGTTCTTGAACGGGCCAATTCTGTAATCTTGAAAGAGATTTCGGCCATGTCTGGCATCTACAAAATCCCACAGGTATGAAGAGGTGGCCTAGAGAGACAGTGCACATCGTCGGCTGCATAAAATCCCACTTTCTCTTTAGGGCAGTCCAGAAGAGACTTTACGAAGGGCAGGTGGATCCTGAGCTATAGATAATAGAATTGGAGAGTTGGAAGGGACCCTGAGGGTCATCTTGTATGTCTTTTCTTCTCCTGCCCCTCCCAAAAAAACCCCTCAGCCTTAACCAATGTGGCACCTACCAGATGTTTCAAACTAAAACTCCTATCAGTCCCAGCCGGCACATTTTTTGTCAGATATTTCTCAATTCTGGTAAGAAAATGCATTTTTTCTTTATACTGCAAGCAAAAGAAAGCACTTAATCTCTTCCTTTCCTCACTAGATCAGTTATGGCTTTATTGCTCAGGTTCTGGAGGATAAAACTGAGTTTCCCTTTCTCTACCGGGTGGTCCCCAAAGAAGAAACTCAGTACCTGGGGACTGTCAAGTTGCTGCTACATTTTGGATTGATGTGGATTGGCCTCATTGCTCCAAACAATGATGGTGGAGAACGGTTTGTGAGTGCCATGACATACCTTATGATCAAGAATGGAATTTGTGTTGCCTTATCAAAGAGACTAGCAGGAAATTATCCTCAACAAATAATCAGCCTGAGTGAAGAATTTTACCTCTGGAGACAAGTTGGTGTATTTGTTTTCTATAAAAACACTCGCATGGGATGGTTTCGAATCATCTCATTTCAAAGCATATTTGAGAAAGAATTTGGTGCAAAAGTCTGGATATCAACAGCTTTTCAGGACATCAACTTGAATTGGTCTTTTTCTCCAGATTTCTTCAAGTACATCCATGGTTCTGTCTCCCTTGTGATGAAGAGCAATTTCAGAAGCACCCAGCGTGACTACTGTGAACCAGACTTCTCCCTTCTGAAGCATTTTTGGGAGAAAGTATTTCATTGTTCATATTCAAAACATGTGTTGGCTGTGAGAGGCTGGGCAAGGTGCAGAGAAGGGGACAAACTGCAGACTCTGCCCCAGGAGCAGCTGGAGGGAGCCCTGTCTCAAGACAGCTATGGCACTTATATTAATGTTCACGCTGTGGCTCAGGCCTTACATGCTGCATATTTATCTATATCAAAACAGATGTTGATAAGGGGTGGAGGAGACAGGCTGGAACTTCAAAGGCTACAGCCATGGCAGGTATTTCCTTTCCTTTTTTGCAAACCGCAATCCATTGCCCCTTTTCTCAAATCAAATTTAATTGTGAGAATTGTTTTTTTCCATTTTAAGAGACAAATCTAATTAGTGATACTCCTGGTGAAAGCCATCCTTTCTGCCCATGCTGATTATCTCAGAACACTCCCCACTCCAATATTGTGCTTCTTCCCTGGTGACCTTAGAAAGAAACAGATTTCTTAGCTGAGGTTGAACTCTCCTCCTCTCCTCCTCTGTCTCTGCTGGGCCTTGAAGTTGCCCATCAACAGTCGAACACAGACTGAGCAGGCATACAGACCTCCTGGTTACAGTCTTCTCCATTATGGTGAGATGTACTGTATTTTATTTTTCTATATTGGTTAGACTTTAAAACTTTTTTGGGGGGGTACTTTGTATTGATCATTTTCTGTATTGCACCTTATTATTTTATATGAAATTGTATATAAATGTTCTAATAAAAACAGAATGCTTGAATAGGGCTGATAAGATGAGGTGTCCACCAACCCCTGTTGAGCAGGACTATGATATACACAATGTTTTCATGGTTTCTTAACACTGGTGTTTCCCCTGTCATTCCAGCTTCACCTTTTCTTAAAAGAGATCCAGTGTTTGAATACTTCCAGGGGTGGACTATGTTTGGATGAGAATGGGGAGCTGCCCGCTGTCTTTGATATTGAGAATTGGGTGATGTTTCCTAATCTGTCTCTTGTTCGAGTGAAAATCGGGAGTCTAGAGAGAGAAGCATCTACTGGGATAAAGTTTACTATTAATGCAGAGGTCATTGAGTGGCCCAAGCAGTTTAACAAGGTAGGCAAGGATGGAGCATCCTGTTTCGCCACTTAAGGTGAGACAGGAAGAGCCACTTTGTCCTGCTGCTGCCACTGCTCCTGCCACCAACTACCTGCTCCTCCTGCTGCTACACACACTGCCCATCATCTGCTGGCAGAAAGGCTGCCATTGGTGCCTATTTTAGGCAAGATCACACCAATTTAGGCTGATCTTGTCCCAAATGGCTGTGATCTTGCCCCAAAATCAGTGCTGATGGTGCCAGTGCTTCTCCACAACCTGCGCCCATGGGTGTGCCACCAGGGGAGACCTTCTGAAACCTGAAGCAGCAACCACACCTGCTTCATAGCTTGGCTGACTCTGCTTCCATTCTTCCTTGTGCAACTGCTGCAAAATGGCCTTGTAAGTTTGACCAGTTGTGTCTTAACTACCGATTACAAGCTGCCACTGTTGGAAATTCACCCAGGAAGGCCACCAACTTCCCAAGACTCCGGGACGTCTCTCCGGTGGCCCTCCCTGGCTATAAATCTCCCTCAGTCCAGAGAGACCGCTAATAAGCGAGCCCTCCCTCCTGAGAGGAGCACACTCATTTTCTTGCATATCATAGCAGAAGAAAGAGTTAATCGTAGTTCTAAAACTACTTTATTTTACAGTCTATATACAGAGACTTCATCAGCATGTCTGTGCTCTCTGAGCACCAGTACAGAACAGCATCAGAAACAGAAGTGAAACTAACTTCCAACAGTACTCCAACAGTACTGAGACTTCCTGTCTCATGCTCTCAGACACTCACATGATATAAACAACATAGTGCTACTGCTGGAGCAGCACGGATGGATAGAAATCCTAACAGCCACTACCACTCCCTCTTACCACAGGCAGCACAGACATGAAAGGGATCTGGGATGGTCAAGGAAGTACTACAATTCTGGGATACTGAGATAGGACAACTATCCAGATTCAGTTCACTCGGGGAGTGAAGGCAACAGCACCCATCTCTTTCCAGGGCCTGCTTTTTTCTCACCTACAAATGTTATACTCTGTAGAATTCACCCAGCATAGCCATGTGAGAGATGACCCAAATCTTGAAAAAATAAAAAAATTCCTTCCAGTAGCACCTTAAAGACCAACTAAGTTAGTTCTTGGTATGAGCTTTCGTGTGCATGCACACTTCTTCAGATACACAGTTTCTTGGTGAGGTTGATGGACTTCCATTTCGTACGGCTCAATGTGGTGCCTTCCATGGTTCCAGTAGTAGATAGGTAGCCGTGTTGGTCTGCCATAGTCAAAATAAAAAAATTCCTTCCAGTAGCAGTACACTGTGTATCTGAAGAAGTGTGCATGCACACGAAAGCTCATACCAAGAACTAACTTAGTTGGTCTTTAAGGTGCTACTGGAAGGAATTTTTTTATTTTGACTATGGCAGACCAACACGGCTACCTATCTACTACCCAAATCTTGAAGTGTGGCAAAACTCAGAGTAAGCAGATACACCAAAGAGGTTTCTCTGCCATACTGTTTTGCATCAAGAGTGTTTTCCTTGAAAGAAAAACGGATGGGGTTAGTGGGGCTAGAAATCTTTATGGTTCCTTTTCCAAATCTACGAATACAGTAGAGACAAATACTGCTAACACTTTCCCCTTAATGCACCTCATTCTCTTTATGGTTAGACTGTGCCTCGCTCCAGATGTACTGAAAGCTGTCGCCCTGGATATGCCAAGTTGGTTCTAGAAGGAGAGCCAGTTTGTTGCTATGCTTGTGATTCGTGTGTGGAAGGGACGATCTCCACCCAGGAAGGTGGGTGACTCCAGGGGAGAAGGCATGCCTTGGGAGAATCAAAGGAGGGTGGAGAGTTACCCAGAGACATTTTGTGTGAAGATTCTAAAGACACTTTTGAATCTAGGTCTTTTGTTGACTTCTCCATTGTTCAATGTCTTCAGATTGGGCCACAGTGATCCATGCGACGGTCACCTCCAGGCTTGATGATTGTAACTCGTTCTACGCGGGGCTGCCCTTGAAACTGACCCAGAAACTCCAGCGGGTGCAGAATGCCGCGGCGAGGCTCCTTACAGGGTCCTTACCGTGGGATCACATTCATCCAGTGCTTTAGCAACTGGCTCCTGGTGGAGTACAGGGTCAGGTTTAAGGTGATGGTTTTGACCTTTAAAGTCCTATGCGGCCTAGGACCCACAAACCTATGGGACCACCTCTCCTGGTATGCCCCGCGGTGGACCTTAAGGTCCACAAATGACAACATTTTGGAGGTCCCAAGTCGCAAGGTGGTTAGATTGGTCTCAGCTAGGGCCAGGGCCTTTTCAGTACTGGCCCCAACTTGGTGGAATGCTCTGTCACAAGAGACTAGGGCCCTGCAGTACTTGACATCTTTCTGCAGGGCCTGCAAAACAGAGCTGTTCCGCCTGGCCTTTGGTTTGGACTCAGTCTGACCCTTATGTTTCCCTCCCCTTATGGTTTTCATCTATGGGCTACTTTTAAAATGAGGCTGCATTTTAAATGGTATTTTAACCTGTATTTTAAATTGGTTCCTCCCCCCCATTATGTTTTTGTTGTAATTTTACTGGTGTTAGCCACCCTGAGCCCAGCTCTGGCCAGGGAGGGCAGGGTATAAATAAAATGTATTATTATTATTATTATTATTATTATTATTATTATTATTATTATTATTAAATCCAGGAATTGAGCTAGAGGAAATTATTTAAAAATAAGTATTACCTCTCAGCTTTATCCAACATCATAAAGTTGTTTTGGAAACCAGAATGAGAAATATCTCAAGCTCCAACTCCTTGCAGGAAAGGCAGGATAAATGTGCAGACCTTCAACAACTAACATTTTCATTGCTTTCCCTATTACACATTCTTATTTCCTTACCTCCCCAACATCAGCATCTGAGCCCAAATCAACTCTTTTTCTCCTCCTCAGATGCAGAACATTGCACCAAGTGTCCAGAAGATAAGTACTCAAACAACGACCGAGATAAATGTGTTCCCAAGATTATCATTTTCCTATCACATAAAGAACACTTGGGGATTCTCCTGGCTTGCTTTGCTCTATTCTTGTCGTTAACCACGGTTATTGTGTTAGTAGTCTTCATTAAAAACAAGGACACTGCTATAGTCAAAGCCAACAACCGGGATCTCTCCTACGTTCTCCTTGCCTCCCTCCTGCTTTCCTCTTTGTTCTCCTTCTTGTTCATTGGCCAGCCAAAGAAGGTGACCTGCCTTCTCCGACAAACAGCCTTCTGCATAATCTTCTCAGTTGTAGTCTCTTCTGTGTTAGCTAAAACCATCACTGTGGTGCTGGCCTTCCTGGCCACAAAACCAGGGAACAAGGTGAAAAGATGGCTGGGGAAGAGTTTGGCCAACTCCATTATCATTTCCTGCTCTAGTCTCCAAGTTGTCATCTGCACCATCTGGTTGGGAATTTCTCCTCCATTCCCAGATTCTGAAACACATTCTCAGACTAGACAGATAGTCCTGCAATGCAACGAAGGGTCTGTTGCCATGTTTTACATTGCCCTTGGCTACATGGGCTTCCTGGCTGCCACCTGTTTCACAGTGGCTTTCCTAGCCAGGAAGCTTCCCGGGTCCTTCAATGAGGCCAAGCTGATCACCTTCAGCATGCTGGTCTTCTGCAGTGTTTGGGTGTCCTTTGTGCCCACCTATGTGAGCACAAAGGGGAAATACATGGTAGCCGTGCAGGTCTTCTCTATCTTAGCCTCCAGTGCTGGGCTTCTGGGCTGTATCTTCATCCCCAAGTGCTACATTATTCTACACAGGCCTGATTTGAATACAAAGGCATATTTAACAATAAAACAAAAGTAAAAATCTGATGCTGAAAGAGTTTTTTTAAAGTCTTTAAACAAGTGCAAGGTTCCCTAGAATTCTCAATTATGTGAGATGGTTCCACAGGAGAAATTATATATCTGCCTATTGTCATTAACAGTTCTGCACACGGTATAAGAACTCCAGAGGAGTAGGGAAGCAGCCAACAAGAGAGAGGCTTGCATTCTTCCCAGACAGTAGTTTATCAATTCTCCATTGCTGTGAGAAGGACAGGAATGCAGTGTGTGCTAGAGAGAAACTGACTCCCTCAAGTGACACAGGCAATGTCAGAATGCGGGAGCGGGTAAAGCAGTTCCACACCGGAAGGAGAGTTAATTCATCCAAGGAGCAGATGTATGGGAAAGATCTTAGACAGAAAACAAACCTGGAAACGGAAAGGGCATATGTTCCAGATATTCTGCCATACCCGGAAT
Organism: Podarcis bocagei; assembly: GCF_964188305.1. Classification (NCBI taxonomy): domain Eukaryota; kingdom Metazoa; phylum Chordata; class Lepidosauria; order Squamata; family Lacertidae; genus Podarcis; species Podarcis bocagei. Next base: position 6,758,842 of record NC_138126.1, read on the forward strand.
CACTCCCCAGAAGGGTCATATGATTCATAAGTCAGATCTGTGGATAGGTGTCCGAGCCTGAGTGCTTGTATTGCAATAAATCTTCAAGCTTATTACGACTTGTGTGTTGTGTTATCAACATGGCAGCCTGGCTTCTGACACATATTTTCCTGGTACCGAATCTCAGATAATCTACTTTAAAAGTGTAACCTGAAGTATTAAAAAATAAAAATTAAAAAGACATTGTTTAGGTAATCACTCTTTAGTAATGCACTAAAGCACGTATGTAACTGATCAGCAATAATGACTACACTCATGAAATGTACCTTACCCTTCTCTGATCATATGTGTATGTAACAATTATTAGGGAAGATGGAAGATAGCTGTATTCATAGGAAAAATGGACCCCTCCCAAGTGTGGAAAGTCGACTGCAATTCCAGCTGTAGCTTCCATGTGCTTTGAGTACCTAATCTGGAAATATATTTAATGTCCTGTAGGTGAGGAGATGTGATTTGGGCTGGCCAAAACTGTTTTACTCAAAAATAGATAAACATCATTTAAATCTAATTCTGAAATATCTTTTGGTTGCATTTTATCCCCCCCCCCCCCCAAGAAACAGTCATTACCCTAGATTTCACATTTTCTATCTCCAGGAACCACCTGAAATGGCTGAACATTACTGGGGTCCACATTTGCAAATTGCTAAATTATTCATCCTGTGTTTTCCTTGTGACAAATGACTCTGCTTTCTTCAATTATTTCCTGTCCTAACTCAAAATGCTGGCTTTGACCTATAAGGCTTTATAAGGGACATTCTATTTTACATCAGTATTACTGGGTGGGAGAGGAGGCGCTTTTTCGTAAGGGTATATTTTTCTTCAGTAATCTTCTGTCCACGTTTGCTAATCTCCCCTGCCCACTGGATCATTGGAGAGTTTTGGCAGAAAGAGCCACACAAATAATTCATGGTTCATGGCAGAGGCAAGTCTTTCCCTTATCATTATGGAAATAATGGTGATTTGGCTATCTGATTCTGCCAAAGCTCAAGGGATTTCTCTGAAGATCACATTTGAGACCAGTAACAGAAACAGCAGAATCAGGAATAACTGTACACAATTTTTTTTGCATCCTGCCTGAAAATATGTTGATTCTGCACACTGTTGAGAGCTAGGACTGGGGTTTGAGGCGGGCAGGGATGCTGTCAGTTTGAAGCTTAGTATCAACCCCCCTGGATGAGAAGCCCTTACCTGAACTCCATCTGTATTAACAAAGTCCCTCTTGCAGCTTTGGTCTTGAAAGAGGGTTTTGGCGATTCTGAAGAGAAGAGCCACAAACAGGGTGGGTGACAGCAGCACGTTTTCCCATCAAAATGTTGCTTCTGCTGCTGCTCAGTACAGCCTATGGGATGTTGAAGCGAAAATGCCCCTTGAATTTAGTGAGAGATAGATATGATCCCTGGGACTATTATAGAGCAGGAGACCATCTCATCGGTGGGATTATTCCCATGCTAAGTGGAGCATCCCGGCCGGGCTCTTTCTCCCAGGATCCTTTTATCCACATAAGACCGTAAGTAAATTATGTGGGGATGGGTTTAATAGTACTCAAACTGTAATCTAATGCTTTAAGCCTCTTTAAAAGAGACAATGGGCATTCTTTGCATCAGCCCCTGCTAAATCCCAGATTCTTCGTATATCTCCATTTTACAGTAGGGATGTGATTCTGGAATGGAGCAGTTTGAACACTCCAGCGCCATGCAATGAGCCTATTTTCACCAGCTGGTAAGGTTCAATTCAGACAATAATCTATGACCTGTAAGAATTGTATCCTGATGTATGTGTGTGAATCCCCTCAATATCTGTTTTATTTGATTTTATATTGTTGTTCTTTCAGATTTAAGCTGCATTTTCATTTTAATAAATCTTGCTTTCATTTATTTTATTTATGTACTAGCACTTTGATGTACTTTCGAACTGCTAGGTTGGCAGGAGCAGGGACTGAGCTACGGGAGCTCACTCCGTCACGGAGATTCAAACCGCCGTCCTTCTGACCGGCAAGTCCTAGGCTCCGTGGTTTAAACCACAGTGCCACCCACATCCCTAACAAAACCCAATACATATCCATATAAAGAGATTTCTCTGAATCTCGAGACTTCCCCCCCATCCCCGCCATGGGTTCTAATGTTGACGTTTTCAACTGCATATTATGCCATAGTCTGTCCATAGTATTTGTAACATTACAAGTGAGATTAAAATCCTGCTAATGTTTTCATCTGCTTACAGGGGTCTCCTAAATAGACTATAAATCCCCCCCATTCTTTTTTGAAGTTTTCGTCTTCTTGGTCCCTGTGCTTTCCGGTCAGTTTTGCCATTTCGGCATAGTCTAACAGCTTGATCTGCCATTCCTCTCTGATAGGAACTTTGTCTTCTTTCCATCTCTGGGCTAATAGCATCCGTGCTGCTGTTGTCGCATACATGAAAAGTCTTTGGATCTTGCTTTTGAATTGTACACTGTGTACACCACTTAGAGGTTCTCACACCTACACACATTTAAACACACACACACACACCCTGTCTATTAAAGGTTATTTTCCTCCTTGGATTGCAGCCATTTAATAAGGGAAGGGAAAGTAACCTGCTACAGCCCACTTTGACAGGGAAACACTTATTGGGGTCTCCCATGGCAACGGTTGTTTATATCACTGATTCTTTGAGCCCAACTCCTTAAGAGCCAGTGTGGTGTAGTGGTTAAGAGCAGTAGTTTCGTAATCTGGGAAACCGGGTTCGTGTCTCTGCTCCTCCACATGCAGCTGCTGGGTGACCTTGGGCCAGTCACACTCCTCTGAAGTCTCTCAGCCTCACTCACCTCACATAGTGTTTGTTGTGGGGGAGGAAGGGAAAGGAGAATGTTAGCCGCTTTGAGACTCCTTAAAGGGAGTGAAAGGCGGGATATCAAATCCAAACTCTTCTTCTTCCTCTTCTTCTTCTTAAAAGGTGTTGATTTGCATGACCTATTCCTTGCTGCTTCAAAGTTCGGGTGTCAATTGCCCTCTAAGTAGCTAAAGATTGAGCCACCCCCCTCTCTGCTTAGTGGTAGCAGGAGCTCATGGGGTACCAGGCACTCACACAGGGTCTGTTGTCCTTTGGAAAATGGAGGCACAGCAGAGGCTATTGTGGCTTTAAGAAAAATGGTTTATTCACATATTTACACCTTCGGTCTGCATGGAGAGAGTTCATGGTCCTTTTGAGAGGGGCTTGTACCCCACCTTAGTCCTGGAGCCCAAAGCATCTCTGCTAGCAACCTCTGCCAAAGATGGATCCCAGCCTTTCTTCCTCCTTCTTCCTCCCAGCAACCTTTCCCCCAAACTCCTCCTTCACACCCAGTTACTCTGGCAAGCTCAAATACCAAATCCCCAGTCTCTGCTCACACCTCAGGTAAAGTTCTCTTGCACTGCCAGTGTCCCGCAATAGCCCTTGATGTTCCTAGCTAGACCAGGGTGTTTTGCATAGGCCAGCCCAGGAAATCCTCTGCAGCTTGCATTCTCCCTTTGGTTTGGGGGCGGCGGCGAAGGGGTTCCCCTTAAAACCTATAGCAATATAAAATGGTGAGGCAAAAACATTCCTCTTTAACCAAGGCTTTCGGCTGATTAACATTCTATGGCCTTTAAAAAAAAATTGTGGGAGGGGGGACTACTGGTTTGTTTTTGTTTTTAATAGGTATTTTGTGTTCTCATTTTGTATTTTCATGTCGTAAACCGCCCAGTGATCTTCAGGTGAAGGGTGGTATACAAAAAAACTAATAAAGAAACATTTCACTCAGGGTTGGCAATTGGGATTCTGATTCTGATCAAGCATGGGCGTTGTTCCTAAAATAAATTCAAGGTGCTTTCACTGTCTAGAAATCATACAATCATAGAATAGTAGTTGTAAATGCCCTTCAAATGGCAAATTCCCCAAGCCCACACCCTTTCTGCAATGTACATCATGGCAGTGCAATGTAGTGGCTAGAGTTTTGGGATTTCGACTGAGGAGATGTACGTGCACATCAGCACTCAGCAACGGAGTCTTTGGCTCTCCTGTGGATTCTCTTACATCAAAGAGTTATTATCAGGGTCAAATGGGGGCATGAGGTATGGCACATATGTGCTGCCTTGAGCAAGTTGTTGTTTAGTCGTGTCCGACTCTTCGTGACCCCATGGACCCCAGAGCATGCCAGGCCCTCCTGTCTTCCACTGCCTCCCGCAGTTTGGTCAAACTCATGCTGGTAGCTTCGAGAACACCGTCCAACCATCTCGTCCTCTGTCGTCCCCTTCTCCTTGTGCCCTCCATCTTTCCCAACATCAGGGTCTTCAGCAAGAGGAGACTGCAAATGCGATGGGTCACTTGGATGAATGGCCATCAGCAATTCCTGTGTTACAGGGGGTTGGCCTAGACTTTGGGGTCCCTGCCACCTCTACCATTTTCTGATTCTATGATTGTCACATATATTATTGAATATAGGGTGACGTGTGAGATGTATGTTTTGTTGCAGAGAAGAACAAACAATTTTACTCCACAATCTGGCCTTCCTGCTCGCCATCCACGAGATCAATCAGAATCCCAGGCTCTTGCCCAACATCACCCTGGGCTACAATATCTTTGAGAACTATCACAATGCAAGAATCACATACGACGCCATGGTAGAGCTGCTTTATACCGGTCATGCAAGTATTCCAAACTACAGGTGTGGAAGGCAGAATAACCTGCTGGCTGTTTTAGATGGTGCAGACTCTGAAATCTCTCTCCATATTTTGAACATGTTGGGCATCTACAAAATCCCACAGGTGTGAATTGGGGAGCAGTCTAATTTCACTTTGCTTTAAAATGTTAAAGTTTGGCTGTCTGAGGGAGAAAGTTTTTGTTAGTAGCAATCTTCCTTCCTTCCTTCCTTCCTTCCTTCCTTCCTTCCTTCCTTCCTTCCTTCCTTCCTCCTGTCCATCTGGACTGACAGAATCTTATGTTATGGAGAGGAGACCTGTATTTCAGGAAATTCAAACAAAGCCAAGCAAAACACTTTTCTTTTCTGTTCCCATCCAGGTTAGTTATGGGTTTGTCTCCCATGACATCAATGATAAAACTCAGTTCCCTTTTTTCTACCGGATGCTCCCCAAAGATGACCACCAATACACAGGGATTGTCAAGTTGCTCCTGCATTTCAGATGGACGTGGATCGGTCTCTTTGCTCCAGACAATGACAATGGAGAAAGGTTCGTGAGGTCCTTGACCCCTATGCTCACCTCGAATGGGATTTGTGCTGCCGTCTCATACAGAATCCCAGAAATGACTCAGTATGAAGTGAAAATTGATGTTGATTCATTTCTCACATGGAGACAAGTCAATGTATTTGTTCACTATGCAGAGACTCGTTCTTTCTTCAGTGGAATATTCTTTATAAATCAAATACTCACATTGTGGCTACAGTCCACTGAGGGGAAAGTCTGGATCACAACTGCTTTGTGGGACATCACCCCAACGTTGTCTGACTGGAGATTACAACTCCAGCACCGCCACTGTTTCTTTTCCTTCTTAATTCAGACAGAGGTTGCCCTAAAACATGACAATTTTGACTTCAGTTGCTTAGTTCCTTACTGGCGGACAATATTTGATTGTTTCATTTCGAAGCACTTGTTTTCTGCGAAAGAACGTCTCAGATGTGACCAAAAAGGGGAATTGCCCCTGGATATCCTTGTGCAGAGTCTTTCTCCAGACAATTACAACATCTATAGCAGTGTGTATGTTGTGGCACATGCCTTAAATACTGCTTACTCATCCAGATCCAAGCAGGTGGCAATGATGGGTGGAGGAGACGGGCAGAGGCTTCAGAGGCTACAGCCATGGCAGGTATTCCTTTTTCCATCACTGATAGTACTAATGAAATGTGCAAAAGTGTTCTATCATTATTCAGAACAGGCTTTGTGGAGATCCCACAACCACTCTCCACTTCTTCAATATTTATGCATTTTGGAAGGTTATCTCACCAATCAGGGCTTGTTTGTTTTTGGCGGGTTGGGGGTGGCATTGCTACAGAAAAAGCAACAACCTTTTCTTATATTTCTAACCCATGGTGGAGGAAGTTCTAAGGCGGCCAAATTTAACGTGTGTGTGTATTAAAGCGATGAAAGGGAAAGGGGGGGAAAGAGGAAGAAGGAAAGTGCAAGAATTACAATAAGAAATATATAATATGATACAGGAACTATAATCAGTTACATTTCATAGAATCTTAGAGTTGGAAAGGATCCAAGGGCTATCTAGTCTAACCCCTTGCAATGCAGGAATAATTCCCATACATTGTTATATAGATATATGAAAAATATATGAAGCTGGGATACAACACCAAACTTTGGAAAAAGAAACCGCATTTGCTGTTGTGGAACATATATTAAGGTTTATTTGATTTTTTTGGCTGTATGCAGGGATGTAAAGGGGAAGCTTATGGATGATAATTTCACTAAATACTGGGGGAGTCATCTAGAGACTGATTAGGATTATGAGTAGGAACAGGGGATCATCATGGACATATCTTATAAGGAGAGCAGGAAGCCAGTTTTGGAATTAAATTACATTGTATTAAATTGAAGCAATCCGGCAAGATTTGTAATCATTTGGAAAATTGATAAAAAATAAGAAGTGGAAAATGTGGCAAGAATCACAGGGTAACAGTGGGGGAATCGAGCAGGTGCCACAACCAGCGGGTGCTTTCCCCACTAAGCCCAGAAAGCAAGCAAGCAAAAGGGAGATAAAGAGAAGAGAGGGGAAGGGGCTGTCCATTCAAGCTGCAGGAGGAGTGGAGTGAGCTTTTGAGGCAGAATTGGTTTATCTGGTGATCCAGTGCAGAAAAGCCTCCATGGCCGCCTCCCCAGAGTCAGAAGAGTTTTGTTTCTCTGACAACACCAGCAATAAGCAGGAAGAACAACCAGGGATGGTCGGAATCCGGTGCTAAAAGCTTGATCTCTGGAACCGTTGTGCAAGATTTGGTTACAATCAGAGCAAAGGAACATAATTTCCAATAAAAGAACCTCACGTTTCGTCCCATCCCCTAATGGGAAACACTGAAGTGATGTTCTTTTTATCCATGTGTCGTTCTAGTTCCACTCATTTCTGAGGAACTTTGGATCTTACAACGCCACCATGGATGGGGATGGGGAGTTGGCCGCCAACTTTGATATTTTTACCAGGGTGGTGTGGCCCAACACTTCTGTGGCTTCTGTGAAAATTGGGAGTCTCAAGCAGCAAGCACCTCCAGACAAAAGCTTCAGCATTGACGAAGATGCCATTGTGCAGCTTGCGCAGCTTGTTCAGGTGAGTCTTCTCTTCTCATGAGGTGGCCAAAGTATTGTTGTTTAGTCGTTTAGTCGTGTCCGACTCTTCATGACCCCATGGACCAGAGCACGCCTGGCACTTCTGTCTTCCACTGCTTCCTGCAGTTTGGTCACACTCATGCTGGTAGCTTTGAGAACACTGTCCAACCATCTCATCCTCTGTCGTCCCCTTCTCCTTGTGCCCTCCATCTTTCCCAACATCAGGGTCTTTTCCAGGGAGTCTTCTCTTCTCATGAGGTGGCCAAAGTATTGGAGCCTCAGCTTCAGGATCTGTCCTTCCAGTAAGCACTCAGGACTTATTTCCTTCAGAATGGATAGGTTTGATCTTCTTGCAGTTCATGGGACTCTGAAGAGTCTTCTCCAGCACCATAATTCAAAAGCACTTCAGTACACTAGGTGGGTGTTATTTGCAGAAACACCCAGTGAGCCCCTCACCCTACTGCAGTAAATATTAAGGCTCTTCTCATCCTAAATAATTTCATAGAATCAGAGTATTGCACAGCTGGAAGGGATCCTAAGGGTCATCTAGTCCAACTCTCTGCAATGCAGGAATCTCAGCTAAAGCATCCATGACAGATGGCCATCAAACCTCTGCTTTAAAACTGCCAGGGAAAGAGTCCACAACCTCCCAATGGAGACCAGAAAGTTCTTTCTGGTGTTTAATTGGAATCTCCTTCCTTGTAACTGGAAGGCATTGGTTCCGGTCCTACCCTCCGGAGCAGGAGAAAACAAGCTTGCTCCATCTTCCATGTGGCAGTGAAGCTTTGCATCCATCTCATTGCTTAATTTGCCCCAGATTGGACTAGATGCTGATATCAGTTTATTTATTTATTTTAAAAAAAGATATTTATTGCGATTTTTAAAACACCAAACATACAGATTACCATCACCATATGACATACAAGGATATAAAATAGAGTTATAGAATAAAGAAAAAGTAGAAAAGAGAAAAAAAGATACAGATTAGAGTAAATGTTATTCAAAAATCATACTTTCCTAATCTTCAGACTTCCTCACATCTCCCTTCCCTGCGTTCTCATTCATATCGTTACATGCAGCAATTTATTACCTTACTTCCATTCTTATTATATAAATCTCCAATATTATGTTCCAACTTTTGCTTAGTTTTATCATAAAATAAACTACTTAACTCGAACATAATGTTACTTCAAATTACGTCCTTTTCACTTATTTTCATATGTCTTACAATAAGATTACTGCTGCCATGTTTCTTTCGATCGTGCATTCTCCTAGCATTCATACAACTTGTAATGTTTTTGTAAATAGTCTTTAAATTTTTTCCAGTCCTCTTCCACCATCTCTTTTCCCAGGTCTCGAATTCTGCCGGTCATTTCAGCCAACTCCATGTATTCTATCAGTTGCATCTGCCATTCTTCCAGCGTGGGTAAATCTTGGGTCTTCCAATACTTTGCAATGAGTATTCTTGCTGCTGTTGTTGCATACATAAAAAAAGTTTTATCTTTCTTTAACACCCCTTGGCCTACAATGCCCAGAAGGAAGGCCTCTGGTTTCTTAAGGAAGGTATACTTAAATACCTTTTTTAACTCATTATAAATCATTTCCCAGAAGGCCTTGATCCTTGGGCACGTCCACCAGAGGTGAAAGAATGTTCCTTCAGCTTCCTTACATTTCCAGCATTTATTGTCAGGCAAATGATATATTTTTGCCAGCTTGGCTGGGGTCATGTACCACCTGTATATCATTTTCATAATATTTTCTTTCAAGGCATTACATGCCGTAAACCTCACACCGGTGGTCCATAACTTTTCCCAGTCAGCAAACATAATGTTATACCCAATGTCCTGTGCCCATTTTATCATGGCTGATTTGACAGTTTCATCCTGCGTATTCCATTTCAACAGCAAGTTGTGCATTTTTGAAAGTACCTTAGTCTTTGGTTCTAACAGTTCAGTTTCTAATTTCGATTTTTCCACCTGGAAACCTATTTTCTTATCTAGCTTGAAAACCTCTTTAATCTGAGCATAGTGTAACCAATTTTGCACTTTGTCCTTTAGTTTCTCATAACTCTGCAATCTCCAAGTGACTCCTTCTTTCTCTAGTATTTCCCAATATTTCGGCCATTTGGCCTCCATATTGAGTCTTTTCTGGGCCTTAGCTTCCATTGGTGACAACCACCTTGGGGTCTTGTTTTCCAATAAGTCTTTGTATTTTACCCAGACATTAAGCACTGCCCTCCTGACAATATGGCTCTTGAAAGCCTTATGAATTTTTACCTTGTTGTACCACAAGTATGCATGCCATCCAAAAGCATTATTGAACCCTTCCAGATCTAGGACATCAGTGTTCTCAAGGAGAAACCAATCTTTCAACCAGCAGAAAGCTGCAGATTCATAATACAACCTCAAATCTGGCAGGGCAAACCCCCCTCTCTCCTTAGCGTCAGTTAGTATTTTAAATTTTATTCGGGGCTTTTTGCCCTGCCAGACAAACTTGGAAATATCTCTCTGCCACTTTGTAAAACATTCCACTCTGTCCACAATCTGTAGGGTCTGAAACAGAAACAACATTCTTGGCAATACATTCATCTTAATTGCAGCAATTCGGCCCAACAAGGAAAGTTTTAATCTTGACCAACTTTCTAAGTCCTTTTTAATTTCTGTCCAACACTTTACATAATTGTCCTTAAATAGTTTCAAATTTTTAGCAGTCATATTAACCCCTAGGTATTTCACCTTCTTAACAACTGTTAGGTCTGTCTCTTTCTGAAACCTATCTGATTCCTCAGTTGTCAATTTTTTCCCCAAAACCTTTGTCTTTTGCTTGTTTAATTTAAAACCCGCCACCCGACCAAACTCATGAATCAATTCTAAAGCTCTTTTCGTACTAGATTCTGGCTCCTGCAATGTCAAAACCAGATCATCTGCAAAAGCTTTCAATTTGTACTGTTTAGCTCCGACCTGAATCCCTTCAACCAACCGGTCCCCTCTGATCATGTTTAGGAGCACCTCCAGGACCGAAATAAATAACAAAGGGGAGATAGGGCAACCTTGTCGTGTTCCTTTCTCTATCTTAAACTCTTCTGTCACCACATTGTTAACTATCAGTTTAGCTTTTTGTTCTGAATAGATTGCCTCTATACCATTTTCAAACCCCCGTCCCACTCCCATCCCTTCAAGATTTTTCTTCATAAACTTCCAAGAAATGTTATCGAAGGCCTTCTCCGCATCTATAAAGATCAACACAGCTTTTGTATTAATGTTTGTTTGTAAAAGTTCCAAAATGTCAATAATGTTTCTAGTGTTGTCAAACAAATGTCTACCTGGGAGAAAACCGGCCTGGTCCTTGTGAATTACTTCCTTTAAAACTTTTTTGAGTCTACCTGCCAAAATATCAGCAAAAATTTTGGAATCCACATTCAGGAGAGAGATGGGACGGTAGTTCTTAAGTTGTGTCTTTTCAGTTTCTGATTTAGGTATCAATGTGATGAAAGCTTCTTTCCACGATTCTGGTGCCCTCTTCCCCTCCATAATCTCATTGCAAACCTCCATTAACGGATGTATCAAGTAGTCTTTCAGTATCTTGTAATATTTGGAGGTGAGCCCATCTGGCCCTGGAGATTTGCCCAGTTGCATATTCTGAATGGCGCCTTCGATCTCTTGTTGTGTTATTTTGTAATTCAAGATTGTCCTATTTTCTTGAGACAATTTTGGTAGTCCATTCCTTCTCAAAAATTGGTCTATCTCAGTCTCATCTTGCGGCCCTTGAGTGTAGAGTTGTTTGAAGTATCTCTGGAAACACTTTCTGATCTCCACAGGATTCTGGATGTTTCTCCCTTCCATCTCTAGATTAGTCACTGTATTTGGTTTTTGTCTCTTTTTCAACTGCCATGCCAGCAGTTTCCCACATTTATTTGCCGATTCAAATGATCTTTGTTTCATTAACTTGATTTTCCACTTCACTTCCTGATTTATCAATTTGGAGTATTGTGCTTGAAAAAGTTTAATTTCTCTCAGAATCTCCTGTGACTTCAGTTTCGATCTTAGCTTTTTCTCACAATCCTTAATTTTCTCCAAGATCTTATCCTTTTTCTCATTCTGTGCTCTTTTCTTTATGGTGTTCTGTTGTATCAGAAACCCCCTCATAACAGCTTTGCTTGCGTCCCAGATTACTCTTTTTTCCACAGTAGTGTTCAAATTTATTTCAAAATAGTCATTCAAAGTTTTTTGGGCCTTTTTGATAATCTCTTGATCTCTGAACAGGTTGTCATTCATCCTCCATCTAAAGGAGCCGGCTGTAGTTAGTCTCATATCCATCTTTACTGCATTGTGGTTGGAGCAAGTCTTTGGGCAGATTTCCACTTTTCTAGTCTTAGGTGCCAGACCTCTAATTATCCAGATTTGGTCGATTCTTGTCCATGACAGTTGGGCTTCAGAAAAGAAAGTTCCTTCTCTACCTAGTGGGTTTTTTGTTCTCCAAATGTCAATCAAGTCCATATTGTCAGTCAATTCAAAGAAAGTTTTAGGTAGTCTGCCATCTTTTGAAATGTTTTGGCTTTGTGACTTATCCATATTTGTAGACACCACCCCATTCATATCTCCCATCATGATGATGTTGCTATAGTCCAGATAATCCAGCATCATCTCATGCAGCTTCTTGAAAAATTCCGATTTCCCTTCGTTAGGTGCGTAGATTCCCAATATCAAAAACTTTTCACCTTGAGTTTGTATTTCAATTGCCAGAATTCTTCCTTGCTCATCTTTAAATAGGAATTTTGGTGATAGGCTCTCCTTTGCATAAATCACCACTCCTCTTTTTTTAACTCTATCCGATGAAATAAATTCTTGGCCTAATCTTTTGTTGATTAACACCTTTCTATGGAGCCTAGTCACATGTGTTTCTTGCAAGCAAATAATGTCCAATTGTTCTTTCTTTAATATATGAAATACCCTTCTCCTTTTTCGGGGGAATTTCCGCCATTAATGTTCCAACTAAGAAGTTGCAGAGACATCCTGGAAAAATCTGTTATTCAGTAAGTAGGGGCTTTTCCTTCTGGTCGTCAGATCCCAAAGGTGTAGATCCAGGCGGTGGTGGTGGCCAGGCCTCAAGCCCTGTAATCCCTTTCAGAAGGTCTTCTCCGTAGTCGTGCAAAAATTTATCTTTATCTTCCGGTGTTCTGATTTTCACTTTCTTCCCTCTGAATGTAAAGGATAATCCTTGAGTAAATTCCCACCTGAAGAGAATTGAGTTGCTTTTCAACAATTTTGTTAGTTCTGTGTAGGTGGTTCTGAGATCCAAAAGTTGTTTAGGGATATCTTTGTAGATTTCGGCTCTCTTGCCCTGAATTTCAAGTGACTTTCCGTAGTGTAGGCCTAGTATTTTTTTCCTTTTCCTCCTTAGATCTCAAAGTAATCAAGCAGTCTCTGGGTCTGTCTTTCTTCAGTACTCTTCCGAGTCTAAAGGCACTGACAATTTTAAAGTCTTTATCTTCCTCCAAATTCCAGAGCTTAGAAAATTCTTTGGTCAAATAGTCCATCAAATTCCCCTGCTGAAGTTCTGAAATTGATCTAAGCCTCAGATTATTTTCCCTAGAGCGTAGTTCAACCATAGACAGGTAGGCCTGATGTTCACCCACCTGTTTGTGCAAAGGTGTGACCTCCTTTTTCACTGCATCCACTTTCTGATTGGCCTCCTCAGCCAGCTTGCGATTCTGTGTGGTAGCTTCAAAAAGCTTCCCAATTGATTGTGCATGCAGGGTGGATTGTTCAGTTAATTTATTTAGGCTGGCAGTGTTTTGGTCAATCTTAGTCGATTGTGCGTCCACTTTTTTATCTAATGATTCCAGTTTCTCCAAGATTTTTTCTAGTACTGATTCATTTCCTCCAGATGCCATGCCTTCTAGTGGGGTCAATTCAGTTTCTAATTCTTGTGTTCCCAAAACCGTGGGAACTGATGATCTACGCACCTGGGAAGTCAATGTTGTTTGAAAAAGTTGTTTTGCTTTCGCTTTAGCAGCTCTTGTTTTCCCAGTGCCACTCATTCCAGTCCTGTCTATGTGCCAAGGTCAAGTTGTTTATCTTCCCATGGGAAACCACCATCCCAGAGAGAAAACAGCAAGTTAAGGCAGAAAAAGGAAAAGTACCAGTCACAAGCAATTGTTAATCCAATCCAGTAGGGGGAGTTCAAAAAAAAAATCTTGAGGGAAAGAAAGGAGTCGTGAAGGGAACAAAGAAAAATTTCCAGAAAACTTATTCCCAAACTTAAAACGTTTCCCTAAAGTCAAACAAAGTCCAGCCAGTTCTATATTTCAAAAGGAAAACCTTCAGGTCTTCTTTTAGGAGCAGAGTAAATCCTTATTTAAACACTGTTTCAGGGAAAGTGCCAAAAAACAATGTATCAAAATAACTAGTCCAAGAGCTCAGATGTAGCAATTCACTGCAACATAGCAAAGTCCGCAAACTGACAGCTTCAATATTCTGGCAGTCAAGTGCCTGGATTCCTTTATAACATTTGTAAATCCACAGGGAGAGGAAAAAACCAATATCAAAGTCCAGAAAAAAGAAAAAGAAAAAGAAAGGGTAAATCCCTTAGATCCACACGACAGTTCAGCTCATGCACCAAGTTAGAAAAGTTTAAACTCCTCTCAAAGGCTTCAGAAAAAGGTCTTTGCTTTAAAACTTCAGCAAGATAGGGAGACGGACTTCCTGGTTACATCTCCCGCTTTGTCCAAATTTTTAAGAGTTAATTTAGATTAATTTTAGTCCCTTTTACTCATGGGTTGCTGTTTCAAATTCCAATGGTCCAGGAAAAAAGATCAGCGCTCTTCGACAGCAGCTGTGCGGCTTCGCTCACACGGAAAGAGCGATCGACTCACAGCACCACGCTCCCGTCCACGTTCTGAGGCCCCTTACGGGGTCCCTTCTGCGTTTTGGGGGGCGCTTCTGGTGCTCGACGAGTCCCACGGCAACAGGCTCACTCTGCCTGTGGTTTTCCGGTGTGGGTCTCCGCTTCGCCGTAGCGGACGACCCGTTTCCGCGGAGCTTCCCCTTCAGTAGCTGAAGGAGACCGCCATTGCCAAACGCGCCGCCTCCGGAAGTGCTAGATGCTGATATCAGTTTAGAGGATGCATTTACAACAGATCAATGATAGGTGGTTTCCCATGCTGAGAAAATAATGGGTCTCTGGTCTAATCTACAAGGACCCTTTTCTATGGGGCAGAAGGTAGAGCAGTTTTCTCGTAAAATGAGGTGTGATTGTGTATTTTCTTTGCCTGTTACTCAGTTCTGTGGCTTATTGACCCATCCCTAACACTTTTTATTTGATATTCCTTCATTTTATGGTTAGACACTTCCACATTCAAGGTGCAGCAAAAGCTGCTCTTCTGGATACGTCAAAGTGATTCAAGAAGGAAAGCCGCTTTGCTGCTATGCGTGTGCTCAGTGTCCCAATGGGACCATCTCCACCCAGGAAGGTAAGGCATTCCAGAGGGAAAGGAAGCCCTTTCAGAACAAGGTATGTTCCACCAACTAGAAGACAAACACAACCCCCTGTGTTGCAAAATGTAACAATCAAAGCAAATGCAACACGCTGGCTAATAACTGGTAGTGGATATATAATTAATTACAATGTCACTACAATACGCCACTACAAAATAATGTATCTATCATACACTACATCTCACAAAATATACAAGTGACTTTAAGCTGTTGTATATATAAGAGTCAAATGAGGAGTCAAACAGGTCATTGAATAGTGAGGAACTCCAAGCTGTCTCTCAAAGGAAGACGTCCTATGAAAGTGTCAAAGGAAGACGTCTCTCAGAAGTCTTAAAAGGAAGTCTGAAGTGGACAGTGTATGCGGAACAGTTCACTGTTTCGGAATAAAGTCTTCATCAGCTGGAAATGGACTAGAAGGCATTGCTAGCAATGAATGACAACAAAACTGAGCAACCTGCATGAATGTTATAAAGTAAAACAAAATATATAGAGGTACTGTACATACCGAATAATTATCAATGAGATATTCATCCTAGTCTTGATTACCACCAGCTAGAAGAGGCTGACCTAAAAGGGTAGACAGAGTGAAGCCAGGAGTCTCAATAGCATGATTTAGGACATTCTAGGTCTCTGGTATAAGAAGAAGAAGAAGAGTTTGGATTTGATATCCCGCCTTTCACTCCCTTTAAGGAGTCTCAAAGCGGCTAACATTCTCCTTTCCCTTCCTCCCCCACAACAGACACTCTGTGAGGTGAGTGGGGCTGAGAGACTTCAAGGAAGTGTGACTGGCCCAAGGTCACCCAGCAGCTGCATGGGGAGGAGCGGAGACGCGAACCCGGTTCCCCAGATTAGGAGTCTACCGCTCCTAACCACTACACCACACTGGCTCTCACTGTCACCCAATATATTATGGCATCTTGAAGAATCGAGACTAATAGAAAGACCTGTATGATACATGGAACAAAAATCATAGGACAATGAAATAACTCTTTATCATTGCAGATGCAGACCATTGCAACAAATGTCCAGAAGATGAGCATCCAAGCAAGAACCATGATCAGTGTGTCCCCAAGATTATCAGCTTCCTAGCCTATGAAGACAAGTTGGGGATCCTCTTGGTTTCCATTGCCCTCTTCTTATTTTTAATCACAAGCTTTGTGTTAGGAATCTTCATTAGATTCCAGGAAACTCCCATTGTTAAAGCCAACAATCGTGACCTCTCTTACATCCTCCTCATCTCTCTCTTGCTCTCCTTTTTGTCCTCCTTCCTCTTCCTTGGGTGGCCAAGGAAATTGACCTGCCTTCTCCGACAAACGGCCTTCAGCATCATCTTCTCGGTTGCTGTGTCTTCTGTACTGGCTAAAACCATCACTGTGGTGCTGGCCTTCATGGCCACAAAACCCGGGAACAAGGTGAGGAGATGGCTGGGGAAGAGTCTGGCCAACTCCATTATCATTTCCTGTTCTGGTGTTCAAGTTATCATCTGCACCATCTGGCTGGGGGTGTCTCCCCCATTCCCAGAGTCTGACATGCACTCTCAGCCTGGAGAGATCATCATGCAATGCAACGAAGGGTCTGTTGCCATGTTTTATGGTGCCCTCGGCTACATGGGCTGCTTGGCTGCTATCTGCTTCACGGTGGCTTTCTTGGCCAGGAAGCTTCCAGGGTCCTTCAATGAAGCCAAGCTGATCACCTTCAGCATGCTGGTCTTCTGCAGTGTTTGGGTGTCCTTTGTTCCCACTTACCTGAGCACAAAGGGGAAGTTCATGGTAGCCGTGCAGGTCTTCTCTATGTTGGCCTCCAGTGCTGGGCTTCTGGGCTGCATCTTCATCCCAAAGTGCTACATCATCATATTCAGGCCTGATCTGAATACAAAGGAGCACCTCACAACAAAAACTAAAGATGGCATCTAACTTAAAATATGATCTTATAGTTGAACTGCAGTGCAGCAGTAATGGAGCTGCAGTACTTCTCATTTAAATGTAGCTTCACACACGGTAAATCCCATTTCTTTCTTTAATTAATTAATTTCATAAAATTTACGCTCCACTTCGTTGTAGGGAAAAAAACCTCAAAGCAGTTTCCCAAAGGATAAAGCAATAAAATTATACTTTTATTTAACAAATGGCAAAACCACAATAGAATAAACTAAGACAAATTAAAACTCTTACAAGCTTTATAAACACCTGAGCAGGACAGGAAAATTGGCTTCCAGGTGGAAAAATCTAAATTAGAAACAGAACTGATAGAACCCAATACTAAGAACTTGTCAAGAATGTATAACTTGCTGTTGAAATGGAATACACAAGATGAAATAGTTAAGTCAGCTATGATAAAGTGGGCACAAGATATTGGTCATAACATTATGTTTGTTGACTGGGAACAGTTGTGGAACACCGGTATGAAATTTACAGCATGTAATGCCTTAAAGGAAAATATTATGAAAATGATTTATAGGTGGTACATGACCCCAGTCAAGCTTGCAAAAATTTACCACTTGTCTGATAATAAATGTTGGAAATGTAAAGAAATTGAAGGTATGTTCTTTCATCTTTGGTGGACGTGCCCAAAGATTAAGGCTTTCTGGGAAATGATATATGATGAAATGAAAAAGGTATTTAAATATACCTTCCCTAAGAAACCAGAGGCCTTTCTCTTGGGCATTGTCGGCCAATTGGTGCAAAAGAAAGACAGAACATTCTTTATGTATGCTACAACAGCAGCAAGAATACTCGTCGCAAAGTATTGGAAGACACAAGATCTACCCACTTTGGAAGAATGGCAGATGAAGGTGATAGACTATATGGGACTAGCAGAAATGACCAGCAGAATCCGAGACCAGGGAAAAGAGACGGCGGAAGAAGATTGGAAGAAATTTAAGAACTATCTTAAGAAATATTGTAAAATTAATGAATTTTAGAATGACGTGGTTTTTAAATTAAAGGGAGTACAGCTGTAAAGATTAAGTTAAAAGAAAAGAGAGGATGACAATTGGATGAAATTAAGGGTAAGGATTTGCTGAACTAAATTTTTGAAATGGGAATGCAGAAAGGGGAGGTAAGAGGAGGTCGTTGAAGTAGGATTTAAGAAATTAAGATTTTGAAACTATGCTTGATCTTTTTTGTTTTTGTTTGTGTTTGTGTGTTTTGTGGTGTTTGTTGTAATTTGTAAAATCTTAATAAATATTTTTTTTTAAAAAAAATATAAACACCTGAGTAGGCCCTCTAAATAAGAATGTTGGCAACAATAAAAATCAATGCATAATAACTCACCACTAGTCACAGACCTTTTGTACTTCATGTTTTAGAAGTGCTTGTTTTTTTGCAGGGTCATCCATCAAACTAGCCATTGGCAGCTGGTGGTCTTTCCTTCTTGTCAACGGTTGTTTCTGTACAGGGCAGGCTCACCGAGTTGGGTCTAACTGGGGGGGGGGGGGCTGTCGCACTGAAAGAAAGAAACAACCAACAATTCTCAAGCCTCTTACATGTGCATCACAAGATACTCCCAGTGGCAGCAGCTATTGGTCTGTCTCTCAACTCCGCTCCTAATTCACCTCTTATCAGATGTTCAGCCTGGCCATCTGGGTGCAAGGCCTGCCTGGGAACTGAGTGGCAAGTGCCAAAGGGGAGCCTTTCCCCCATGCAGGCCTGGCAGCACCTCTCTTTGGGGCGTGGCGTTGCTCAGGGACCAGGGGTGGTGGCGACTGCTGCCCAGAAAGCTATAAAAGTGCCTTGAAGGGCATACAGGTTGCCCAGCTTTTGGAGATATCCTCTGGGCCACTCTTGCTCCTGCTTGCATAAAACGGAATCCTTTCCACACATTGTTTATCTTCTTTTGGCTTTAAGAACCAGAGGAACTAAGACCTTTTACAGTGTTTGTAAAAAAAAGAAAAAAGAAGGTTCTGACCTCCCTTTGTCACCTCAGCCTGGTCCTTGGACCCTTGTCGGCATAAAAGAGTCCGCGAGGAGAGTATCCTTGCAGAGTACTTTCTGCTTTTATTCTTAAAAGTCTTTCTGCAAAAGCGACTGACCAACTGTACACACATCAACACTACCAGCTTTCACTAACTAACCAACCAACCAATCCAACACCAAACTAACATTTCTCACTCTATATAGACAGCCCGGTGCAGGCCGCTGACTCATGCTGACCCAGCTTTTTAAGCATTAAAGAAACAGCGGCTAATTTTTAGCCACCTCTTTGTAGGGTAACAATATGGAGGTGAAGTAACAAGGTTTAGTGAGCAGGAAGAGTTGGAGGCAGAGGACAGTTCAGACTCTGAGGTAGAAAGTGAGGTTGGAGAAGTGTGGAACTAGGAGACAGAGAGGTAGCCTGCTTCAAAAGCCATGGAGTCTCCTCCTCCCTCTGGCTGCACCCAGTTTCGATGTAGGAGTGCAAATATCCAGAGTGTGGGGTCAGGTGGGATTACTATGAGGAATTATAAAATATGCATCAAGCCATTGTGTCCACGATGAATGCATTGTGTTGACTGGGTTTGATATATTGACAATAATTTCTGATCAAATCCCACAACCCTCTGCATCTCTGGCCATTTCCTCTACTGTCCATTTCTCTTGCTTCACAAGTCACATACACAGCTCAGTTGTCGCCAGGCAGGCATCTTGGGCCATAAAGATAGTGGGCAAGCTTCTTTGAAGGAGCCTTTCCAATATGTTAATCTCAGGATGTTAATCTTAGGGCCAGGAAACAGGGTTCACATGATCACTGTCCTCCTGGCCATCCTTCTTATCATATGTATTGCTTGTTTATCACCTCCGGGATTGCCAAATGTCCTCCTTTGTAGTTCTGTTATTTGTTTACCCCATAAATATGTGTGCTTAATTAGTTTAACTTTGTCCCCCACGTGGGTTTGTTGAAATGCACAGAAGAAATCTGATTGGTTCTTTCAAACACTCTGTAAAAGTTCTTTTGTGAATAAAACAACCTGGGCCGAGGGGGCTAGAGACACAGGCACAGAGAGACTATTATACACACCCCTCCCAGAGTCTTGCTGGTTCAATCAGAGTTCAATCCTTCCTTTACTTTGAGAACGGCTCACTTCTCTCTCGCTTGGTCTCCAAGGACATGCAGAGAAATGAAGCAGGCTGAACAGAAATCAGTTGTGCAAAGGTGCAGATTGAAACTGCTTGGGATAGACCTCCTGGTTGGTGCCATCGCCGAATGGCGGACTCCCTCCGAGCTCCGGAGGGAGTCTGCTCGGCAGGGGCTGGGTCCTACCGCGCCGGCGACGCGGGGACCCTCAAAAACCACGGGCACGGAGCCCGTGGACATGGGGACCCAGCTGGCACCGCTAGCGCCCTCCCGACTCGTGAAAGAGCCTTTTTAAAGGCTTCAGATCGGGTGCCGGGAAGTGGCGTGGTGCTTTGGGTCTATCGCTTCCCCTGCCGAGCGCAGCCGCATGCCATTCGACGGAGAGCGCTGGCTTCTTCCATTTGAAATTCGGACTATCAACAACAACCCGTGAGTAATTGGGAAACCGGGCACAAAAGGAGAAAAAAAGAATTTTTTTTCAGATTCGGCACGAGCGGGGGCGATCTTAAAAGGAAGTCAATCCTCCCATGACTGTAAACATTCTAAAACAAGGACTGGGTAACCAAGATCGATTCAGAAGTTTATCGCTGATAAAAATCATTAATTCCACGACGCGAAATTACAAGAATTGTGCTGGAGGAGAAGAGTGGAGGGTGAGAGGGAAAAGGCAACCCCCCCTGGGAACCGGGGTGATTCGCAAAGCCTGGCGAAGAGAGACGGAGACTTTGACAGCTGTCATAGTAGCTGTCAAAGCTTGAGAATATAAAGAGGACTTTGTTACAAGTATTTTGTTGGCTAACTCTGTTACAAATTGACATTATTTGGACATAAATTGTCGGGAAGAAAAGAAACAACAACTTGACTTTTGGATTAGAGGATACAAAGTTACTGCAATCCCCCTAGAGGGGTTTCGGGACATTACAAGTGGTCGTATGTGGAAAATTACTCTGGGCTGAGCACAGGACTTATTCTCTGGGAAAGCGGCAAAACGGAAACAGTATTTTGTCTACAGAGGTGTTTACACTAAAAGGAGACAATAGAATTTTCTATTGAAGAAAGGAAGGGACTGGACGTAAGTTTTTGTTCCTGAATAACAAACCTCTGTAGAGATACCAGAATTCGGAAAAAGAACGTTTTAGCAGCTGAACAAGATAAGAAACCTGAGAAAGTAAGGAATAAAAAGATCAAAGGACTAATTACGACACGGAAAGAACAATGGGAGGAGCAACAAAGACTAAGGAAACTAAAGGCCTCTATTTGACTGGATTTTTGAAGTTAAACATCATTAAAATAAACAAATTAAAAGAAAACCGGCAAGGCGAAACGGGGAAAAATTTGGCTATGGACTTGAGATCTCCAGGCTGATAACATATAGACTGATGGACATGGGGAATTCAAACCGGGAAAGGGAGGGGGAGTTTTGGAATCCAAAGGCTACGTAACCAACTTTTTGATTTCTTATATCTTTTGTCTTCTATTTGTTCATATAACTTTGGTATTTTAATTTAACATGTTTTTTTAAAAAAGGGGGAGCTCGTGGAAGGAAATTGGGACAGATCTTGGGGGGAAAATCTTTTTATTCTTTCTGTTAAAGATGAGGAGCGATGGTAAGATTGTATAAACTTTGGCTAATGGGTTAAACATATTGGTTTTAAATTGGGAATGAGAGCTTGTGGAACCAACTGAAGGAAAGGGGAATACAGTCGGGAGGGGAAGGAGGGAGTCCCAGAAAGAAGGTTATGAAAATAAGGATTTAAGCTTCTCTCTCTTTTTCTTTCTTTCTCTATCTTTTCTATCTTTCTTACTCTGTTATTATTGGAAAAATTTTAATAAATATGATTTAAAAAAAAAAGAAACTGCTTGGGATAGACGCTGAAGAGGAGTAGCATTAGTGGGCAGTGGGATGGTGGGGGCCTTCAGTCCTTACAACTACCCCATCAGGGCAAAAGCTGCAGAGAAGGGTTGCTGGGATCACTAGGCCAAACTGCTTCTGTTTCACTTGGAATAAAGAGTTAACTTTACTGACTTCTCTGTTGTTTTAATTGCTGACCTATACCTTACCTAAGTCCTGACATAGCTGGACTTTGGGGAAGGGGTTGTCTGTATCATGAAAAGCTTTTCAAAAAATCTTAATGGGCACAAAAGCGCCTCCTCTCCCACCCAGTGATACTGATGGAAAATAGAATGTCCCTTATAATCCCTTATAGGTCAAAGCCAGCATTTTGAATTAGGACAGGAAATGATTGAAGAAAGCAGAGTCATTTGTCACAAGGAAAACACGTGATGGATAATTTAGCAATCTGCAAACGTGGACCCCACGTTCTGTTTAAGAACTGTCCCATACATCTGCTCCTTGGATGAATTAACTCTCCTTCCAGAACTGCTTCCCCCACTCCCGCCTTCTGACATTGCCTGTGTCACTTGAGAGAGTCAGTTTATCTCTAGCACACTCTGCATTCCTGCCCTTCTCACAGCAACGGGGAATTGATAAACTACTGTCTGGGAAGAATGCGAGCTGCTTCTCGACTTCTCTGCAAATTTAAGATTGTTCTGTACAGTCATGTTGATCGTCTTTATTACCTGCTGCCAAAAACTTTTCAGTGGAGTGTAATCTCACGTGAAACTGACTTGATTAATTTGCTTTAAGGTACAAAGAAAGGTAGGTCAGCTTTGGTGACCCGTGACCAAGCATAAACCACTGCAACATTGTATTCATGAGACTTCCCTTGATGAATTTGTTAAAGTTTTCAGCTGGGGTCAAACAGGGTGGATGCCCTCTTGACCAGAGAAAGATTACCACCACCTGTTAAAGCAAAGAGCTGATTGGCGATTTTTTCTTTCTTTCTCCTGCTTCCCCAGATGGCACAAATATGCCGTTAGTTCTGATCCTAAGGCTGTTTGTGCACTTCCAGTGCATGCATCACTCCAATGCCTGCCGTTTCTCCATGGCCTTGAGTTCCACAAGCTTTGGAGGTAATTTAGCCATGGAGTGCTTGAATGTTCTATCATGCTACTAATTTTTACTTCTCATTTACACAAATTATAAAGTATATACATATAGTTGTACGCGGGTTTTCGAACAGAATGCATTCCAGAAGTCCGTTCGACTTCCGAAACGTTCGTAAACCAAGGAGTGGCTTCTGATTGGCTGCAGGAGTGTCCTGCAGCCAATCGGAAGCTGTGCCGGACATTCAGCTTCTGAGGCAAAGTTTGCAAACCGGAACACCTACTTCCGGGTTTGCGATGTTCGAGTTCCACGTTGCTTGTGAACTAAGCTGTTCGAAAACCAAGGTACGACTGTATTCAGCAGTTTCAATCTGCGCCTTTGCACAACTGATTTCTGTTCAGCCTGCTTCGTTTTTCTGCATGTCCTTGGAGACCAAGCGAGAGCCAGAGGGAGGAGGAGACTCCATGGCTTTTGAAGCAACCTATCTCTCTGTCTCCTAGTTCCACACTTCTCCAACCTCATTTTCTGCCTCAGAGTATGAATTGCCCTCTGCCTCTGATTCTTCCTGCTCACTAAACCTTGTTACCTCACCTGCATATTGTTACCCTACAAAGGGGGTCTTAGTTCCTCTGATTCTTTAAACAAAAAGAACATAAACAGTGTGTGGAAAGGATTCCGATTTATGCAAGCTGGAACAAGAGTGGCCCAGAGGATATCTTCAAAAGCTGTTTCCAAAAGCTGTTTCTGTACAGTGGTACCTCGGGTTACAGATGCTTCAGGTTACAGACTCCGCTAACCCAGAAATAGTACCTCGGGTTAAGAACTTTCAGGACGAGAACAGAAATCGCGCAGCGGCAGCAGGACGCCCCATTAGCTAAAGTGGTACCTCAGGTTAAGAACAGTTTCAGGTTAAGAATGGACCTCCAGATCGAATTAAGTTCTTTTTTTTTTAAAGAAGATTATTTATTAAGAGTTTTTAAGGTATAACAAAAAAAAGTGAAAAATAAAAAAAACCATGCAAAATAAAAACAGTTAAAAACACATTAATTTTCCATAACATAACTTCCTTACACTTATTTCCCCGGACCTCCTCATACCTCCCTTCTTTGTATTCCAGTTCAATTTGTTAGTTCAGCAAATCCTTACCATTAAACTTTTACCCATTTGTAGAACCCTTTTTTTCATAACTCTTTAAGCATTACAGCTGGAAACCACTTAGTTTCTTTCCAACATCCTTCTAACATTCATTAATTTTACAATATTTCTGTAAATAGCCTTTAAATTTATTCCAGTCTTCTTTCACCGACTCTTCTCCCTGGTCTCGGATTCTGCCAGTCATTTCTGCCAATTCCATGTAGTCAATCACCTTCATCTGCCATTCTTCCAGGGTGGGTAGTTCTTGTGTCTTCCAGTACTTTGCAGTGAGTATTCTTGCTGCTGTTGTTGCATACATAAAGAAAGTTCTATCCTTCTTTGGCACCAATTGGCTGACAATGCCCAGGAGAAAGGCCTCTGGTTTCTTCAGGAAGGTATATTTAAATACCTTTTTCAATTCATTATATATCATTTCCCAGAAGGCCTTAATCTTTGGGCATGTCCACCAAAGGTGAAAGAATGTACCTTCAGTTTCTTTACATTTCCAACATTTATTATTGGGCAAATGATAGATTTTTGCAAGCTTGACTGGGGTCATTTACCACCTGTAAATCATTTTCATAATATTCTCTCTTAAGGCATTACATGCTGTAAACTTCATACCTGTGGTCCATAACTGCGGAACGAATTAAGTTCTTAACCCGAGGTACCACTGTATATGATTACCTTGTGCCCGATCTTTCCAAGCAATATACAGTGGTACCTCGGGTTAAGTACTTAATTCGTTCCGGAGGTCCATTCTTAACCTGAAACTGTTCTTAACCTGAAGCACCACTTTAGCTAATGGGGCCTCCTGCTGATGCCGCGCTGCTGGAGCACGATTTCTGTTCTCATCCTGAAGCAAAGTTCTTAACCTGAAGCACTATTTCTGGGTTAACGGAGCCTGTAACCTGAAGCGTGTGTAACCTAAAGCATATGTAACCCGAGGTACCACTGTAATTGGATACCTGAGCACGTGGACAACTCATGATCCCCTCACGTTCACATCTAATTGGTTACACCAGAGGTTTTCAATCTTTTTGAGTTCATAGCTCTCCAACTCCATTCTTTTTGCGGCTCCTCAGAAGCCCAGTTATGTCACCCCTCGCCTGCAGAGCTGGCAGCCCCTCACCCCTTTTGGAGCACTCTCCCTTGTGGAGTGTCCTTTCAGCCTTCCCCCTCGTCTCCTTGGGGGTCCTCTGGGCAGCAGTCGCCACCGCCCCTGGTCCCTGAGCAACACCATGCCCCAAAGAGAGGTTCTGCCAGGGTGGAAAGGCTATCCTTCAGCACCCAACACTCAGCTGCCAAGCAGGCCAGATGGCAAGGCTGAGTATCTGATCAGAGGTGAATTAGGAGGGGAGTTGAGAGACAGACCAACAGCTGCTGCCAGTGGGAGTATCTTGTGATTCACATGTAAGAGGCTTGAGAAATGTTGGTTGTTTCTTTCTTTCAGTGCGACAGCCCCCCCCCCCCATGTGAGACCCAACTTGGTGAGCCTGCCCTGTACAGAAACAACCGTAGCCAAGACGTAAAGACCAGCAGCTGCCAATGGCCAGTTTGATGGATGACACTGCAAAAAACAAGCACTTCCAAAACATGAAGTACAAAAGGTCTGTGACGAGTGGTGAGTTATTATGCATTGATTTTTATTGTTACCAACATTCTTATTTTGACAGGCCTACTCAGATGTTTATAAAGCTTTATGAGTTTTAATTTGTCTTAGTTTATTCTATTGTGGTTTTGCCATTTGTTAAATAAAAGGATAATTTTATTGCTTTATCCTTTGGGAAACTGTTTGGAGGGTTTTTTCCTACCATGAAGTGGAGCGTAAATTTTATGAAATTAATGAATTAATTAAATGTGATTTGCCATGTGTGAAGCTACATTTAAATGAGAAGTACTGCAGTTCCATTACTGCTGCACTGCAGTTGAACTATAAAATCATATTTTAAGTCAGATGCCATCTTTAGTTTTTGTTGTCAGGTGCTCCTTTGTATTCAGACCAGGCCTGAGTAATATAATGTAGCACTTGGGAATGAAGATGCAGCCCAGAAGCCCAGCACTGGAGGCCAACATAGAGAAGACCTGCACGGCTACCATGTCTTTCCCCTTGGTGCTCAGGTAAGTGGGTACAAAGGACACCCAAACACTGCAGAAGACCAGCATGCTGAAGGTGATCAGCTTGGCTTCATTGAAGGACCCTGGAAGCTTCCTGGCCAGGAAAGCCAGTGTGAAGCAGATGGCAGCCAGGAAGCCCATGTAGCCGAGGGCACCATAAAACATGGCAACAGACCCTTCGTTGCATTGCAGGATGATCTCTCCAGGCTGGGAGCGCATGTCAGAGTCTGGGAATGGGGGAGACACCCCCAGCCAGGTGCTGCAGATGATAACTTGAACACCAGAACAGGAAATGATAATGGAGTTGGCCAGACTCTTCCCCAGCCATCTCCTCACCTTGCTCCCGGGTTTTGTGGCCATGAAGGCCAGCACCACAGTGATGGTTTTAGCCAATACAGAAGACACAGCAACTGAGAAGATTATGCTGAAGGCCGTTTGTCGGAGAAGGCAGGTCAATTTCCTTGGCCGGCCAAGGAAGAGGAAGGAGGACAAAAAGGAGATCAAGAGAGAGTTGAGGAGGATGTAGGAGACGTCACAATTGTTGGCTTTGACAATGGGAGTTTCCTGGAATCTAATGAAGATTCCTAACACAAAGCTTGTGATTAAAAATAAGAAGAGGGCAATGGAAACCAAGAGGATCCCCAACTTGTCTTCATATTCTAGGAAGCTGATAATCTTGGGGACACACTGATCTTGGTTCTTGCTTGGATGCTCATCTTCTGGACATTTGTTGCAATGGTCTGCATCTGCAATGATAAAGAGTTACTTCGCTGTCCTATGATTTTTGTTCCATGTATCATACAGGTCTTTGTATTAGTCTCGATTCTTCAAGATGCCATAATAAATTGGGTGGCAGCTTATACCAGAGACCTAGAATGTCTTAAATCATCCTATTGAGACTCCTGGCTTCACTCTGTCTACCCTTTTGGGTCAGCCTCTTCTAGTTGGTCGTAATCAACACTAGTATGAATATCTCATTGATAATTATTCGGTATGTACAGTACCTCTTTATATATTTTATTTTACTGTATAACATTCATGCAGGTTGCTCAATTTTGTTGTCATTCATTGCTAGCAATGCCTTCTATTCCATATATACATTATTTTGAAGTGGCGTATTAGCATATTTTGAGTGACATTGTAATTAATTATATATCCACTACCAGTTATTAGCCAGCGTGTTGCATTTGCATTGATTGTTACATTTTGCAACACAGGGGGTTGTGTTTGTCTTCTAGTTGGTGGGACATACCTTGTTCTGAAAGGGCTTCCTTTCCCTCTGGAATTCCTTACCTTCCTGGGTGGAGATGGTCCCATAGGGACATTGAGCACACGCATAGCAGCAAAGCGGCTTCCCTTCTTCAATCACTTTGACGTATCCAGAAGAGCAGCTTTTGCTGCACCTTGAATGTGGAAGTGTCTAACCATAAGATGAATGAATATCAAATAAAAAGTGTTAGGGATGGGTCAATAAGCCACAGAACTGAGTAACAGGCAAAGAAAATACACAATCACTCCTCATTTTACTAGAAAACTGCTCTACCTTCTGCCCCACAGAAAAGGGTCCTTGTAGATTAGACCAGAGACCCATTATTTTCTCAGAATGGGAAACCACCTATCATTGATCTGTTGTAAATGCATTCTCTAAACTGATATCAGCATCTAGTCCAATCTGGGGGCAAATTAAGCAGTTGAGATGGATGCAAAGCTTCACTGCCACATGGAAGATGGAGCAAGGTTGTTTTCTCCTGCTCCGGAGGGTAGGACCGGAACCAATGCCTTCCAGTTACAAGGAAGGAGATTCCAATTAAACACCAGAAAGAACTTCCTGGTCTCTCTTCGGAGGTTCTGGACTCTTTCCCTGGCAGTTTTAAAGCAGAATTTCGATGGGCATCTGTCATGGATGCTTTAGCTGAGATTCCTGCATTGCAGAGAGTTGGACTAGGTGACCCTTAGGATCCCTTCCAGCTGTGCAATACTATGATTCTATGAAATGCCTTAGGATGAGAAGAGCCTTAATATTTACTGCAGTAGGGTGAGGGGCTCACTGGGTGTTTCTGCAAATAACACCCACTTAGTGAAGAAGAGGAGGAGGAGGAGGAGTTTGAATTTGATATCCCGCCTCTCACTCCCTTTAAGGAGTCTCAAAGCGGCTAACATTCTCCTTTCCCTTCCTCCCCCACAACAAACACTCTGTGAGGTGAGTGGGGCTGAGAGACTTCAGAGAAGTGTGACTGGCCCAAGGTCACCCAGCAGCTGCATGTGGAGGAGCTGAGACGCGAACCCGGTTCCCCAGATTACGAGACCACCGCTCTTAACCACTACACCACACTGGCTCTCTGTTCTAGTGTTCTGAAGTGCTTTTGAATTATGGTGCTGGAGGAGACTCTTGAGAGTCCCATGGACTGCAAGAAGATCAAACCTCTCCATTCTGAAGGAAATGAAATAATGAAATACTACTAATAACTACAATAATAAATTCCACCTGCACAAGTTCCCCATCTCTACATACAAAGAAAACAAAAGCCAAATGAATGGAAAGCATTGTTTCTGCTTACTTACACCCTTTATCAGTAGGAGTTACTGGTTGACTTCTATTATGCAAGCCTGGACAGTGTGTTGGGAGGTCCTGGGACGCCTAGAGCACAAGAATACCCCCCTCAGCCTCATTGGTATGGTCCAAAGGAAAGGAGAACAATATGTTGGGCACTAGGGTGGATGCAGGAGTTGGCGGAAGGAGGAACGCAAGATGCCCCCTAACCTGCTTTGGGACTCCAGATTTGTGTAGGGTTTACTCCTTAGCCTTTCCTTCTCCTGAAGATGCCTTACAGGGCAGCAGTTATGGGTTGTTCCTCAGGGTTTACTCCTGAAACATTTCTCACCAATGTGCATGGCTGCAAGGCTGCATCCAAGCTTCCCTTCTCCTAGAAGGGCTGGCTTCAGGGGCGTCTTGCCCATAGAAGAAAGTGGTGTGGGGCACCAGGGCGTCAAGGAAGAGGTGGAGGTTGTTTGGGCCTCCCGGCATCACCTTGCTCCCCTCACCTGTCTCGCTGAATTAGAACCGCGCCCGAAGCCTCCATCTCTTCCCCGCCGGCTAGTTTCTCAGGTTGCAAAAACCCCATCCAGCTTTCATTTCCCTCTATAGCACATGCAGTAACCACCTTCTTGACCATTGGACCCACTATTGGTCTCACCCGCTCAATCCTCCAGAGCCTGGTTTTTTGTATACAGAGGAAGTCCCTAACTCACCAAGAGCTTGAGACCCATCAGCCCCCCTCACCTGGTTTAGTCAAAGCCATGTCTCAGAGTGTGGCTTCTGTCACATGCTGACAGCTTCTAGGAGCCACGATGGAGAGCTGAGGAGCAAAGGTGGACAAAATACCTTCCGTAACACCCCATACATCCCTGTGCATTCTACCCTTATACAATTTGTGTACATACTGTCCCTAACATTGACTGTCTCTTAAATACAGCATTCCAACTTTATGACATCCCCCAAAACCAACTGGAAAACCCCCCAAAACCAACTGGAATCAAATTGAGTAGTGAGACAAAATGTCTGTCCGTTACTGAAGCAAATCCAATTTTGTGAGGCTTCTGGCAGAGGTCAAAGTTTTGTCAGAGGACCCCCACACTTTCTGGTGGTTCCTCCTTGCTGCCCACAGAGAGATCCAGCCTTCTCAGCTGGAGTTGGAGCCTTCTCACCTCTTCCTCTGTCCCTGCTGAGTCTTGAAGATGCCCATCAACAGTTAGCAGCACCTAGAAAGCAGACTGCACAGGCACAAGGTCTCCTGGCCATAGGATTCTACACTTGGTTGAGATGGGCTCTCTTTTCATTTTTATCTCAGCATTTATATACTGCCATTTCTCAAAAGCTGCCAGGCCAGCTTTCAATACAGTAAAACAAAACAAAACAGTTTTTAAAAATGATACAAAAGAACTGAATATAGTATAAAACACCATACAGAATACAGGCAGGATATCTGATGTTTCCCTGTCACTGCAGCTTCACCCTTTCTTAAGAGAAATCCAGTTTTCAAATGGCTCCATCGATGGACTGCATTTGGATGAAAATGGGAAGCTGCCAGCTGAGTTTGATATTGAGAACTGGGTGATGTTTCCCAATAAGTCTCGTGTCAGAGTGAAAATAGGGAATATACAGAGAAAGGCATCTGCTGATATCAACTTCACCATTAGCCCAGAAGCCATTGTGTGGCCAAAACGGTTTAACCAGGTAAGGGACACTTGATCCCATGATTGGGCAAAAAACAAATCAGGAAGCATTTTTTAAAAAATAATAAAATTAAAAAATTATCCAGTAGCACCTTAGCGACCAATTAAGTTTGCTCTGGGTATAAGCTTTCATGTGCATGCACACTTCAGCTTATACCCAGAACAAACTTAGTTGGTCTCTAAGGTGCTACTGGACATTTTTTTGATTTTATTTATTTATTTCGACTGCGTCAGACCAACACAGCTACTTACCTGAATTTAGAATCATTTTTTTTAAGCTAGCATCTTCAGTAGCTGGTATGTTTTATTGCCTGTTTAATTGCTGTTGTTTTGTTGTTGCTGCTGTTCAGAGATTGTTCCTGTTTTTTTTGCCTTAAATATACTTATCTGGGATATGAATGTTGAAGGAAACACACCAAAGAGATTCCCCTGCCATGTTGTTCTGCAACAGAACTGCTCTTGTGAACAAAGGGTTCGGAGCCAGTGGAACCAGAGATCCAGTTGGTTTGTTTCCAAACTCTATGAATAACCTCTATAGACACAAAAATTCCTAACAATTCCCCCTTGATGTTCCCTTTTCTCTTTATGGCTAGACTGTGCCTTTCTCCAGGTGTACCAAAATCTGTCTACCTGGATACACCAAAGTGGTTCAAGAAGGAAAGCCGATTTGCTGCTATTCTTGTGCTCCATGTGCAGAAGGGACAATCTCTACTTGTGAAGGTGGGTGACTCCAAGTTAGAAGGAGAATAGGAATAGGAATCTCTGGCCAAAAAGTGGAGAGCGAAGTGGAGAACTTTGGATGCACTGCCCACAATGCATTTATTTGGGATATTAAACGGTGCGCTCAGTGAGTAAAGAACCAAAACCACACAAAAAGAAAATGAGGTTTTTTAAAAATATATATATTAAAAATACAATAGTAAATGTTCACTTAGTGAAAGCACAATACAAAATAAAATAAATCATATTAAAATTATTACATGGAAGAAATACAAGAAATACAAAAATGTTTGTGCTACCTATTTAAAGACATATGTACAAACTTAATAGTGAGCAATTATACTTCTAACAAATTTTCTCTAATGCAGCTAACTGAAATGTTGCTGAAGATGTTGGATAAATATTACTTATATAAAAGTAAATAACTGCAAATAGGTCAGAAGTGTAAAAGGGGGGGAACCCCAATTGATATGGGCCCCAGAAGACAAAATATGAACGGTAAAAGCTCAAGGTAAAGAGGCATGTCGTTGGTATTTGGTGAAAGGTGTACAATGTCGACACCAGACACATGTCTGTGGAGGTGAGAGTTTCTCAGCTATACCTATATCCCAAGGTTGTTTGGGTGATAAAAAGCAAGGAAACCCTCTCTCTCCTTGAAGGAAAGTCAGGATGCTATGGTAAACATTGAAAAAGGAAATAAACAAACTTTTGCCTCTCCCTCCCTACAATGCCTCCTTCCCTGATCACCCTTGCATCAGAATTATTCTTCCTGGTATTATAGAATACAGATGGTAATTCATATGGATGATGTTTGGACACTCTTTTCTCCTTCTCCTTAGATGCAGATCATTGCATCAAATGTCCAGAAGATCAACATCCAAATAAAGACCGAGATCAATGTATCTCTGCACGTCTGCAAGGAATCATAAAACCCACTGACAAATACCCCTTCCTCTTGGTTCATGTGGGAACCAATGACACTGCAAGCAATAGCCTCCAGAAGATCAAAAGAGACTACGAGGCTCTGGGCAGGAAATTGAAGCAATTAAATGCACAAATTGTCATCTCATCTGTCCTCCCAGTTGAACAACGTGGCCCAGGGAGAGAAGGAAAAATAGTGGAAGTGAACAGCTGGCTTCGCAAATGGTGTAAACAGGAACGGTTTGGATTCTTAGATCACGGACTGCAGTTTCTTGAAGATGGACTTCTGGCAAGCGATGGGCTGCACCTCACAATGGTTGGGAGGAACGTTTTTGCCAAAAATCTCAGAAACCTCATCAGGAGGGCTTTAAACTGACTAATGTGGGGGAGGGAGACAGTGCTCCTGAAGGTAGGAGTCTATCAACTGATGAAGATGATCATCCAAATGTCATAGACCAAATGGAGCAAACAGCACACAGACCTAGTGGTGGGAGGAAAAAATCCTTAAATAAGAGACACGGGGGAATGATTAATGGACTTCAATGTCTGTACACTAATGCGCAAAGCATGGGAAATAAACAAGATGAGCTTGAGCTCTTGGTACAGCAAACTAAATATGACATAATAGGCATCACTGAAACCTGGTGGGATAAGTCCCACGATTGGAATGTAATAATGGGGGGATACAATCTATTTCAGAGAAACAGACCAGACAAGAAAGGAGGAGGAGTGGCGTTATATGTCAGGGATGTGTATACCTGTGAAGAGATCCAAGATTTAGAACCTCAAAGCCAAAGTGAGAGCATTTGGGTCAAAATTAAGGGAGAGAAGAATAACAGAGACCTCATTGTGGGAGTTTACTATAGATCCCCAAGCCAAACGGAGGACATAGATGATGCCTTCCTGGAACAGATGGCCAAGTATGCAAAAGGAAGGGAGATAGTAGTAATGGGGGACTTCAATTACCCAGACATTTGTTGGATGTCAAACTCAGCCAAGAGCATAAGGTCAAACAGATTCCTCACTGGCCTTGCAGACAACTTCATTGTTCAGAAAGTGGGAGAAGCAACAAGAGGAACAGCCATTTTAGATCTGGTCCTAACCAATGTTGATGACCTGATTAGTGGGGTAGAAGTGGAAGGATCATTAGGCGCGAGTGATCATGCTCTTCTGAAGTTTACTATACAGCGGAAAGGAGCAGCCAAGCATACTAGGACTCAATTTCTTGACTTTAAGAAAGCCGACTTCATAAAACTTAGGGAAGTGCTGGGTGAGATCCCATGGACAGTAATACTAAAAGGAAAGGGAGTTCATGATGGCTGGGAGTTTGTAAAGAGGGAGATAGTAAAAGCACAACTTCAGGCAATACCAATGAGACGGAAACATGGAAGGTGCCTAAAGAAGCCAGGGTGGCTATCTAAAGAACTTTTAACTGAGTTAAGATTAAAAAAGGATGTGTACAAAAAATGGAAAAGGGGGGAAACCACCAAAGAGGAATTCAAACAAATAGCCAGCACATGTAGACACAAAGTCAGAAGAGCTAAAGCACAGAATGAACTCAGGCTTGCTAGAGAGGTTAAAAGCAACAAAAAAGGCTTCTATGGGTATGTTCGTAGCAAAAGGAAGAACAAAGAAACAGTGGGGTCACTCAGAGGAGAAGATGGTGAAATGCAAACAGGGGACACAGAAAGGGCTGAACTCCTCAATGCCTTCTTTGCCTCAGTCTTCTCCGATAAGGAAAACAATGCCCGACCTGAAGAATTTGGAGCAAATGATTCAGCAAAGGAAACACAGCCCAGAATAACTAAGGAGATAGTACAAGAATACTTGGCCAGTTTAGATGTATTCAAGTCTCCAGGGCCAGATGAACTGCATCCAAGAGTATTAAAAGAACTGGCAGATGTGATCTCAGAACCACTGGCAGTCATCTTTGAGAATTCCTGGAGAACAGGCGAAGTCCCGGCAGACTGGAGGAGGGCAAATGTTGTCCCTATTTTCAAAAAGGGGGAAAGAGAGGACCCAAATAATTACCGCCCAGTCAGTCTGACATCAATACCAGGGAAGATTCTGGAGCAGATCATTAAGCAAACAGTCTGTGCGCACCTAGAAAGGAATGCTGTGATCACCAATAGTCAGCATGGATTTCTGAAAAATAAGTCATGTCAGACTAACCTGATCTCGTTTTTTGACAGAATTACAAGCCTGGTAGATGAAGGGAACGCAGTGGATGTAGCCTACCTTGATTTCAGCAAGGCATTTGACAAGGTGCCCCATGATATTCTTGTAAAGAAACTGGTAAAATGCAGTCTTGACTATGCTACCACTCAGTGGATTTGTAACTGGCTGACTGACCGAACCCAAAGAGTGCTCATCAATGGTTCCTCTTCATCCTGGAGAAGAGTGACTAGTGGGGTGCCACAGGGTTCTGTCTTGGGCCCGGTCTTATTCAACATCTTTATCAACGACTTGGATGATGGACTCAAGGGCATCCTGATCAAATTTGCAGATGACACCAAACTGGGAGGGGTGGCTAACACCCCAGAGGACAGGATCACACTTCAAAACGACCTTGACAGATTAGAGAACTGGGCCAAAACAAACAAGATGAATTTTAACAGGGAGAAATGTAAAGTATTGCACTTGGGCAAAAAAAATGAGAGGCACAAATACAAGATGGGTGACACTTGGCTTGAGAGCAGTACATGTGAAAAGGATCTAGGAGTCTTGGTTGACCACAAACTTGACATGAGCCAACAGTGTGACGCGGCAGCTAAAAAAGCCAATGCAATTCTGGGCTGCATCAATAGGAGTATAGCATCTAGATCAAGGGAAGTAATAGTGCCACTGTATTCTGCTCTGGTCAGACCTCACCTGGAGTACTGTGTCCAGTTCTGGGCACCACAATTCAAGAAGGACACTGACAAACTGGAACGTGTCCAGAGGAGGGCAACCAAAATGGTCAAAGGCCTGGAAACGATGCCTTATGAGGAACGGCTAAGGGAGCTGGGCATGTTTAGCCTGGAGAAGAGGAGGTTAAGGGGTGATATGATAGCCATGTTCAAATATATAAAAGGATGTCACATAGAGGAGGGAGAAAGGTTGTTTTCTGCTGCTCCAGAGAAGCGGACACGGAGCAATGGATCCAAACTACAAGAAAGAAGATTCCACCTAAACATTAGGAAGAACTTCCTGACAGTAAGAGCTGTTCGGCAGTGGAATTTGCTGCCAAGGAGTGTGGTGGAGTCTCCTACTTTGGAGGTCTTTAAGCAGAGGCTTGACAGCCATATGTCAGGAGTGCTCTGATGGTGTTTCCTGCTTGGCAGGGGGTTGGACTCGATGGCCCTTGTGGTCTCTTCCAACTCTATGATTCTATGATTCTATGATTCTATGATTCTATCCACAAGATTATCACCTTCCTGGCTTATGAAGACTACTTGGGAATCGTTTTAGCTTTCCTTTCCCTATTCCTGTCTTTAACAACAGGCTTTGCCTTAGGAATCTTCATTAAATACAAGGAAACACCCATAGTCAAAGCCAACAACAGGGACCTCTCTTACATCCTCCTCATTTCTCTCCTGCTTTCCTTTTTGTCTTCCTTCCTGTTCATTGGAGAGCCAAAGAAAGCGACTTGCCTTCTCCGGCAAACAGCTTTCAGCATCATCTTCTCCACTGCAGTTTCTTCTGTGTTGGCAAAAACCATCGCTGTGGTGCTGGCCTTTCTTGCTACTAAGCCAGGAAACAGAGTCAGGAGATGGCTGGGGAAAAGTCTGATGAACTCCATTGTCATTTCCTGTTCCAGTGTCCAAGTGGTTATCTGCACCATCTGGCTAGGGATCTCTTCTCCATTCCCAGAGTCTGACATGCACTCCCAGGCTGGACAGATCATTGTGCAATGTAATGAAGGGTCTGTTGCTATGTTTTACAGTGCCCTGGGCTACATGGGCTTCCTGGCTGCCATCTGCTTCGTGGTGGCTTTCCTAGCCAGGAAGCTGCCTGGGGCCTTCAATGAGGCCAAGCTGATCACCTTCAGCATGCTAGTCTTCTGCAGTGTGTGGGTGTCCTTTGTGCCCACCTACCTGAGCAGCAAGGGGAAACACATGGTAGCCGTGCAGGTCTTCTCTATTTTAGCGTCCAGTGCTGGGCTTCTTGGTTGTATCTTCCTCCCTAAGTGCTACATTATTGTACTGAGGCCTGATCTGAATACAAAGGAGCACCTAACAACTCAAATTAAAGATGCCATATGATTCTCTAAGGGCTCAGCTACACAGCTGCAAATAAAACATTTTATTTATTTATTTTTGAATTTTATTTGTTTATTAAAGTTCTTATGTTTCATCGGTAAATTTTATCACATTACATCACAAGGCTTATTGTACTATAATTTTCAACATGTATACAAAGTTTATATACTAAAAGAAGAAGAAGAAAAACAAGGACAAAAAACTATTCCAAAATCATATCTGTACCAACACATTGGACTTCCTGTCTATCCCTTTGTATATTCCTTTTTTTACAAATGAATGTACTCTTATTATTGTATATTTCTTTACATTTTATCTAATACATTCCTATATCAATATGTCCCCTTGGTCTCATTTCTCAACTCAGTCTCTCTCCAACGTCTATTGAATGCTAGCATAGATAGTGACCCTTTACTGTATTTTTGAACATATATCTTATATCTATCCCACTTTTCCGTAAATTTTTGTTTTGAGTTGCCTCTCAGGCTATTTGTCAACTGCACCATTTCAGCAAATTCTTGTAGCTTGTTACGCCAATCCATGCTACATTATTGTACTGAGGCCTGATCTGAATACAAAGGAGCAACTAACAACAAAAATTAAATATGTCATGTGATTCTCTAAGGACTCAGCTAAATAGCCGCAAATAAAACATTTTAAGTGTGTTGTAAAGTGCATTTTACAAATGTGACACCAGATGACAACAGCGAGCTATGCAAAATTCAATGTATTTTTCAAAAGGTTTTTTAAAAAAGCATTTTACAGCATTTTGTATATGTGTGTAGATTTCACCTATGTAGGAGCGTCTCCATCGTTCAGCCCGGACACTGAGATCCAGCACCGAGGGCCTTCTGGCGGTTCCCTCATTGCGAGAAGTAAAGTTACAGGGAACCAGGCAGAGGGCCTTCTCGGTAGTGGCGCCTGCCCTGTGGAACGCCCTCCCGGCAGATGTCAAAGCAATAAACAACTATTTTACTTTTAAAAGTCATCTGAAGGCAGCCCTCTTTAGGGAAGTTTTTAATGTTTGAAGCTGTACTGTTTTTAATATTCAGTTGGAAGCCGCCCAGAGTGGCTGGGGAAACCCAGCCAGATGGGCGGGGTATAAATAATAAATTATTATTATTATTATTATTATTATTATTATTATTATTATTATTATTATTATTATTGTTGTTGTTGTTGTTGTTGTTATTATTGTTATTATTATTATTATTTTCAATTTTGATATTTGATGTCCCGCACGACAGTTATGAAAGCTACACACTGATCATGTGACTGCAGCTTCTTCAATGTAATTTTCTCTTCCTTTCCCGTAAATAATGAATGATGAAAATGTTTTGGTTAACGTTGGGGGGTGTGCAGTGTGCAGTCAGCCTGCCAGTGGATTGCGTAATTGAAGCCACAACATTGCTTGTAGAAGAAAATATACAACATGGTTCTTTTAGCATCCCAAGAGCCCAAGGAAGGTCGGTGGCCGCGGACCTGTTTTGTCTATAGTGGTCCATTTTAAGTAAGACCTGCTCACCTCTCACTCAAGAACTGCCTTGGGCAGGGAAGGTGGTGTTGCAGAGGCTCCCCCTAACACTTCCTCCTTCTTAGTTGGAGTGCTAATTTGGCATCTACCAAGCTCCACTAAGCTCCAGTCTTGGGTGAAGGGTATGTGTTTATTGCTGGAGCCTGAATGAAGTGTCTGGGTGGCTGATGTTACTCTTTGATTTATATGGGGATTTGTAATGTTTTTGTCTCATTGATATACTTTAAACCAATCTATTCCACCTTTTATACTCGCCAGCATTTCTTGTATTTCTTCTGCGCTTTATTTTTGCAGTTTCTTTTATTTCTTTTTTCTAAAGATCAGTTAATACCTGTGTACTGGGAATCTGTTTCTATGAACCTGCACAATCTGATGCTGAACCAAGAAGGCATCTCTCAACTCCATAAGAAAGATCTATTTTCCTGCAGTACCCTATGCCTTGTTAGCCAGAATTCCCATGAAGTTCAATGGGACACACAGAACCTGGACTTACTTACCTGGGAGTAAGCCCCATTGGGCCATATGCCTCAATGAAACAGTTCATAATTCTTAACGATGTAACGGTGGGTTGGTTTTTGTGGGGATCAGAGGCTTGCATATCTCTGAACAGGGCTGGATTTTATGTTTGATGAGGCCCCAAGCTACTGAAGATAATGGGGCCCTTTATATGTTCAGCTGTCCTTTGTCAACAACAAATTGTTGCTGGTTTTTGTGTTGAATATAGGCTATACTGCAATTTATGGACCTAATAGGTACATACACAACACAAAACACTGTTGCTGTATGTAGGCTTTATATTATTTGTTTTTTATCCAATATTTTGGAAATGAACATGCAGTTTTCCCCCCTTTAACATTTTGGGGCCCCCAAGACAGAGGGGCCCTAAGCTATGGCTTGTTTAGCTTATACGTAAATCTGGCACTATCTCTGAATACCATTTGTTGCAGAACAAGACCACCAAAGGGCTCTTATCCCCATGCCCTGCTTGTGAGCTTCCCAAAGGTGTATGATAAGGCACTTCAATATATGGGATGCTGGACTAGATGGGACTTGGTCTCATCTGGCTGCAGAGCTTTCCTAATGCTGTTAAGTCCAAACCTGCACACACACACCAAACTTTGGCACAGCACCTGTGATTTCTTGTAAACATGTTTTTTCCCCCAGCTCTGCACCTGCCACCCAAGCTGCACAATGACTCCAGGTGGTTGCAGTGGTCAAATGTATTCTCTTTCTAATTATCAAAATCATAGCTATTCATTCTTGCCAAGATCAGGATATATTTCTAAACATCACAATCAAGGGCAGCATGAGGTTATTCCTAGCTCTGTGCCTGGGGAGAAAAGTGGATGCACAAAATAGCTGATATGTCAGACACAGTCTGAATGAACAGCTGAGGGATACCTGAACGCTACCCATACTGGGAAAGTCACTGCAGCTTTGCTCTCGCAAGAGCTGTTGACTTCTGATTATCTGGCTGGGGAGGAGAGAGGAGCAGCCACAAGAGAAGTGTAGGAGGTACAGGCAAAATGATTTCCCTCCTGCTTCTCCTGCTCATGCCGCATGGAGACTGCGAAAATCAAGGAAAAAGTTGTATCTTTAAGATCTGGGAAGAAAGTAGAACACAAAATTACTACCAGCCCGGAGACTACCTAATTACTGGGATCATATCTCCAAGTAGATTACTTCAAGAAGACCCATACATTTTTTCCCAGACTCCCTCAAAGAGGCTTGCATGGTAAGTAATTAGATGCCACTGGATGTCATGCTTCTCCAACACCACTTCAATAGTTTATGTTTAATTAATCATAATAAAGCAATTTTCCACTTTGAAGGCTGTGTGCCTCTCTGTTTTCTTTCTTTTTTTGCAGTGGAATGTGCAAATTTGTCGTTTTTAATTTGAGGTTTTATTGCAGTTTTTTACCTAGGTTCTACTGGCACATCTTGTCCTTCTTGTTCTCCATTCAGCAGATCAACCAGAATTCCAGGTTCTTACCCAACATCTCCTTGGGCTACAACCTCTTTGAGAACTTTTTGGATGCAAGGATGACTTCCGATGCCATGCTAGACCTGCTTGCAGGGGGGCAAAGCAATATTCCAAACTATAAATGTGGAGAATGGAATAACCTGCTGTCTGTTCTTGAAGGGGGTAATTCTGCCATCTCGAAAGAGATTTCAGCCATGTCTGGCATCTACAAAATCCCACAGGTATGAAGGATAGGGATAAGAAGGGTCAGAGGAGAAATTCAGCTTTATGAAATTCCACTTTTTTTCCAGGTGAGGTAATAAGGGAAATAAAAAAGTCAGCAAACCCTTAGCAATAGTAGATCTTTCTTCCAGCATCCACTAATCTGGCAGTCTCCAAATATTTCAGACTAAAACTGCAATCCCCTTCATGGATCACAGCCTTGCCGTGGCGAAGGGGCTTGAATAACTAAGAGAAGCTATGAGCTATGTCATGCAGGGCCACCCAAGATGGACAGGTCATAGTGGAGAGTTTTGACCAAACGTGATCCACCTGGAGCAGGAACCGGCAAGCCACTCCAGTATCCCTGCCAAGAAAACTCCATGGACAAAGACAACAGGCATATAAAAGTTATGACGCTGGAAGATGCCCCTCAGGTTGGAAGGCATCCAACATGCTACTGAGGAAGAGTGGAGGACAAGTACAAGTAGATTCAGAGCTGATGAAGCGGCTGGGCCAAAGCCGAACAAGCTGGTCATCACAAACACTCTTTTCCAACAACACAAGAGACGACTCTACACATGGATATCACCAGATGGGCAGCATCAAAATCAGATTGGTTATATTCTCTGCAGCCAAAGATGGAGAAGCTCTATACAGTCAGCAAAAACAAGACCTGGAGCTGACTGTGGTTCAGATCATCAGCTTCTTATAGCAAAATTCAAGCTTAAACTGAAGAAAGTAGGAAAAACCACGGGGCCGGTAAGATACAATCTAAGTCAAATCCCTTATGAATACACAGTGGAAGTGAGGAACAGGTTTAAGGATTTAGATTTGCTGGACAGAGTGCCTGAAGAACTATGGATGGAGGCTCGTAACATTATACAGGAGGCAGCAACTAAAACCATCCCAATGAAAAGGAAATGCAAGAAAGCAAAGTGGCTTTCCAATGAGGCCTTACAAATAGTGGGGGAGAGAAGGCAAGCAAAATGTGAGGGAGATAGTGAAAGATACAGGAAATTGAATGCAGATTTCCAAAAAATAGCAAGGAGAGACAAGAAGGCCTTCTTAAACGAGCAACGCAAAGAAATAGAGGAAAACAATAGAATGGGAAAAACCAGAGATCTGTTCAAGAAAATTGGAGATATGAAAGGAACATTTCGTACAAAGATTTCCATAATAAAAGACAAAAGTGGAAAGGACCTAACAGAAGCAGAAGACATCAAGAAGAGGTGGCAAGAATGCACAGAGGAATTATACCAGAAAGAAATGGATGTCTCGTACACCCCAGGTAGTGTGGTTGCTGACCTTGAGCCAGACATCGTGGAGAGTGAAGTCAAATGGGCCTTAGAAAGCACTGCTAATAACAAGGCCAGTGGAAGTGATGATATTCCAGCTGAACTATTTAAAATTTTAAAAGATGATGCTGTTAAGGTGCTACACTCAATATGCCAGCAAATTTGGAAAACTCAGCAGTGGCAAGAGGATTGGAGAAGATCAGTCTACATCCCAATCCCAAAGAAGGAACGTGCCAAAGAATGCTCCAACTACCGCACAATTGCACTCATTTCACACGCTAGCAAGGTTATGCTTAAAATTCTACAAGGCAGGCTCAAGCAGTATGTGGACCGAGAACTCCCACCCAGAAGTGCAAGCTGGATTTTGAAGGGGCAGAGGAACCAGAGACCAAATTGCAAACATGCGCTGGATTATGGAGAAAGCTAGAGAGTTCCAGAAATACATCTACTTCTGCTTCATTGACTATGCAAAGGCCTTTGACTGTGTCGACCACAGCAAACTATGGCAAGTTCTTAAAGAAATGGGAGTGCCTGATCACCTTATCTGTCTCCTGAGAAATCTCTATGTGGGACAAGAAGCTACAGTTAGAACTGGATATGGAACAACTGATTGGTTCAAAATTGGGAAAGGAGTACGGCAAGGCTGTATATTGTCTCCCTGCTTATTTAACTTATATGCAGAATTCATCATGCGAAAGGCTGGGCTGGATGAATCTCAAGCTAGAATTAAGATCGCCGGAAGAAATATCAACAACCTCAGATATGCAGATGACACAACCTTGATGGCAGAGAGGAGGAATTAAAAAACCTTTTAATGAGGGTGAAAGAGGAGAGTGCAAAATATGGTCTGAAGCTCAGCATCAAAAAAACAAAGATCATGGCCACTGGTCGCATCACCTCCTGGCAAATAGAAGGGGAAGAAATGGAGGCAGTGAGAGATTTTACTTTCTTGGGCTCCATGATCACTGCAGATGGTGACAGCAGTCACGAAATTAAAAGACACCTGCTCCTTGGGAGAAAGGCGATGGCAAACCTAGACAGCATCTTAAAAAGCAGAGACATCACCTTACCAACAAAGGTCCGTATAGTTAAAGCCATGGTTTTCCCAGTAGTGATGTATGGAAGTGAGAGCTGGACCATCAAGAAGGCTGATCGCCGAAGAATTTTATGCTTTTGAATTATGGTGTTGGAGGAGACTCTTGAGAGTCCCATGGACTGCAAGATGATCAAACGTATCTATTCTTAAGGAAATCAGCCCTGAGTGCTCACTGGAAGGACAGATCGTGAAGCTGAGGCTCCAATACTTTGGCCACCTCATGAGAAGAGAAGACTCCCTGGAAAAGACCCTGATGTTGGGAAAAATGGAGGGCACAAGGAGAAGGGGACGACAGAGGACAAGATGGTTGGACAGTGTTCTCAAAGCTACCAACATGAGTCTGACCAAATTGCGGGAGGCAGTGAAAGACAGGAGTGCCTGGCGTGCTCTGGTCCATGGGGTCACGAAGAGTTGGACACAACTAAATGACTAAACAACAACAACAACAAAACTGCAGTCAAACCCAGGCAAGCACATTTTTTCCCATATAATAACAGATAATAAGTAATAACAGAGAATAAATTCAGTATATATTCCTTTTCCTGAAAGTCAAACAAATCACTAATCTACTCCTTTCTTCACCAGGTCAGTTATGGCTTTTTTACTCAGACACTGGATGAGAAAACTGAAGTTCCATATGTCTACCAAATGGTCCCCAAGGGGGAAACTCAGTATTGGGGGATTGTCAAGTTGCTCCTGAATTTTGGATGGACATGGACTGGCCTTTTGGTTTCAGACAATGATAATGGAGAAAGGTTCTTGAGTGCCTTGACACCTCTGATGATCAACAATGGAATTTGCATTGCCTTATTAAAAAGAATACCAGAAATTAATCCAGATCCAGATCTCATCCCAAGTGAACCATTTATCATATGGGACAAAGTCAAAATATTTGTTTACTATCCAAGCACTGAAGTGGCATGGATTGATCTCATGGTGCTACAACAATTTCTTGAGAATCAAATTGGGGGGAAAGTCTGGATCTCAACACATATTCAAGATGTTAATTTTAATTTGAATATTAATCCTGATCTCTTCCAATACATCCATGGATCTTTGTCCTTCATAATGAAGCCCCAACTAAGGAAAAATTACCAACACTATAATCCAGGTTCCAAATTTCTTGGACAGTTTTGGGATAAAGCATTTCATTGTTTATATAGAAAGCACACATTGGCTGGAAAAGGTCGGACAAGATGCACAGAGAATGAGAAACTGGAGATGGTGCCTGAAGAGGAGCTGGAGAGAGTCCTGTCTCAAGACAGCTACATGACTTACTTCAGTGTCCAAGCTGTGGCTCAGGCTCTGAATGCTGCCTATTCATCCAGATCAAAGGTCATGCTGATGGCGAGTGGAGGAGACAGGCTGGAACGTCAAAGGCTACAGCCATGGCAGGTATTTCCTTTTCCTTGTTGCAAATTGCAACTCATTTTCCCACCAGTGGATTCAGATTTAGGAATGAGATTTTGATTTCTTTTTGCTCCTTTTGGTGGAAAATCTCATTAGGGAGTCTTGTGGCAGAAGCAGACCTTTCTGCCTATTGTGGTTATGTCAGAACAGTCCCCCACCATCTAGTTCTTCCTCTCTGGCGCCCTGAGAGAGATGCAGCCATCATAGCAGAAGTTGGTTCCTCCTCATCTTCCACTGTGTCTCTGCTGGGACTTGAAATTGCCCATCAACTGTTCAACAGCAGGAACAGAGAACACAGTTCTCCTAGACTCAGTCTTCCCCGTTATGGTATGATGTGATTCAATTTTTAATTCTATATTACTATCTAAACTTTTACATGATAAAATTGGCCTTTGTCAAAAGAGTGCAGGGCGGTTTAACAATTTGGATAGTATGAAACACACTGTAAAACTACAGAAAGAACATGAAAAGCAAAGAGCTTCTCAGTTTGCTGGAAAAGCTGTTGAAATAAAAATATTTTTAAAAAAGGATAATGGGAGACGATGTCCTCCTTTGTGGCATTGTGCAAGTTCCACTGAAAGCGGCTACACTTTGAAGGGAAAGGAGAGAGTTCAATTTGGAGGCTTCCACATTATCTAGAATTCTGAGAAACCAAAGTTTCAATCTCATGGGAGTATGTATGTGCAAATTCCCCCTACTTTCAGATAATTTTACCAGGCAGGGGGACTACTCTGAACAGCCACACATCCCACTCCTACACTCTTGACTGTGAGCAGACCTGAGTGGCCCCTATTGACAAATAACCTTCCCTGGTGATACAGTGAGCAGCTGAGGAAATGGTGTTCTATTCATAAGGGTCTAACTGTGCACTAGGAGTGCCAATATGGCCCCTATGCCTGGGCCTGTAGGTGGTATGCTGCGTGCATCACTCTGGCACCAAAATTTGTGGATGCCCGACCCCTTC
Organism: Podarcis bocagei; assembly: GCF_964188305.1. Taxonomy (NCBI): domain Eukaryota; kingdom Metazoa; phylum Chordata; class Lepidosauria; order Squamata; family Lacertidae; genus Podarcis; species Podarcis bocagei. The sequence goes on from NC_138126.1 coordinate 6,803,501, forward strand.
ATGGGGAATTTTGTTGGTGCTTGGGCACCCACGGCCACAGGGAGTTGGCATCTAAGCTGTGCACTGATTTCTACGACCATCTATGTTTAAAAAGTTTGGCATTTGTGCTATTTTTATTTTTTAAGAAGTATTTTTATTGTCTTTTGTATTTATATTAATCTCTGGAAACCTTCCTGTAGCACCTTAAAGACCAACTAAGTTAGTTCTTGGTATAAGCTTTCGTGTGCATGCACACTTCTTCAGATACACAGAATCTGAAGGAAGTGTGCATGCACACGAAAGCTTATACCAAGAACTAACTTAGTTGGTCTTTAAGGTGCTACAGGAAGGAATTTTTTTATTTTGACTATGGCAGACCAACACGGCTACGTATCTGTAACTGGAACTCTGGAAACCTTGATATTTTATACAATGACTTGCCTACAAATGTTCTAATAAGGAAATGGAATAGCTGAAAAGATTCATGACTTTGGATGAAATGTGCACAGACCCCAATTCCTAGGAGATTAGAGCTCAAAGTGTAGAGGGCTTATATTCAACTTTTCTGTTTCATAAATGCTGGTGTTTTTTCCTGCTGTTCCAGCTTCACCTGTTCTTAAGAGGACTCCAGTTTTTGAATACTTCCATGGGCAGCCTCAGATTGGATGAAAATGGGCAGATACCAGCTTACTATGACATTGAGAACTGGGTGATGTTTCCCAATAAGACTCGTGTAAGAGTGCCGGTTGGGAGTATAGGGAGAGACGGATCCACTGGCATGAAGTTCACAATCAACTCACAAGGCATTGTGTGGCCCAAGTGGTCTGAGAAGGTATGGCAATCTACCGTATTTTTCGCCCTATAAGACGCACTTTTCCCCCTCCAAAAATGAAGGGGAAATGTGGGTGCGTCCTATGGGGCGAATGCAGACTTTCGCTGAAGCCTGGAGAGCGAGAGCGGTAGGCGCGCACCGACCCCTCTCACTCTCCAGGCTTCGCGGACCTCTCCTCAAGCAGCGGGAACGTTCCCGCTGCTTGGGGAGAGTTGCCGGCATCCGGAAGCCTGCGCGCGCTGATATCAGCGCGTCCAGGCTTCGCGGATCTCTCCCCAAGCAGCGGGTGGGAGACTAAAGGTGTAAGTGGAGCTCATCTCTCCATTTTCTTGCCAGGACTCAAAACACTTTGGAAAAAGAATAATAATGTAACCATAATTCAGGAGGCACTTTTTGAAATTGGAGTCATCAGGTGGTGGTATGTTTAACTGCTGCTCCCATTGTTGTGTCCTAGCTGCTGCCAACCTAGCAGTTCAAAAGCATACCAGTGCGAGTAGATAAATAAGTACTGCTGCAGCAGGAAGGTAAACAGAGTTTCTGTGCACTCTGGCACTCATCACAGTGTCCCATTGCACCAGAAGGGGTTTGGTCATGCTGGACACATGACCCGGAAAGCTGTCTGAGGATGAACGCCGGCTCCCTTGGCCTGAAAGTGGGGATGAGCACTGCATGCCACAGTCAAGTTTCACTGGATTTAGCCATCTAGGGATCCTTTGCCTTTACCTTCAAGTATGTTTTATTGCTGCTGTTTTGTCATTCCAGGGTTTTAAAATTGCTTTTTCAATATATACTTTTGCTTAGAATAAAGGTAAAGGAACCCCTGACCATTAGGTCCAGTCATGACTGACTCTGGAGTTGCGGCGCTCATCTCGCTTTATTGGCCGAGGGAGCCAGTGTACAGCTTCCGGGTCATGTGGCCAGCATGACTAAGCCGCTTCTGGTGGACCACAGCAGTGCACGGAAACGCCGTTTACCTTCCCGCCAGAGCGGTACCTATTTATCTACTTGCACTTTGACGTGTTTCTGAACTGCTAGGTTGGCAGGAGCAGGGACTGAGCAATGGGAGCTCACCCCATTGTGGGGATTCAAACCGTCAACCTTCTGATCGGCAAGTCCTAGGCTCTGTGGTTTAACCCACACGCCACCCGTGTCCCAACTTGCTTAGAATAATCAGATATAATTGTCTGAACAAAAAATGAAACACACCAAAGAGGTTTCCCTGCCATGTTGTCCTGCATCAAAATGCTTCCATGGAAAAGTGCCTGGGGTCACTGGGAATAGGGACCCTGTTAGGTCCATTCTAAACTCCATAAATGAATGACATAGACACAGATAGTCCTGACACTTTCTGTTTGGTGCATGTTCTCTATGTTTAGACTGTACCTAGCTCCAGGTGTACCAAAAGCTGTCAACCTGGATATGCCAAAGTGGTTCAGGAAGGAAAGCCCGTTTGCTGCTATGCTTGTGCCCCATGTGCAGAAGGGACCATCTCTGCTCAGGAAGGTGGGTGAATATAAACGGGAGCCCTTTTGAGAATATAAATTGTGTAAACATTCACTCAGGGACACTTTCTTTGAAGAGTCAAAAGTCATTTTTGAATGTGTCTCCTTTTTTGGCTTCTCTATTTTTATTCACCTACGTTAATTCTAGGAAGTGGGTTGAAACAAAGAATGAAGCAGTTGGTGGACAATAAATTAACGATCATGGAGAGGACACTGAGAGCAACCTCAGTGGTCAAATATTTTATTTATGTAAAGTAAAACCATTTCACATGGGACAGGACAGTATAAATTCAGCAAAAGCTGTACAAGAAGCAGGGTTGGTTTGGTGATAAAACAGAAATTTTTGAAAACCACCTCTATCATCATGGAGGAAGGCAACAGTATAAGCATAAATATTAAATAAGCAAATAAATAAACCAATTTTGTCTACTCCTTTTTTGGACATTCTTTTTTCCTGGCCCTTCCTTATATTGACATCTTTCCCCCTAAAATGTCATAGAACATAGATAGTTATGGATTTAAATGATGCTTAAGCACTCCTTATCCCTCCTTAGATGCAAAACATTGCACCAAATGTCCAGAAGATCAGCATCCAAACAAGGGTCAAGTTCAATGTGTTCCCAAAAGTATCGCCTTCCTGACCTATGAAGAAACTTTGGGGAGTGTTCTAGTTTCCATTACTATCTTGCTGCTATTAATGACAAGCATTGTTTTAGGAATCTTCCTTAAGTACAAAGAAACGTCCATAGTCAAAGCCAATAACCGGGACCTCTCCTACATCCTCCTTGTCTCCCTCCTGCTCTCTTTTTCATCCTCCTTCCTATTCATTGGCCGGCCAAGGAAGGAGACCTGCCTTCTCCAACAAATGGTCTTCAGCGTCATCTTCTCAGTTGCCGTCTCTTCTTTGCTGGCTAAAACCATCACTGTGGTGCTGGCCTTCCTGGCCCCCAAGCCAGGGAACAGAGTGAGGAGATGGCTGGGGAAAAGTCTGGCCAACGCTGTTGTCATTTCCTGTTCCAGTGTCCAAGTTCTCATCTGCACCATCTGGCTGAGTACCTTTCCCCCATTCCCAGAGTCTGACATGCACTCCCAGCCTGCAGAGATTATCCTGCAATGCAATGAAGGGTCTGTGGCCATGTTTTATGGTGCCCTGGGCTACATGGGCTTCCTGGCTGCTATCTGCTTCGTGGTGGCTTTCCTAGCCAGGAAGCTGCCTGGGGCCTTCAATGAAGCCAAGCTGATCACCTTCAGCATGCTGGTCTTCTGCAGTGTTTGGGTGTCCTTTGTGCCCACCTACCTGAGCACCAAGGGGAAAGACATGGTAGCTGTGCAGGTCTTCTCTATGTTGGCCTCCAGTGCTGGTCTCCTGGGCTGCATCTTCATCCCAAAGTGCTACATCATTATACTGAGACCTGATCTGAACACAAAGGAGCACTTGAGAACAAAAACCTAAAGATGGCATCTGATTCTCCAGGCTATATAAAGGGATGGGTTCTGCTTAAAACAGACTCTCAATCAGAAACAGTTGGTGTGAACTTAAATCAGGTGTGATACAGGACCTTGGGATATGTAGTGGGCTTCAGGGTCCCTGTTATTATTCAACAATAGGTAAATACATACTTTTACATAGTCTTTATCCTTTTCTTTTTTGCCAGGAGAAGGTTCACTATATATATATATATTGTTGTAACCAATCCTAGTATCTTATGGTGAAGGGCAGGTGGGGGGGGGGAAATGAGGATGTGAGGATATCAGTGCTTCCTTTTATCCATTTTTTCCCAACATGTGGTGATGATTTCTAGTTTTTCTCCAAACAGTTCAAAATATCTAACAAAAATTCAGAATTCAGGAGATTCCGACGACACATATGGAAAAGCTTTCTGCCAGTAAGAGCTGTTTAAATAAAAAAATTCCTTCCTGTAGCACCTTAAAGACCAACTTAGTTAGTTCTTGGTATAAGCTTTCATGTCCTTCTAGTGAGCACTCAGGGCTGATTTCCTTAAGAATGGATGCGTTTGATCTTCTTGCAGTCCATGGGACTCTCAAGAGTCTCCTCCAGCACCATAATTCAAAAGCATCAATTCTTCGGTGATCAGCCTTCTTTATGGTCCAGCTCTCACTTCCATACATCACTACTGGGAAAACCATGGCTTTAACTATACGGACCTTTGTTGACAAGGTGATGTCTCTGCTTTTTAAGATGCTGTCAAGGTTTGTCATTGCTTTTCTCCCAAGAAGCAGGCGCCTTTTAATTTCGTGACTGCTGTCACCATCTGCAGCAATCGTGGAGCCCAGGAAAGTAAAATCTCTCACTGCCGCCATTTCTTCCCCTTCTATTTGCCAGGAGCATTGTCTTATACATGGCAAAATTTGGTAATGATTTGTAACATTCTGCAGACTGCTTTATTTCATCCAAATGTTATACAGTGGAACCTTGTGTTATGGCGGGGATCAATTTTGGAGGCCCCACCACAACCCGAAAATGACGTGACCCAAAGCATCACATCTGCGCATGCATGAACGGCACAAACCCAGAAGTAACTCATTCCGGTACTTCCAGATTTGCACCGGTCGCAAGCCAAGAGTGATGTAAGCCAGAGGCAATGTTACCCAAGGCTCCACTGCGATATCATTAAACTTCGTTGTTTTTTTTTTAAAAAATTATATTTATTAAAAGTTTAAGAATTGAAAGGGAAAAAAAGAAACAAAAAAGTAAAAAAGAAAGAGAAAAAATAAACAGTACAAATCAATACATTACAATACATATAAAAAAGCAAAAGACACAATACATCAAAACAAAGACAAAAGCAAAAACGATTAAAAACACATCCATTGTTTCCATATCTTTATCTTTCATTAACTTGTTTCATCGACCTCCTCACACCTCCCTTTTCGTGTTCTAGTTATTAATTATTTCAGCAAATCCTTTCCATCTTTCACTGTTTCCTATCATTTAATTATCTTAATTTATTTTAACCTTATCTTACCATTAAAACCCTAAAACTTATTTTTCCTAAACTCCTTATAACATTTCTGCTAAAGCCATATAATTTCATTCCAACATTTTTCTATCACTCATTAATTTTGCAACATTTCTCTAAATAAATGTTTTTAAACTTTTTTTCAATCTTCCTCCACCGTCTCTTCTCCCTGGTCTCAGATTCTGTCAGTCCTTTCTATCAATACCATATGGTCCATCAACCTGGTGACCTTCTGTCCGAGGCTCTTAACTCTCTTCCATGTCCCTTCTGCAGATCTTCTTCATATTTATACATACACTTTACTTTATCTTCTGCTGATTTTGTTCTTAATTTCCTTCCTTTGGCACTGAGGAGTAGATCTCGGGGAAACTACAACCTAACAATGTCCTTTATTCCTTCTTGACAGGTCAGCCCATTCTCCATAGTCAGAACTAAAGTCCAAAAGATATTTCAGAGCGCCACTCTCCCCCTGACCCAAATCCAGATCCAGAAGGCCAGAGCATCCCTGCATAGGAGGATCTATCCAACTTTCCTTCTCCAATCCAAGCAGGGCTCCATCCCACCAAGTCTGGCTTTCTCTAGATTCGATCATAAAGGGCAACAACTTATGTTCATCAAATTGCCTCTGTGAGGCCGGGGCTCTCTTCACTTGAGTTACTTGAAGTTCAACAACAACTTTCTCCTTCATCTTCTCCACAGCTTGCCATGTCAAAACAGATTCCTGGGTATATTCCTGAGTAATTTCTGTATAGGTATTCCCTTTTTGTCCCAACTCAGTGATTTTTTGTCCCGAATTGTCAATTTTAATAATCATCACATCCATCTTCTCATGAAGCTGTTCCAATAAAGCACTTGTCTTGCAAAATGCAATCACTAAGGCTTCTTCTGTCAACATTCTTGTCCAAGGTCAGAATCTGATTCTCACGCTCTTTAATCTCTGCAGCTGGAAAATTCCCCAGCTCCACTCCTGCAACAGTTTCATAGACTCCCTCTAGGGGAAACAATTTCTATTTGTATCCATCCTTTTAAACGCAGATCCAGCGACAGAGTTAGTTTCGATTTCCAATTACTTTTTTTTGCTCTTTTTTAAGTGCAAAAGGAGACAGTGGAAACAATATATTTCTCTTGTTTAACTATCTGTCAACATACGTTTTATTCACAGTCAATGAGCTTTCCCAAAACGTCAATCTTACTGGCAGCCCGTTCCTAGGTTCGAAACGGTGGTGATTTATCTTTCTTCACTCTCTCTTCTGCAGGCTTAAACGATCTAGAATTTCCCCCCTCTTCTCCTGCTTCGTACATCAATTGACACATTTCAGTGACAATGTTGAACCTGTGTCTGACACTGATTATGCTTTATTTCCTGTGTATCATTGAACATTTACATTTTTAAAAAATGTAGTATAAACACTGACAACTGGGAAGTACTGGCCTGCGAGCGCTCTAGTTGGAGAACAGCCTTTACAAAAGGTGTCATGGGCTTTGAAGACACTCAAACTTAGGATGCAAGGGAGAAACATGCTAAGAGGAAGGCACGCTTGGCAAATCCACACCATAATCAACTCCCACCCAGAAACCTATGTCCCCACTGTGGAAGGACGTGTGGACCCTGAACTGGCCTCCACAGTCACCTACGAACTCACTGTTAATTGAGTTTGGAGCCAGTTTGATTCCCTCTCCCTCTTTTTTTTTCCTTTCCCCTGTGATGTGGCTGCATTTTAATATTTTAACGTTTCAATATTTTAATTGTATTTTAATATTGTTTTTAAGTTGTATTCATTCAACTTGTTTTTATTATTGCTAGTTAGCCGCCCTGAGCCCGGCCTTGGCTGAGGAGGGCGGGGTATAAATAAAAAATGATGATTATTATTATTAAGACTGTGTTTATGGCAGACAATCTTACTCGGCTACAAGGGATCGCCAAAGAAGAAGAAGATCATTCAGCAAATTTGAACCTGGAGTGAAGGACCCAGTTAGCAGTGGTGCATTTGCCAGGATTTGGCCTGTTACGTGCTAGCATGAGTTGGACCCCCAATATAACCATGATGACATTATATTTTGTACAGGAAGACTAAAAAATTGTAACAGTGATCTAAGCAGAGGAGTGTTGGGGTGAGGAATTGGATGACTGAAACGTGTGTGGCCTTGTCTCCGTCATATCAGTAGGACTGTTCGTGAATTTTTCAGGAACAGTGTGGAAACATGTGGAAAGTCACGCTCCATATTTGCACTCTGGAAAGGGAGTTTGGAAACCAGCATGAACAACTTTTGGTTGTTGTTTTTATTTTGATTATGTATATTGAGGTTTTATATTCTGATTTTATTCTGTGAACTGCCCTGAGACTTGAGAGTATAGGATGGTATATAAATTCAATAAATAATAATAATAGTAATAACTTTTTGTGAAACAACTTGTTAACTTTCATTACGCGTGAGTGAATGCACCTCTGTTCTCCTGCACATGGTTTCTCTGTTTATTATTTTTCAATACCGCCTTTTATCCAAGGCACCTGAGGAAGTTTATACAGTAGTACCTCGGCTTACATATGCTTTGGGTTACATACGCTTCAGGTTACAGATATCGCTAACCCAGAAATAGTGCTTCAGGTTAAGAACTTTGCTTCAGGATGAGAACAGAAATTGTGTTCCAGCAGCGCGGCAGCAGCAGGAGGCCCCATTAGCTAAAGTGGTGCTTCAGGTTAAGAACAGTTTCAGGTTAAGAACGGACCTCTGGAACGAATTAAGTACTTAACCTGAGGTACCACTGTAATCTTAAAATATTAACACCCATAGTACTAAAACTCAGAGGGTCTCAATTAACACCCTCCCACCAAATATGGGATGATAAAGCCATTTCCGAGCTGGAGAGGAGAGGGGGTTGCGGGCTAACCCCTCCCACACTCCACTCGCGGGGGCTGGCCTTTTGCCCCCGTGAGAACAGGGGAATCCCCGGGCATGCCTGCAACCCTGCCCGCCAATCAGTGGGGTCGGGGAGGCGTGGCCTAGCCCATTTAAGGCCAGGCATGACCGGGGACCGCCTTCTTTGTCCCGTTCCAGCTGACCGGTTTTGGATCGTGATCGCTGCCGTGCTGCTGTCTCAGAGCTGAAATCACTTGAAAGACCTCGGTCTTGGCGGAATCACTGTTGTGCCTAAAAGGGGAAGCGGCGCTCGCACGCTCGATAGGCTTTAAAGTTATAAAGGGTATTTTGAGAAGATTTGGGAAGAAAGCATCGGGGGGCCATCACCCAGCAGGATCGCATCGGGAGCTTGGCTGCGCCGTGGGGATCGCGTCCATCAGCCTTCCCTCAGCACACGCATCTGGCCGGTGGTGGTAACATATCCCGGGCGGCGGTCTGCTTGGCTTCTGATTCACGTGGGAGGCTGGGTCGCGGCTGATTTGTTTCCTTTTCTTGCGCTCACTGAACTCACGTCCCGAGCTGCTTCTCCCCCTATCGGCTATCCCCCTTTCCCCTGCGGCATCTTGCTCCTTCTCCGTACTAGGATATCCCGCAGCAGCGCGCTCAAATCACAGCAGGGAACACTCAGGGCGCTCCTGCTTTTTGATTGAGGGGTGTTTGCGTGACCCCCCCGGCCGGGGGTAGGTTTTCATCGTACCACGTTAATTGGGTTACCGCCTTTGAGCTATTTTTCCGGGGGAGCGTGGGGCTTTATTCATTTGTCTTCGGTTGTTTTCTGTTGCCCGGGAAACGATCGGCCGCCATTTGGGGACAGTGTCACGTGCTGAAGCGCGGTCCGCCATTTTGAAGGTGGGCAGGAGAGCCCCCCGTGACTCCTTGGTGGAGTTCCCAGTGGCAATCGCCTTCCCCCGCGTGCGACAACCACGCTGCCGAGCGTCATCTGAACAAACCAAAAGGGGAGGGAATAGGTGCCAATAGAATAAATAAAATTGGGAATTCTAATTGGCTGCGTTATTAAGCTGCTGTGGGCTGCTGGTCAGTGGGCGGCCGCCATTTTGGACGCGGCCACGTGGTGAGGTGGCGGCGGCCATCTTGTTTAAGGGCAGCAGTAACCCTAACCCAGCCTAACCCAGCACCCTTGTGAGCGTTCAGCTTGGCTGCAAGGAAGTAGGTGGAGGGATTTTATCCTGCTTTTCATACAACTGTCCTAAGTGCGGTGTACTTGATTTCCCAAATTTGCCTTCCTACTGCTGGGTGTCCCAGTGTATTTTACTGAGGTTACCAGTCAGCAGAGGTTATTATTATAATAATATTATATTATCATATTATATATCATAATTAATACTTAATAAATAATTAAATAATAATAAATAATAATAAATAATAAAAAAATAAAGTAAAATAAAATAAAATAAAATAAAATAAAATAAAATAATTATAATTATAACAAACAAACAAACAAACAAATAAAAAGGGGGAGTTGGTCTATTGCCTCAGGTTATAGTTATAGTTGAACCGGTCGGATTATTTCAAACTAGTTGCTACCATCTGCTATAGTTTTAATAACAGCTGGGCCAGTAATTGATAATACCAATTAGGTCACAGCGAGCCTTACTGAAATTAAGTTAGACCTAAGTCAGTGTGGTTAATACAGACTGAGGCAGCTTGGTTAATACTGAACTAGGATCAGCCAACCCCTTCTTGGTTTGGTAACAGCTAGGCCAGTGTTGATAATACTGAACTGGGTGCAATTGGCAACTCTATTATCAAGTGCAAGCTAAGACAGCGTTGACAATACTGAGCTAGGTGTAATTTTAGGTCGTGTTGCTGATCATGCACAGTGGATAGCGATTGCACTTAAGTCAACGTAGGTGATATACTGAACCGGTAAGGGGGTACACGGACCTCCTAGGTAGGCAATTTTAAATTGCTAGGCGAATAACTTAGCTGGTTTCGGTTCACGATTCAGTTTGAAATGTCTTCCGGTGGAGACCAGCAGGCATCCACTTCCGCCAATCAGCTGGCACCCCCCGCAGGCAATGGGGGCACTCAAGTGCCGGCCATGCCTTGCGACCCTCAAGCCTTCGCCCAATTTTTCATGGCGTTTGAAACATTTTACAGACAGTGTAGGCCTAGGGGGGCCTTGGTGCTTCCAGCCCCGGAACCTTCACAGGAGGTGATACCCGACACTCCTCCTAGCTACCAGGCTCAGCAGGACATCCCCGTCATTGCAGGGGGCAGCAACCAGTCAGAAATGGCGAATATAGGTCGCCCCAATACCTGTGCTCAGGCAGCCATGGCTAAGAAAACAAACCAAAGCATAGGCAAAGGAAAGGCACCGGCTAAGGGTCCCGGCAAGGGGAAGGCCACTGCCAAGGGTGCCAGCGATAACGCCGTCTCACAAATTGTAGACATTCCTAGTGTGTTTCAGGAACAGCAGCCCCAGCACAGCTCTACTGAGGACAGCGCGGATTCCGCCTTGGAGAATGAGCACATTGAACCTCCCACCCCTCAGCCAGCGGCAAGTGCGGCCCCAGCCAACGTCGAGGTCCAAGGCGGGAAGAGGAAGTCCAAGAGGAAGCACACGTCCTCTAAGAAGAAGAGAAGTAAGCAGTCAGAGACTGAGGATGAGTCAGGTACGTCATCCTCAGATTTGGATAGCGAGGGCCCCATGGATAGCTACTGGGGTTTGGGGGAAGATAATCACGGGATCCCACTTTGGGCGCATGAAAGGAGGGCCAATTCCCATCGTAAGACCTTCAATGGTGTACTGGCATGGAAGGATGGGACATTGGTGGAGGATGTAAAAGTTGCCACCAATCAATCCACTGATTTTATATTGGGGAACCATTTGTCCCAGAAGAAGAGGAATAAAATCCTCAATGGGGACTACATGGACATGTTTACCCTTCTCCCTCCGACCAAGCTGACAGGGAAAGGGGAAAAGAGGCGCTCCTATGGTAAGCGGAGGTACAGGACGCCTAGGGCAGAGCACACCTTTGAGAATTGGTTGGACGGGTACCAAGTTTTCATGGGAGTTGTGTGCGCAGCTTATCCTTGGTGCTCCATGGATTTGGTTGCTTATCTGGCTCACGTGAGGAGGGCATGTGCTCTCGCGGGAGAAAATGCTGCTTTAACGTACGACGAGAATTTCCATAGAAACGCTTCTCTCCTGCCTTCCACCCGCTGGGATCTAACGGATCCTAATTACTGGGGCGAGGACGTCAATCCCTACATCGAAAAGAAAAATCAGGAATCATACAAGGCGGGTAAGACAGAGGCGAAGCGGTGCCGCCAGTGCTGGGAGTACAACAGGGGTGTATGCTCGTGACCCTCCTGTAAGTATCTGCATGAATGTGAGCGCTGCTGGGGTAACCACCCCGCCTCTGCCTGCTTCAAGAACAAACAGCAGCCCTTTCGGGGGGGCCAGGGGTTCTTCCACAACAATAACAGGGGTGTCCCGGATCCACCCACCAGGGACCTGGTAACCGCCAGTAATTTGCACCTGGGTTAAGCCTGCTCTCCCATCAAACTTCAGCCCCTCAAAACTTTGCTGGACCAGTATCCCGATCGAACAGCTGCACAATACCTTTGGAAGGGGTTCTCCAAGGGGTTCAGAATCCCCGTGGCTTCCCCCCCTAACACCGGGGACCCACAAAATCAAAAGTCAGTTAAGGAAAGGCCTGAGATAGTCAGAAAAAAGATAGAGAAAGAAATCAGGGCAGGTAGGGTGGCAGGCCCCTTTGCCGAACCTACCTTTGAAGGACTTCACCTATCCCCTCTAGGCATTGTACCAAAGAAGACCCCAGGGGAATTCCGCATGATCCACAACCTTTCCCACCCAAGGGGAGGCTCGGTCAATGATGCGATCCCCCAGGAACTTTGTACAGTGAAATACGCCTCCTTTGACCAAGCAGTGAAAATGATTCGTCGATTTGGGCAAGGGGCACTTCTAGCCAAATGCGACATTGAGTCGGCGTTCCGTCTTCTTCCCGTCCATCCAGCTGACTTCCGTTGGTTGGGCTTTAGATTTGAGGGAGCGTATTTCATCGACAAAGCAATGCCTATGGGCTTCTCCGTGGCTTGCTCAGCCTTTGAGTCATTCAGTACGTTTCTGGACTGGGCCCTACGCTTCAGGACAGGGTCGTTGGGCGTGTTGCATTATCTGGATGATTTTATTTTGGTGGCAGATAACAGGCAGCGATGCTCCGCCCTCTTGGAGGCCTTCACGGCCCTGGCCGGTGAGCTGGGGGTGCCGCTAGCCGCCGAAAAAACGGAGGGTCCAGCCACCTCTATGGTCTACCTGGGCATCGAGTTAGACACCGTGGCCCAGACCTCTAGGTTGCCTGAGAATAAATTGATCGCCCTTAAAGCACTGATACAACAGCTACTGCCCCTAAGGAAGGTTACCCTAAGGCAAATTCAATCCCTGCTAGGCCACCTAAATTTCCCCTGTAGGGTAGTGGTGCCGGGGCGCCCCTTTTGCGGCCGCCTGGCCAGATTGGCCGCAGGTCTCAGGGCACCACAGCATAGGGTGTGCCTCTCCAAAGAAGTTAAGGCGGATCTGGGAGTTTGGTTACAATTCCTCGACAAGTACAACGGTATATCTTTGTGGCAAGACTCCATGGCGCTCAACGCTGATTTCCAAGTTCAGTCAGATGCGGCAGGTTCCTTGGGTTTTGGGGTTTATTTTAGGGGCCAGTGGTGCGCCAAAAAGTGGCCGGCAGACTGGCAGGGCCAGCCCATTACTCGGGACCTTACATTCCTGGAATTTTTCCCTATCGTGGTGGCAGTACATCTTTGGGTGGAGCAGTTCTGCAACCATAGGGCTTGTTTCAACACAGATAACCAGGCAGTAGTAGCGGTTCTTTCTAGACAGTCCGCGCGCTCCACCAGGGTGGGTAACTTGTTACGGTCCTTCGTCCTCCTGTGTTTGGAGCAGAATATATATTTTTCAGCCAAATTCATACCTGGCATTAATAATGACATCGCGGATGCTCTGTCTCGTTTTCAGATGGAGCGCTTCCGCTCATTAGCGCCGGAAGCGGATCAATCATCAATGCCTTTCCCGGAGCATCTCTGGAGCCTTGGGAGCAGGAAGTGATGAAGGGAGTATTCGGTGCAGTTGCCCTTCCACAATGAGATCATACAGGAAGGCTTGGGTTGACTTTTTAAAGTTCCGCAACAGAATACCCAGCACAAGGCAGAATGCCATTCCCTCAACGAGGGAGGTCCTCCGCTACTTAACCCATCTGAAGGAGCTGGGCAGGGCACCAAAGACTCTCAATATTCAGTCCGCGGGGATTTCCTATTTTTGTAAAGCCTTTATCGCCAGCGACCCGTGCACAGAATTTATCATGCGTAAGACCTTAGAGGGTTGGCGCCGGCTACAGCCCCCCAGCTCTGACAAGAGGAGGCCCATAACTTATGATATTCTGACCCAGATAAACAAAAAATTACGAGAAATATGCTGGTCAAAATATGAAGCTCGCTTATTCTCTGCCGCTTATTCCGTAGCCTTCTTTGGTGCCCTGCGCATAGGTGAGGTAGTCTGCGAGGGAGGGGTTGCCCACGGCCAGAGGGGCATCCTCTTAAGTGATCTGAACCTATCAGGGACTGACCTAATGGTTCAAGTACGGAGCTCTAAGATGGACCAACAGGGTAGGGGCGCCTTCCTTCGGTTACCATTGGTCCCTGTCCAGTGAGGGATACGAGGCATTTCCTCTACTTAAGACCTAGTAGCCCTGGCCCCCTATTTATTCACGCGGATGGATCGCTCTTGGCCAGGCATCAGTTTACGCGGGTGATGCGCATGGCGTTGACAGCATGCGGACTGCCTGCGGCTGAATTTGTGGCTCACTCCTTTCGGATAGAGGCAGCAACCACAGCAGTGCACCTTGGGCTCTCAGCAGACAGGATAAAGTACTTAGGGCGGTGGAAATCTAGTGCATACAAAGCTTATGTGAGAAAGAATTCATGACTAGCTGCTGGGTTTCCTGACTGTGGTTTTTCTGCTTATTTGCTTTTCAGAATACAAGCATCGTGCATTGGGCCAAGAATCGTGCCATGAGTACTGGTTTGGGTATAAATTTGAGCTTGCCTGCAAATGTGGAGCTGGCGTGGATAGCGCGTAGGGGGATGCGCTGGAGCGAATTCAAGCCAGCCGTGATGGCAACAGCTGCCTCGGAGGGCCCACCTGATGCCCTGGTTGTCCAGTTGGGGGGAAACGACTTAGCGTATCGCAAAGCCATTGACTTGAGATGGAAAACCTGCTCCGACCACAATGCTGTGAAGATGGAGATGAAACTAACATCAACTGGCTCCTTCAGATGGAGGATGAATGACACCTTATTTAGAGATGAAGAAGTGACTAAGAAGGCCCAAAAAACCTTGAGAGACTATTTTGAGATAAATATGAACACCAATGTTGAAAAAAGAGTAATCTGGGACGCAAGCAAAGTTGTTATGAGAGGGTTCTTGATACAACAGAATGCAATAAAGAAGAGAATTCAAAATAAGAAGAAAGATAAAATATTGGAGAAAATAAAGGAAAGTGAAAAGAAATTGAGAGCAAAACCAAAGTCGAAAGAGATCTTGAGAGAAATAAAGTTATATCAAGTACAATATATGAAAATGATGAATCAGGAGATAGAATGGAAAATTAAACAAATGAGACAAAAGACATTTGAGTCGGCTAATAAATGTGGAAAATTGTTGGCTTGGCAAATGAAAAAAAGACAAAAACTAAATACTATTATAAATTTAGAAGTGGAAGGAAAGAACATACAGAACCCAGTTGAGATTAGAAACTGTTTCCAGAGGTATTGTAAACAACTATATACACAAGGGCCACAGAAAAAAATTGATGTAGACTGATTTTTAAAATAAATGGATTACAAAAAATCTCTCAAGAAAATAAATTAATGCTGAACTATAAAAGAACTGAACAGGAGGTAGAAGGTGCCATCCAGAATATGCAATTAGGTAAATCTCCAGGACCGGATGGACTGACTTCTAGATACTACAGATCTTTAAGAGAATGGTTAGTACAACCTTTAAAGGAAGTCTGCAACGAAATAATGGATGGGAAAAGGGCACCAGAGTCATGGAAAGAAGCGTATATTACACTTGTACCGAAGACAGAGACTGAAAAAACGCAGCTTAAGAACTATCGCCCCATATCACTGCTTAATGTGGATTATAAAATCTTTGCAGACATTTTGGCTAAAAGACTAAAAAAAGTGTTAGTGGAAGAGATTCATAAAGATCAAGCAGGCTTTCTCCCGGGTAGACACTTGTCTGATAATATGAGAAACATAATCAATATTTTAGAAAAATTACAAGTGAATATTAACACCAAGGCAGTTTTGATATTTGTGGACGTGGAGAAAGCTTTTGACAACATTTCTTGGAGTTTCATGAAGAAGAATCTACAGGGGATGGGGGTAGGCCAAGGCTTTGGAAACGGTATAAGTGCAATTTATTCAGAACAAAAGGCTAAATTAATTGTTAATAACGTGGTGACGGGGGAATTTAAGATAGAAAAAGGAACACAAGTCGGAGCTAAACAGTACAAATTGAGAGCATTTGCAGATGACTTAGTACTGACATTACAGGAGCCAGAATCTAGTACCAAAAGAGTTTTGGAACTGATTCAAGAATTTGGTCAGGTTGCAGGATTTAAATTGAATAAGTCAAAAACAAAGGTCTTAGAGAAAAAATTAACAGCGATTGAGAGAGAGAGGTTTCAGAATGAGACAGGTTTAACAGTGGTTAAGAAAGTGAAATACCTGGGGATTAACATGACAGCTAAAAATGGGAATCTATTTAAAGACAATTATGAAAAATGCTGGACTGAAGTGAAAAAAGATTTAGAAATCTGGTCAAATTTGAAGCTTTCACTGCTAGGCCGTATTGCTGCGATAAAAATGAATGTATTGCCTAGAATGTTGTTTCTGTTTCAAACATTGAAAATTTTGGATAAAATGGATTGCTTCAAGAAGTGGCAGAGAGATATTTCTAGATTTGTCTGGCAGGGCAAGAAGCCCAGAATAAAATTTAAAATACTAACGGATGCAAAGGAAAGAGGTGGATTTGCCCTGCCAGACCTTAAACTTTTTTATGAATCAGCTGCTTTTTGCTGGCTGAAAGAGTGGCTACTTCTTGAAAACACAGACATTTTGGATTTAGAAGGTTTTAGTAGTGTATTTGTTTTTGTTTTTTTTATAAATTTTTTTATTAGTTTTTCACAATTTATATAAACACAAACAATACACAATACAAACATACAAACACAAAAACAAACATGTATAATTTCATATCCTTTTTTTCTTAAAACTTATTTCACCGACCTCCCCATACCTCCCCTTTCTGCGTTCCAATTCCTAAATTTATTTCAGCAAATCCTCCCCCTTAATTTTATCTAATTGTCTATTTCCTTTTCTTTCCTTTTATTTAATCTTTACAGCTGTAATCCATTTACTTTTTATAACCATAACATTTTAGCACTCATTGATTTTACAGTATTTCTTAAGATAAATTTTAAATTTCTTCCAATCTTCTTCTGCCGTCTCTTTCCCCTGATCTCAGATTCTGCCAGTCATTTCAGCCAGTCCCATGTAGTCTATCACCTTCATCTGCCATTCTTCCAGAGTTGGTAGATCTTGTGTCTTCCAATGCTTTGCGATGAGTATTCTTGCTGCTGTTGTAGCATACATAAAAAAAAAAATTCTGTCGAGATTACAGCGACAAAAGATTAAGTTAAAGAAAAGAATAAGAAGAAATATATTTGATATAATTGTTTAGTATTTGCTGAAATAATTTTGGAAATTGGGATGTAGAAAGGGGAGGTTTGGGGGAGTCTGGGAAGTGAGGGATATGAAAAAAAAGATTACGAAATTATACATGTTCGTATGTCTTTTTATTTGTTTGTATTGTTTATAAAAATTTTGTAAAACCAATAAAAAAAATTATAAAAAAAATCAAAAAAAATATCTGTCTTTCTTTGGCACCAATTGGCCGACAATGCCCAAGAGAAAGGCCTCTGCTTTCTTAAGGAAAGTACATTTAAGTACCTTTTTCATTTCATTATATATCATTTCCCAGAAAGCCTTAATCTTTGGGCACGTCCACCAAAGGTGAAAAAAAAGTACCTTCAGTTTCTTTACATTTCCAGCATTTATTATCAGGCAAGTGGTAAATTTTTGCAAGCTTGACTGGGGTCATGTACCACCTATAAATCATTTTCATAATATTTTCCTTTAAGGCATTGCATGCCGTAAATTTCATACCGGTGGTCCACAACTGTTCCCAGTCAGCAAACATAATGTTATGACCAATATCTTGTGCCCACTTTATCATAGCTGATTTCACTGTTTCATCTTATGTATTCCATTTCAACAGCAAGTTATACATTCTTGACAAGTTCTTAGTATTGGGTTCTAACAGTTCTGTTTCTAATTTAGATTTCTCCACCTGGAAGCCAATTTTCCTGTCTTGTTTGTAAACCTCCATTATTTGATAATAATGGAGCCAATCTCGCACTTTATCTTTCAATTTCTCAAAGCTCTGTAATTTCAGTTTATCTCCCTCCTGTTCCAAAATTTCCCAATATTTTGGCCATTTGGCCTCCATATTGAGCTTTTTCACAGTTTTTGCCTCCATTGGCGACAACCACCTTGGGGTTTTATTTTCCAGCAGATCTTTATATCTAATCCAAACCTTATATAGTGCTTTCCTAACAATATGATTTTTAAAAGCTTTATGCGCTTTAACCTTGTCATACCATAGATATGCATGCCATCCAAATACATTGTTAAAACCTTCCAAATCCAAAATATCTGTATTCTCGAGGAGCAGCCAATCTTTCATCTAGCAAAAAGCTGCTGATTCATAATAAAGTTTAAAGTCCGGCAGGGCAAATCCCCCTCTTTCTTTTACATCCGTTAAAATTTTAAATTTTATTCTGGGTTTTTTGCCCTGCCAGACAAATTTCGAAATGTGTTTCTGCCACCTCTTGAAATAGTCCATCTTGTCAACAATTTGCAATGCTTGAAATAAAAATAACATTCTAGGCAAT
Organism: Podarcis bocagei; assembly: GCF_964188305.1. Lineage (NCBI taxonomy): Eukaryota > Metazoa > Chordata > Lepidosauria > Squamata > Lacertidae > Podarcis > Podarcis bocagei. The sequence continues at coordinate 6,821,792 of NC_138126.1, forward strand.
ACATTCATCTTAATAACAGCAGTTCGGCCTAACAAGGAGAGCTTCAAATTTGACCATATTTCTAGATCGTTTTTAACTTCTGTCCAGCATTTCTCATAATTGTCTTTAAATAAATTCACATTCTTAGATGTCATGTTAATCCCCAAATATTTCACTTTCTTAACCACGGTCAAACCTGTTTCATTCTGGAACCTCTCCCTTTCTATACCTGATAAATTTTTCTCCAGTACCTTAGTTTTTTGTTTGTTCAGTTTAAACCCTTCAACTTGACCAAATTCTTGGATTAATTCTAAAACTCTTTTCATACTAGTGTCTGGCTCTTGTAAAGTAAGTACCAAGTCATCTGCAAATGCCCTCAATTTGTACTGTTTAGCTCCGACCTGTACCCCTTTAACCAGCTGGTCTCTTCTGATCATATTTAGCAAAACCTCCAGGACTGATATGAAAAGCAATGGGGAAATTGGGCACCCCTGTCGTGTCCCTTTTTCTATTTTAAATTCTTCCTTTACCAGATTATTTACAATTAACCTAGCCTTCTGTTCAGAGTATATTGCACCCATACCATTCTCAAATCCTTGGCCTACCCCCATCCCATGTAGATTCTTCTTCATAAAGCGCCAAGAAATGTTATCAAAAGCTTTCTCCGTGTCCACAAAGATCATAACTGCCTTAGTGTTTATATTCACCTCTAGTAATTCCAAAATGTCTATTATATTCCTCACGCTGTCTGACAAGTGTCTTCCTGGGAGAAAGCCTGCTTGGTCCTTATGAATCTCCTCCATCAATACTTTTTTCAATCTTTTTGCCAAAATGTCTGCAAAAATTTTGCAATCCACATTGAGTAGTGATATAGGGCGGTAGTTCTTTAGTTGAGTCTTTTCAGTCTCAGTTTTCGGTATAAGTGTAATGTAAGCTGCTTTCCACGATTCTGGTGCTTTTTCCCCCTCCAAAATTTCATTACAGACTTCATTCAAAGGTTTTGATAACCACTCCTTCAAAGCTTTGTAATATCTTGAAGTCAATCCATCTGGTCCTGGAGATTTGCCCAGTTGCATATTTTGAATGGCACCTTCTATCCCCTGATCAGTTATTTTCTGGTTTAAAGTTGTTTTACTTTGAATAGAAATTTTTTGTCATCCATGTTTCTTAAGAAAGTCGTCTATGTCTTTTTCATTCTCCGGCCCTTGTGGTTTTAATTATGTATTTGGATGGCATGCATATTTGTGGTATGATAAGGTCAAAGCACATAAAGCATTTAAAAATCATATTGTCAGGAAAGCATTGTTTAATGTCTGGATAAGATACAAGGACCTACTTGAAAATAAAACCCCAAGGTGGTTGTCACCGATGGAAGCGAAGGCTCAGAAAAAGCTCAATATGGAGGCCAAATGGCCGAAATATTGGGAAATTTTGGAACATGAGGGAGACAGATTGAAATTGCAGAGTTTTGAAAAACTAAAAAATAAAGTGCGAGATTGGCTTCATTATTATCAGATAATGGAGGCATATAATTTGGACAAGAAAATTGGCTTCCAGGTGGAAAAATCAAAATTGGAAACAGAACTGTTAGAACCCAAAACCAAGATTTTGTCAAAGATGTATAACTTGCTGTTTAAATGGAATACTCAGGATGAAACGGTGAAATCTGCTATGATTAAATGGGCACAAGATGTTGGACATAACATAATGATGGCTGACTGGGAACAGTTATGGACCACAGGTATGAAGTTTACGGCATGTAATGCCTTAAGAGAGAACATTATGAAAATGATATACAGGTGGTACATGAGACCAGTCAAGCTTGCAAAAATCTATCATTTGCCCGATAATAAATGTTGGAAATGTAAAGAAACTGAAGGTACATTCTTTCACCTTTGGTGGACGTGCCCAAGGATTAAGGCTTTCTGGGAGATTATTTATAATGAAATGAAAAGGGTATTTAACTATACCTTTCTTAAGAAACCAGAGGCCTTTCTCCTGGGCATGGTCGGCCAAATGGTGCTAAAGAAGGACAGAACTTTCTTTATGTATGCCACAACAGCAGCAAGAATACTTATTGCAAAGTATTGGAAGACACAAGATCTACCCACCCTGGAAGAATGGCAGATGAGGGTGATGGACTACATGGAACTGGTGGAAATGACTGGCAGAATCCAAGACCAGGGAGAAGAGTCAGTGGAAGAAGATTGGAAGAAATTTAAAGACTATTTACAGAAATACTGTAAAATTAATGAATGTTAGAATGATGTCAGAATGAAGTTAAGTGGTTTTAGCAGCAATGTTATAAAGGTGTCTGTAAAAATGGATTGTTAACAGGTGAGAACCTAAAGCTATAATATATTAAGTTAAAGGATTAAGATGGAAAGGAATTGCTGAATTAATTAACTGAACTGGAATACAAAAAAAGGAGGCGTGAGGAGGTCAGGGAAACAAGTAAATGAAATGTAAGGCATGGAAAGATTGATTTGTTTTTTAAGTCTCTTTTATTTTTTCTGTATTTTGTATTTTTTCTATTTTTCTTTTTCTTATATATATATATATATAACTTTTTTTTTCTTGGAAACCTTAATAAATATCATTTTTTTAAAAAAATTAAATATACAGCATGCTGGACTAGATGGGACTTGGTCTGACCTGCCTGTAGAGCTTTCCTAATGCTGTTGAGGCCAAACTTGATGTTGAGGCGCACAAACACGTCAAACTTTGGCACTGCACCTGTGATTTCTTGTAAACATGTTTTTGTTCATCTCTGCACCTGCCACCCAAGTTGCGCAAGGACTTCAGGTTGTTACAGTGGTCAATTTTCTTCCCCTTATAATTGTCAAAATCATAGCTATTCATTCTTGCCAAGATCAGGATATATTTTTAGACATCACAATCAAGGGCAGCATGACGTTATTCCTAGCTCTGTGCCTGGGGAGAAAAGTGGATGCACAAAATAGCTGATATGTCAGACACAGTCTGAATGAACAGCTGAGGGATACCTGAAAGCTACCCATACTGGGAAAGTCACTGCAGTTTTGCTCTTGCAAGAGTTTTTGGCTTCTGGTTATCTGGTTGGGGAGGAGAAAGGAGCAGCCACAAGAGAAGTGTAGGAGGTACAGGCAAAATGATTTCCCTCCTGCTTCTCCTGCTTATGCCGCATGGAGACTGCAAAAATCAAGGGAGAAGATGTCCCACGAATCTGATCTGGGATGAAAGTCAAACACTCAATTACTACCGGCCCGGAGACTTCCTAATTGCTGGGATCATATCTCCACGTTCCTTCAGTGAAGAAGACCCATACATTTTTTCCCATACTCCCTCAAAGAGACTTGCATGGTAAGTAATTAGAGGCTACTGAATGTCATGCTTCTCCAACACCACTCCAATAGTTTCTACTTACCGGTAATTTATAGTAATAAATGGCCAATAAATTTTTACCTTGTAACAAAGTGATCCTCAGATGTAGAGCGGTATATAACTTTATTAAATAAGAAATAAAATAAAATATGTCTTGTCTCAGCCCAAACTACAAACATACATATCATTGTTTGGGGATGAGATACTTTGAGATTGATATCAATTAGAAATAACATTTGTTTTCTTTACATGGTGAATAGGTTTCTGACATTTTTTATTTGATGTTTCATTGCAGTCTTACACCTAGGTTCTACTGGCACATCTTGTCCTTCTTGTTCTCTGTTCAGGAGATCAACCAGAATTCCAGGTTCTTACCCAACATTTCCTTGGGCTACAACCTCTTTGAGAACTTTTTGGATGCAAGAATGACTTCTGATGGCATGATAGACTTGATTGCAGGTGGTGAAAGCAATATTCCAAACTATAGCTGTGGAAGATGGAATAATCTTCTGGCTGTTCTTGAACGGGCCAATTCTGCCATCTCAAAAGTGATATCAGTCATGTCAGGTATCTACAAAATTGCACAGGTATGAAGGGAAGGGACAAGAAGGGTCTATGAAAAAGTGTGAAAAACCTTAGCCATAGAAGAAGACTGGATCCAGAGATGTTTCTTCCAACATCCACCAATCTGGCACTCTCCAATTTTTTCAGACTAAAACTCCAATCAACTCCAGCCATAACAGACAATAAGTACAGTGGTACCTCGGGTTACATACGCTTCAGGTTACATACGCTTCAGGTTACAGACTCTGCTAACCCAGAAATAGTACCTCGGGTTAAAAACTTTGCTTCAGGATGGGAACAGAAATCGTGCTCGAGCGATGCGGCAGCAGCAGGAGGCCCCATTAGCTAAAGTGGTGCTTCAGGTTAAGAACAGACCTCTGGAACGAATTAAGTACTTAACCCAGGGTACCACAGTAATAACAGACAATAAATACAGTATCTATTCCTTTTATTCAAAGTCAAACAAATCACTAATCTATTCCTTTCCTAACTAGATCAGTTATGGCTTTATGACTCAGACACTGGATAAGAAAACTGAAGTCCCCTTTGTCTACCAAATGGTCCGCAAGAGGGAAATCCAGTATTGGGGGATTGTCAAGTTGCTCCTGAATTTTGGATGGACATGGACTGGCCTCTTGGTTTCAGACAATGATAATGGAGAAAGGTTCTTGAGTGCCTTGACACCTCTGATGATCAACAATGGAATTTGCATTGCCTTATTAAAAAGAATACCAGAACATAACTTAAATCCATTTCTCATTCCAAGTGAACCATTTATCATATGGGACAAAGTCAAAATATTTGTTTACTATAGAAGCAGTCAAGCGGCATGGATTGATCTCATGATAATACAACAATTTCTTGAGAAACAAATTGGGGGGAAAGTCTGGATCTCAACAGGTCTTCAAGACATTAATGTTAATTTGAATAGTGATTCTGATCTTCTCCAGTACATCCATGGATCTTTGTCCTTCATAATGAAGCCCCAACTAAGGAAAAGATACCAACCCTATGATCCACTTTCCAAACTCCTTATACAGTTTTGGGATAAAGTATTTCATTGTTTATATAGAAGGGACACATTGGCTGGAAAAAGTCGGATAAGATGCACAGAGAATGAAAAACTGGAGATGGTGCCAGAAGAGGAGCTGGAGAGAGTCCTGTCTCAAGACAACTACATCACTTACTTCAGTGTCCAAGTTGTGGCTCAGGCTTTGAATGCTGCATATTCATCCAGATCAAAGTTCATGATGATATCAAGTGGTGGAGACAGGCTGGAACGTCAAAGGCTACAGCCATGGCAGGTATTTCCTTTTCCTTGTTGCAAATGGCAACCCCTTTCCCCACCACTGGAATCAAATTTATGGCTGAGGATTCCCCCACCCCCCTTTTTGCTCATTTTGGCGGAAAATCTCATTAGTGAGTCTTGTGACGGAAGAAAACGTTTGTGCCTATTCTGGTTATGTCAGAACAGTCCCCCACCATCTAGTTCTTCCTCTCTGGCGCCCTGAGAGAGATGCAGCCATCATAGCAGAAGTTGTTTCCTCCTCATCTCCCATTGTGTCTCTGCTGGGACTTGAAATTGCCCATCAAGTGTAAAACAGAAGGAATTTTTAATTCTATATTAATATCTAAACTTTTACATGATAAAATTAGAATCATAGAATCATAGAATCATAGAATCATAGAGTTGGAAGAGACCACAAGGGCCATCGAGTCCAACCCCCTGCCAAGCAGGAAACACCATCAGAGCACTCCTGACATATGGTTGTCAAGCCTCTGCTTAAAGACCTCCAAAGAAGGAGACTCCACCACACTCCTTGACAAATTTGACAAATTGGCCTTTGTCAAAAGAGTGCAGGGCGGTTTAACAACTTGGATAGTATGAAACACATTGTGCAAGTTCTACTGAAAGCGGCTACACTTTGAAGGGAAAGGAGAGAGTTCAATTTGCAGGCTTCCATATTATCTAGAATTCTGAGCAACCAAAGTTTCAATCACATGGGAGTATGTATGTGCAAATTCCCCCTACTTTCAGATAATTTTACCAGGCAGGGGGACTACTCTGAACAGCCACACATCCCACTCCTATGCTCTTGGCTGTGAGCAGACCTGAGTTTCCCCTATTGAAAAATAACCTTCCCTGGTGATACAGTGAGCAGCTGAGGAAATGGTGTTCTATTCATAAGGTTCTAACTGTGCACTAGGAGTGCCAATATGGCCCCTATGCCTGGGCCTGTAGGTGTCATGCCGCGTGCATCACTCTGGCACCAAAATTTGTGGATGCCTGACCCCTTCATGGGGAATTTTGTTGGTGCTTGGGCACCCACGGCCACAGGGTGTTGGCATCCTATGCTGTGCACTGATTTGTAGGACCATCTCTACTTAAAAACTTTGGTATTTGACTATTTTCATTTTTTAAGAAGTTTTTTTTATTGTCTTATATATTTATCTTATTCTCCAGAAACCTTGTTATTTTATACAATGAGTTGCCTACAAATGTTCTGATAAAGAAAAAAGAATGTCTGCAAAAGGCTCATGAGTCCAGATGAACTGTGCACAGACCCCAATTCCTTGGAGAATTAGAGCTCAAAGTGTAGAGGGCTTATATTCAACTTTTCTATTTCATAAATGCCGGTGTTTTTTCCTGCCGTTCCAGCTCCACCCTTTCTTAAGAGGAATCCAGTTTTTGAATACTTCCATGGGCAGCCTCAGATTGGATGAGAACGGGGAGATTCCATTCTACTATGACATTGAGAACTGGGTGATGTTTCCCAATAAGACTCGAGAAAGAGTGCCGGTTGGGAGTATAAGGAGAGACGGATCCACTGGCATGAAGTTCACAATCAACTCACAAGCCATTGTGTGGCCCAAGTGGTCTGAGAAGGTATGGCAATCTACTTTATCCCACATGACATCTGTAAAGCTCTAATCACTAACTGAATAATTCCAAGGGCACTATGACTACAGCCCTTTGCACACCTCCTGCGAATAAGGGCTCATTGACACTTCCATTTGTGCCACAATGCAATTTACAGGTCCTGATCTGTGTCGGAGCAGGGTTTTGTTTTTGGAAGGAAGGGAGGGAGGAAGGAAGGAAGGAAGGAAGGAAGGAAGGAGGGAAGGAAGGAAGGAAGGAAGGAGGGAAGGAAGGAAGGAAGGGACTGCTTTGACATGGAGCTTTAATGCATGGACCTGTGACTAGAAAGTGTGGATAAGCCCTAATCAGTGGAGTGCAGGATTTCCAAAGTCAGCCCAGGGGGTGAATGAGATTCATGTCCAGATTTCAGGAAGCAACGAGTGGAAAGGAGACCTCTTGCTACCTGGAATTTTGATGGCATCTCCTGGCCTGTGTTAACAACATGGTGCCAGCATACTACCGTGCGGGGAGGGGTTGATTGGGAACTGAATGCCACACTCTTGACACCAAGGATTCCACTTTATGCAATTAGCATTATTAGCAGCAGCAATGGCAGTAATAGAGGGATGGGAGACAGAAGGTCTAAGTGGAAGAAGCGGTCGCAAGAGACTCATCTCTCCATTCTTTGCCAAGACTCAAAACACTTTGGAAAAAGAATAATAATGTAACCATAATTCAGGAGGCACTTTTTGAAATTGGAGTCTTCAGGTGGTGGTATGTTTAACTGCTGCTCCCGTTGCTGTGTCCCAGTTGCTGCCAACCTAGCAGTTTAAAAGCATACCAGTGCGAGTAGATAAATAAGTACCGCTGCAGCAGGAGGGTAAACAGAGTTTCTGTGCACTCTGGCACTCATCAGAGTGTCCCATTGCACCAGAAGGGGTTTGTTTTTTTTTATAATTTTTTTATTGGTTTTACAAAATTTTTAAGAAACAAACAAACACTTAAAAAGACATACAAACACGTATAATTTCATAACATTTTTTTCATAAACCTCTTTTCCGAGACTCCCCCATACCCCCCCCCCTTTCTGCATCCCAATGTCCATAATTTTATAGCAACTCCCAGTGCACCAGAAGGGGTTTGGTCATGCTGCACACATGACCCGGAAAGCTGTCTGAGGATGAACGCCGGCTCCCTTGGCCTGGAAGTGGGGATGAGCACTGCATGCCACAGTCAAGTTTCACTGGATTTAACCATCTAGGGATCCTTTCCCTATACCTTCATGTGTGTTTTATTGCTGCTGTTTTGTTATCACTGTCACTCCAGGGTTTTAAAATTGCTTTTTTAATATATACTTTTGCTTAGAATGAAGGTAAAGGTAAACGAACCCCTGACCATTAGGTCCAGTCATGACTGACTCTGGAGTTGCGGCGCTCATCTTGCTTTATTGGCCGAGGGAGCCAGTGTACAGCTTCCGGGTCATGTGGCCAGCATGACTAAGCCGCTTCTGGCGAACCAGAGCAGTGCACGGAAACGCCATTTACCTTCCCGCCAGAGCGGTACCTATTTATCTACTTGCACTTTGACGTGTTTCCTTTTTTTAAAAAAAATGATATTTATTGAAACAATTTTTTTAAAAAAAATTACACAGAAAAAAGACAAAATTACAAAAAAGAAAAAAAGAAGCATAAGAAGAAAAATAAAAAATAAAACCATCAGTTTCAAATTCTCCAATTTCCATTACCTTTTTTCCATGACTTCCTCCTCCTACCATCTCTTGTATCTTAATTAATAATTGTCACAGCAAATCCTTTCCATAATTCATAATATTTTATCTTTACGTTACCTTACTCTGTTATCATCTTGTCTTATAAAAACGACCTCAAAGCTTAAAACTTAAATCTTTTTTACCAACTTCTCATAACCATTACCTTTTTGCCAAATTCTTTAAACATTTTTACAAGAGCCAAGTTATTTCATTTCAACATTTTCCCAACATTCATAAAACATTTCTAGTAAACATAATATAAAAAAATACAGTAAAATAAAAACAATCCAATCTTCTTCCAGCGTCCCCTCCCCCCGGTCCCGGGATTGTCAGTCTTTTTTTTTTTTTTGTCCCATTAGTCTGGTCCATTAACCTGGTGCTCTTATATCCGAGGCCTTCAAATCTTTTCCATGTCCCTTCTGCAGCTCTTCTTCATATTTTTCTTTCACTCGCGGGAACTCCAGCTTAATAGTGTTTTTGACCCTTTTCAGCAAATCAGCCCTTTTCTCACAGTCCAGACTAAGGTCCATGTGATGTTTAAAAACATATTTCAAATTCCCTCCAACATTGAAAGTCCCAACAGCTCCAAACCTCTGACGGCCCATTACCAGACTCGGAAAGTCCAAACATCCCTGCAAAGGGGGGTCAGTCCAACCCCCATTTCCAGCTCCATCCAAACTTTATCTTTCCAAATCTGGTTTTTTCCAAGTTCAATTATCAGATCCAAAGGCTCATTTTCCTGCTAGGCCAAAAGTCCCTCCATGCCTGGCGTCCCAGATTCAGCAAAATCCTCTTCTTTCTGTTGTTCTATCATGGCATGCTCCTGTTTTAGTTCCTGAATGGGCTCCATGTACTTTTCCACTACTTGATCAAAGGTTCTGGCAGCATTAGTCATAAAAACCATCTTCTGACTTAACTGATCCAATAGGGCGTTTATTTTACAGAAAGCACCCAACAGTGCTTCTGAAGGCATTGTCCTGCAAGGTCACAAAACTCTTTCCCACAGTTGTAATCAGTAACAGCCGCAAGTTCCCAGGATTTAGTTACAGTTTCATAGTTCCCCTCTAGGGGGAAAAACTTCTGATTGTTCTTTTCCTTGAAAACAATAGCAACAGAGTTTCTTCTTTAGGATATTTTGTCCATATTTGTTCTTTTAAGAGACAAAAGGAAACAATGGAATCACAATATTTCCCTCCTTTTAACTATCTGGCAAAGCATTTATTTCTGGTCAATGAGCTTCAGTCGTCAAATCTGACACCCCACTCCAGGGTCAGGACAGTGGAAAATTATTTTACTTTAACTTTATTTCCGCAGGTTTAAACAACTCAATAAAGGTCCCCCTTCTTCCCCTGCTTCCGAAGGGGGGTTCCACAACTTTGAATGATGAAAGACTATCCTTTAAAAGTGATTTTTAAGGCTCTAGATTACGTTGTCTTTGCTTTGTTATAAATACAAGAAAACGGAAGGGTGACTTCCTGTTTAGCCCTTTCCGTTTCAGTACCAAATTAGGGTAAATTTTAGAGACCAAGTTCCTTTTATTTTGCGAATTCTTGTTTAAAATCCAGGTATTTAGCGTTCCAGTACTCACGGTTAGTTATTTTCGATGCCAAATTGTCCCAGGAAAAAGGCAGCGCTCTCCGGCAACGGCTGTGTGGCTTCGGTCCGCAGAAAAAGCAATTGACTCACAGCACCGTGCCACTTCCCCCTCTTCACTTCGGAGCCCGTTTCTGGGTTCCTTAGTGGGTTGGGGGGGCACTAAAGGTGCCCGCCGAGTCCCACGGTCACAGGCTTCATCCGCCTGTGATTTTCAGAAGGGTCCCCGCTACGCCGCAGCGGTAAAGACCTGTTTTGTGCGGAGCTTGTCCCTGCTGTTCAGAGGGAGTCTGCCATCACCGGAGGCGCTACTCCACCCCTTTGAAGTGTTTTCGAACTGCTAGGTTGGCAGGAGCAGGGACTGAGCAATGGGAGCTCACCCTGTTGTGGGGATTCGAACCGTCAACCTTCTGATCGGCAAGTCCTAGGCTCTGTGGTTTAACCCACACGCCACCCGTGTCCCAACTTGCTTAGAATAGTCAGATATAATTGTCCGAACAAAAAATGAAACACACCAAAGAGGTTTCCCTGCCATGTTGTCCTGCATCAAAATGCTTCCATGGAAAAGTGCCTGGGGTCACTGGGAATAGGGACCCTGTTAGGTCCATTCTAAACTCTATAAATGAATGACATAGACACAGATAGTCCTGACACTTTCTGTTTGATGCATGTTCTCAATGTTTAGACTGTACCTAGCTCCAGGTGTACCAAAAGCTGTCAACCTGGATACGCCAAAGTGGTTCAAGAAGGAAAGCCCGTTTGCTGCTATGCTTGTGCCCCATGTGCAGAAGGGACCATCTCTGCTCAGGAAGGTGGGTGAATATAAACGGGAGCCCTTTTGAGAATATAAATTGTGTAAACATTCACTTAGGGACACTTTCTGTGAAGAGTCAAAAGACATTTTTGATTGTGTCTCCTTTTTGGCTTCTCTATTTTTCTAAATGAAGCAGTTGGTGGACTACAAATCAACGATCATTGTGAGGGCATCCTCAGTAATCAGATATATTATTTATATAAGGTAAAACAATTTCACATGGGACAGGACAGTATAAATTCAGCAAAAGCTGTAAAAGAAGCACCTGTGTGGGAGGTCACTACCTCTCAGCTTTAGCTATATCCCAAGTTTGTTTTGGTGATAAAATTGAGAAACTTTTCAAAACCACCTATATTGTCATGGAGAAAGGCAACAGTATAAACATAAATAAGCAAATGAAATAACCAATTTTGTCCACTCCTTTTTTAGACATTCCCCCCCACCCTCCCTTATATGGACATCTTTCCCCCTAAAATGTAATAGAACATAGATTGTTATGGATTTAAATGATGCTAAATCACTCCTTTTTCCTCCTTAGATGCAAAACATTGCACCAAATGTCCAGAAGATCAGCATCCAAACAAGGGTCAAGTTCAATGTGTTCCCAAAAGTATCTCCTTTCTGACCTATGAAGAAAGTTTGGGAAGCCTTCTAGCTTCCATTGCAATCTTGCTGCTATTAATGACAAGCATTGTTTTAGGAATCTTCCTTAAGTACAAAGAAACTGCAATAGTCAAAGCCAATAACCGGGACCTCTCCTACATCCTCCTTGTCTCCCTCCTGCTCTCTTTTTCGTCCTCCTTCCTATTCATTGGCCGGCCAAGGAAAGAGACTTGCCTTCTCCGACAAATGGTCTTCAGCATCATCTTCTCAGTTGCCGTCTCTTCTTTGTTGGCTAAAACCATCACTGTGGTGCTGGCCTTCATGGCCACAAAGCCAGGGAACAGAGTGAGGAGATGGCTGGGGAAAAGTCTGGCCAACACTGTTGTCATTTTCTGTTCCAGTGTCCAAGTTCTCATCTGCACCACTTGGCTGAGTACCTCTCCCCCATTCCCAGAGTCTGACATGCACTCCCAGCCCCGAGAGATTATCCTGCAATGCAATGAAGGGTCTGCGGCCATGTTTTATATTGCCCTGGGCTACATGGGCTTCCTAGCTGCCATCTGCTTCACGGTGGCTTTCTTAGCCAGGAAGCTGCCTGGGGCCTTCAATGAGGCCAAGCTGATCACCTTCAGCATGCTGGTCTTCTGCAGTGTTTGGGTGTCCTTTGTGCCCACCTACCTGAGCACCAAGGGGAAATACATGGTAGCTGTGCAGGTCTTCTCTATCTTGGCCTCCAGTGCTGGGCTTCTGGGCTGCATCTTCATCCCAAAGGGCTACATCATTATACTGAGACCTGATCTGAACACAAAGCAGCACTTGACAGCAAAATCCTAAAGATGGCATCTGATTCTCCAGGCTTTATAAAGGGATGGGTTCTGCTTAAAACAGAATATTAATCAGAAACAGTTGGTGTGAACTTAATTCAGCTGTGACACAGGACCGTGGGACATGTAGTGGGCTTCAGGCTCCCTGTTATTATTCTACAATAGGTACTTACATACATTTGCATAGCCTTTATCCTTTTCTTTTTTGCCAGGAGAAGGTTCACTATATATTTTAAAGCTTGTTTACTTACTAAAAGTTGGTGATGATCCGTTGCTGTTGCTTGAGCTGCCTGAAGATGCTTCCCTGGTGGCTTTTGAGGGCTCAGATTCATGGGTGAGTCAAGATGCAATGTGGCCACCCAAGGAGGAGAAACTTCTGAGCTTTATTGCAATATAAAAGAGGGACACTATTTTATCCTTTCTGGATTCTTAAAAGGGCCGCAAGGCTTGAAGTAATATAAATACTTCTAACATGGTGTGGTATTTTCCTGTTTCTTTCCCATTAAACATTTATTGGTGGGATGCAAAGTGTGGGTTCCACCAAATGCTCTTTTCAGAGTTCAAGCATTTATCAGGTTTTTCTTCCATGAGGATTTTCTGATGAAAAGTAAAACTTGAGCTAAACCTGAAGGGACTTTCACCTTTGAAACATGAATACATTATTAAAGCAGTGTGACTATCATGAATAAATTTTGGCAATTTACATCTCATTGGTTTATGTTGCTTTATTTCCTTTAAATGTACCATATTTTTGTTAGGATATTTCCGTTCCACCTTAAAAAGGGAGTAGGTTGTTGTGTCACGGCCTGTTTATTTCCTGTTCACAGGAAGTTTATGTTTTGTATATGCTTTCATTTTCTCTCCGTGCCTGAGACATCGAAGCAGGCAGTCATGTTTTTTCTTTGTTCTGACCAACGCTGAATAAAGTTGTAAATAATGTTCTCCTGAGTGCATCTTTCGCTGTGCGAACTCTGCTGATAGAGTGTGCATCAGTTCTTGGAATGTGGAAAGCTATTTCCGAGGCTTTTGTCGCTAATTGATTGATACTGCGTTTCTACGGGAGGTCGATGGATCCTCCGGCATCGGCGTGGGGCCATGATGGCTTTTGTCTCCCTGGCAGTATCCCAACAATTTTCTCATGTATAAGATGCTCCCATGTAGTAGTAGTAGTAGTAGTAATAATAATAATAATAAGAATTTTATTATTTATACCCCACCCATCTGGCTGGGTTTCCCCTGCTACTCTGGGGAGCTTAAAGCACTTAATAAATTGTAAAACATCAAACATTAAAAACGTTCCTGTCTTCAAAAAGTCAGGTAGTTGGATGACTGAAAAATGTGTGGCCTTTTCTCATTGTAAAGACACCAGTCATATTAATAGGACTGCTCATGAATTCTTTAGGAACATTGTGGAAATATGTGGAAAGTCACGCTCCATATTTGCACTCTGGAAAGGGAGTTTGCAAACCTGCGCGAACAACTTTCCCCTTTTGTTCTATTTTGATTATGTATTTTGAGGTTTTATATCTGATTTTATTCTGAGGACCGCCCTGACACCTGGGCGTGTAGGACGGTATATAACTTCAAATATAATACCACAATAATAATAACTTCTTGTTAATAACTTATAATAAGTTATTAACTTTCATTACCCGTGTGGGAATGAACCTCTGTTCTCCAGCACATGGTTTCTCTGTTTATTATTTTTCAATACTGCCTTTTATCCAAGGCACCCAAAATATTAACACCAATAGTACTGGAACTCAGAGGGTCTCAATTAGCACCCTCCCACCAAATTCGGGATGATAACATGGGATCAAGGAGAGGGTACGGTCTGTGCCTTTACTGAATTTATTTTAGCACTCCTAATCATTTTTCACAATGAAAAAGAAAAATTATATTTTAAAAAATGGCACAGCCATCAGTATAGGCAATAAAGTAGCCTAACAAATCCAAGCATCAAAAAAGAGAGCAGGAGGGATAAAGGGAAGTCTTCTTTCTGCACATAACTGTTAATCTCTTTCTACACAAAACTGCTCCATTTTGGGGAAGTTTTGCTCCTCTTTTCTCATGCTTTCTGAGAAGTTCTGCTTGTAGGCTTTTCCCTGCTTTTGCACACATTGTACGAACCTGCTCTTCACGCCTAGCTGACCACATTCACAGAACTTGATTATTACATTGTCTCATGCTATGATCAATCATTAAGTAACAGACATCCCAAGCTCATGGAAAACAAACTGTACCTGCTCTCCATGCCTAGCTGACCGCATATACAGAACCCGATTGTTATATTGTTTGTGCCAATTTATCCCTAGTTACAATTCAATTAGGAGGCTTCATGCCTGTCTAGTTCCAACTCCGATCCTCAGCCTTCTCTCCATCAATGATAAATGATCACATGTAATCCCCACCTTTCAGATGTAATTCCCGCCTTAGTACTTATGTTAACCAATCACAAGTTTCTGTGTGTATGTATCAACCAATCAACCACAGGCCCACCTGTGGCAATGCTTGCAATATTCAATAAAATAGGCTCTCAGGTTCCGCCCGGACAGACGCCTAGCTACACCTGCCTCTCTCGTCTCCCATGATTTTTCATTTCTACATCTGGTGACCCACGACGTGCCAGATCCCTTGCGCAGCCGAAGCAGTCAGCCAGCCTCATACTTCACTCGACTGGAGAAGTCTTAGCCGGCTACACCGTGAGTATGGGGGGGGGGGAGCTTACAAAGTCCCAGAAAGTGCATGCTACTGAACTGTTTCATTTAGTCAGACAGAGAGGTGCAGGTGCTCATGTTTCTTTAAAGGAAATTGAACGTCTGCTATGTGAGATTGCATTCCAATGTCCCTGGTACCCTGAGGCAGGTTCCTTGGGGGTAGAGGCCTGGCAAAAGATTGGAAAAACCTTTTTTGAAGAACCCAGGGCTCCTATCCAATGTCTGCTGACTTGGCAGAGGTGTGCAGATGCCGTGGCAAAATTTGGACCTCAGGCGTCCCAGGCGTCTCCCTCGGCCCCTGCATCTCTGTCTGTTGGAGACAACCCCCCTCCTTATCCTAAGCTTTTGCCTCCTGCACAATCCTGCCAATCCCTCCCTCCTTTGCCTGCTTCCAACCCATCCACCCCCCCTTCCCTCCCTCCTGCATCTGCTCATACAGGAGCTATTCCTCAGCCCACACCCATTCCCCCTTCCCTCCCTCCTGCATCTGCTCATACAGGAGCTATGAACCAGCCCACCCCCATCCCCCCTTCCCTCCCTCCTGTGTTTCCTTTGCATGCATCCGCTTCTTCAGAAGCTGTGTCTCAGCCAACATCCACTTCCCCCCTCTTTCTTCCCCCCCACTTTCTTCCCTTCCTCCTTCCACCCCTCCCTCGCCTGCTTCAGCTCCTGCATGTTTCACAGGAGCTGTCCGTGCTGCACTTTCTCAAGCTAGGCAGAAAGGTCTCCTATCCTTAGAGGAAGAATCTGCGTGGGCTGGTGAAACCCCATCAGCTTTCCCTGTCTCCAGCTCAACCCCATCAGCTTTCCCTATTTCCTACACTAACCCAGGCACTGCGCAGCAACAAGTGTTGTACGAAACCCTCCCCTATTCTGTAATGAGAGAATTGAGTAGGGCCATTGCTGATTCCGGTTTAAAATCCACTCATGTGACAGGAATGCTGGATGGAATAGCAACTGCTTCAACTGCAATTGCCCAGGTCATTTTGCTAAACAATGCAGAGCCCCTGGCGGGGGTCCAAACAGGAATGGTGATGCCAATAAGGCTAAGCCTTCCAAGAAATGCCCAAAGTGCGGTAAAGGCTATCATTGGGCAAATCAGTGCAGGAGTTCGGGAAACTCCTTAGGGGCCCCACTCCCGGGCCAGGACAAATAGGGAGCCCTCCGCCTTTAGTCTCCACTATTAAAACCATCTCAAAGGATACACGCTCTGATTTTACCATCGACTTAATTAATCAAAAAACCAAAGACACTGTTTTTACCTGGTGAAATTGTGCTTATGACCACCCAATTACCTCCTAAAGTCGCAGGCTTAATTTTACCCAAATTTTCTGCGGCCAAAGAAGGAATCCAGGTTATTCCTGGTGTTCTGGATCCTTTATCCCACTCTTGATATCGCCGCTCTGTGAAATTGACTAACGATTGTGATGTTTTTGTCTCCTTTTTCAGTAGGTCTGAATATATCTCTTTAGTTGTTTCTCTCCTAGGAGTCCCTGGATTGGCTGTACAGAATCGTATGAACATTAATTCTTTAGCTTGTTCTGCAGAAAAAGCCCTGAATTTTACTTCACAAGCTTCTCACCTTTTGAATAAAGAACAGAGTGAATTTCACTATGGACTTTTACAAAATCGTTCTGCTATCACTATTTGCTGATGCTTCATCATTATGGCTGTGAAAAAGTGGACAACATGTGCTGTTTTAATATTACTGATAATTCCAAAGCCATCCAAAAGCAGATCTCTCATTTGCAAAATCTTACACACCACATTACACAAGATGTTGGTTTTTCTGGCCTAATCTCTTTCAATATGCCCTTGTCATTATATGTATCTTAATTTTGTTATGTTGCTTCCTTCAATGCGTTCCTGGCCTCATAAGCCTTTTCTCTCGGCTTCTCTCTCCCCCTCAACCACCTAATAAACTTCTCGCCGCCTACTTTGCGAAATGGCAACACCAACAGTAAACCTAAGGTGAGATGTGGACGGGCTTATTTTGGGCATGCGTTGGCAAACCACGTATCCCGAAGTATTCTTGTCCCATCGATCCTAGACGGACTTATTTTGGGCATGCGTTGGCAAACCACGTATCCCGAAATATTTTTTGTCCCATCGACCCTGGCGAACTTATTTTGGGCATTTGTTGGCACACCACTAATCCTGAAATATTTTTGCCTTATCTACCCAGAATACCTCGCAAACAAGAAAAGAAAGGGGGAGATAAAGGGAAGTCTTCTTTCTGCACATAACTGTTAATCTCTTTCTACACAAAACTGCTCCATTTTGGGGAAGTTTTGCTCCTCTTTTCTCATGCTTTCTGAGAAGTTCTGCTTGTAGGCTTTTCCCTGCTTTTGCACACATTGTACGAACCTGCTCTTCACGCCTAGCTGACCACATTCACAGAACTTGATTATTACATTGTCTCATGCTATGATCAATTATTAAGTAACAGACATCCCAAGCTCATGGAAAACAAACTGTACCTGCTCTCCATGCCTAGCTGACCGCATATACAGAACCCGATTGTTATATTGTTTGTGCCAATTTATCCCTAGTTACAATTCAATTAGGAGGCTTCATGCCTGTCTAGTTCCAACTCCGATCCTCAGCCTTCTCTCCATCAATGATAAATGATCACATGTAATCCCCACCTTTCAGATGTAATTCCCGCCTTAGTACTTATGTTAACCAATCACAAGTTTCTGTGTGTATGTATCAACCAATCAACCACAGGCCCACCTGTGGCAATGCTTGCAATATTCAATAAAATAGGCTCTCAGGGTCCGCCCGGACAGACGCCTAGCTACACCTGCCTCTCTCGTCTCCCATGATTTTTCATTTCTACAGAGGGAGATAATCACAGAATCATAGAATCATAGAGTTGGAAGAGACCACAAGGGCCATCGAGTCCAACCCCCTGCCAAGCAGGAAATCCTCAGAATAGAGGAGAGGTTCTTTTTGTTGGCTTTGACTATGGGAATGTCAAGGTATTAGAAGAAGATTCCTAACAGAATCTCTGTGGTTAAGGACAACAAGAGCGCAAAGGACATCAGGAGGATCCCTAAATACTCTCCATAAGTGAGGAAGCTGATTACCTTGGGTATATATTTATACTGGGCCTTGTTTGGGTGCTGATTTTCTAGACACTTGGTGCAATGCCCTTCATCTGCAACGAACAGGAGTAATGTTTAATAGATTTTCCCAGCTTTTTTAGCCAGGCAGCTGCCTGGGGCCTTCAATGAGGCCAAGCTGATCACCTTCAGCATGCTGGTCTTCTGCAGTGTTTGGGTGTCCTTTGTGCCCACCTACCTGAGCACCAAGGGGAAGTACATGGTAGCCGTGCAGGTCTTCTCTATTTTAGCATCCAGTGCTGGGCTTTTTGGTTGTATCTTCCTACCTGAGTGCTACAGCCTTGTACTGAGGCCTGATCTGAATACAAAGGAGCGCCTAGCAACAAAAATTAAATAAGTCATGTGATTCCCTAAGGACTCAGCTACCGTATTTTTCGCTCTATAACACGCAGATTTTTTCTCCTAAAAAGGAAGGGGAAATGTCTGTGCATGTTATGCAGCGAATGTGTGGTCCCTGGAGCCGAAAAATCAGGCAAAAATCAAACAGCGCTTCAGGGAGAAGGGAAACCTGAAAAGAGGAAGTGGTTGCTTTCCTGCATTCTGCCTCAGGGTCTTACTGCCCACCCTCTCTGTTTCGTTACTGTGTTTGCTCAAACGCAACAAAGAGCAGGGAAAGCCCCTCCCCTCCAGGCAAGAAGAGGGGAAAAGCAGAGCGTCCTTCGTTCTATCCTCTCCCTGCTCCGGAGGGAACAATGTTTGTGAAGGGAAGAGAGATTACAGGTTCGGCTTAAAATTCTGATTTGACTTCCTGCTTTTTGTTTTTGGAGACACACAGCATTCAAATATGCTTTCTTCCATTTAAAAGGATGAAATCCTTAAACAGTGTTTTGCCTGTAAATTCATGCAATCTGGAAGATTACAGTGTCTGTACCTCTTAAGGGATGGCAAAGCTTAGGTTTCGCTGCTAAATAGTTCTTAATGCAGTTAAAATGCTTTCTTCTGTCAAGGCAGTTAAAAAAAATACGTATATATCAGGCAGCCGGAAAACATGCAGGTCGGAGGGAGAGGGAGAGGGAGAGAGAGAGAGAGAGAGAGAGCACGCAGGCTGGCTTGTGTGGGTGGGTGGGGGGAAACTTTTGCCTTCCTTTCCTCACGTCATAGCCCTCTCCTGCATTCTTAGCCTTCTGTGTTTTTCCTTCCCTCCCCACTTAAAATGTGGTTACAAAGCATGGATCCACATGGATCCTCAGGATCTTTGCATTGGGTCACCCCAAATTAACCATCAGAGCACACAGCATGTCCATGGCTACAGCCTGCCCCCCAAAAATCACACACCCACTGTTGCCTGGGGCTGCAATGGTGCAAAAACGTGGTTACAAAGCATGGATCCACATGGATCCTCAGGATCTTTGCATTGGGTCAGCCAAAATTCACCATCAGATCACATAGCATGTCCATGGCTACAGCCTGCCCCCCAAAAATCACGCACCCACTGTTGCCTGGGGCTGCAATGGTGCAAAAACATGGTTACAAAGCATGGATCCACAGGGATTCTCAGGATTTTTGCATTGGGTCACCCCAAATTCACCATCAGATCACATGTCTGTGGCCACAGCATGAAGCACAAAAATGATACGTCCACTGTTTCATTCAGAATATTTTTTCCCTTGTTTTCCTCCTCTAAAAACGATGTGCGTGTTATGGTCAGGTGCGTGTTATAGAGCGAAAAATACGGTAAATAGCTGCAAATAAAATGTTATAAATGTGTTGTAAAGTGCAATATACAAATGTGACACTAGAAAGCAACAGTGATCTATACTAAATTCAATGTATTTGTAAAAAGGTTTTTTTTATTTTAAAAAGGCATTTTCACAGCATTTTTTATTTGTGTAGATTTCACCTATGGATTCTTTTCAGTTTTGATGTCCAGCACAACAGTTATGAAAACTACATACTTGTCATGTGACTGCAGCTTTTTCAATGTAATTTTCTCTTCCACTCAAGTAAATAATAAATAAATAAATAAATAAATAAATAAATAAATAAATAAATAAATAAAGTTTTATTTATATCCCGCCCTCCCCGGCCAGAGACAGACTCAGGGTGGCTAACACCAGTAAAATAAAAACAAAATGGGGGGGGCAATTTAAAATAGAGGTTAAAATGCAATTTAAAATGCAGTCTCATTTTAAAAGTAGCCCATAGATCAAAACCGTAAGGGGAGGGAAACATAAGGGTCAGACTGAGTCCAAACCAAAGGCCAGGTGGAACAGCTCAGTCTTGCAGGCCCTGCAGAAAGATGTCAAGCCCTGCAGGGCCCTGGTCTCTTGTGAGAGAGCGTTCCACCAAGTCAGGGCCTGTACTGAAAAAGCCCTGGCCCTAGTTAAGACCAATCTAACCACTGTGCAACTTGGGGCCTCCAAAATGTTGTCAGGAATGATGAAAATGTATTTATAATTTTGGGGTGATTTTGATAGCCATAAGGGAGATAAGCATTGGCTCTGCAACATCCTGCAATCTTTACATGGCTCCATGCTCAGGTGTAGGGCTGGAGAAAAACATGTTTTGCAACAGCCCTCAGATGTCACTCTAAACTCTGAGATGGTAAAGGGAAGTGGCAGCTGAACATATCTAAACTTTGTGGAAAAGCACATTCACAAGAGTCAGGGTCAACATTCGGTTTTCAGACAGTGGGGAGGAAATTCTGCTCTATAGGCCGGATTAGACCCATCACATCCCCCTCCCCTTTTGATCTGTATGGCTGTTATGGTCAATCTGTGTCGCTCCAACAACCCTTCACTGGACATTTCTTTTCAAGGGGTGCTCAAGGAAGTAATGAAGGTGAATCTTACTCAGTATGTCTTCTGAGAAGACCTACCAAGGCTTTCTACCATGTATACCTTGGTCAAGAAACCAGTCCTAAAGCTCACCCAAGTTCTTGTTGGTGCCAGGAGTGCCCAGAGGTTCTGCTGTCAATGTGAGCAGTAAAGATTGGCAATGCTGCTTGAAGCTCCTCTTTGCCAAAGAAGAGTCTTCTGGGACTGGCCAGAGATTCATCTAGTCCAGCATCCTGTTCCCACGTTGGCCAAGCAGACACATCTGGGATGTCCACAGAGAGGTCCTGAGCACAACAGTGCTGTCCCTTCCTACAGTTTCTATCAAAGGGATTCAGAAGCATGCTGCCCGCAACAGTGGAAAAGCAGGGAGGTAGGGAGGAAGTTTCATACCAAATTTAGGGGACCTGCACAGGGGTCTTGCCCAGCCCTATAGGACACACTACTCTAGGTCCCAGATTTTTCTCTTTTGGTAACTTTGATTTCCCTCTGAACTTCAATGTTGGTTTTGAACCCCCTTATTATGGAAGTGAGAGCTGGACCATAAAGAAGGCTTATGACCGAAGAATGGATAATTTTGTATTACTGTGCTGGAGGAGACTCTTGAGAGTCCCATGGACTGCAAGAAGATCAAACCTACCCATTCTGAAGGAAATCAGCCCTGAGTGCTCACTGGAAGGACAGATCCCGAAGCTGAGGCTCCAATACTTTGCAAGCAAGTATTCTGAATTAACCCTGCCTTGGCTTTTTATCTGCAAGGATAAACTGACACACTCTGGCACATTCTGACTCTGCAGTGGCCACAGGTCCCCTGTGCATAATGTACTGCTTTCTCAGAGACAAGTCACAGAAAATACCTGATCAACCAAACCATTGCTACTAATGCTCCTCTGGGGTCACCTTGACTTGTCTTATTTGCTAGCAGATGATAAACCGAGGGACAGTTTTGCCATTGCAATATTCAGTCACATAGATGCACCCAAAAGATGTTAGGATATACTTCCATTCCACCTTAAAAGGGTACAGGCATGATGTGTGTTTATCACATGCCTGTTTACTCCCAGCACTGTCTCCTGGGAACTTCCGTTGTATGTTGCTTTTGTATTTCGGCTGTTTTTCCTGGAGACGAAGGGATGCAGTCATGTTTTCCTTTGTTCCTGAACTATGCTGAATAAAGCTGTAAATATGCTCTCTCTGTCTGCATCTTCCATTGTGGATGATTTATACACTCTGCTGACAGAGTGTGCACAGGTCTCGGAACGTACCTGAGACTCGTGTCACTAACTGACTGATGCTGTTCCACGGGAGACCGGTGATCGTCCGGAGCCAGCTGGGGGCCAGCTGGGGGCCTCCCAACACAAAATTCCCCATGAAGGGGCTGAGCAGCCACAAATTTCAGTGCCAGGGCCATCCATGCTGCATGGCATCCATGGCGTCGGGCACCCCCTATCGTGGCGCCAAAATGGCACTCCTCTTCAGTTGAGCCATGGTTGTAAACTTACAGATACTGTGAAAAGATCCAGGCAAACTTCATTTAGTCAAATGGTTGCCATTCAAACTTTCTTCTCTGCTTGTTATGCTGCCTAACATTGACCTCAGACAACGCAGCACCTCCAGCTCTCACTTCCATACTGGACCATAAAGAAGGCTGATCGCTGAAGAATTGATGCTTTTGAATTATGGTGCTGGAGGAGACTCTTGAGAGTCCCATGGACTGCAAGAAGATCCAACCTCTCCATTCTGAAGGAAATCAGCCCTAAGTGCTCACTGGAAGGACAGAGGCTCCAATACTTTGGCCACCTCATGAGAAGAGAAGACTCCCTGGAAAAGACCCTGATCTTGGGAAAGATGGAGGGCACAAGGAGAAGGGGACGACAGAGGACGAGATGGTTGGATAGTGTTCTCGAAGCTACTAGCATGAGTTTGACCAAACTGTGGGAGGCAGTGGAAGACAGGAGTGCCTGGCGTGCTCTGGTCCATGGGGTCATGAAGAGTCAGACACGACTAAATGACTAAATAACAACAACAAAACACAGCACCTCTACTAACCACTACCACCACTGGCCAAACCCTGTTTTGTCTGTAGTGGCCCATTTCAAGTAAGACCTGCTAACCTCCCACTCAAGAGCTCCCTTGGGCAGGGGAGGTGGTGTTGCAGAGGTTCTCCATAATAATAATAATAATAATAATAATAATAATAATAATAATAATTTATTATTTATACCCCACCCATCTGGCTGAGTTTCCCCAGCCACTCTGGGCGGCTCCCAAACAGTGTTAAAAACAGTACAGCATTACATATTAAAAACTTCCCTGAACAGGGCTGCCTTAAGATGTCTTCTGAATGTCAGGTAATTATTTATCTCTTTGACATCTGATGGGAGGGCGTTGCACAGGGGGGGGCGCCACTACCGAGAAGGCCCTCTGTCTGGTTCCCTGTAGCCTCACTTCTCGCAATGAGGGAACCACCAGAAGGCCCTCGGCACTGGATCTCAGTGTCCGGGCTGAACGATGGGGGTGGAGACACTCCTTCAGGTATACAGGACCGAGGCCATTTAGGGCTTTAAAGGTCAGCACCAACACTTTGAATTGTGCTCGGAAACGTACTGGGAGCCAATGCAGATCTCTCAGAACCGGTGTTATGTGGTCCCGGCGGCCACTCCCAGTCACCAGTCTAGCTGCCGCATTCTGGATTAATTGTAGTTTCTGGGTCACCTTCAAAGGTAGCCCCACGTAGAGCGCATTGCAGTAGTCCAAGCGTGAGATAACTAGAGCATGCACCACTCTGGCGAGACAGTTCGTGGGCAGGTAGGGTCTTAGCCTGCGTACCAGGTGGAGCTGGTAGACAGCTGCCCTGGACACAGAGTTAACCTGCACCTCCATGGACAGCTGTGAGTCCAAAAAGACTCCCAGGCTGTGCACCTGGTCCTTCAGGGGCACAGTTACCCCATTCAAGGCCAGGGAATCCCCCACACCAACCCGCTCCCTGTCCCCCAAAAACAGTACTTCTGTCTTGTCAGGATTCAACCTCAATCTGTTAGCCGCCATCCATCCTCCAACCGCCTCCAGGCACTCACACAGGACCTTCACCGCCTTCACTGGTTCGGATTTAAAGGAGAGGTAGAGCTGGGTGTCATCTGCATACTGATGAACACCCAGTCAAAACCCCCTGATGATCTCTCCCAGCGGCTTCATATAGATATTAAAAAGCATGGGGGAGAGGACAGAACCCTGAGGCACCCCACAAGTGAGAGCCCAGGGGTCTGAACACTCATCCCCCCCCCACTTTCTGGACACGGCCCAGGAGGAAGGAGCGGAACCATTGTATGACAGTGCCCCCAGCTCCTAGCCCCTCTAGACGGTCCAGAAGGATGTTATGGTCGATGGTGTCAAAGGCCGCTGAGAGATCCAGCAGAACTAGGAAACAGCTCTCACCTTTGTCCCTAGCCCGCCGGAGATCATCAGCCAGCGCGACCAAGGCAGTTTCAGTCCCATGGTGAGGCCTGAATCCCGACTGGAAGGGATCCAAATGGTCTGTTTCCTCCAGGCGTGCTTGGAGTTGTTTGGCAACCACCCGCTCAATCACCTTGCCCAAGAATGGAAGATTTGAGACTGGGCGATAGCTGGCCATCGTGGCCGCATCTAAAGATGGTTTTTTAAGAAGCGGTTTAATGACCGCCTCTTTCAGCGGGTCTGGGAAGGCTCCCTCACAGAGGGAAGCATTCACCACCCCGCAGAGCCCATCGCCCAGCCCTTCCCGGCTTGCTTTTATCAGCCAGGATGGGCAAGGATCCAGGAGACAGGTGGTCGGTTTCACTTGTCCAAGCATCCTGTCCACATCCTCGGAGGTAACAGATTGGAATTGATCCCATGTAACAGGACCAGACTCCCTCCCCCACTCGTTGGAGTGCTACTTTGGCCCTTAGCAAGCTCCACTAAGCTCCATTCTTGGTTGAAGGATCTGTGTGTATTGCTGGAGTCTGAATTAAGTGTCTGGGTGGCTAATGTTACTGTTTGATTTGTATGGAGATTTGTAAAGTTTTTGTTCCATTGATACACATGAAACCAATCTATCCCACCTTTTATATACACCAGCATTTCTTGTATTTCTTCTTCACTTTATTTTTGCAGTTTCTTTTATTTGTCTTTCTAAAGATCAGGCATAGGCTGTGTGCTGGGAATATGTTTCTACTAACATGCAGAATTTGATGCTGAGCCAAGAAGGTATCTCCCAACTCCATAAGAAAGATATATTTTCTGGCACTACCCTATGGCTTGTTAGCCAGATTTCCCATTAAGTTCAATGGGACACACAGATAAGAATGTACTGAATGGGAACCTGGACTTACTTACCTGGGAGTAAGCCCCCTGGGCCACACGCCTCAATGAAAAGAGCAGTTCATAATTCTTAATGAATTAATGGTGAGTGGATTTCTGTGGGGGATCAGAGGCTTGCATGTCTCTGAATGTCATTTGTTGGGGAACAAGACCACCAAAGGTCGTGTAGTAAAACAGAGGGGACACTTATACATGTTTGGTGGACCTGTGAAAAAATCAAAAGCTTCTGGAACACAGTATATGACGAGCTTAAAAAAATGTTTAAGTATATCTTAATGAAAAATATATAAGCTTTTCTATTGGGGGAATGGACACAGGTATAGCAAGAGAAGATCAGAAAATATTCCTCTATGTAACAGGAGCAACTGGAATTGAAACTGTCGCCTATTTTGTGAATTGGGGGATTAAAAAAAAAGGTTATTTATTTTAAGGCAATAACTTCTGACTGCTACTGTGTCCCCCTAGTGGAAGTTTGAAATTGTTACAATAACAACTGGGCCAGGGGAATTTTCCACTTTAAAACAAATTCTGGTCGTGGGACTGACCTTGAGCCTTATCTAGAGTGTTATGGCAAATGGAAAAGAGAAGATAGATTTGCCTCAGGAAAAAACAACGAGGTCTGGTAGATCATTTCGCCCAGATGCTGGGCTGCAGCGAAGAGCATCAACATCTGGCCCCTCTGGCTCATCAACAGTGGCTGCATTTGTACAACCCAAACCCAAAGGAATGGCATCCGAAGATGTTTTAGTTCAGGCATCAGGCAAAATTAATGAATCTTTGGAAAAACTAAGTAAACAAGTGGCTGAAGCATCAAAAAAAATTGATCAAAATACCACTAGTATTAACAATTTGGGACAGAAGGTAAATACTAATACAGAAACTATTGAGAATTTGCTACAGGAATCTAATTTGACCCGAAAGACAGCTGATGAAGCAAAGGAAATAGCAGTTGCTGTAGAAGAGAAGATACCACCGATACACAGGCAACTTGAAGACCACAGGTCAATATTGTCTATGATTGAATTGAAGGAGAAACAAACGAATTTGAGGATCAGGGCCGTACCTGAACTTGAGAAAGACAACCTGACTGACTTTCTTATGCAAGAATTTGCAGACTTTTGGAACCCAGACTTGGAGAAGGAAGATTTTAAGATAGTGAGTGCTTTCAGGCTTGGAAGAGGAGGGAAGAAGAACAGGGTGAGAGACTGTTTGATCACCCTCTGAACAAAAGAGGAGAGAGACAAAATCTTGAGTCTGCACTTCCAGAAGACTTTGGAAATACATCAATCGAAAGTGGAGATATTTAAAGACATTCCGAAATATCTTTTGGACCTTAGGTCCAATTATAGAGATTTGGTTGCCCTGTTGAGAAGCAACAGAATTATCCTTAGGTGGGAATTTCCCCAAGGCCTATCCTTTAGCTTTAAAGGAAGAAAGATAAAAATAAGATCAGTGGACGACAAAGAAAGATTTTTGAAAGACCACGGGGAAGACCTGCAGAAAGAATCTGGAGAAGAGTCAAGAGCACTAGAAGTAATAATAGACATAGCAAAACTACCTTTTGGATTAAAAGACTGCCCAGAGAAGGTGATACCACCGACAGAGCAGGAACAGGCACTTGGTGCAGTTGGAGGAAAGTAAAGTAACTACATCATGGCTCTGCAACTATTAAGTTGGAATTGTAATGGTCTCAACTCCCCCCAGAAAAGGAAAACAGTGTTTCATTTATTAAAAAAGGAAAATTGGATTTGATTTGTCTACAGGAAACACATGTGACAAGGCTACATAGAAAAGTATTGATCAATAAAAGACTGGGCCAGGAGTTTATTTCATCGGATAAAGTTAAAAAAAGAGGAGTAGTGATTTATGCAAAGGAGAGACTATCACCGAAATTTATCTTTAAAGATGACCAAGGAAGATTTGTGGCAATTGAAATTCAAATACAAATACAATTTCCCCCCCAATAAATATCATTAAAAAAAATATTCAAATACAAGGAGAGAAATTCTTAATAGTAGGAGTTTACACACCAAATGAGGGGAAATCCGAATTCTTTAAAAAGTTGCATGAGACCTTGATGGACTATTTGGACTATAATGTGATTTTGATGGGAGATATGAATGGAGTGGTATCTACACTTATGGACAAGGCACAAAGACAGGTAGTCACTAAGGATGGTAGACTACCAAAAACCTTTTTTGAGATGACAGACAACCTGGACTTAGTTGATAACTGGAGAACAAAGAATCCCTTGGCTAGAGGGGGAACCTTCTTCTCTGAAGCCAAAATGACTTGGACAAGAATTGACCAAATATGGGTAACTAGAGGAATGGCACCAAAGACAAGAAAGGTGGAAATTTGCCCAAAAACCTGCTCCGACCACAATGCTGTGAAGATGAAGATGAAACTAACATCAACTGGCTCCTTCAGATGGAGGATGAATGACACCTTATTTAGAGATGAAGAAGTGACTAAGAAGGCCCAAAAAACCTTGAGAGACTATTTTGAGATAAATATGAACACCAATGTTGAAAAAAGAGTAATCTGGGACGCAAGCAAAGCTGTTATGAGAGGGTTCTTGATACAACAGAATGCAATAAAGAAGAGAATTCAAAATGAGAAGAAAGATAAAATATTGGAGAAAATAAAGGAAAGTGAAAAGAAATTGAGAGCAAAACCAAAGTCGCAAGAGATCTTGAGAGAAATAAAGTTATATCAAGTACAATATATGAAAATAATGAATCGGGAGATAGAATGGAAAATTAAACAAATGAGACAAAAGACATTTGAGTCGGCTAATAAATGTGGAAAATTGTTGGCTTGGCAAATGAAAAAAAGACAAAAACTAAATACTATTATAAATTTAGAAGTGGAAGGAAAGAACATACAGAACCCAGTTGAGATTAGAAACTGTTTCCGGAGGTATTTTAAACAACTATATACACAAGGGCCACAGAAAGAAATTGATGTATTCTGATTTTTGAAAATAAATGGATTACAAAAAATAACTGAACAGGAGGTAGAAGGTGCCATCCAGAATATGCAATTAGGTAAATCTCCAGGACCGGATGGACTGACTTCTAGATACTACAGATCTTTAAGAGAATGGTTAGTACAACCTTTAAAGGAAGTCTGCAACGAAATAATGGATGGGAAAAGGGCACCAGAGTCATGGAAAGAAGCGTATATTACATTGTGGTGTAGTGGTTAAGAGCGGTAGTCTCGTAATCTGGGGAACCGGGTTCGCGTCTCCACTCCTCCACATGCAGCTGCTGGGTGACCTTGGGCCAGTCACACTTCTTTGAAGTCTCTCAGCCCCACTCACCTTACAGAGTGTTTGTTGTGGGGGAGGAAGGGAAAGGAGAATGTTAGCCGCTTTGAGACTCCTTAAAGGGAGTGAAAGGCGGGATATCAAATCCAAACTCTTCTTCTTCTACTTGTACCGAAGACAGAGACTGAAAAGACGCAGCTTAAGAACTCCCGCCCCATATCACTGCTTAATGTGGATTATAAAATCTTTGCAGACATTTTGGCTAAAAGACTAAAAAAAGTGTTAGTGGAAGAGATTCATAAAGATCAAGCAGGCTTTCTCCCAGGTAGACACTTGTCCGATAATATGAGAAACATAATCAATATTTTAGAAAAATTACAAGTGAATATTAACACCAAGGCAGTTTTGATATTTGTGGACACGGAGAAAGCTTTTGACAACATTTCTTGGAGTTTCATGAAGAAGAATCTACAGGGGATGGGGGTAGGCCAAGGCTTTGGAAACGGTATAAGTGCAATTTATTCAGAACAAAAGGCTAAATTAATTGTTAATAACGTGGTGACAGAAGAATTTAAGATAGAAAAAGGGACACGACAAGGTTGCCCAATCTCCCCATTGCTTTTTATATCGGTCCTGGAGGTCCTGCTGAACATGATTAGAAGGGACCAATTGGTTAAAGGTATACAAGTCGGAGCTTTCCAGGTGGAAAAATCAAAATTGGAAACAGAACTGTTAGAACCCAAAACCAAGATTTTGTCAAAGATGTATAATTTGCTGTTGAAATGAAATACTCAGGATGAAACGGTGAAATCTGCTATGATTAAATGGGCACAAGATGTTGGACATAACATAATGATGGCTGACTCAGAACAGTTATGGACCACAGGTATGAAGTAATGCCTTAAGAGAGAATATTATGAAAATGATATACAGGTGGTACATGACCCCAGTCAAGCTTGCAAAAATCTACCATTTGTCCGATAACAAATGTTGGAAATGTAAAGAAACTGAAGGTACATTCTTTCACCTTTGGTGGACGTGCCAAGGATTAAGGCTTTCTCGGAGATGATTTATAATGAAATGAAAAGGGTATTTAAATATACCTTTCTTAAGAAACCAGAGGCCTTTCTCCTGGGCATGGTCGGCCAAATGGTGCTAAAGCAGGACAGAACTTTCTTTATGTATGCCACAACAGCAGCAGGAATACTTATTGCAAAGTATTGGAAGACACAAGATCTACCCACTCTGGAAGAATGGCAGATGAGGGTGATGGACTACATGGAATTGGCGGAAATGACTGGCAGAATCCGAGACCAGGGAGAAGAGTCGGTGGAAGAAGATTGGAAGAAATTTAAAGACTATTTACAGAAAGACTGTAAAATTAATGAATGTTAGAATGATGTCAGAATGAAGTTAAGTGGTTTTAGCAGCAATGTTATAAAGGTGTCTGTAAAAATGGATTGTTAACAGGTGAGAACCTAAAGCTATAATATATTAAGTTAAAGGATTAAGATAAAAACAAAGAGGGAAAGGAATTGCTGAATTAATTAACTGAACTGTAATACAAAAAAGGGAGGCGTGAGGAGGTCAGGGAAACAAGTAAATGAAATGTAAGGCATGGAAAGATTGATTTGTTTTTTAAGTCTCTTTTATTTTTTCTGTATTTTGTATTTTTTCTTTTTTCTATTTTTCTTTTTCTTATATATGTAACTTTCCCCCCCCCCTTGGAAACCTTAATAAACATCATTTTTTTTTAAAAAAAAAGAAATATACAGCATGCTGGACTAGATGGGACTTGGTCTGACCTGCCTGTAGAGCTTTCCTAATGCTGTTGAGGCCAAACTTGCTGTTGAGACGCGCACACACGTCAAACTTTGGCACTGCACCTGTGATTTCTTGTAAACATGTTTTTGTTCATCTCTGCACCTGCCACCCAAGTTGCGCAAGGACTTCAGGTTGTTACAGTGGTCAATTTTCTTCTCCTTATGATTGTCAAAATCATAGCTATTCATTCTTGCCAAGATCAGGATATATTTCTAGACATCACAATCAAGGGCAGGATGACGTTATTCCTAGCTCTGTGCCTGGGGAGAAAAGTGGATGCACAAAATAGCTGATATGTCAGACACAGTCTGAATGAACAGCTGAGGGATACCTGAACGCTATCCATACTGGGAAAGTCACTGCAGTTTTGCTCTTGCAAGAGTTTTTGGCTTCTGATTATCTGGTTGGAGAGGAGAGAGAAGCAGCTACAAGTGTAGGAGGCACAGGCAAAATGATTTCCCTCCTGCTTCTCTTGTTAATGCAGCATGGAGACTGCAAAAATGTTAGACAAATATGTCCCACGAATCTGATCTGGGAAGAAAGTCAAACACTCAATTACTACCGGCCCGGAGACTTCCTAATTGCTGGGATCATATCTCCACGTTCATTCACTGAAGAAGACCCATACATTTTTTCCCAGACTCCCTCAAAGAGACTTGCATGGTAAGTAATTAGAGGCTACTGAATGTCATGCTTCTCCAACACCACTCCAATAGTTTCTACTTACCGGTAATTTATAATAATAAATGGCCAATAAATTTTCACCTTGTAACAAAGTGATCCTCAGATGTAGAGCGGTATATAACTTTATTAAATAAGAAATAAAATAAAATATGTCTTGTCTCAGCCCAAACTACAAACATACATATCATTGTTTGGGGATGAGATACTTTGAGATTGATATCAATTAGAAATAACATTTGTTTTCTTTACATGGTGAATAGGTTTCTGACATTTTTTATTTGATGTTTCATTGCAGTCTTACACCTAGGTTCTACTGGCACATCTTGTCCTTCTTGTTCTCTGTTCAGGAGGTCAACCAGAATTCCAGGTTCTTACCCAACATTTCCTTGGGCTACAACCTCTTTGAGAACTTTTTGGATGCAAGAATGACTTCTGATGGCATGATAGACTTGCTTGCAGGTGGTGAAAGCAGTATTCCAAACTATAGCTGTGGAAGATGGAATAACCTTCTGGCTGTTCTTGAACGGGCCAATTCTGCCATCTCAAAAGTGATTTCAGTCATGTCAGGGATCTACAAAGTTGCACAGGTATGAAGGGAAGGGACAAGAAGGGTCTATGAAAAAGTGAGAAAAACCTTAGCCATAGAAGAAGACTGGATCCAGGGATGTTTCTTCCAACATCCACCAATCTGGCACTCTCCAATTTTTTCAGACTAAAACTCCAGTCAACTCCAGCCATAACAGACAATAAGTACAGTGGTACCTCGGGTTACATACGCTTCAGGTTACATACGCTTCAGGTTACATACGCTTCAGGTTACAGACTCCGCTAACCCAGAAATAGTACCTCGGGTTAAAAACTTTGCTTCAGGATGGGAACAGAAATCGTGCTCCAGCGGCGCGGCAGCAGCAGGAGGCCCCATTAGCTAAATTGGTGCTTCAGGTTAAGAACAGACCTCTGGAACAAATTAAGTACTTAACCCGAGGTACCACAGTAATAACAGACAATAAATACAGTATCTATTCCTTTTACTCAAAGTCAAACAAATCACTAATCCATTCCTTTTCTCACTAGATCAGTTATGGCTTTATGACTCAGACACTGGATAAGAAAACTGAAGTCCCCTTTGTCTATCAAATGGTCCCCAAGAGGGAAATCCAGTATTGGGGGATTGTCAAGTTGCTCCTGAATTTTGGATGGACATGGACTGGCCTCTTGGTTTCAGACAATGATAATGGAGAAAGGTTCTTGAGTGCCTTGACACCTCTGATGATCAACAATGGAATTTGCATTGCCTTATTAAAAAGAATGCCAGACCATAACCTAAATCCATATCTCATTCCAAGTGAACCATTTATCATATGGGACAAAGTCAAAATATTTGTTTACTATAGAAGCAGTCAAGCAGCATGGATTGATCTCATGATAATACAACAATTTCTTGAGAAACAAATTGGGGGGAAAGTCTGGATCTCAACAGGTCTTCAAGACATTAATGTTAATTTGAATAGTGATTCTGATCTTCTCCAGTACATCCATGGATCTTTGTCCTTCATAATGAAGCCCCAACTAAGGATAAGATACCAACCCTATGATCCACTTTCCATACTCCTTATACAGTTTTGGGATAAAGTATTTCATTGTTTATATAGAAAGGACACATTGGCTGGAAAAAGTCGGACAAGATGCACAGAGAATGAAAAACTGGAGATGGTGCCAGAAGAGGAGCTGGAGAGAGTCCTGTCTCAAGACAACTACATCACTTACTTCAGTGTCCAAGTTGTGGCTCAGGCTTTGAATGCTGCCTATTCATCCAGATCAAAGTTCATGATGATGGCAAGTGGTGGAGACAGGGTGGAACGTCAAAGGCTACAGCCATGGCAGGTATTTCCTTTTCCTTGTTGCAAATGGCAACCCATTTCCCCACCACTGGAATCAAATTTATGGCTGAGGATTCCCCCACCCCCCTTTTTGCTCATTTTGGTGGAAAATCTCATTAGTGAGTCTTGTGACGGAAGAAAACGTTTGTGCCTATTCTGGTTATGTCAGAACAGTCCCCCACCATCTAGTTCTTCCTCTCTGGCGCCCTGAGAGAGATGCAGCCATCATAGCAGAAGTTGTTTCCTCCTCATCTCCCATTGTGTCTCTGCTGGGACTTGAAATTGCCCATCAAGTGTAAAACAGAAGGAATTTTTAATTATATATTAATATCTAAACTTTTACATAATAAAATTGGCCTTTGTCAAAAGAGTTCAGGGCGGTTTAACAACTTGGATAGTATGAAACACATTGTGCTAGTTCCACTGAAAGCGGCTACACTTTGAAGGGAAAGGAGAGACTTCAGTTTGCAGGCTTCCACATTATCTAGAATTCTGAGCAACCAAAGTTTCAATCTCATGGGAGTATGTATGTGCAAATTCCCCCTACTTTCAGATAGTTTTACCAGGCAGGGGGACTACTCTGAACAGCCACACATCCCACTCCTATGCTCTTGACTGTGAGCAGACCTGAGTGGCCCCTATTGACAAATAACCTTCCCTGGTGATACAGTGAGCTGCTGAGGAAATGGTGTTCTAGTCATAAGGGTCTAACTGTGCACTAGGAGTGCCAATATGGCCCCTATGCCTGGGCCTGTAGGTGTCATGCCGCGTGCATCACTCTGGCACCAAAATTTGTGGATGCCCGACCCCTTCATGGGGAATTTTGTTGGTGCTTGGGCACCCACGGCCACAGGGAGTTGGCATCTAAGCTGTGCACTGATTTCTAGGACCATCTATGTTTAAAAAGTTTGGCATTTGTGCTATTTTTATTTTTTAAGAAGTATTTTTATTGTCTTTTGTATTTATCTTAATCTCTGGAAACCTTGATATTTTATACAATGACTTGCCTACAAATGTTCTAATAAGGAAATGGAATAGCTGAAAAGATTCACGACTTTGGATGAAATGTGCACAGACCCCAATTCCTAGGAGATTAGAGCTCAAAGTGTAGAGGGCTTATATTCAACTTTTCTGTTTCATAAATGCTGGTGTTTTTTCCTGCTGTTCCAGCTTCACCCTTTCTTAAGAGGACTCCAGTTTTTGAATACTTCCATGGGCAACCTCAGATTGGATGAGAATGGGGAGATTCCATTCTACTATGACATTGAGAACTGGGTGATGTTTCCCAATAAGACTCGTGTAAGAGTGCCGGTTGGGAGTATAGGGAGAGACGGATCCACTGGCATGAAGTTCACAATCAACTCACAAGCCATTGTGTGGCCCAAGTGGTCTGAGAAGGTATGGCAATCTACTTTATCCCACATGACATCTGTAAAGCTCTAGTCACTAAGTGAATAATTCCAAGGGCACTTTGACTACAGCCCTTTGCACACCTGGTGAGGAGTAAGGGCTCATTGACACTTCCATTTGTGCCACAATGCGACTTACAGGTCCTGATTTGTGTCAGAGCAGGGTTTTGTTTTAGGAAGGAAGGAAGGGAGGGAGGGAGGGAGGGAGGGAGGGAGGGAGGAAGGAAGGAAGGAAGGAAGGAAAGAAGGAAGGAAGGAAGGAAGGAAGGAAGGAAGGAAGGAAGGAAGGAAGGAAGGAAGGAAGGAAGGAAGGAAGGAAGGAAGGAAGGAAGGAAGGGACTGCTTTGACATGGAGCTTTAATGCATGGACCTGTGACTAGAAAGATGGCCCAAAAGGAAGTGTGGATAAGCCCTAATCAGTGGAGTGCAGGATTTCCAAAGTCAGCCCAGGGGGTGAATGAGATTCATGTCCAGATTTCAGGAAGCAATGAGTAGAAAGGAGAGCTCTTGCTACCTGGAATTTTGATGGCATCTCCTAGCCTGTATTAACAACATGGTGCCCGCATACAACATGGAGAGCCAGTGTGGTGTAGTGGTTAAGAGCAGTAGTCTCGTAATCTGGGGAACCGGGTTCGTGTCTCCGCTCCTCCACATGCAGCTGCTGGGTGACCTTGGGCCAGTCACACTTCTCCGAAGTCTCTCAGCCCCACTCACCTCACAGAGTGTTTGTTGTGGGGGAGGAAGGGAAAGGAGAATGTTAGCCGCTTTGAGACTCCTGAAGGGGAGTGAAAGGCAGGATATCAAATCCAAACTCTTCTTCTTCTTCTTCTTCATACTACCGTGCGGGGAGGGGTTGATTGGAAACTGAATGCCACACTCTTGACACCAAGGATTCCACCTTAAGCAATTAGCATTATTAGCAGCAGCAATCGCATTAATAGAGGGATGGGAGACAGAAGGTCTAAGTGGAAGAAGCTGTCGCAAGAGACTCATCTCTCCATTTTCTTGCCAGGACTCAAAACAATTATTCTTGGGAAAAGAATAATAATGTAACCATAATTCAGGAGGCACTTTTTGAAATTGGAGTCGTCAGGTGGTGGTATGTTTAACTGCTGCTCCCATTGTTGTGTCCCAGCTACTGCCAACCTAGCAGTTCAAAAGCATACCAGTGCGAGTAGATAAATAAGTACCGCTGCAGCAGGAGGGTAAACAGAGTTTCTGTGCACTCTGGCACTCATCACAGTGTCCCATTGCACCAGAAGGGGTTTGGTCATGCTGCACACATGACCTGGAAAGCTGTCTGAGGATGAACGCCGGCTCCCTTGGCCTGAAAGTGGGGATGAGCATGGCATGCCACAGTCAAGTTTCACTGGATTTAACCATCTAGGGATCCTTTGCCTTTATCTCCATGTATGTTTTATTGCTGCTGTCTTGTTATCACTGTCATTCTAGGGTTTTAAAATTGCTTTTTTAATATATACTTTTGCTTAGAATAAAGGTAAAGCAACCCCTGACCATTAGGTCCAGTCATGACTGACTCTGGAGTTGCGGCGCTCATCTTGCTTTATTGGCCGAGGGAGCCAGTGTACAGCTTCCGGGTCATGTGACCAGCATGACTAAGCCACTTCTGGCGAACCAGAGCAGTGCACGGAAACGCCGTTTACCTTCCCGCCAGAGCGGTACCTATTTATCTACTTGCACTTTCACGTGTTTTCGAACTGCTAGGCTGGCAGGAGCAGGGACTGAGCAATGGGAGCTCACCCCGTTGTGGAGATTTGAACCGTCAACCTTCTGATCGGCAAGTGCTAGGCTCTGTGGTTTAACCCACACGCCACCCGTGTCCCAACTTGCTTAGAATAATCAGATATAATTGTCCGAACAAAAAATGAAACACACCAAAGAGGTTTCCCTGCCATGTTGTCCTGCATCAAAATGCTTCCATTGAAAAGTGCCTAGGGTCACTGGGAATAGGGACCCTGTTAGGTCCATTCTAAACTCTATAAATGAATGACATAGACACAAATAGTCCTGACATTTTCTGTTTGATGCATGTTCTCTATGTTTAGACTGTACCTAGCTCCAGGTGCACCAAAAGCTGTCAACCTGGATATGCCAAAGTGGTTCAGGAAGGAAAGCCCGTTTGCTGCTACGCTTGTGCCCCATGTGCAGAAGGGACCATCTCTGATCATGAAGGTGGGTGAATATAAATGGGAGCCCTTTTGAGAATATAAATTGTGTAAACATTCACTTAGGGACACTTTCTTTGAAGAGTCAAAAGACATTTTTGAATGTGTCTCCTTTTTTGGCTTCTCTATTTTTCTTCCTCAATTTCACATGGAACAGGACAGTATAAATTCAGCAAAAGCTGTACAAGAAGCACCTCTGTGGGAGGTCACTGCCTCTCAGCTTTAGCTATATCCCAAGTTTGTTTTGGTGATAAAACTGAGAAACTTCTCAAAACCACCTTTATTGTCATGGAGGAAGGCAACAGTATAAACATAAATAAGCAAATGAAATAACCAATTTTGTCCACTCCTTTTTTAGACATTTTCCCCCCCTGACCCTCCCTTATATGGACACCTTTCCCCCTAAAATGTAAAAGAACATAGATGGTTATGGATTTAAATGACGCTTAAGCACTCCTTTTCCCTCCTTAGATGCAAAACATTGCACCAAATGTCCAGAAGATCAGCATCCAAACAAGGGTCAAGTTCAATGTGTTCCCAAAAGTATCGCCTTCCTGACATATGAAGAAACTTTGGGGAGCGTTCTAGCTTCCATTGCAATCTTCCTGCTATTAATGACAAGCATTGTTTTAGGAATCTTCCTTAAGTACAAAGAAACTGCAATAGTCAAAGCCAATAACCGGGACCTCTCCTACATCCTGCTTGTCTCCCTCCTGCTCTCTTTTTCATCCTCCTTCCCATTCATTGGCCGGCCAAGGAAGGAGACCTGCCTTCTCCGACAAATGGTCTTCAGCATCATCTTCTCTGTTGCCGTCTCTTCTTTGTTGGCTAAAACCATCACTGTGGTGCTGGCCTTCCTGGCCACAAAGCCAGGGAACAGAGTGAGGAGATGGCTGGGGAAAAGTCTGGCCAACGCTGTTGTCATTTCCTGTTCCAGTGTCCAAGTTCTCATCTGCACCACCTGGCTGAGTACCTCTCCCCCATTCCCAGAGTCTGACATGCACTCCCAGCCTGCAGAGATTATCCTGCAATGCAATGAAGGGTCTGTGGCCATGTTTTATGGTGCCCTGGGCTACATGGGCTTCCTGGCTGCTATCTGCTTCGTGGTGGCTTTCCTAGCCAGAAAGCTGCCTGGGGCCTTCAATGAGGCCAAGCTGATCACCTTCAGCATGCTGGTCTTCTGCAGTGTTTGGGTGTCCTTTGTGCCCACCTACCTGAGCACCAAAGGGAAATACATGGTAGCCGTGCAGGTCTTCTCTATCTTGGCCTCCAGTGCTGGTCTCCTGGGCTGCATCTTCATCCCAAAGTGCTACATCATTATACTGAGACCTGATCTGAACACAAAGGAGCACTTGACAACAAAAACCTAAAGATGGCATCTGATTCTCCAGGCTATATAAAGGGATGGGTTTTGCTTAAAACAGACTCTCAATCAGAAACAGTTGGTGTGAACTTAAATCAGGTGTGATACAGGACCTTGGGACATGTAGTGGGCTTCAGGGTCCCTGTTATTATTCAACAATAGGTAAATACATACTTTTACATAGCCTTTATCCTTTTCTTTTTTGCCAGGAGAAGGTTCACTATATATATATTTTTGTATCCAATCCTAGTATCTTATGGTGAAGGGCAGGTGGGGGGGGGAAATGAGGATGTGAGGATATCAGTGCTTCCTTTTATCCATTTTTTCCCAACATGTGGTGATGATTTCTAGTTTTTCTCCAAACAGTTCAAAATATCTAACAAGAATTCAGAATTCAGGTTGCAACAAAGGAGATTCCGACAACACATATGGAAAAGCTTTCTGCCAGTAAGAGCTGTTTGACAGTGGAGGTGGTGAACTCTCCTTCCTTGGAGGTTTTCAAGGAGAGTTTGGATGGCAAAATGTCAAGGATGCTTTAGTTGAGATTCCTGCATTGCTGGTGGTTGGACTAGATGACCCTCAGGGTCCCTTCCAGCTCTACAGTTCTATGTGAACTTCTAGGTTCCCCATCCTCCTGGCCATAACTCAAAGACCACAAGCGCTTCAGCCTCTCTCCACAGTGAACATGCTCCAGCCACAAACATGCTTCGGACTCTTTACAATTCTTTCCTGACCTCATAAAATCTTCTTTGAGAAGTGACCAGAATGACAAAGAGGATTCTAAGTGTTTCTGCAGCAGTCTCTCTCTCTCTCTCTCTCTCTCTCTCTCTCTCTCTCTCTGTCTCTCTCTCTCTGTGTGTGTGTAGAGTGCCAGGGCTGTTAGCTATATATTTTAAAGCTTGTTTACTTGCTAAAAGTTAGTGATGATCCATTGCTGTTGCTTGAGCTGCCTGAAGATGCTTCCGTGGTGGCTTTTGAGGGCGAAGATTCTTGGATGAATCAAGATGCAATGAGGCCACCCAGGGAGGAGAAACCTCTGAGCTTTATTGCAATATAAAAGAGGGAGGCTTGAAGTAATATAACTGCTTCTAACATGGTGTGATATTTTCCTGTTTCTTTCCCAATAAACATTCATTGGTGGGATGCAAAGTTTGGGTTCCACCAAACGCTCTTTTCAGAGCTGAAGCATTTATCAGGTTTTTCTTCCATGTGGATTTTCTGATGAAAAATCACACTTGAGCTAAACCTGAAGTGACTTTCACATTTGAAACATGAATACATTATTACAGGAGTGCGACTACCATCAATAAGTTTTTTCAAGTTACATTTCATTGGTTTATGTCGCTTTATTTTCTTTAAATGTACCATATTTTCTCATGTATAAGATCCTCCCATGTAGTAGTTGTAGTAGTAGTAGTAGTAGTAATAATAATAATAATAATAATAATAATAATAATAATAATAATAATAATAATAATAATTTTATTATTTATAACCCACCCATCTGGCTGGGTTTCCCCAGCCACTCTGGGCGCCTTACAACACTTAAAAAATGGTAAAACATCAAACATTAAAAGCTTCCGTAAACAGGATTACCATCAGATGTCTTCTAAAAGTCAGATAGTTGTTTATTTCCTTGACATCTGGTGGGAGGGAGTTCAACAAGGAGGGTGCCACTACCCTGTAA
Source organism: Podarcis bocagei (assembly GCF_964188305.1). Taxonomy (NCBI): domain Eukaryota; kingdom Metazoa; phylum Chordata; class Lepidosauria; order Squamata; family Lacertidae; genus Podarcis; species Podarcis bocagei. The sequence goes on from NC_138126.1 coordinate 6,861,421, forward strand.
CCTCATTTCTTGCAGTGCGGGAAATGCCAGAAGGCCCTTGGAGCTGGACCTCAGTTTCTGGGCTGAACAGTGGGTGGAGGAGACGCTCCTTCACATAGAAAATGACCCCTATTTTTTAGAACTCAAAAAGATCACTGTAAGTTGTTGAGGTTCTTGCATGGCTACGCAGCACTGCCACCACCACCCAACAAGGGAAGCTCAATGCTGGTGCTCTTACTGCTTCCCACATCCCTGCCTTCGTATTAACATTGGCTTCAACCCAGCTCATTGTTTTATGTTGTTGTTGTTTAGTCGTTTAGTCGTGTCCGACCCCATGGACCAGAGCACACAAGGCACTCCTGTCTTCCACTGCCTCCCGCAGTTTGGTCAGACTCATGTTTGTAGCTTCGAGAACACTGTCCAACCATCTCATCCTCTGTCGTCCCCTTCTTCTTGTGCCCTCAATCTTTACCAACATCAGGGTCTTTTCCAGGGAGTCTTCTCTTCTCATGAGGTGGCCAAAGTATTGGCGCCTCAGCTTCACGATCTGTCCTTCCAGTGAGCACTCAGGGCTGATTTCATTAAGAATGGATAGGTTTGATCTTCTTGCAGTCCATGGGACTCTCAAGAGTCTCCTCCAGCACCAGAATTCAAAAGCATCAATTCTTCAGCGATCAGCCTTCTTTATGGTCCAGCTCTCACTTCCATACATCACTACTGGGAAAACCATGGCTTTAACTATGCAGACCTTTGTTGACAAGGTGATGTCTCTGCTTTTTAAGATGCTGTCTAGGTTTGTCATTGCTTTTCTCCCAAGAAGCAGGCGCCTTTTAATTTCGTGACTGCTGTCACCATCTGCAGCAATTGTGGAGCCCAGGAAAGTAAAATCTCTCACTGCCTCCATTTCTTCCCCTTCTATTTGCCAGGAGCATTGTCTTATACATGGCAAAATTTGGTAATGATTTGTAACACTCTGCAAACTGCTTTATTTCATCCAAATGTTATACAGTGGAACCTTGTTGTAGTGGTTCAAGGGGTTGCTCGTGCGTAAGCCGGTGCCCACACCTGACTGGGTTGCCTAAGTGAACCTTTTCTGTCCGGACAGCCACTCACCCATGGCTGTCTCAATCGCTGGCAGAATCCATCAGTGGGCGTTTCTTAAACTTCTTCCAGCATAGAAGTTCTTTCACGCCCAGTCGCCTCCTACTTTCCCTGCGCAGAAGCCTTCTGCGCAAGGAAGGCGTAGGCAGCGGAGGACCCTTCCTCCCCCCACTGGTCCCAGGCAAGGAGTCATGTGACTCCCTCTCAGATTCCCCCATCTGCCCCCCTTCTCCACTGGAGCTGAGCTGATTCCCTTCCTCAGAAGATGGGGTGCCTCTCCCAATCCCGGGACGCTCTCTGGGATCCCTCTGGAGCTCTCTCTCTCCCTCCGGCACTGATGGCAGTTCCCTGACACTTGTGTTATGGCAGGGATCAATTCTGGAGGCCCCACCACAACCTGAAAACGACGTGACCCAAAGCGTCACGTCTGCACATGCGTGAACAGCGCAAACCCGGAAGTAACTCATTCCGGTACTTCCGGATTTGCACCGGTCGCAAACTAAGGCTGATGTAAGCCGCGGGCAATGTTACCCAAGGCTCCACTGTAATATCATTAAACTTTGTACATCAAGTGACACATTTCAGTGACAAAGTTGAACCTGTGTCTGACACTGGTTATGCTTTATTTCCTGTGTATCATTGAACATTTACATTTTTAAAAAAATGTAATATAAACACTGACAACTGGGAAGTACTGGCCTGCGACCGCTCTAGTTGGAGAACAGCCTTTACCAAAGGTGTCATGGGCTTTGAAGACACTCAAACTCAGGACGCAAGGGAGAAATGTGATAAGAGGAAGGCATGCTTGGCAAATCCTCACTGTGATCAACTCCCACCCGGAAATTGGCCTCCACAGTCACCTACGGACTCATTGTTAAAACCGTGTTTATGGATGACAATCTTACTTGGTCAAAATCAAAATACCTTCCAGTAGCACCTTAAAGACCAACTAAGTTAGTTCTTGGTATGAGCTTTCGTGTGCATGCACACTTCTTCAGATAACAGATATCTGAAGAAGTGTGCATGCACACGAAAGCTCATACCAAGAACTAACTTAGTTGGTCTTTAAGGTGCTACTGGAAGGAATTTTTTTATTTTGACTATGGCAGACCAACACGGCTACCTGTCTGCAATCTTACTTGGCTATGAGTAATTGCCAAAGAAGAAGAAGATCATTGAACAAATTTGAACCTGGAGTGAAGGACCCAGTTAGTGGTGATGCATTTGCCAGGATTTGGCCTGTTACGTGCTAGCATGAATTGGACCCCCAATGTAACCATGATGACATTATATTTTGTACAGGAAGACTAAACTATTGTAACAGTGATCTAGGCAGAGGAGTGTTGGAGTGAGGAATTGGATGTCTGAAACATGTGTGGCCTTGTCTCATAGTCATCAGTCATATCAATAGGAGTGTTCGTGAATTTTTCAGGAACAGTGTGGAAACATATGGAAAGTCACGCTCCATATTTGCACTCTGGAAAAGGGAGTTTGGAAACCAGCACAACCAACCACATAGAGGAGGGAGAAAGGTTGTTTTCTGCTGCTCCAGAGAAGCGGACACGGAGCAATGGATCCAAACTACAAGAAAGAAGATTCCACCTAAACATTAGGAAGAACTTCCTGACAGTAAGAGCTGTTCGACAGTGGAATTTGCTGCCAAAGAGTGTGGTGGAGTCTCCTTCTTTGGAGGTCTTTAAGCAGAGGCTTGACAACCATATGTCAGGAGTGCTCTGATGGTGTTTCCTGCTTGGCAGGGGGTTGGACTCGATGGCCCTTGTGGTCTCTTCCAACTCTATGATTCTATGATTCTAGCCTTTGGTTGTTGTTTTTATTTTGATTATGTATATTGAGGTTTTATATTCTGATTTTATTCTGTGAACTGCCCTGAGACTTGAGAGTATAGGATGGTATATAAATTCAATAAATACTAATACTAATACTAATACTAATTCAATAAATAATAATAATACTTGTCAGGGGTTCAGAGACAGAGGCACAGTTGAGGGGGGAGACGGAGAGCGACGAGGAAGAATCCCAGGACAGTGAGGAAGAGGATGACAATGACTTGAGGTCTTCCATGAGTCTCTCAAGTGAATCGGAGGATTCCCAGAAGGGGGCGCCCCTAGTCAGGCCAAGGGGGGTCACAGGGGGGACCTGCCAGGAGCAGGGAAGCAGCAGGGAAACCCCGAGTGGGAGTGGGAGATCGGGGCCGGCTTCCCAGCAGGAACGAAGTGAAGAGAGTGGGGTTCCCAGTGTGACACACGGAGCGGAGCAGGAAGGAGACAGGGGAAGGAGATCGGGGCAGGACGTCCTGCCGGAAGGGGCGGAGAGTAGTACAGGGAGTAGTGTAAGTGTCAAGAGGAAGGTCAGGGGTAGCGAACGCGCGCCAAGTTCAAATGTGGAGGCGCGCGGAAATGGAGAAAGCCCGGAGGAGGAGCCTGGCCCCAAAGCACGAAGGAGCGGGGAACAGGCATCTGAGGAATCCGCTTCAGGAGAGAGCAGGAGGGGAGGAACCCAGGGGGGCAGGAAGACCCTGCGGAAAAGGAAAGACAGGAAGAGGTGGACTAGCACAAGCCTCTTAAGCTGGTGTAGGGGCGGGACCGATTCAGAGGGGACTTCAAATGTCTAGGCTAAGAGACACGGGGCTGCGCGCCTCGGTTGTGGAACCAATAATGAACTGCAATAAACATCCTTGTATATAAGAAGAACTTGGCGTTGGTCTTTTGTGAGCTGAGACCTGAGGCAGCCCTGACAATACTAATAACTTTTTGTGAAACAACTTGTTAACTTTCATTACGCGTGAGTGAATGCACCTCTGTTCTCCTGAACATGGTTTCTCTGTTTATTATTTTTCAATACCGCCTTTTATCCAAGGCACCCGAGGAAGTTTATACAGTTGTACCTCGGCTTACATATGCTTCGGGTTACATACGCTTCAGGCTACAGACTCCGCTAACCCAGAAATAGTGCTTCAGGTTAAGAACTTTGCTTCAGGATGAGAACAGAAATCGTGCTCCGGCAGCGCGGCGGCAGCAGGAGGCCCCATTAGCTAAAGTGGTGTTTCAGGTTAAGAACAGTTTCAGGTTAAGAACAGACCTCTGGAACGAATTAAGTACTTAACCTGAGGTACCACTGTAATCTTAAAATATTAACACCCATAGTACTAAAACTGAGAGGGTCTCAATTAATACCCTCCCACCAAATTTGGGATGATAACATGGGATCATGGAGAGGTTACATGACACCAAAGAGGTCTGTGCCTTTACTGAATTTATTTTAGCACTCCTAATCAATTTCCACAATGAAAAAGAAAAATTATATTTTAAAAAATGGCACAGCCATCAGTATAGACAATAAAGTAACCTAACAAATCCAAGCATCAGGCTGCTATAGAAATGAAATGAATTAGAAAATAAAATTGTGCAAAATGAGTCTGGGTGACCCCAGATGAAAACTGCATAAAGACTAGTGTTGTTGAACAGATACATACTGGGATCAGGCAGTGGTACAACAGCATATGTCAAACATTATGCCCAAATGAACATTATGAATTCTTTTTCATCATTCAGGATTTAGGTGAAAGGAAAAAAACATTTCTGTATGTGTGGTTCCTGACTTTTGTGCTGGACATTAATTGTTATAATGTAAAAGTATGTTAAAAATCAGGTGCCTTCTTTAGTTTTCGTTGCTCCTTTGTATTCAGATCAGGCCTGTGTAGAATAATGTAGCACTTGGGAAAGAAGATGCAGCCCAGAAGCCCAGCACTGGAGGCTAAGATAGAGAAGACCTGAACAGCTACCATGTATTTCCCCTTGGTGCTCAGGTAGGTGGGCACAAAGGACACCCAAACACTGCAGAAGACCAGCATGCTGAAGGTGATCAGCTTGGCTTCATTGAAGGCCCCAGGCAGCTTCCTGGCTAGGAAAGCCACTGTGAAGCAGATGGCAGCCAAGAAACCCATGTAGCAGAGGGAACTATAGAACAGGGCAATGGATCCTTCATTGCATTGCAAGACAATCTCTCCAGCGTGGGAGTGCAGGTCAGACTCTGGGAACGGTGGGGAAAGTCCCAACCATAAGGTGCAGATAGCAACTTGGACAGTGGAACAAGAAATGACAATGGAGTTGGCCAAACTCTTTCCCAGCCATCTCCTCACCCTGTTCCCTGGCTTAGTAGCTAGGAAGGCCAGCACTACAGTGATGGTTTTAGCCAACACAGAAGAGACGGCAACTGAGAAGATGATGCTGAAGACTGTTTGTCGGAGAAAGCAGGTCATTTTCCTTGGCTGGCCTATGAAGAGGAAGGAGGACAGAAAGGAAAGCAGGAGGGAGACAAGGAGGATGTAGGAGATGTCCCTGTTGTTGGCTTTGACTATGGGAGTGTCAAAGTATTTGATGAAGATTCCTAGCACTATCACTGTGGTTAAGGACAATAGGAGGGCAAAGGAAGTTAGGAGGATCCCTAAATATTCTGCATAAGCGAGGAAGACGGTTATCTTGGGTACACATTTATACTGGGCCTTGTTTGGATGGTGATCTTCTAGACACTTGGTGCAATGCTCTGCATCTGCAAAGAAGAAGAGTAATGTTTAATAGAGCTTTTCATTGGGTTCAGCCAAGGCCCTGAGCCATATCCACCCTATTTGACGGGATTATGTTGGCATTCAGGTTGTGTTGAGACAGTCACATATCAATGTGGGTCAGGTTGGGTGGCCCAGAGTAATCAGGCTGTTTCTGTGGAGAAAGCCACTTTGCAAAGCAACGTTGGTCCAATCTATGACTCCTCTCAACAGCTGTTGAACATATGCATCAATTGTATGGTGTATAGGGGCTCATTCCAATTGGCGTCCCTGCAGAAAAGTCGCATATGAAGGGGAACCCTACAAAACAGACCCTGCTGCTTTTGGTTGGGTAGGACAGAAGGAGGCAAACTGTCTACTTCCTTGCCTCCAACCATCCGTATACTGTTTTTAATTAGAATGGGGGGCTTTTATTCTATAAAGTTCTCCCAGTATGCCCCACAGAGAGCCTCAAGGTCCATAAATAGCAACATCCTAGAGGTCCCGGGCCCTAAGGAAGTCAGATTAGCCTCAACCAGAGCCATGGCCTTTTCAACACTGGCTCCGGCCTGGTGGAACGCTCTGCCTCATGAGACCAGGGCCCTGCAGGATCTGATTTCTTTCCGCAGGGCCTGTAAGACAGAGTTGTTCCGCCTGGCCTTTGGCTTGGAGCCAATTTGATTCCCTCCCCCTCTTTCTTTTTTCTTTCTCTTCCTGTGATGAGGCTGCATTTTAATATTTTAATGTTTCAATATTTTAATTGTTGTATTCTAATCTTGTTTTTAAGTTGTATTCATTCAACTTGTTTTTATTATTGCTTGTTAGCCACCCTGAGCCCGGCCTTGGCAGGGGAGGGTGGGATATAAATAAAAATTATTATTAAATATTAACTAATCTGTGAACTAATTCAAGATTGGATCTAAGGTGGGTGTGGGTGGGTTCATCAGGTTGGCCTCTAGCTTATCAGACCAATGGGGGGGGGCTGTTTTGAGGCCATGGGGTGTATCAGGGAACTATGCTGAGGCCTAATAATCTACCGTAGTTCCATAACAGATTTCTGTAAAACATGCACATCTGGATTCAGAATTTATACCAAAGAGCCTGAAAAGGCAAGTGGCTGTGAGATGACAACATGTAGTAAGGCTGAGGAGCAGGGGTGGCTGGCAGGCATTTAGTGATTTAGGTATTTCTATCAGACTTTTCAAAGAAGCTTAATTCACACACACACACAAATGTGTGAGAGAAATACAGTGAGACCTTAGTCCTTGAACTTAATCCATTTCAGAAATCCATCCGACTCCTGAAATGTTTGAAAACCAAGGCATGGCTTCAGATTGGCACAGGCGCCCCAGAAACAATAGCCGACAACCGCATTTGGCTTCTGAAAAACGTTCAAAAACCGGAACACTTACTTCCGGGTTTTTGGCGTTTGGGAGCCAATTTGTTCGTCAACTAAGCCGTTCGAGAACCAAGGTTCCACTGTACAAGTATATAGAGGCACCACCTTCTCAAGAGGATTGAGGGGACATCCTAAACATTGGGGGGTGGCCCCCTCAAAAAAAGATTGGGCCCCCACAGTGTTTCAGCTCCCCGGAGCCTTGAAAGTATATATCAAAACAATAGCATGAACACAATTAAAAATACAAAATTTCAATGAAATATATGAAACTTAGGAAACAGGAAGCCCAACACTGAAGCTCCCAGTCAAAAGTGACTTCATGGGTCATCCATTTCACCTCCTGCCTAAATCAAGAATTCTACTGCACTTGAAGCATACTAGCCCATCCTACCTTGAAATGCTTTTAGAAGATGCCTGACTGGATTCTTCCCCAAGGGCTTCCCTTTCTGCTGGTGTCACCCACCTTCCTGAGTGGAGATCGTCCCTTTTGCACAAGGAATGCAGTCATAGCAGCAGATTGGCTTTCCTTCCTGAATCACTTTGACAAATCCAGGTGCACAACTTCCCACACACCGGGAAGTAGGAAGTGTCTAAGAATAAAGACAAGGCGGGTCAATGAAAACGTGTTCAGGGTAATGTAACAATGTAAATAAGACGTAGGGTTGGGAAGGGCCTAACTGGACCTTTAGCCCCAGGTTCAACTTGAGCCTTGCATTTTTAAAGTATAGTAAGTTTAATGCGAATTTTGCAATTAAATCGAACCCTGCAAGGCTGAAACAACCACCACGTTGCTTGAGACACAATATGTTGCACGGTAACATAAAACTGGGTCTTCTCTGTTGCACACCCCAGCTGTAAGAATAGATCAGGGGTCAGCAAAATTTTTCAGCAGGGGGCCGGTCCACTGTCCCTCAGACCTTGTGGGGGGCCGGACTATTTTTTTTTGGGGGGGAGAACAAATTCCTATGCCCCACAAATAACCCAGAGATGCATTTTAAATGAAAGGACACATTCTAGTCATGTAAAAACACCAGGCAGGCCCCACAAATAACCCAGAGATGCAATTTAAATGAAAGGACACATTCTACTCATGTAAAAAACACGCTGATTCCTGGACTGTCTGTGGGCTGGATTTAGAAGGCGATTGGGCCGGATCCAGCCCCTGGGCCTTAGTTTACCTACCCATGGAATAGATGTTTCTGTCAGTTTGCATTTCTTAGTACAGAAAGTATTGATCTGATGTGTAGAGATCTTTCCTATTCTAATTAATTCAAGAGGGTTCTGGGTGAAAGAAACAAGCAGAAGGTTCGTGATGTTTGGGTTATTCCTTCAGAGAAGCTGAGTACAGCTGGCTTAAACTGGTTCTGTTATCTCTTTCAGTCAAGGTAATGCTGACTATAAAAGTAGGGCCAGAAGGAGCCAAGGTTTCACTTTCTCTTTCCATCTCTTTTTCTTCTGGTGTGGTGTTCTGTATACAGTGGTACCTCGGGTTAAGAACTTAATTCATTCCAGAGGTCCATTCTTAACCTGAAACTGTTCTTAACCTAAGATAGCACTTTAGCTAGTGGGGCCTCCCGCTGCCTCCTTGCTGCCGCTACCGAACAATTTCTGTTCTCATTCTGAAGCAAAGTTCTTAACCCAAGGTACTATTTCTGGGTTAGCGGAGTCTGTAACCTGAAGCGTCTGTAACCTGAAGTGTCTGTAACCCGAGGTACCACTGTATCGTACACTTATAAAAGCTTAAGGAACATACAATGAAAAGAAATATATGATTGCCCCCCCCACCTGATTGAACCACTTTGGCCACACAATGGCCTCCTGGTCGATGGAGCACTTCAGGTCTGGCGATCCCTGTCTGTCAATACTCCCAAACTTCACTCTGAGGACGGACCTATTGGGGAACACTACCCAGTTCACTATGTCCAGGTCAGCTACCAGCTCCCCGTTCTCGTCCAAATACACTAAGTCCATGGAAGCATTGTAGAACTGGGAATTTCCTAGGAAAGGATGGAGCTAGAATGGTAGAGAAAAGAGCAGCATTTAGAACACTGACTATCCATTTCTGCCTATTTCATGCTTGGAGCAGCTCTGATTTTGGGCTGGTTGCAGACTCAAGTAGCTCAGTCAATTATGGTTCTCTCAGTTTCTCATTTTTTCCAATCTTGAATTCCGTTCTCTATGCACTTCATCCAGCTTCATCATTCATCATTTTAGTGCCCATTTCTTCTAATGGACACTTCTTTGTATTTGGGTTTGGCTAATATATACACACTACGATATATATTTTCTCTAGTATATTCATTTTTTATGCACACCTGCCCCAATATAAGCGTTTTTGTAAGCACTGGTTGGAGAACTGCATCAAACAAAAACTAATAAAAGTGGGAATTTCAAAGGATGGCTGTGCTTCCCTTCTTGAATTGTTTCTGAAAGTATGGATTAGGTAGGTTTCCCCCTTTTAAATCAAACTAAAACAAATTTCTAATATGGACTCACAGTCTGGGGAATGTTATCCCCCCTGCCCAAAAGAACTCCAGGTAACAGGAGTGATTGGGACTGTTACCAGAAGGGTTGTGTCCTCTGAGGCCAGTGTAACGGAGCAAAAATTGGAACAGAAAATGGGTTTGCAATTTTTCACTTTACCACTCCACATTCTCTAGTGTTGAGGAGCTCTCTATGTCCTAAACCAGGGATTCGCAAACTTTTTCAGACTGTGTATGATGGAAAAGAAAATACTATACCTGCCATGGCTGTAGCCTTTGAGCTTCCACTCTCCCCCTCACCCTTTGCTTAGATCTAGATGAATATGCAGCATTTAAGGCATGTGCCATGGTTTGGACAGCATTGTAGATTCTGTGGCAGTCCAGAGAAAGGCTTCTTTGCAGATCATCTTGGGGCAGCAGCAGTTCCTGTTTCTCTCTCTCTCTGCATCTTGTCCAGCCTTTCACTGACAATGCATCCTTTAAATAGGAACAACGAAAAGCTTTGTCCCAAAACTGCTTGATAGCAATGAAAAAGGGCTCAAAGTCATCATATTTGGTCCTTTCATTTGTCTCAATAAAGAAGGAAAAAATACCACGGATTTGTTGGAAAGATAAGCCACTGTACATCAACTCCAAGGAGACATCCCACATAGCTGTTGTGATCCAGATTTTCCCAACGAGGGATTTCATCTTAAGAGCATTTTGTACAATTAGTATTCCATCTAAGAAATAAGTCATCTCTGCATAGTAAACAAATACATGGACTTGTCTCCACTTGAGGAATGGAAGCAAATCTGTCCGTATTGTATTTGTATTCAGTCCTTGGATGGTTAGTGAGATGACAACACAAACATCACTTCGGGTGAGCACAGGTGTCAAGGTCTTCATGAACCTCTCTCCATCGTCCGTGTCTGGAGCAATGAGACCAATCAATGTCCATCTGAAGTGATGGAGCAGCTTGACAATCCCTGGGTACAGGGCTTCTTCTTTGGGGACCATCCGGTAGAAAAAAGGATACTGCTTCTTATCATTTAGAACATTAGAGACAAAAGCATAACTGACCTGGGAAGGAATGGAAGATTTGTGACTCATTTGAGTTCAAATCAAGGCCCAAATATTTCCAACCCCTGCACTGGAATAATATTAGAAACATAGAATTGTGGAATTGGATGGGACCTTGAGGGTCATCTAGTCCAACCCCTGCAATGAAGGAATCTCAACTAATGCATCCTCGACAGATGGCCAGCCAACCTCTGCTAAAAAAACCTCCAAAGAAAGAGAGCCCACTGTCTTCCAAGGGAGTCCATTCTACTGTCAAACAGCTCCTACTTTCAGAAAGTTATTCCTAATGTTCAGTTGGAATCTCCCTCATTGGTTTGGGTTCTACCACCTGGAGCAGCAGAAAGCAAGCTTGCTCCATCTTCTATATCCTTTAGATATTGGAAGATGGCTATCATATTGAAATAATCATACACAAACATCATATCGAAATGTCTAAAAGAGCTTGCGCATGTAATCCCAGAGCCTCTGTCTATAATCTTTGAGAATTCTTGGAGAACAGGTGAGGTCCATGCAAACTGGAGGTGGGCAAATGTTGTCCCCATCTTCAAAAAGGAGGTAACTACCAACCAATAGGCATGACATCGATACCAGGGAAGGTCCTGAAACAGATAATTCAACAATCTGTCTGTGAGCATTTAAAAAAGGATGCTGTGATTACTGAGGTAACTGTTAGGGTGAATTTGTAACTGGTTTACTATCCAAACCCAAAGAGTGCCCATTTATAGTTCTTCATCAACCTGGAAAAAAGTAACAAGCAGGGTGCTGCAGGGTTCTGTCCTGGGCCTGTTGTTGTTCAATATCTTTATAAATGACTTGGATGAAGGAACTGATGGAGTGCTCATCCAATCTGTAGATAGGAGAACTAGGCCCAAACTAACAAAATGAATTTCAATAGCAACAAATGTAAGGCTCTGCACTTAAGGAAGAAGAATCAGCTGCACAAATATAAGATGGGGGACACCTGACTTTAAATATAATAAATATAAGATGGGGGACACCTGACTTTAAATATAATAAATATAAGATGGGGGACACCTGACTTGCTAGTAGTACATGTGGAAAGGATCTGGGGTAGCTTGTGATCTTAGTAGACCACAAGCTTAACACGTAACAACAGTAGGATGCATTTTTAATGTATTTTTAACTGTTTTTATTTTGTATTTTTCTTTTTCTTTTTCTATTTTTATTGTAATATGTTAAAAAATCTCAATAAATATCTTATTTAAAAAAAACACAGTAGGATGCAGCAGCAAAAAAGCTCATGCTATTCTCGGCTGCATCAACAGAAGTATAGTGTCCAGATCAAGGAAAGTAATAGTACCACTCTATTCTGCCTTGGTCAAACCACACCTGGAATACTGTGTCCAATTCTGGGCACCACAAATTAAGAAGGATGTTGACAAGCTGGAACATGGGCAGAGGAGGGTGGCCAATATGACCAACGGTCTGGAAACCAAGAGTTATGAGAAATGGTTGAAGGAGCTGCATATGTTAAGTCTGGAAAAGAAGAGACTGAGAGGAGATATGATAGCCATCTTCAAATATCTCAAGGGCTGTCACATGGATAATGGAATGAGCTTGGCTCTTTACTTAATGTCCGTCCCCCAACCAAACACTAAAGCTGGTATAAATGGAATAATAATGTCTGATGGCATTTTGATGAGGATAATGCCATGTGGATGTTGAAAAACATGTATGAGGAACATCAAGTCCATCATAAAATGTTGTATGGAAGCATCCATAGTCTTGTTTTGAAACTGTGCGAAAATATATATGAGTAGAGATGACTATGTGAGAGAAGAAAGATATATTTCTGTCCTCCAAGAGCAGTGAAATCTATTTCAATTCACCAACAATTCTCTGTTTTAAAAAGTATCTCTTTCCAGCATCACTTTGAATATACAAATGCCCCACCTGTCTCCATTCCTACCTGTGGAATTTTATATGTGCTCAGCAAGCTTGAAATCCAGATGGAGTTTTGAGAGCCAGCCCCTTCCAAAACAGTGAATACATTAGTCTGTCTACCACAGTTGTAGTTTGGAATATTTGCCTGCCCAGGAGACAGCAGGTCCAGCAAGGCATCATAGGTCACCCTTCCATCAAAAAAGTTCTCATGGATGCTATAGCCCAGGGTGATGTTGGGTAAGAGCTTGGGATTCCGATTGATCTCTTGGATGGAAAACACAAAGGACGAGAGCTGCCAGTATTTTGTGGTTCCTTTCCTACAAAAATGTACATATCAGATCATCCTTGAGCATTCAGTGAACATATCAGGTTTAACTCTGGCTGTTTTACAAGCTTTTACAGATAAGAGGAGTTTGGATTTGATATCCCGCTTTATCACTACCCAAAGAAGTCTCAAAGTGGCTCACATTCTCCTTTCCCTTCCTCCCCCACAACAAACACTCTGTGAGGTGAGTGGGGCTGAGAGACTTCAGAGAAGTGTGACTAGCCCAAGGTCACCCAGCAGCTGCATGTGAAGGAGCGGAGACGCGAACCCGGTTCGCCAGATTACGAGTCTACCACTCCTAACCACTACACCACACTGGCTCCCTCTTGATGATTCACCCTCTTGCCAACATTTTATTTTCTTAACTTTCCATTTCCCTGACCATTGTCTCCTCCATTTGTTCTCATTATATGGGACGCATGCAATGGAGTCTAGTGTACTCTATAGTGCAGATCAAGCGAAGTCATAGCAACTGCACGCTCATGCGCACACATGAGCTTACTTGCCCCTCCCCCAATATTTTATTCAAGTTGGCACCCCTGCTTACAATGTGAAAAATGAATAACTGCAACATAACAAAACGACGAAGAAAAACAAAAAAAATTGCAACCATACAGAACCATTTCTGCATAAATCACAATATCTAAAATCAAGATGTAAAAAACCCCAACAGCAACATCCCCTGCTCCCACGACAACCCTGCCAAACAACACTGCAGCCCAAGTCTGTTCAGCATCCTCAGCTTTTGTAGCTGGTATCAGTCAGCACCCAACCACCTGGCCAGGTGCGAAGAAGAAGAAGAAGAAGAAGAAGAAGAAGAAGAAGAAGAAGAAGAAGAAGAAGAAGAAGAAGAAGAGTTTGGATTTGATATCCCGCCTTTCACTCCCCCTTCAGGAGTCTCAAAGCGGCTAACATTCTCCTTTCCCTTCCTCCCCCACAACAAACACTCTGTGAGGTGAGTGGGGCTGAGAGACTTCAGAGAAGTGTGACTGGCCCAAGGTCACCCAGCAGCTGCATGTGGAGGAGCGGAGACGCGAACCCAGTTACCCAGATTACGTGACTACCGCTCTTAATCACTACACCACACTGGATAGGAAGGAAGGAAGGGAGCAAACAGGAAGCAAAGCACCCATAATTCCATGGCTTACCAAAGAAAGCTGGTAGAGGGAGTGCTGTTGAAGCTATGAGCTCGAAATAAAGTATTTGTGGCAGAGATGACCCCGCTGATGAACTGGTCTCCTGGCCTGTAATAATTAGCTGAGTCTATTCCATCCCTTTTCAAAGTAAGAGGGCACCTTGTATTTTGTATCACGCAGCCTGCGTAAGGCAGTAGCAGCAGCAGAACCAGGGCCATGCTGGGTCTTCCTGGAAGTGCTGCCTCCTTTATGGCAGCTCTCCTACGATGAATTAGAAGAATCGTTGGAAGAAGCCAAAGCTTTTGTTGCAGTGATTATGGCGGTTCAGTAGCTTTCTTGATGGAGCCCAGCCAAGGAATCACAAAGGGCAGAGTTATTATGTCCTCCATCTCAGCCCAGGCTTTCGGTGGCACAGGAGATGTTTGTGTGGCTCAGATGCAAGACATCACCTCGTATTGTTCTAATTTCCAACGTGTCTTTTAGCAGACTCGAAGTTGATCTGGACAAATCTCTTGGGCTTTAGTGCAAAGTATCAGCACCCCTCTCCCCATGAATCACTATTATTTTGATAATTATAAAGGGAAGAAGTATCACTTCTGTGACACTCTGAACTCCTTATGCAGCTCCACCTGCAGGTGTGGCGCTGGAGGAAAAACATGTTTGTAAAAAAGGTTGACATCTGGCTCCAAATTCTGACATGATCATGCCCAACTTTGGTGAAATAAGACATTCGTAGGAGTCAAAGTTCAATGTTTCCTTTTAGGATTTACCTGAACTATCATGGGCAACTGCATGACATCTGGCAGAGGCCTGTTGCCTACTTATGTTGGTATATTACTTCTTTTAAAGCAACTCTCTCCCCCTCCCCCAAGGAAAAAGGATCAAGAGGAGGTTTGACATAGAAAAACAGGATTTCCTTTTCCTCACTTAGAGCAAAGCTTCCTGGTTTAGCACAATGGGCTTGGGGGATTTCCATATAGCTGTTTATTGTGCCTTCAGCACGGCATATACTTTTGTGTCTTCACAATGTGAAGTAATGGTTAGAGTGCTGGAATAGGGCCTGGGAGGCTAGGGTTCAAATCCTCACACAAGCTCCCTCTAGTGTTTCTGCCTCCCTACGGCTTGTATGACTTGTTTGTTGCAGCAGCCCAGGCTACAAGATCTCCACCGAATGCAGTGTTTGGGTGTCTTTTCTGCCCACCTACCAGAGCACCAAGGGGAAAGACATGGTAGCCGTGCAGGTCTTCTCTATCTTGGCCTCCAGTGCTGGACTTCTGGGCTGCATCTTCATCCCCAAATGCTACATTCTTGTACTGAGGCCTGATCTGAATACAAAGGAACACCTCTCAACAAAAACTAAAGATAGCACCTGACTCTGAAAATATTATTTTATAGCTGGACGGCAGGGTTGCAGTAATGGAACTGCAATACTTCTAATTTAAATGTAGCTTCACACATGGTAAATCACCCCTGATGAAATTTATTTAAATTATTTATTTCATAAAATTCACATTCCGCTTCATTGTAGAAAAAATAATAATCTCAGAGCAATTTCCATAAGGGTAAAGCAATAAAATTACCATTTTATTTATTTTATTTTATTTATTTACAAAAAGGTAAAACCACAATAGAGTAAACCAGGCATAGGCAAACTCGGCCCTCCAGATGTTTTGGGACTACAATTCCCATCAACCCTGACCACTGGTCCTGTTAGCTAGGGATCATGGGAGTTGTACTTTTGTCCTTTTGGTGTACCAACCTCCCCGCTGCACCAAGGATTCCCTGCCCGAGCTGCTTCAGGTCGTGGAAGATGTGCTTCTGGAGACACCTAGTTTGGTTGCCCTAGGGGATTTTAACATCCATGCCGACACAACCTTACAAGGGGTCGCTCGGGACTTCGTGGAAAGCACCAAGGGGCTGTCCCTGAATAAGTTTGGCCCAACTCATAGCCGCGGACATGCCTTAGACCTGGTGTTCACCTCTAGTGATGTGGGTGATCTGACACTAAGTAAAAAGTGAAACGAAATAATGGCTATGGTCAGATCACCTCCTGGTGCAACTGGACTTCTCCGCGACCCTTCCCCTCTGCAGGGAGGGGGGACCAATTTGGATGGTCCGCCCCCGCCACTTAATGGGTCCAAATGGTTTCCAGAGAGTGGTAGGGGATGCTTTACCCCATGTTGATAGCTTTTCAGCTGATTCCCTGGTGACCCATTGGAATACAGAGTTAACCAGGGCTATTGACTGTCTGACTCCAAAGCGCCCTCTCTTATTGCATGGAGCCCAGACAGCCCCATGGTTTCCCCCGGAGCTGAGGGCGATGAAACAATCACTGAGATGGCTAGAGCACCGGTGGCGGAAAGCTCACTCTGAATCGTACCAGACATGGGTTAGAGCTCAACATCGAGCCTACCAAGTGGCGACGGCGACAGCAAAAAGGACTTTCTTTGCTACCTCTATTGCATCTGCAGAAAACAGCAGCAGGAGACTCTTTAAGGTGGTTCGCAATCTATCGGAACCACCTTTGTCATTGGGGCCTAGTAGGGACCCCACAATCTCCTGCAATGCTTTTGCAAAGTTTTTTGCAGATAAAGTCGCTCAGATTCAGAAGGAGGTAGACTCCACCGTGGGAGCAGGGCCAGGGCGGGAGAGTGCTGGAGTCCTGTCTAGTCATGGGATCAATTTCAATCTGTTACTTCCGAGGATGTGGACAGGCTGCTTGAACGAGTGAAACCAACCACCTGTCTTCTTGATCCTTGTCCTTCCTGGCTGATAAAAGCAAGCCGGGAAGGGCTGGGCGATGGGTTCTGTGGGGTGGTAAATGCTTCACTCTGTGAGGGAGCCTTCCCAGGTCCCCTGAAAGAGGCGGTCATTAAACCGCTTCTTAAAAATACATCCTTAGACCCGGCCAGTATGGCCAACTATCGCCCAGTCTCAAATCTTCCATTCTTGGGCAAGGTGATTGAGCGGGTGGTTGCTGAACTACCCCAGGCACGCCTGGAGGATGCGGACCATTTGGATCCCTTCCAGTCGGGATTCAGGCCTCATCATGGGACTGAAACTGCCTTGGTCGTGCTGGTCGATGATCTCCGGCGGGCTAGGGACAAAGGTGAGAGCTATTTCCTAGTTCTCCTGGATCTCTCAGCGGCTTTTGATACCATGGACAATAACATCCTTCTGGACCGTCTAGAGGGGCTAGGAGCTGGGGGCACTGTTATACAGTGGTTTCACTCCTTCCTCCTGGGCCGTGTTCAGAAAGTGGGGGGGGGGGGAATGAATGTTCAGACCCCTGGGCTCTCACTTGTGGGGTGCCTCAGGGTTCTGTCCTCTCCCCCATGCTTTTTAACTTGAAGCTGCTGGAAGAGATTATCAGGGGTTTTGGGCTGAGTGTTCATCAATATGCAGATGACACCCAGCTCTACCTCTCCTTTAAATCAGAACCAGTGAAGGCAGTGAAGGTCCTGCGTGAGTGTCTGGAGGCAGTTGAAGAATGGATGGCAGCTAACAGATTGAGGTTGAATCCTGACAAGACAGAAGTACTGTTCTTGGGGGACAGGGGGTGGGCTGGTGCGGAGGACTCCCTAATGCTGAATGGGGTAACTGTGCCCCTGAAGGACCAGGTGCACAGCCAGGGAGTCATTTTGGACTCACAGCTGTCCATGGAGGAACAGGTTAATTCTGTGTCCAGGGCAGCTGTCTACCAGCTCCATCTGGTACGCAGGCTGAGACCCTCCCTGCCCACAGACTGTCTTGCCAGAGTGGTGTGTGCTCTAGTTATCTCCCGCTTGGACTACTGCAATGCGGTCTACGTGGGGCTACCTTTGAAAGTGACTCGGAAACTGCAATTAATCCAGAATGCGGCAGCTAGACTGGTGACTGGGAATGGCCGCAGAGACCATATAACACCTGGGAGATCTGCATTGGCTCCCAGTACATTTCTGAGCACAATTCAAAGTGTTGGTGCTGACCTTTAAAGCCCTAAACGGCCTCGGTCCTGTATAACTGAAGAAGCGTCTCCACCCCCATCGTTCAGCCTGGTCACTGAGGACCAGTGCCGAGGGCCTTCTGGTGGTTCCCTCACTGCGAGAAGTGAGGTTACAGGGAACCAGGCAGAGGGTCTTCTAGGTGGTGGCACCTGCCCTGTGGAATGCCCTCAGAGCAGATGTCAAGGCAATACGCAACTATTTTACTTTTAAAAGACAACTGAAGGTGACCCTGTTTAGGGAAATTTTTAATGTTTGATGCCGTTTTGTGTTTTTAATATTTGGTTGGAACCCGTCGAGAGTGGCTGGGGAAACAAAGTCAGATGGGCGGGGTATAAATAATAAATTATTATTATATTATTATTTTTTTAAAGTGGGGGCAGAGAGAGTGCTAAAGAAAGAGGGAGGATTGACCAATGCAACTGCCGCTGGGAGGTTTCTGCTGTGTTTCGAACGGCATTTCAGGAGTGACTTTGGTTTGGATGCTTGAAAACTAGCCACGAGTATGTGCGAGAGGGAAAAGAGTCCGGGGGAATTGGCCAGGATTGGGCTGGGGAGTGTTGAGAGAGTGACAGGGCCTCCCCGCCTATCTCCCCCCACCCCTCCTCTTTCCTTTTGCCCATGGCCAGGCTGAACATATGATAAGAACTGAATTAGGAAGGGAGTTGAGAGACAGACCAATAGCTGCTGCCAGTGGGAGTATCTTGTGATTCACATGTAAGAGGCTTGAGAATTGCTGGTTGTTTCTTTCTTTCAGTGCGACAGCCCCCCCCCCCCAGTTAGACCCAACTTGGTGAGCCTGCCCTGTACAGAAACAACCGTTGCCAAGAAGGAAAGACCAGCAGCTGCCAATGGCCAGTTTGATGGATGACCCTGCAATAAACCAGCACTTCCAAAACATGAAGTACAAAAGGTCTGTGACTAGTGGTGAGTTATTATGCATTGATTTTTATTGATACCAGGCAGACACATTTAAGGTACACATTTTTGTTGAAGACATTCTTATTTAGACAGGCTCACTAAGATGTTCATAAAGCTTGTACGAGTTTTTAATTTGTTTTAGTTGATTCTATTGTGGTTTCACCTTTTTGTAAATAAAATGATAATTTTATTGCTTTATCCTTTTGGAAACTGCTTTGAGGTTTTTCTACAATGAAGTGGAATGTCAATTTTATGAAAAAAATAAATTTAATAAATTCCAACAAGTGTGATTTATCATGTGTGAAGTTACATTTAAATGAGAAGCACTGCAGTTCCATTACTGCTGCAGTGCAGTTCAGCTATAAAATAATATTTTCAGAGTCAGGTGCTATCTTTAGCTTTTGTTGTGAGATGCTCCTTTGTATTCAGATTAGGCCTCAATATGATAATGTAGCACTTGGGAAGGAAGATGCAGCCCAGAAGCCCAGCACTGGAGGCCAGGATAGAGAAGACCTGCACAGCTACCATGTATTTCCCCTTGGTGCTCTGGTAGGTGGGCACAAAGGACACCCAAACACTGCAGAAGACCAACATGCTGAAGGTGATCAGCTTGGCTTCATTGAAGGCCCCAGGCAGCTTCCTGGCTAGGAAAGCCACCGTGAAGCAGATGGCAGCCAGGAAGCCCATGTAGCCAAGGACAGTGTAAAACATGGCAACAGATCCTTCATTGCATTGCAGGATGATCTCTCCAGCCTGGGAGTGCATGTCAGAGTCTGGGAAAGGGGGAGAGATGCCCATCCAGATGGTGCAGATGACAACTTGAACACCAGAACAGGAAATGACAATGGAGTTGGCCAGACTCTTCCCCAGCCATCTCCTCACCTTGTTCCCGGGTTTTGTGGCCATGAAGGCCAGCACCACAGTGATGGTTTTAGCCAGTACAGAAGACACGGCAACTGAGAAGATGATGCTGAAGGCCGTTTGTCGGAGAAGGCAGGTTAATTTACATGGCCACCCAATGAAGAGGAAGGAGGACAAAAAGGAGAGCAAGAGAGAGATGAGGAGGATGTAGGAGAGGTCACGATTGTTGGCTTTGACAATAGGAGTTTCCAGGAATTTAATGAAGATTCCTATCACAGAGACTGTGGTGACAGACAATAAGAGTGCCATGGAAATCAAGAGGACCCCCAAAGTATCTTCATAGGCTAGGAAGCTGATAATTTTGGGGACACATTGATCTTGGTCCTTGCTCGGATGCTCATCTTCTGGACATTTGTTGCAATGCTCTGCATCTGCAATAAGCAAGAGAGACCATTGTCATGGTATCTCTGTTCCATCTATAATATTGATCTAGACTCTTCAAGATTGCTTGGAACATCATTCTGGGTGGCAGCTTAGACCCATAGCATAGAATTTTCCAAATTATGCAAATCAGACTCCAAGGTGCACATTGAGATTTCACCCTCCCTGTGTTTACTTCTACTGAATATGTACCTTTTGGATCAGACGCCTATGGTTGGTGGGACATGCCACCAACTGTCATGCCACACATTGCTTTTCATGCCCACCTCCTCCTCCAGGTTCATCCATCCAGCTCATTAATCGTGAAGTTAGCATTTGTTTTGCTAATCTGCAGAAATAATGTAGGATCACACTTCCCCATTTCTGGAAATTAAACAAACATACAGAAACATACCCCAAATTATGTCTGTGCTCTCCTGAAAGTGCTTCTTTTCTCCCTGGCATCCCTTACCTTCCCGAGTGGAGAAGGTCCCTTCCGCACATGGTGCACAACCATAACAGCACAATGGCTTTCCTTCCTGAATCACCTTGACGTATCCTGGGTGACAGCTTTTGGTGCACTGTGACTGTGGCAAGGTCTAACCATAAAGAGAAGGAAAAGTGTTAGAAATGTATCAATAAGCTACTGAACTGAGTCAAAGACATAGAAAAGGCATAGCCTTATTTCACTAGCAAATGACTCCAGTTTTTTAGGTTTGCCTGTCTCGATTCCCAGAATGGTCAGTTGTCCTTCAGAAGCTGCATTCACTAGTTTTCCACTTTTAGTTAGTGAATAAATTTTCTAAACTCATTTCTGCCTTTGGTCATATCTAATTAATTACCTAGTGTTGCCATCTGTCTGGGTTTCCCTACACATTTCCTCTTTTGGGGGCCCGGTGTGCATTTTACAAGAAATATTTGGGTTTGGATTTTTTATAAGAAATAATAATAATAATAATAATCATCATCATCATCGGGGTGGGGCACTGTGCTCTGGAAGTAAAACTGCTATATCAGAGCAAGGCTGTTGCAGTGAAGATCAGGTCGGAGCTGGGGTCCTGTTTCCGCTCAGGCTGGCAGTGGCTTGGCCTTGGGAAGCTTGGGCATGGGTTTGGGGTGTAGCCGCTGCCAGCCCAAGCCAGGGAAAGAGGTGTGCAGGTGCACCTTTTGGATTTTATTGGTATTTGGCCTATGCTTAAAAACACTGCAATGGGTAAGAGGTCTTACTGAGTGATCAACATTCTTAAATTCTCCATCCATGGCTTTTTCCACCTGTATAATCCCCTTGAGCCACACAATGCCATCCCGGTCAATGTGGAACCTGGTTTCTGGGGATGCCTGCCGCTCTATAGCTATATAGTGGTACCTCAGGTTACATACGCTTCAGGTTACATACACTTCAGGTTACAGACTCCGCTAACCCAGAAATAGTACCTCGGGTTAAGAACTTTGCTTCAGGATAAGAACAGAAATCGTGCTCTGGCGGCGCGGCAGCAGTGGGAGGCCCCATTAGCTAAAGTGGTGCTTCAGGTTAAGAACAGTTTCAGGTTAATAACGGACCTCCGGAACGAATAAAGTTCTTAACACGGGGTACCACTGTAGAAGCTATAGAAGTGGTTTCTTAGGTTTGCCCATCTTGTTCTCAGAATGGCCAGTAGTCTTTCAGAAGCTGCATTCATCAGTTTTCCACGTTTCCTTATTGAATAAATTTTCTAAACTGATTTCTGCCTCTTGTCATATCTTATTAATTACTCAGTGTTGCCATAGGTCTGGGTTTCCCCTCATATGTCCTCTTTTTGGGGCCCAATGTGCATTTTACATGGTTTTTATAAGACATTATTATTATTATTATTATTATTATTATTATTATTATTAGTCGTAGTAGTAGTAGTAGTAGTAGATAGTAGTAGTAGTATATGCTTGGGAGGGCGATGTGCTCTGGAAATCGAAGTGCAGTATCAGAGCGAGGCTGTTGCAGTGAAGATCAGGTAAGAGCTGGGGTCATGTTTCTGCTCAGACCGGCATCAACTTGGCCTTGGGTTCAGCCTTGGGCAGTTTGGGCTTGGGTTTGGGCTACTCTGCATGCCTCAGCCACTGCCACCCCAAGCCAGGACAAGAGGTGTGTGTTCGTGGCAGTGTGCCCACACGTGTGTGCCTCTTTACCAGGCTTGGGCTGGCAGCGGCTGTGGCTGTCCTCTCCCCCCCCCCTCATCACGATATGGTAACCCTAAATGACCTCTTTTACTACCCAACAAATTACTAGAGTCCATGGTTTTCCTTTCTCCCCCCTCAACTTGCCCTCATTTCCATTTCTTTATGAAGTGTTTCTATACCACCGTTTAACAACAGATCAGGACATTGTATAGAAACATAAGAACACTTATCCAACTATAAAGATGTGTACATGCTATATTCTCAAGACTAAATGTATTATAAACACATATACATGTCCTTTTATTTATGTCTTATATTCAAATAGCTTCCTATTTTGCTGATATATGTATATTCTTAAAAACATTGCAATGTGTGAGAGGTCTTACATAGCAATCAATACTGATAAATTTTCCATCCATGGCTTTCCTCACCTGGGTAAATCCCTTGAGCCGCACAATGGCATCCTGGTCAATGCGAAACCAGGTTTCTCGGGATGGCTGCCGCTCTAGACTCCCAATTTTCACTGAAGCCACTGAAGTGTTGGGCCACACGATCCAGGTCAAAATATCAAGGCTGGCTGGAAGTTCCCCATCTTTGTTCAAATACACGCCATCCATGGAAGTATTGTAACACTCAAAGTTACTTAGAAAAGGGTGGAACTAGAATGGCACACAGAGAAAATGAAGGTTATTTCAGCGCTGCTCATTTGGGGATAAATTTCCCTTCTTAATCCAGACAACACAGAGAACAGAGTAACCACAGCACAGACAGGAATCCTTCACATCAGGAGTTCAATCTGGGGGCAGGAAATGGACCCCCTGAACCTTCCCTTGGCTAGGGAGATACTATGTCATTGTCCTGGAACTTGAGGAACAGTAGACCCAAAGATGCCAAAGTGATGGTGATTTTTGCTTTGTGAAGATTTTTTTCTTGGAAAGCAAGTTGACGTCTAATGTCATTTTAAAATGTGTTGTGGAAAGAGGAGTTATTGATCCTTACATTCCCATCTTGCTCAGCAGAAGGTGAAGACAATTTATATACAGTTAAAGCTTTATATTCAGCAATGTGAATTCCCTTATTCATTCCTTTAAAAACAAACTTTGCCTCAGAACTAAACAGATATATATATATATATATATATAAAACTGATAGGCTATGAGAAGGTATTGGGTATAGACGTAGAGATGTGGAAAAATTCTGATGGAACTTAAGTTCTGAAGCTCCCTGTGAAGTTCTCTCATTTCTCTAATCTTCCTCCAGGAAGGAGAATTGATACATAACCCCATTAGAGAAGGCACTAGTAGCCTCATTCCCAGCACTGCTCAGGAATTCCAAATATCAGTGCAGTTTTAAAGCCTCAGCCCACTATATTGATTCAGAATGACACCTAATTACATTTGAATATACACACAGAGAAGAGGAGGAGGAGGAGGAGGAGGAGTTTGGATTTGATATCCTGAAGGAGTCTCAAAGCAGCTAACATTCTCCTTTCCCTTCCTCCCCCACAACAAACATTTTGTGAGGTGAGTGGGGCTGAGAGACTTCAAAGAAGTGTGACCAGCCCAAGGTCACCCAGCAGCTGCATGTGGAGGAGCGGAGACGCGAACCCGGTTCCCCAGATTACGAGTCTACCGCTCTTAACCACTACACCACACTGGCTCACCACAAAACCTGCTCCCGGAGTTCAAGATCTAGGGGTCTCAATTTGGATCCAGGGTTTGTGTTCCCTTGGAAGGAGGCACTGTGGAGACTGGTATCTGCATGCATATAATATGTATATTTCAGTGGAGCTATCAGTGATGGAAAAAGGAATACCTGCCATGGCTGTAGCCTCTGAAGCCTCCTCCTGTCTCCTCCACCCATCATTGCCACCTGCTTGGATCTGGATGAGTAAGCAGCATTTAAGGCATGTGCCACAGCATACACACTGCTATAGATGTTGTAGTTGTCTGGAGAAAGACTCTGCACAAGGATATCCAGGGGCAATTCCCCTTTTTGGTCACATCTGAGACGTTCTTTCACAGAAAACAAGTGCTTTGAAATGAAACAATCAAACACTTCCTTCCAGTAAGGAACTAAGCGACTGAAGTCAAAATTGTCGTGTTTTAGGGCAACCTCTGTCTGAATTAAGAAGGAAAAGAAACAGTGGCGGTGCTGGAGTTGTAATCTCCAGTCAGACAGTGTTGGGGTGATGTCCCACAAAGCTGTTGTGACCCAGACTTTCCCCTCACTGGACTGTAGCCACAATGTGAGTATTTGATGTATAAAGAATATCCCGCTGAAGAAAGAACGAGTCTCTGCATAGTGAACAAATACATTGACTTGTCTCCATGTGAGAAATGAATCAACGTTAATTTTCACTTCATACCGAGTCATTTCTGGGATTCTGTATGAGACGGCAGCACAAATCCCATTCGAGGTGAGCATAGGGGTCAAGGACCTCACGAACCTTTCTCCGTTGTCATTGTTTGGAGCAAAGAGACCGATCCACGTCCATCTGAAATGCAGGAGCAACTTGACAATCCCTGTGTATTGGTGGTCATCTTTGGGGAGCATCCGGTAGAAAAAAGGGAACTGAGTTTTATCATTGATGTCATGGGAGACAAACCCATAACTAACCTGGATGGGAACAGAAAAGAAAAGTGTCTTGCTTGGCTTCCGTTGAAACACTTTGTATGCATGTCTCATCCCCATATTACAGAATTTCCATATGAAATATATATATATATTTATTAATAGAGAAATTGTGCCAGTAACAATCCTAACCAGGTCTGCTTAAAAAGAAGACATAGAATTTCTTGGGAATTAGCCCAAACCCTAGTCATACTAACATTATTTCAATAGACTCTCTGTTGTATTCATTCTGTGTGGATTGGAGCGAAATTCAACACCCTGTAACCTAGAAGGATTTAGAAAGAAAGAAGGCTGTTGAAAGGACAAATAAAACTTGAGACTGACAGTAACTTTGTCCCCGAGACAGAGAAAAAGGCCATTCAAAGCAAAGTGAAATTAAAGTGCACCCCATTTCACACCTGTGGGATTTTGTAGATGCCCAACATGTTCGAAATATGGAGAGAGATTTCAGAGTCTGCACCTTCTAGGACAGCCAGCAGGTTATTCTGCCTTCCACACCTGTAGTTTGGAATACTTGCATGACCGGTATAGAGCAGCTCTACCATGGCGTCGTATGTGATTCTTGCATTGTGATAGTTCTCAAAGATATTGTAGCCCAGGGTGATGTTGGGCAAGAGCCTGGGATTCTGGTTGATCTCGTGGATGGCGAGCAGGAAGGCCAGTTTGTGGAGTAAATCTATGTCTTTACTTCTGCAAGATATCATATATTCTGTATCATCACCCTCAATTTAACAACACATGTAACTTTCCTCACTCTGGAACATGAAGGGAATTTTGAAGCAATATAAATTTAGTTTTAGGGTGATACTCATGCTCAGTCATAAACAGGTTTTTAATAGCCAACCCACCTTGAAATGTTGGGACAATCCTCACCACAAAGGCAAGGCAGATGTGTCTATCCAATAATGTAGTGGTATATTCAGACGTGACAGTGTCTGTCATGACAGTAACAGCCATGCCACCGTCTAGGATTGTACAACCTTACAAGAAAGACTTTTCATACTATGTCATGATACAATAATAAAATTGAAAATGCAACTTAAAACCAATAAACAGCAAGAGAAAAGGAAATAAGGCATTGATCCAGGGGATTTGGAGACATACACTAGGGTCCAATCTTATGGGTCAGGTAAAAGCTTTAATCTGTTATCAGAGTGTGCTATTCAAAATAAGATGGTGAAAATAGCTGGAGGGTTCATATTGCTCCCTTCCAGAATTGCATTGCAAAACAGAGACATATGAAGAGACTGGGATTTAGCAGGGAACGATGCAAGGAAATACCCACCATCTCTTTTAATGAGGTTTATAGCATTAGATTTATGGTTTCCTACCATTAAACTCATCCCCACATAATTTACTTACGGAGATATGTGGATAAAAGGATCCTGGGAGAAAGAGCCTGGTTGAGATATTCCACTTAGTGTGGGGATAATCCCACCGATGAGATGGTCTCCTGCTCTGTAAAAGTTAAAGGGATTATACTGATCTCTCACTAAATTCAAGGGACATTTTCCCTTCAGCTGCCCATAGACGTTGTAGAGCAGAAGTAGTATTATCATGGACATGTCTGAGGCTGTCACTCACTTCCCTCTCGCCCACTTGCTTCAAAGAAGCCAAAACTGAACAAAACTGCCTGCTATCAATGATTTTTCTAATACAGACAAGTCCCACCATGGCTTCTCATTCAAAGAGGGTGATATCACACTGACAGTATCCCTGCTATTTTGAAACCCCCAACCCAAGATCTCAGTGGAGTGCAACATATTTATACCTCAACCTTTTTCAGGCTTGATGTAATAAATTGCATCTTGTTGCTCCCAAATCTGGCAGTTTCTGCTAATGGTCTCAGATGTGATATTCATGGAAGTCCCTCGAGCTTTGGCAGAATTAGAGAACTAAATCACCATGATTTACACAATGATAAAGGGAAGAATTGCCTCTCCAATGGATCACAAACTCTCTATGTGGCTCCTTGCACAGGTGCTTGGGTGGAGCAAAACTTGTTTACAAAAACTCAACAATGATCCAACAAAACGAGGTTGGGATTAGAAAAAGCGGTCTGCGTTACAGTGGAGAAAAATCTACCATCCACAAAGACCTCCTGTGAAAGATTTTGGAAAAACAGAATAAACATGTTAGGATTACAAAAACAAACAAACATGAAACCAACACACCAATATTGGCACTTTATCGTTTGCTTGAATGAGAAGTAACTATTAGTCTCATGGTCAAGATTCCCAATCTCAAGGGACACTGATTCTTTGAGACCAAGCTGGTTTTGTTTGTTTGATGTATTACAGTATTTTAATATATTTTTTGGAAGCTGCCCAGAGTGGCTGGGGAAGCCCAGCCAGATGGGCGGGGTATAAATAATAAATTATTATTATTATTATTATTATTATTATTATTATTATTATTATTATTATTATTATTTTGGCTCCCACAATATCTGTTGACATAGGGCAGGGCCCCTCAGTGTTGAGGGGGTGTAGGAGGCCGAGTGTGGAGCCGAGTGTGGCTCAGTTTCAGTGGCCGGAAACACCCAGCTTGAACTCCGGTTGACCTCCCCGTCTGCATTTCCCAGCAGGATACAGGCTAGGTCGCGATCGGCGATCCTTCTCAGCGTGAGAAGGACACACCACTCTTCCCTGCTTCCCCCCCCCCCTGGGAGGGGAAAGAGATAGACAGAAATGTATTTACATGAGTGTGGCTCAGTTTCAGCAGGAAACAAGAGGAGCCGCCGGCATTAAAGCTGCTGGGCTCCATCCTCGGTCTCCTCCTGACGAAACAGCTTTGCACCTGTGTGACATCACACCCGTGTGATGCGTGATGGTCCCCCTCAATCTTGGATACAATGTTTACCATACCTAATAGCCAATCACACAATCCCACTACCCTTCTGAGAAATACGATATAGAAGCAATGCGGCAGCGAGCTGCAGCTAGCTGGAAAGCAAAACATGATGGGAATGTTGGGACTGTTCCATGGGAAGCAGAGGGACAGTCTATACACAGTGTGAAGCACCGTAATTAGCTCAGAGTGTAATATGAGCTGTACAGGAAGTACAGAAGGAGGAGTTTTACTCTCTCGGCTGTTGGAGTTTGATGAGAGCAGACGTGTTTTCTGTAACGCTGCAAGGACAGAAATAAAGACATGTAAATACATTTCTGTCTATCTGTTTCCCCTCCCTGGGGGGGTGTAGGGAAGAGTGGTGTGTCCTTCTCACGCTGAGAAGGATCGCCGATCGCGACCTAGCCTGTATCCTGCCGGGAAATGTAGACGGGGAGGTCAACCGGAGTTCAAGCCGGGTGCCTGGAGAATGGCCAGTTTCTCCTAATAATGGCTTGAATCCCAACACTCCCCACCCTCTCATTATATAAGGGTCTGGTGACTTCTGTTTCAGAGTATCTGAAGCAGTGTGCATGCACACAAAAGCTTATACCCAGAACAAACTTAATTGGTCTCTAAGGTGCTACTGGACAATTTTTTAATTTTTTCAGAAGGATTCTTTTAAAGACTTTTTTTTTTAGAAAAAAAATTTTTAGGACTTGATTCTTTTAAAGAAATTTTTTAGGGAAGAGTTTTTTTAACCCTTTTCAAGATTTTTAATTTATTTATTTCAAAATCTTTATGAATGACTTGGATGAATGAATTGAAATGATACTAATCAATTTTGCAGATGAATCCAAACTGGGAAGGGTAACTAATGCTGCCAAAGGTGGACAGAATTAGGATTTAGGATGATCAAATGAGATTGGAAAACCAAGCCCATGTTGGGATACTGCCAGGGAGATAAAGTCCATCATGGCCCCCAAGCCGGCTGCCGGACGATCCATCGACCTCCCGTAGTCACACAGTATGAGCTATTAGCGACACGAGTTTCCTGGAAATACCTTGCCACATTCCAGGGCTCATGCACACTCTTATCAGCAGATAATGCACAGCAAAAGTCGCACCCAGGAGAGCATTATTTACAAGCTTTTATTCAGCGTTGATCAGAACAAAGAAAGACATGACTGTTCTGCGTCAGTGTCTTCGACAGAGAGAGAAACGAAAGCAATAGCTAACATAAACATCCTGTGAACAGGAAATACGCAGGTTGTGACACAAACATCCCGCTCCCTTTTAAGGTGGAACGGAAATATCCTAACAGCCCAAATAAAAAATCATTATTTCAATAGGGACAAGTCTGCTTACCTTAAACGGTTAGACGGCATTGCAGTCTGGCCACAGCCCCACGTCAGCGATCCAGTGGCTGGCTGGGGAGGACTACAAGCTTGCCTGTGGATTGGCCAATGGCAGGCAAGCCTGAATCTGGGGATTCCCTAAGGGACAGGCCCAACCAGCCAATGCACATCACTTGCGTCTGCCCAAGGGGAATAAATTGAGGCCCGCCCAGCACACCTTGGTTTTCCCCTCCTATCTCCCACGCTCCGATTCCTTTTTCATTGGTTTTTTCTTTCATTTTAAAAATATTTTTTATTAATTTTTCAACAAAAATAAAGCAAACAATGACAACCACAAAGAAAATTACCCACCACATATGATAAAATGTACCCTCTGTTTCTCTACATTTCCAACACTTATAAGATCTTGTTCTACATATTTTTGCTAATTTAACCAGGGTTAGATACCACCGATACATCATTTTCATATAGTTCTCTTTCAGTAGAGTATGTGACTTCCAAAGCCTTTCCCAATCCATCATTAGTATATTATGCCCCACATCTTTCACCCATTGTATCATAACACATATGACCTGTTCCTCTTTGGTGTCCCACTCCAAGAGCAGATTGTACATTTCTGACAGCAATTTTGTCCTACCTTCTACTATTTCCCTCTGAAATCTTGACATTTCATATCTAAATCATTTCTTTTTATCATTTTTAAAAGTTTCACTTAATTGAAAATATTGGAACCAGCCTATTACTTTTTCTCTAACTTCTTCAAAATCTTTTTATTTTAATTGGTTGTCTGTTTCTGTTAACAGCTCTCTATATGTCGGTCAATTTGTCCTCATATTCACTGTTTTCAAAGATCTTGCTTCTAATGGGGAAAGCCACCATGGTGTTTTCTGTTCTAACAGATCTTTATATTTCTCCCAGACTTTAAGAATCGAGTTTCTTTTTATATGATTATAGAATCCTTTGTGAACTTTTGCCTTATGATACCATAGATACCCATGCCAACCAACTCTATTATCATGACCTTCCAAATTAATAAATCAGCATTTGTTAAATTTATCCAATCCCAGATTCAGCAAACGCATGATGCTTTATAATATAATCTTAAATCCGGTAGAGAGAAACCTCTTCTATCTTTAACATCCATTAATAATTTATGTTTAATTCTTGGGTCCCCCCCCCCTCCAGATAAATCTTCTAATGTCTTTTTGCCATTCTTTGAAACAGCTCACACTGCTTACCACCGGGATTGACTGAAATAAAAACAACATTTTTGGCAATATGTTCACCTTAATTACTGAAATTCGTCCTAATAAAGACAAACTCATCCTTCCCCAAATTTCTAAATTCCTTTTTATTTATTTCCATAATTTTTCATAATTATCTTCAAATATATTAATATTATTGACTGTCAACCATATTCCCAAATATTTAACTTTTTTATACATACTTATCTCTTCTGCTGTATCTCCTTTTTAGCTTGCTCTGAAACATTCTTCACTAAAAGCTTAGTCTTATTTTTATTCAATTTAAAACCTGATACTTGTCCAAATTCCAGTATTTTTTTCTAATACTTTTGGTAATGAGATTATAGGGTCTTCAACTGTTATTACAAGGCCATCAGCGAATGCTTTAAATTTATATGCTTTATTTCCTACTTTTATTCCTCTGATGGTTTCTTCTGCTCTTATATTTCTCACCAGAACCTCTAATACTAAGATAAACAATAATGGTGACAAGGGGCATTCTTGTCTTGCCTCTTTCAAAATTTTGCATTTCTCAGTAATAACACTATCCACAATTAATCTTGCTTGTTGCTTTGAATAAATTGCATCTTTTCCTCTTCTGAACCTTTTCCCGAAATTCAACTCTTCTAAAACCTTATGCATAAATGACCAAGAAATATTATTTTCAGTGTCAATAAACATCAAGGCTCCTTCTTTGGAGGTCTTTAAGCAGAGGCTTGACAACCATATGTCAGGAGTGCTCTGATGGTGTTTCCTGCTTGGCAGGGGGTTGGACTCGATGGCCCTTGTGGTCTCTTCCAACTCTATGATTCTATGATTCTAAGGCTGCTTGTTTTTCATTTCCTACCTCCACGTACTCTATGACATCAATTACATTCTTTATATTTATATTATCTTTCATCTGACGACCTAGAAGAAATCCTGCTTGGTCATGATGTATTATATCTAACAATATTCCTTTCATTCTATTGGCTAATATGTTTGCAAATAATTTATAATCATTACTTAATAACAAAATTGGCCTATAGTTTTAGATTAACAACAGCTCAGTCTCTTGTTCGGGAATCTCAGCTTTTCCGTCGTATATCCCACCCTCCAATTCTTTTTTCATATGTTTTTTCTTTCTTGCTAAAACCTTGCTATGGACTTTTTAGGACCAAGCTGGACTTTTTGCACTTGGCAAATTAGCACCAACCACTTGGTTTTCACCTACTTCACAGCAATCGTCATAACCTTGTTAGGTTAGGTATTGGGTAAGCCTTAGTCTTAGCTGGAGGGGAGGTTGAAGCCTCTGCCTGCCCCTCCTTAGTTGAGGGAAACCTGTTTAAGGGATCTGCAAGGAGTTGCTTCTGTTGGGATGCCATAGCACTCCTCCAAAGGGAACCCTCAAGGGGTACCCCTATTTGATGTAGGTCATAGTCCCCCCTTCCCATGGTGTCAGTTGCCCTTAGATAAGCACCCTAGAAGATGGGCTGGATTTAGTTAAATGTCTTCACCCAATGCCTATGCCAAACCTTTTACATCTGTATCCGATAAAGTTGTGACCTCTTTGAACCCTAAATCTGTATGCTAATGTCTTATCAGGTGACTCAATACATAAGGAGTGACTTGGTCACGGGGCCTTGGCATGCAAATGTCAGGTTCGAAACTTAGGCAGGATGAACCAGCTGCACAACTTTAAGATGCGGGACATGTGGCTTGCCAGTAATACATGTGTAAAGGATCTAGGAGGCTTAGTAGACCACAAGCTTAACATGAGTCAACAGTATGATGTAGCAGTGGAAAAGCTAACATTATTCTAGGTTGCATCATCAGACGTATAGTGCCCAGAACAAGAGAAGCAATAGCATGGAACATGTGCAGTGGAGGGCAACCAAGATGATCAAGGGTCTGGAAGCCTTATGATAAATGGTTGAGAGAGTTGGCTATGTTTAGCCTGGAGAAGAGGACAATGAGAGGAGATGTGAGAGGCATATCTAAAGGGCTGTCCCATGGAAGATGGAGCGAGCTTGCTTTAGCCTGCCCTGGAGACTAGGACCTGAAGGAATGTGGGAATTGCACTAGATGACCCGCAGGATCCCTTCCAATTCTACAATTCGATGATGATGATGATGAAGAAGAAGAAGAAGAAGAAGAAGAAGAAGAAGAAGAAGAAGAGGAAGAGAAGAGTTTGGATTTGATATCCCACATTATCACTACCCTAAGGAGTCTCAAAGTGGCTAACATTCTCCTTGCCTTCCTCCCCCACAACAAGCACTCTGTGAGGTGAGTGAGGCTGAAAGACTTCAAAGAAGTGTGACTAGCCCAAGGTCACCCAGCAGCTGCATGTGGAGGAGCAGAGACGTGAACCCAGTTCCCCAGATTACGAGTCTACCGCTCTTAACCACTACACCACACTGGCTCTCCAGTGAGTCTCCAGTGAGTCTATGTGTCTGTTGGATGTGTGTGTGGAGTTTGGCCTAAACTTTGCTAAGAGACAACTAAGAGACATGCTGGGTCATACCTCAAACTTTGGAGCCACGTCTGTGACTTTTTGCAAATATGTTTCTCTCCAGCTCTGCGTCTGCCCCTTGTCACCAAGAGACTCCAGAATATTGCAGAGATGAAACTTCTTTGCCTTATAATTATCCAAATCATAGTGATTTGTTCTTGCCAAAGGTGTTTCTGCAACTTTCCAAAGCATCAGAAAGAATAGAAGCAAGTGGTTATTTGCTGCACTGTGGGTTTTTTTGGAAAGTGTCAGAGACAGATGGAGTCGAGATTTCCCATAGGGGAAGAGGGATATATTCCTGTCTGCGGTTTAATGGCTCTGAAGGCATAGCTGAACAGCATGCATACTGGTGAAACCACACCAGCTTTGGTCTTGCAAGAGTTTTTCGCTTCTTCTGCTTAACTGTCTCTGGAGGTAAAAGCAACCACAGAGGCAGAATGATATTCCTGCTGTTGCTACTGCTGCTGCTAATGCCCCATGAAGTATGCGGGAAGCTGAAGGCAACATGCTCCTTGAATATGATCAAGGAAAAATCCGAAGCATTCAATTTCTACCGGCCTGGTGAATTCTTCATTAATGGGATTATATCTCCAAGAAATATTTATAAACAATGGCCATACAACTTTTCTCAGACCCCCTCACCGAAGCTTCTAGTGTAAGTAATTATAGGCAGATGAATGTCATCATCATTCCAAAGTTTTGCATATATCAGGCCCATACGGGGAGGGGTACCTTTACCTTACTATGAATAATAATACTGTTTGACATTTCTATTCCACCTTATTCCACCTTATTCTATTCCACCTCCCACAAACATGGGATTGTTACGTGTTACATGTCTGTTTACATTCCAGCACAGCTTCCTGGGAACTTCCATTTGTGTATAGTTTTCACTTTGGCTGTTCTCTCTGAGACGACGAGAGAGAGAGATGACATGTTTCTTTGTCCTGATTTATAATTAATAAATCTGTAGTTGTAGTATGCTTCCACAAGCCTCACGCCTATTCTGTGTGTGCAATTTGATCTGCTGGTAGTGTGCCCTGGCTCAGAAGCCCGGGTTGCTGATTTACGTCGGAGCAGAGGTGATGGTCTTCGCAGAGGGACAGCTGGAAGGGAACAACCTAGCCAGGACTAGTAGCTGGCCTCCCGGCCCTCTGCATGCCAACACATACTGGATCTACAAACCATGATTTGAAGACAATGTTGGTTTTCATTAAATGGTGAATAGTGGTTTGACACCTTTTGATTTCTTTATTGCAGTTCAAAAAGTTACTACTACTGGTACATCTTACTCTTCTTGTTCACCGTCCAGGAGATCAATCTGGATCCCAGGATCCTACCCAACATCACCCTGGGCTACAATCTCTATGAGAACTATTTTGATAGAAGGACGACTTCCAGTGCAATGTTGGACCTTGGCAAAAGCAATATTCCAAACTACAGCTGTGGAAAAAGGAATAAACTTCTGGCTGTTCTTGAAGGGGCTGATTCCGTCATCTCAAAAGAAATTTCGGACATGTCAGGCATCTACAAAATCCCACAGGTATGAAGTTGTGTGGGTAGAAAGACAGAGGACAACTTTGGCAGCATAGAATTCCACTTACTCTTCATGTGGGTCAAGAAAGGGCATCACAAAGTGGGAATTCCTTAGCTATAGCATAATATCTGATACAGGGACCTTTCTTCTAGCCTCTGCCAACTTGGCACCCTCCAGGCAAATAAATATCTCTTCCCTATTTTGATTGGCAATCACACACTTTTTTCTTCATTTCCTCACAAGGTCAGTTGTGGCTTTTCACATCATCTTCATAATAATAAAGCCCAGTTCCCTTTTGTCTACCGGATGATGCCCAAAGAAGAAATTCAGTACCGGGGGATTGTCAAGTTGCTCCAGCATTTCAGATGGACTTGGATCGGCCTCATTTTTCCAGACAATGACAATGGAGAAAGGTTTGTGAGTGCCCTGACATCCCTGACTATCAAGAGTGGAATTTGCATTGCCTTAGAAAAAAGAATACCAGAAAACAATCAACTTGAAATGTTCAGACTGAGTAAACCAGTTGCCATATGGAAGCAAGTCAATGTATTTGTTTACTATGAAATCACTCGCTTGGGATGGAATCCGATCATGCAATTTCAAGAAAAATTTGAGAAGGAAATTGGAGCAAAAGTCTGGATCTCAACAAGTTTTCAGGAAATTAATGTGCATTTGTCTGCTCCTCCAAATTACTTCCAGTACATCCATGGCTCTTTGTCCTTTATAATGAAGCCCCAAATAAGGAGAAAATACCAATACTATGTACCAGAATCCAATCTTCTTGGACAGTTTATCAATAAAGCATTCCGTTGCTCATATTCAAAGCACATGTTGGCTGTAAAAGGTCAGACAAGATGCAGAGAGAAGGAGAAACTGGAGACGCTGCCCCAAGAGGAGCTGGAGAGAGCCCTGTCTCAAGACAGTTACATCACATACTTCAGTATCCAAGCTGTGGCTCAGGCCTTAAAAGCCGCATATTCAGTCAGATCAAAATTCATGTTGATGGTGGGTGGAAGAGACAGGTTGGAGCATCAAAAGCTGCAGCCATGGCAGGTATTCCCTTTCCCTTTTTGCAAACTGCAAACCATTGTCCCAACTCTGGAATGAAATTTACCCGTCTCCTCATCTCCATTTTGGAGGAAAATCTAATTAGTAAGGCCCATGGAGAAGGCAAACATTTCTGCCCTTTCTGGCAGGGGCGAAACTAGGCTTTATTTCACCTGGGTCAAAGACCCAGTTTGGCGCACCCCCATGCGCATTGCATGCACATTTGCATGCACGCATGCACAGGCAGGGAGCCTAATGGCGCCCCTCTGGAAGCTTCACCTGGGGCAAAAAAATACAACACCTGGCTAGCCCCCAGCCCCATAGCTATGGCTCTAGAAAATGTTGTTTAGTCATTTAGTCGTGTCCGACTCTTCATGACCCCATGGACCAGAGCACGCCAGGCACTTCTGTTTTCCACTGTCTCCAGCAGTTTAGTCAAACTCATGCTGGTAGCTTTGACAACACCGTCCAACCATCTCGTCCTTTGTCGTCCCCTTCTCCTTGTGCCCTCCACCTTTTCTAACATCAGGGTCTGTTCCAGAGAGTCCTCTCTTCTCATGAGGTGGCCAAAATATTGGAGCCTCAGCTTCACGATCTGTCCTTCCAGTGAGCACTCAGGGCTGATTTCCTTCAGAATGGAGAGGTTTGATCTTCTTGCAGTCCATGGGACTCTCAAGAGTCTCCTCCAGCACCATAATTCACAAGTATCAATTCTTCGGTGATCAGCCTTCTTTATGGTCCAGCTCTCACTTCCATACATCACTACTGGGAAAACCATAGCTTTAACTATATGGACCTTTGTTGGCAAAATAGAAAATAGCAAGTTTCTATTAAAAGCTTTATATAACACTCTTTGCTCCCCCCCCAAAAAAAAATCCTCAAGGTGGTTTAACATTACAAAACAGCTGTGGATAGAATAAAACACAATGCAAGAATGTAAAAATAGTATGAAAAGCAGAGGACTTTTCATCTTTCTATAACACCTTGTTTGAACAAAATTACCTTCAACCATTCCAGAATGCACACATAGTAATTGTTACTAAATTTACCTCTGTGCTCATAAATAAGCACAATGAAATATTATGCAAAACTGTGCCCTCCCTTGTGGAGTTGTGCAAGTTCTACCAAAAGCTGCTGCTGTCTGAAGGGAAGGGAGAGACTTCATATCTGCAGGCTTCCACATGATCTAGTGATCAATGTTCCATTTCACATGGAAGTTTGCAAGTGTAAAAGTTTCCCTTTCTTTCACATATTTGCATCAGGCAGTGGGGATGCTTAATACAGCCACAGATCCCCCTCATAGGCTGCTCTTGACTGTGAGTAGACCTGCGAGGGTCTTCTCTGTAATGGCCCCCATACCATGGAATAACTTCTATAGAGATACAGAGGGTGTCGGGGTAATGGTGTCTCACCAGCTACTTCTAACAAAGCTATTCAGAAAGGCTTCCCATTACACTGATGTGTAATACCGACTGTAGATCTACTATCCGAAGTCAATGCTAAATTGCATTGGAGTACATTTTATAGTGTTTTTTTAATAGCATTTTTTATATCTGTGTAGATCCAGCCATATTGTTTTGTATAGATCTCATTCTGTACAGCACCTTGTTATTCTATATAAAAGGTGGTCTTTGAATGGTTAAATAAATAAAATGGAATGCCTATAAGGGCTTATCAGAACAGACGAGATGCACACTGGCCCCAATTCATAGGAGCTCAAAATGTGTAGGGCTGAGATACTCAATAGGGTTTCATATATTTTTTTTGCACTGGGCCTTTCCTTGTCATTCCAGCTGCACTCTTTCCTAAGAGAGGTCCAGTTTCTGAATACTTCCATGGGGAGCCTGAATTTGAATGAGAATGGGGAGCTGCCAGCCAACTATGATATTGAGAACTGGGTGATGTTCCCTAATAAGTCTCGTGTTAGAGTGAAAATTGGGAGCATAGAGAGAGAGACGTCTACTGAGATAAAGTTCGCTATTAACTTGGAAGCCATAGTGTGGCCCACATGGTTTAACAAGGTAGAGGAAACTTTATTGATGTGACATCTGGTAAGCTCAAATCATTTGCTGGATAATTCCAAAAGCACAAGACCCTCCAGGTGTCCCTATTTTCCAGGGACAGTCCTGGATTTACAGAAACCACCCCAGTTTCTGATTTGATCTCGGAACGCCCCTCTTTTCCTTAGGACGTCCCTATTTTCATCAGAGAAATGTTGGAAGGTATGGAGTTATGTGACTCCCCCGAGCCAAGGGGATAAGTAACTATACAACTTGTAGAAGACACCATAAGGCAGCCCTGTACAGTGGTACCTTGGGTTACAGACGCTTCAGGTTACAGACACTTCAGGTTACAGACTCCGCTAACCCAGAAATAGTACCTCGGGTTAAGAACTTTGCTTCAGGATGAGAACAGAAATCGCATGACAGCAGCAGCGGGAGGCCCCATTAGCTAAAGTGGTACCTCAGGTTAAGAATGGTTTCAGGTTAAGAACGGACCTCCAGAACGAATTAAGTTCTTATTCCGAGGTACCACTGTATAGAGAAGTTTTTTTAATGTTTAATGCTTTGTTATGTTTTTTATATATGTTTTGAATATAAATGTTGGAACAAACAAGAAGCACACCAAAGGAGTCTCCCAGCGATGCCTTTCTTCTGCAAATTGCTTTCCTGAAAAATAATAATGCCTAGGGTCAGTGAGAACTAAGATCCTGTTGAATCATTTGCAAACTCTAATTCCAAATTTCATATGAATCCCGTAAACACAAATACTCCTAACACGTTTCCTTTAATGCACAATCTTCTCTTTATTATTAGACTGTGCCTTGCTCCAGGTGTACCAAGAGCTGTCAGCTTGGATTTGCCAAAGTGGTTCCAGAAGGAGAGCCGGTTTGCTGCTATGTATGTGCTCCATGTATCGAAGGGACAATATCCACTCAGGAAGGTGGGTGACTCCAAGGGTGAGGGCATTGCTTGAGAGAATGTCAACAGGGAAAACATTCACTTTCTATAAAGACTCTGAGGATTTATTCTGAATGTTAACCCTCTTTTGGCTTCTATATCTTTAATCAGCTTCATTAATTCAAGGAAGTTGGTTGAAACAAATGATCTCAGGGAAGCAATCTGTGGGCTACAAGCTGGTGATCATAGAGAGTCAAATATTTCTATAAAATATAACCCGTTCACATGGAACAGGACCATATAAATTCAGATGGGCCAAACAATAAAAAAAATCTTGAATATCCACAATTAAAGAGATGTGTCTTCACTATATGGCAAAAGCTGTACAGCGAAGACACAATCTCCGTGGAGCCTCTCTGCATTTCCTACATCACAATGCAGGATATTTTGAAGGTAAAAATGGGGGGGGGGGGCTTTGTGCAACACCTCCATTTCCTTGGAGGCAAGGGATGGTACAATGTTAAACAGTAAACTGTTGTTCTTGTTTAGTCGTTTAGTCATGCCCAACTCTTTGTGACCCCATGGACCAGAGCATGCCAGGCACTTCTGTAAACTAGGTTTTGGGAAAAAAAATTTGTTCATTTCCTGTTATAAATTATTGCTGACATCAGCATCTTAAAAAATATATGTAATGCAGCACAGTAAGCTATGCAGATATCTAAACGATACTAAGGCACCTTTTTTCTCCTCCTCAGATGCAGAACATTGCACCAAATGTCCAGAAGATCAACACTCAAACACGTACCGAGATCAATGTGTTCCCAAAGTTAT